>NW_024609836.1:83555692-84153155 GCF_016920785.2 Ixodes scapularis | reverse complement strand
GGGGGAGAAACATTAATTCCTTAGTTATAGACCCGTATATACTCTCGGTAGTTAATTATATAATAGAAAACACATCAATAAAATGCTTCGGAGTTCTATTACGAAACATAATATATAGTAATTGACACGCAATATGGTTTCAGAGAAAAAAATGGTAACTTCAGATCTTCTGGTTTTTTTGCTGTACAAAGTATGTGTTAGCTGTTTTTATAGATTTTACATGGACGTTTGAAACGATAAACCACTCTATTTTATTATAACGATTGTACAGCATAGGTATTTGGGGAAATGTGCATGACTTGTTACAAAATTATTTTCCAGACAGATGTTAAATAGTACGACTAGGATCGAAATATAGTAGAGCATGCAATTAGGGTAGAACAAGGAGTATCGCAAGGTACAGGTCTGGGCCGTCTACTGTCTAATATATATGTCAATGAGATTGCTCAGGTAAAACTACCAAGCAAATTATTCCAGTTCGCAGAAGATGCAGTAATTGTATACGCCCACAAAAATTATGAAGTCGCCGTTGGAGAAATACAAAAAAAACATTCACCATATTTTTCAGTAGTACTGTAAAAATAAGCTTATCGCAAATACTTCCAAAACTAAAATAATGTGCTTTAGAGACCATAGAAAAAATGCTATTACCTGAATTACCCGTTAGAATGCACGGTAAAAATTGCAATAACTGTGTGGGCGTCACCAATCAGCTCACATGAGAAACAAAAGAGAAATACAGTACAAAAAAGTGCGTCGGATCGTTGGGTCCTCATTTGAAGTAATTCGCGCAGCAGGACGCAGAATTAATCTCACCATGCACTTGTTCGAGTTCGTTTGAAGCCGTGTTTTTGGGTAAGAATAAGGTAGTCAGTTTCTATTCGGTCATATCCTTGCCCAAGATATGCATTTTGCTGTTTTCTACTGTGAGCATATATGTTAACCGTATAGCCGTCTGTTATTCTTCCATCCGCTCTGCCGCCCCCGCTCCATTCTTTCCTTAGAAATTGCTTCCCGGAACCCGAGTTCTCTAGAGCCAACAAGCCTTCGCCGCTCAAACCGACTGTCCATTCCTCTCGTCCTCAGTTCTCCCCATCGCCCGAATTGGTTGACTCTGCTCGCTAGCCCCCGGCAGCCGACTTCTTCGCCGCAGCTGTAACCTTACCCCTCACCTCATAAACAAGCCTCGCTCTTGCCCTCGCCCCTTCCCGCTGACATCGCCTCAAGATTCTTCAAGCCCGCGTTCTTTTCTTCCACCACTGACTCAAACGTACCTTCCCTTTTCCGTAATAAACAGTTTTTATCTTAAAAACTTGTTTTTTCTTCATGGACCTACCACCGACCCTCACACTACCGGTGAGTGTGTGTGTGTGTGTGTGTTTGCGTGTGTGTGTGAAAAAAAGGGGGGGGGGAGGTGCTTCATCAAGCTACAGTCATGTTTGTTTTTTCGTGCTCGGAACTGTCTCGACAACGCAAGATCAGGGACGGCGCCAAAGGGAGGCGAGGGGTGGCGGGCGCGTCCCCTAAAATTTGTCCTGCCACCCCAAAAATATGCCAGCCTTTACACCCCCCCCCCCCCCCCCCCCCCCTCGCACTAATTTTCGCGCGCAGACCCGCATACGCTACATGGCTCGTCATTTTCCTAATTTCCTCGTCCCTTGGAAAAAAGCATTGGCTTGAAGGATAGCCAGCCTGAAGAGGCCTCATACCGGACGTTTTCAACTTTTTCGTGCCGTCCGATTTATTTCCTTTACGCACCCCATGAACAACGATGCATGAATATTTGTATGGCTTGCCGAAGCTAAGGTGCGTCGCCTACCACTCAATTTCTCTGTCGCCAACCATAAAATACTTCCTGAAAGTAGCTTCACCCAAATGATTACTCGGAGAGACTTGAAATCCCATCTGCACTGCACCGTCGCTTCGTACCTGCCAGACAAAGGAACTCAAGGGCACTGTTCATGTTCTGACCGAGGAAATTTCCCAAAGTCCTGACACGCTCGGGCCGAATGCGGGTTCCCAAGGGGCGGCTTTGATGTGTCTAGGTCATCCTGCTTATTTCAAGTCTCTATGGGGTCCTTGAAGCAACTTTGGTGAGCCTGGCGGTTCGAGAACTGCCATGCTCCCATCATTAGTGACCCTGGGGCAGGCACGGAGTCCCTTCGAGGGACTAAACCTCGAGGTTTGAGGAAAGCTGAAAGTGTTTCTGTATTGTGTGTGTGTGTGTGTGTGGGGGGGGGGGGGGGGGGGGGGAGAGAGAGAGAGAAAGAGAGAGAGGGGGGGAGAGAGGGAGGGAGGGAGGGAGGTAGAAAGGGAGGGAGGAAAACAGTGGAAGTGCTGTATTTTGACAGAGGGCTATCGAAACTGGAAGAAAGCTCTTCAGAAGCAAGGAGGACTACGATGCCACTCCAACAGTGCGGCACGCAAGATGTCCCAAACATATGGGCTTCCTTCAAGGAGATGAAGAAAAGTGGCGCGGCTAAACAGTCGCCGTGTACCTTTGCCAGGCGTATTCAGCAAAGAAGGGAGAATCGTCACTACATCTACATGATCGCTGACGTGCTCCGGTTTTAGGGGACTGCCTAAAGAGCAGATGATGAGTCACGACAAGCGTGAGCGTGCTTATTTAGTATTGCGGAATGTAAACATGCCTGAATATTTTGCAGGTGAAACGCTACATTAACCAGAGTTGTACATAGGCTTTAAAATAATGAAATAAACTGAGCTGATTTCTATTAAAAACTCCCCAAGTGCCAAGTTATCGTCCCTGGATGTTTGTTCTTTTAGTCGGATCGAAAGCTCATGCCTCTCCAAAAATGCCGTGCGCCTCCCTACTGCCCCCTCACTAAGAAAAGCCTGGCGCCGTCCCTGCGCAAGATTCATGTGTACCTCAGTTATGTTATGCGTGGGTTCTTCTAAGTGTTTTGGATCGACAGGATGGCGTTGGATTTACATAACGTGTTCCTTTATTGTTGTTCTAAATGGCGCCCGACTGGCTCTGCCAGCTCTGCTACAGTTGCCAGTAGGGCTAACGCCACATAGGTGGCGCTACCTTTTAGTACATATATAACACGCCCCTTTTTTCCTTTTTTTTTTTTTTTTACAAGTTCATGCGGTTTGGAGGACGGACTTGTCTTCCTGAACGTGTGTGACCTGAGGTTGTCGGTCCACTGCTGGTATCACATGGTATATTCACTGCCCGGGAGGAGTCTTCATCTAAGTCAGACAATGGGCACAGATCCTCCACACTCCTTTGCACTTGGGGTGGTGCCTCTCGATCCCTCGGCGGCAGGTGTGCTTCTCTCAGGTGGTAGCGGTTTCTGCGGTATGTGCCTCCACCGTTTCCTTGCTTGTTTCCAGCCGCTGAGAGAGCCGGTCCACGTACGACTGGTAGTGAGAGGACATCTGCTGCTTTTCTGCTGCAATCTGCTCCATGGCATCCTTGAACTTGTTGACTTTCTTCTCCATGTCCAACCTCTCTTGGTGGGGTTCCTCCAACTGGCTGTGCACATTCTCAGAGGCCTGAGCGCCTCCGAGCTGCTGAGCATAAACAGCTCCTTCTTGACGTCGCCAAGCTCCTGTTGCAGGGCTTCATTGTCTTTCGCCTTCTTGCCAAGCTCGTTGCTCAACTCAGAAAGTTCTTGCTTCAGTTCTTCGATTGATTTGCTTGATTTGTACTGTTCCGTCTTGAGCCTCTCGATTTCCCTGAGGTACTCTTGGGAACTCTTCTCCTGAACCTGGCTCTGGCTGCTGACAGAATTCAACTTTCGCTCCAAGTCCGTGTTTCTCTCTCTAGCTGCCTTCAGTCTTCCTTGCAATTCTTCCGTCTCCACGGCCTTCTGCTTGGCGGTCTGCTGGCTCTGGGAGAGCGCCGACTGAAGCTCCGTCTTCTCGGCCACCAGGATGCCGATGGTCTGGATGTGCACCTGTAGCTGGTCGTTGATGGCCCCCAGCTCGCGCCGGGACTGATCCTCCCGCTCCTGCTGCTCACGCTCGAACTCATGCTGCTGCCGTGTCAGCTTGCCCCTCAGCTCCTGCAACTGAAACTCGAGCTGGTCCCTGTCTTGCTGCAGGGACTCGAGGCTCGTAGCCAGCTCCTGGTTCCTCCGCAAGAGGGCATCGTTCCTTGGGGCGCCGGAGCTGTCCGCGAGCGCCGCAATGTCTCCGTTGAGAGCCGCGTTGGTGTCGTTCATCAGGCCGTTTAGCTGCAGCGTGATCTGCCGAAGACTCTCCGCAGACGACAGCACCCTATTGCTTGGCTGGTCCTCACTTGCTGAATGGGAGAGGTCCTGACAGGAGTGAGCAGTCAATGATTGGGTCTTCTTGGGTTTAGACGGCAAAGCCATGGCGGAGCTTTGCTGCAGAAAGCGTACTTCTGGTGTGTCATCCCTTCCTGTAGTGCCATCAACCGAGTTGCACTTGAGTCTGTTGAGTTGTATTAGCTTCAGCTCCCGACAGGCATCCAAACCCAAAATGGCAGCTGTTGACATGTCAACTATGCAGAACTTCAGTGTTGCCGATGTGCCAGGTACGCTGCATCTTAGAAAGCACTCTCCACGTAGTGGCAACGGCTCACCGGTGTAAGTAGTCACACAAGCACCAGGGCTGTTGAGTGGTGGGGGATCCGGCAACTTCTGGAACTGCTCCGTCGAGATTAGGTTCACATCTGATCCAGTGTCCAGTTTGAACACAATGTCGTGTCCACTGACGTTCACTCTTTGGTTCCATGAAGAAGAGTGCTGAACGGTGCGAACAGTCAGCACATCCAAGGAGAGAGGTGCATCTTCCTGCAGCTCTCGCACGACGTGGGCATGACGCGACTGCAACGGACGAGGCTGATGTTGCTGCTGACACAACGCAGCATAGTGGTTGGGCTTGCCACAGTTGTAACACTGTTGTCCGAATGCTGGGCACTGTCGTGGCTGGTGAAATTGGCCACACCTGGAGCATGTTCTTTGCGAGTTGTGACGAGGCTGCGGTGGCTGGCGGTGAGTGGGCGCTCCTTCACTTGGTTCCCGCGTAGCGTCATACTGCCGTGAAGTTGGTGGACCGCGGCGATGTATTGCGAACACCTCCGGACTCTGTGGCTGCATCTCTTGGGCGTACGTTCTGGAAAGTTGCGCTGCCATACACTGGTCCTTGACTTTGTCGAGTGTAAGTTTCTTCTCGCGCAACAAGCGTTCTCTCAGCGAGTTGTCATTTATTCCATGAACGAGGCGGTCGGTGATCATACGGTTGCGAGCTTCACCAAAAGCGCATTGATCTGCCTGCTTTTCTACGGCTTGAGCGAAGGCCTCGAACGTTTGGTCTTTCGACTGTTTCAAGTTATGGAAGACGTAGGATGCATGCGTTGTGTTGCGGTACCTTTCGAAGTGCTCGTCGAAACGCTGAAGAACATCGGCGAACTTCTGCTGCGCCGCCGGAAATGTGAATGCGTGGTACTTCTGCACGAGTTCCGCGCCTCCAACATGTAGCAGCAGAGCAATCCGTGTCTCGTCGTCTTCCTTGTGGTACTTTGTTGCACGTTCGTAGATCGTGAAGCTCTTCTTCCAGTCGCTCCAATCCTCTGCCGGGTTGGCGGCTGCCGAGAAGGCTTGAATGGGCGGAAAAAACAACGCCATCGCTTCTGTGGTAGATGCTGCTTACTTGCTTATCCCACTTCTGACACCATGTTATGCGTGGGTTCTTCTAAGTGTTTTGGATCGACAGGATGGCGTTGGATTTACATAACGTGTTCCTTTATTGTTGTTCTAAATGGCGCCCGACTGGCTCTGCCAGCTCTGCTACAGTTGCCAGTAGGGCTAACGCCACATAGGTGGCGCTACCTTTTAGTACATATATAACAAGTTAAATGGAACTCAATTACGTATTTGGCTGTCAGGATAACAATAAAAGAATCTCCATGTAAAAAAAAAAACACACAAAAAAAAACAACGTAAAACAAGTTGCACATTTGAAGTTCCATACGGACGCGCATCGTGTTCAAGCGCTCATAGCGAAACCAAAACGAAACGGCCGCAGTTCCTCCGACGCCCGTCGAAGGAGTGACATCTATGTGCAAATCTAAATCACTCCTCCAACGCCGGAAGTGACGTAACGGAAGTGACGTCACCTTGTTAATTATTAATAACTAATATAAATCATTACTACATACAGAATATAATGTGCCTTTGAAAATAAGTACAAATAAAAATAAACCCGTTCGATTTTAATGTAGCTTTACAGTAAAAGGTCACGTGACTAAACATTTTTGTCACAACATTTGTTTATTTACAACTTTTTAAACGCAGCCTGACAAAAGTTGTGAGTTATAAAAATAGTATTAAATCATATAAATACATTTTTATTGTCTTTGTGTCACGTGACGTTATTATCGTGGGTGTGGCTGCCGTGGCCCTAGCGCGTGCGTCGCGTGCGGTAGTGTGCTCCGAATCGGCTGTCCCTTGCATTGTACAGTACATTGCACGCTCCTCCAGCCCGGGCGCTCGTCCTGTGAAAAAGACGTCTCGCAGCTGATCTCGTGCCCGTAGCCTTCGTTACACTGCCAGCGAGCGGAACATAGCACGACGCTCAACGCTTTCTTGTACCAGCGTGACCGGCGGTAGTGACGGCCGGCCGAGTGCGCCCGCGCGCTTAGATGGGTGTTCGCTGTTGCAAAGACCTTATCATTGATTATCGCACCTAATGAGTAGTTTTCAACGAGCCAACAGCTGAGTTACGTTAAGGTTCTCAGTTACAGGTGGTAAGTGTGCGTAACCCAGCTGCAAAAAGGTTGAACGGATAGGAGCGACGTCCCCCGGGACCTCTCGCGGAACCCCGGGAGGGAACGGGGGTGGGAGGGGGGAGGGGGGTCGTTGCGGGTACGCCAGTTAGATTTAAAACTGGGTCCACTTGGATTCACTACTACTGAGATATGCCGCTTCCAGTTGGGAACCAATGGAGACCTAACTGGGAATCAACTTGAAGCAAAGAATTGTAACTGCAGATTTAACTCAATTTGTAATCATGCATATTAATTTTACATATTATGCATTTGTTCTTTGTGTTTGTTTTTATATAGAACCAGATTTAGTTTTTTCTTCTGAGGCTGATTTTTGTGTAGGTGTTGACACTTGCGCCTTCGATCAAACCGAGCAGTACTGAAAAGGTGTGCCTACCATATGACGGTTAAAGCTGACCAGACCACTTGGTCACATATGTTGCCTGGCCCTGTCACTGCAGTAGAATGCGTAGAGTGTTATCAGAGTAGAATGTGATACATGGTAATAAAACCCGAGACCCAGGAACACAGAAGGGGACGAATGTACGAATGTGATACTCGACTCATTCAGTGAGCGCGTCGCCCTCACCCTCCTACAATTCTATTAAATAGCAGCGTATACTCTCTGTTGTGTCTACAAGCTGATCCTGGCTGCTGGTAGACGAGGACGAAGAGGAAGGGGGATACGAACGGAGCACGAGATGGAGCAGCTGGTTTTTCTGTACTGTCTGACGTAGGCGTTCGTATTAAAAACACAATTGGTGCAGTCGACAGGACTCTAGGACTCCTCCTAGAGTCTGAACTTTCCCTAAAATCTGCTCTTGCCATCGCCTCTCCAGTTGAGCAAGCGATGAAGGAGGCCAAGCTCTTGACGGAAGAGGGATCCAGTTCACAAGTGGCAAAAATAAAAGCCAAAAATTCGAGGGCAAGTCCCAGCAAGTCGTCCGGCACTTGTTACAGATGTGGATCACCGCACCACATGGCGGACCATCCTAAGTGCTGGCAAAGAATGAAGCTTGCAGAAAATGCAACAAGAAGGGACACTTCGCCTCCGTTTGCAAGCAGGGAGTTTCACAAGCAAAATCCCATGTACGAAGAGTGGAACAAGCGCACGACCAAGTCCAGGTGCTAACTACCAGCTTTACCAAACAATCGGTTACGTGCGAGATATATCTGGCACATGTTCCCACCAAACGTTTAGTCGACACAAGTTCATCCGTTTCAATCCTGCCAAAAGACGTCTACCGAAGACACTTCCACTCTTACAAGTTGGAATGTTTGAGTACAACACTTCTGGACTACTCCGGAAAAGACATTCCCGTTCTGGGGAAATTCGACGCACCAGTGCAGTTTGCTCAAAGACGCAGCACCTGCACATTTCACGTCGTACGAACAGGCGTGGCTGTCATGGGCCTAAACGCCTTTTGTGCATTGGACATCCAACTAAACTTTGCTCCTCCCACCGGAGGACAGGTGGCAACGGTCTCCGCGAGAAACCTTCCAGAGATCACACAAGACTTCCCCCATCTGTTCTCCGAGGGATTAGGTCATGCGAAAGGATTTGTACATAAGGTAAAGACAAAAGATTCCGTCGCTCCTTTCCAACAAAAGCTACCAAGACTACCTTTCGCAGTGCGGGAGAAAGTTTCTGAGGAACTGGTGAAGCTGGAACACTCCGGGGTTATCGAGCGCATCGATGCTTCGGAGTGGGTGTCTCCCATCGTAGTGGCCCGCAAAAAGAATGGGCAGATCCGGCTCTGTGTAGGCCTATGCAAGCCGAACACTGCAATAGTTTTGGATTCCCACCCTCTACCGTGCCCCGACAAACTTTTTCATCAGCTTTCCGGTGCCCACATCTTCAGCAAGCTAGACCTCTCATTGGCATATCACCAGTTGGACCTGGCAGAGGAAAGCAGAGACCTAACGGCATTTGTGGCACATGAATGTCTCGTCAGGTTCACCAGAGTATGTTTCGGGCTGGCATCCGCCGCCCCTGCCTTTCAAAAATGATGGACTGCATACTCTGAGGTACTCCAGGTACCATCGTCTACCTGGATGATGTACTTATTTTCGGGCGCACAAGAGAAGGGCATGATGCCCGCCTGAGGCAAGTTCTTTCATGCCTTCAAGATGCAGGCTTGAAACTAAACTAGCACAAATGTTTTTTTTTGCAGTCCAGCAGCTTCAATTCCTAGGACACGAGCTGACACCGCAGGGAATCAAGCAATGCGAAGATAATATTGAGGCTATCATGCAGGCTTCACCCCCCACAAACATAACATCACTACGATCATTACTCGGCCTGCTCACATATTACGTCAAGTTTGTACCAAACTTTGCGACCGTCGTGGAGCCTCTGCACGTGCTCCTGCGGAAGGATGTTCCCTTTTAATGGAAAAGGCACAAAAAGAGGCATTCACTGCTGTGAAGGATCTGATACGAAACAGCAATCCACTGACTTTGACGTGGTGCTGCCCACCGTCGTCACAACGGATGCATCTAATTACGGATTAAGCGTGGTTCTGCAGCAAGTACATCCGGAAGGAATTCGAACGGTGTCGTTCGCATCGTGAAAACTTTCAAGCGTCGAACGCAACTACTCTGCAGGGGAGAAAGAGGCATTGGCGTGCCTTTGGGCCTGCGAGAAATGGCGCTTTTTTCTCTTCGGGCGCCATTTCACGCTCAAGACAGATCATCAGGCTCTCGTTACTTTGCTTTCTACACGAGGATCCGGTCGACAACCAATGAGGATAACCAGGTGGGCTATGAGACTCCTCAGGTACGACTACGAGGTACATTACCAGAAAGGAAACAAGAGTGTCGTAGCAGACGCACTGTCACGCCTGCCTACTCCGAATCCTTCGGATTGCAGCAAGTTTAGTGACGACAAGGAAGAATTCACTTGCCGGTACGCAATCTATGCACAATCGATCAAGAAGAAATCAAGAAAGAAACCAGGCAAGACCCTAATTTGCCTCGAGTAATCCAGTGTATCTGCACTGAATGGGGTCACGAGGAACAATGTGATAAAGTACTATCTACATACTACAAGTTGCGAGAAGAGCTTTCCTCCGTGGATGACTTACTACTACGTGGTGAAGTGTTGGTTCCACCTATTTGGCTACGGCATAGACTCATTGATCTAGCTCATGAGTCACGCCCTGGAATTGTGCGGACGAAGCAGCGTCTACACCAGCACTTCTGTTGGCCCAGAGTCGACATCGAGGTCGACACCTACATTAGAGACTGCAACACCTGTCAGACGAACGACAAGACAGCTGTGACGGCAGCGGCACCCCTACAACCAGTTCCATTCCTATCGGGTGCATGGAAACAAATAGGAATAGACATTGTCGGACCTTTTTACAAACTTCCATCGCAATTCAGATTTGCAGTCGCCCTAGTCGACTACTTCAGTAAGTGGCCAGAGGTAGCTCTTTGTAACCAAGTTACTGCTGAAGCTGTATGTGAATTCCTCATTAGAATCTTCAACCGAGAATGGTATCCGAAGGTGATTGTTTCTGATCATGGCCCATAGTTTGAATCCCGCATATTCCAGGAGTTCCTGAAGTGCAGAGGGATTTACCACCATCGTTCTCCGACATACCATCCACAAGCCAATGGTCAGGTAGAGCGCTTCAACCGAGTGCTTAAGCAGTACGTCCAAACTATCCTGCAGGAACAAACCAACGTTCGCACAGGCCTTGAGTTTCCGGGTGTCTACCGAAGTACACCACATGCAGCGACGAAGCTCTCCCCCGCTGAGCTCATCCACGGACGTAAAATGCGTACCCGTATGGACATCGTGGGCTTCCCAAGTTTTGACGAGCCCGTTCACATCGAGATGCAGCAACTCCGCCAATGCATTGCTGATTACCAGAAGCACAGCAAGCAATACACAGATGATAGGCAAAGAGCCAAACCATTTACAGCGGGTGTAGGAGATTATGTCTGAGATTATGACCGAAGAGAAAACCATCATTTGACCCCTCTGAAAGAAATCATGAAGCTGTGGGGCCAAGCACCTTTTTTGCTTATTCCTCCATCTCTTTTACCTCTATCCCCCCCATAGATTGGTTGATCCTTTCTTTTTACCTTCCCTCCACAATCTTTCATTTATTAATCATATTTCACACAAAGACCACCATCTCCTTCTCATTAAAATTTGCTGATGAAACCTTAAATTTTGTATGATTATTCAGAAAAAATTATGTATGAAAGGGCAAAGCCTGAGTCAGTCGAGCTGGAGTCCTATGCGAGGCTAGGGTAGCTTATGTGTCTGTGCAAGGGGATGATCGATTGAACTGGTGAGTATGGGATAGCTGGAGATGACTTCCTGAATGTAATTATTGTTTCAGAGGTTAGATGGTACTGAATTGTGGCGATTATTAATTATTAAATGAACTCTCCAAGTGTAGGAACTATTGAACAGGCAAGAAATAAAAAGAAAGCATTATTCTAGTACATCGTTACTTATGCAACTTTACATTTTAACATTTGAAGTGTTCCTCCACCACAAAGTTTTATTATTATTACTGTTTTATATTGATTTAATCATTCAAACCTATACCACCATGTGTTTTCTTTTACATACACATTGTGTGCTGAGTACAGAGTTTTGGCTGAAGCTAAGACGTGTTTTGTACACCATTTATTTGTACTAACCTTATAATTGGGAGGAAACATGTGCTTCATCACAATAGCAACATTGCTGAAGTAGAGGTTTCAAGGAACAAATACAATTAACTTGGAAGTCTGCTTGCCAGTGGAAGGACATTTTTCTATGACATCTGTGCAGTAAAAAGCCCACAAGCGTGCTTCTAATTAAAAACGCACGCTATCCAGAATAGCGCGACCCGCAAAAGCGGTTCTTCCTACGAGAATGTGCCTTGTGGAACAGTTTGAAACTCAGAAAAGAGCTTGTACCCTGGAAGGAGGGTTTCCCCCTGCTATTTGCTGTTTGGCGGGAAAGCGGCGGACCAAGTAACTCGCAAGTGCGCTTCCCCTTGCACGTATTTTCCTTGTGGGAAAGCGCAGAACCAGCAAATGTACTTGTCAGTTGCAGTAAGATGGGAAAGCAGTAGACCTAACGTTCCATAAGCGTGCTTCTCCCTTAAACACCGAGTTTTGCAGGAAAGCAAAAAACCCGCAAGTGCGCTTCACCTTACGAAGTTGTGTACTGCGGAAAAGCGACCTAGAAATACTTCTTCATTATCTACATTTATTGCAAGAAATCCATGCGCGAATCTCATCCTCCGAAAAGCACTTATGGCAATAGGCAACATTGATTGACTGAACATGACTTTACAACTAACCAAATTACAGATTTCTCACTGGCGATATTAAAAAAAGAAAAAATCATTGATTAGATTTAAACTGCTTGGGAGAAGAGCGTGTTGGTTTAAGTCATGAATGAAGAAAGAATAAAACAATTAAAACAGGGACAACACAACCACATCTTTCAAAGATGTGGTTGTGTTGTCCCTGTTTTAATTGTTTTATTCTTTCTTCATCCAAGATTTAAACTGTTTTCTCAAAATAATTTTTTGAGAGAATCTCTGAAAATAATAAATACACTAGAATATGCAAGATCAACCAGAGACATATACTTTAGTCTGTCTGCCTGATTCTATACCTCTCTCTGCTGGTATTTGAGTTTGTATGCTTGTTCACGCACGCAGTTCTTTTGTTGACTCTACCCTTTCCCTTGTTTTGCTATACCTGAAGAACGAGCTGAAAAGTAGAGAGAGCGTTCAATCCTACAATTTACTTGTGCCTCAAAGAAGTCTTATATTTGCTCGTTATCCCCATATCAATATTACTTAATAATTATTTTACATGGAATGAAAATATAAATACACCTGAAAACAATAAAATAGTTGAGGTTCCAGTGGTAAAATTAATGTTTTTTTTAATATATCAAAATGTTTGATTTGAAACATCGGTATTCAAATCATACTTGGGTAGTCATTTAATTACAGTAATTAAATTACTGTAATTTAATTACTTTTCTGGTAATTTGTAATTCATTACTTCCTGCTAAAGGGAGCTGCAATTGTACTTTATTTGCTTTTTAGCATCAGTAATTACAAACTTTGAGGCACAATTACAACTACTTTTGCAAGGATTTCCGGTGCCAACCGGAAATCCTTGCATCATCAACACTGATGATGACATCAGTGATGTCACTGATGACGTCACCGACATTAGCATTGTCATCATCACTGATGATGTCATCAGCAAAGTAATTTGTAATTGCAATGAATTATTTCTCAGGTAGTACTAATTGTAACTGTAGTTAAACTACTTTTGGAGCAAAGTAATTGTAATTAAATTACATTTTAAAAGTAATTTACCTGTATGATTAAAGTTGTGGTCTAAATCATGATTTCGATTTAAATCAACTTGATTTTTATCCTCCACCCTGTCGATATGTGTGTCAGTGCATGACCACTGCCAATCATTTCATTTGCAGCATGCGACATTGAGCCCTCAATTCTTTATACGAGGGCAATGGGGGATGGCCAAGGGATGAAGATGGGCTGAACAATTTTTTTCCAACATTTTGTTGATATACTATTAGATAACTTTGCATCCTGCAGGTGAAATTCGGTACGGTCTGCTTTTCTGGAATCGATCGGATGGACACTGAATCTATAAGTCGATTGAATCAGGATGTCCCATGCAGGAACCAAACTGTTTAATTTTTTTATGGCTAACTTACTAATATTGTAATATTGCTGCTTTTATGCTTCAAGTGTGTAGATAAGTGGGTAGCACAAATGCTCAGAAAGAGTGGCAATGTCATGTTCTTTATATAGTTGATTATAGTGGAGACAAGAGCTTCTGGAAAAGTATTTGCGACTCTGTGTAGGTGTCAATCAGGCAAAGGCAAACGCTGCCTTGTACCGCAGAGACACAAGGAATTATCTTACACCACTTTTCTTTGCAAATAATGATTTGGCAGCGCTACAGCGATAGTAGATAGTGCTGGCAAAAAACGGCTGCCATTTGTGGCCCTCGAATTAGGAGGGTCAGCAACAGGTTTATAATAATAATCATCTTTATTTTGGGTGTCATCAGTCTTTATCTTGGATGCCCCGTGGTGCACCAAAACAAACAATAAAACCAGCAAACAAAAAAAATCCTAAACACACTTATAAAGTTAACAAACAAATAAATGTAAGATTATCCAAATGGCGACGGTACATTGCAACAGATGCAGATATATAAAGGCGAGGTGGAGCGATGGCATCATATGACTGAATCCGAGAGACGTGAGGTATTGTACAGTGAGCACACATAAAAGCATACGAAATGTCTGGTTACACATGAAGGAACATGAAACAGTTCTGCTCTAGTTTGCCTGTAGTTGTTTAGAAAGGCATCGGGGGACATCTTCACAGACTCCTTCTTTAAATAGGGTGGACATGCCTGCAAGAAGCAGTAACATCATTCCACATCGCATAGGCTGTAACTATTTGCTATTACCCATGTGCAATAGGTGTTCGTTGCCCGTAGTAATTACTCTGCATGTGATGTGCAGGAATTTGTGGCTCCCGTGTCGACCAAGGCAATGAATTTGTGAGCCAAATATTAATGTCTTATTATTGTCACTCCCAATAAAAGGAATCTCCTTGCATCTTCTGGAAGTGGTACCTGGGCTCCGGATCATTTGTTTCCTGCAGTATGGCACCCAGGCCCAATCCCATGCCATTCAAGAAAGAAAATCGGGACGGCACGTGCAGTTGCCTGGTAGAAAAACAGCTTTTCTACCAGGCAACTAGAACCCAGTTATCTGGTAGCTGTGATGCTTGGCCGAACAATGCAAACAAAGAAATTGTTAGCTATCTGGGCCAGCAGCCTCTGAAAAGCATTCATTTAAGGATTAGCAGGAAAATAAGAATAAAGTGTTGGTTTCAAACTTTTGGACATAAAAGGAATAGAATACTAACTCCAGACGACTACTAGTTATTTCAACCAGCAACAAAATTCATCACTGTCATTGCTGGTTGAAGGAAGCAGTCCACTGTAGTTTCTTTCCATTCTTTGTGTTGGAAAGTTTTTGTATAATCTACTGATATGGCCATACATCCTTCGATAGTAAAACAAATTTTTTTTTAAAATGCTGTAAACAAATGCCTCCACAGCGCACTTCCAGCTTGTCGGAGTAATGAACCACGTCTCTGCAAACTGTGGTGTTCTCAATACAATGCTAGTATCAAGCTTAATACTTTGCGACAATGCTCTCGTGTTAAGCTTTTCCTTGTTGCACCAGTACACGCGGAGAAGCACTCGTGCTCTCGCTGTAAGTTTTCCCACATCGCACCGGTGCATGTGAAAAGCACCAGCTCCTTTTTGGTAACCTTCTCCACGCTGCGGAGAAAAGCCAGTGCTCTCGCAGTTAGCTTTCTTACGTTGCTCTGGTGCACGCAGAGAAGCACCGGGCATTATTTGTGGAGTGATCAGAAAGGAAAAAAGGGGCCCATGTGCGCTAGCTATTGTTGGGGCAGGATTGATATCAAATGCAGTGTGTTGATGTAACTACTAAGGTATAAGACAAATTGGCACCCCCCCAAATGTAAGTAAACAACATCAAACTCGATTTGTAATGCAGAACAGTTTATTCACATTATAACACAAAATTCCGATTCCCTCGAAGCACTTCAGACTCGGAAAGAATCATCGGACTGTGCAGCGCCTAGTTGGTGGTTTCTTCAGAGCCAATTTACACAAGTAGCAACTTGCTCAGTTTTCAAGGGGCCTCGTTTTTGGAGCCTTCTTGTTACCAGATGTGAGGCCCACAAACTTTTTGCTATAATTTCCCCAGCCTCTTAGAAAGACTATGTCGTCAGATTAACAAAACTTTGCTGGAAAAGTCGGAGAATTCTGAAGAGACAACATGGCGCAGTCAATAGGGCACCCTTGATGGTCCAGCCGTCCCACGAGCGGGTCCCTGGCATTGCCTCCTTGTGGTCCTGCTGGATCTTGGCCCTGGCCATCTTCTCCAGGATGCTCCGTACTTGCTGGCCCATGAACCCAGCGAGGACCTGCACACGGTACTTGACATTAGCACCAAAGCTGATTGTCAGCTGCAGTCACCTCACTCGTTCAAATTGTTAAAGATGTTGCCTTGAGGATTTCACAGAAAAGGTGCTGCGCCTTTAGCTTTACATACAAGGCACCTATGCCAAAACGTCTAACTGGGACCGGTTGGCATCTCGACTGGTTGCAACTGGAACTAACTGGTCCCAAGTTGGAATTGGCTGTTATCAATAGGAGTGCAACTGGGACTAGCTGAGGGGTCAACTGGCTTGACTATGCCCAGATGGGGAACGGGTAGGGGTAACTGGGACCAGTTAAGGAGTTAACTGGTTGGAGGGATTCCCAGGGGAAGTTTCAATTGTTTTCCCATTCCCTGTTAGGGTTCACATGCCGTGTCCGTTTCGACAAGATGGGGGCGTATTGATCTTTGCTAGTGAAGGAAAAAAAAACTTAAATATATAGATTTACAGAAATGGATAAACCTTTAATTACTAGGTATACATTTATGTATTTAAAAAAATATGTCAAATTTTAATGTACATATCTTTTTATAAATTGCAATAGTGGCATAAAAAATATTTACTTAAATCAACATTTATGTACATGTATAAAAATGTATTAAAGGGCAACTCCGCTTCATTTTCGATGCTGAAAAAACAATGCAGTTCTCTTTAGTATCACCTAGAAAGACTACACGTCAAGTTTTACGACGTAATTAAGCCTAAAAGTTTGTTAAACTGGTAAACAAAGTTTGAGATGCCTCAAGTCTCCGAAATCTGCTAATTCTAGCGGCCAATGTGCGGCGCAGAGAACAGCGCAGTCAATACCGCGTGTTGGCGCAGCCAACACTGCGCCGCACGTCATAGTCTGGGACCGCTTTTTTTCTTGTTTTTTACTTTATTGAGGCGCAGCCTACAGGCGGCGCCAGCAGCGTGCATACCGATGTCCACGTGATCCAAAACGCGCATGCGCTGATGAGCGTCTCAGCGAGCGCCCCGCGCTCGTCGTCGGGAAGACCGAACCTGCTGCGTCTCGGAGCAACGTTTTGTGCTGCGATGCCTGGCCTGGCATATTACGAGTGGTTTACTTAACTTCAACTACTGATGGTTCCAAAACATAACTTTAAAACAACTTGCCTTTTTCTGCGTCAAAACACTCTGCGGCCGTGGTAGTGCACACGTCGCTGGATAGCAGAGACCGTGGAGCAGACGACACGGCGCGACGACGCTTGCTCCGCCGATCCGTCCGTCCGCGCGGTCGGCGAGGTCGTGCGGTGACGTTCGTACCACGTGGGTTGTTCCAGACTATGACGACGCGGGACCAATGTTGCCAGGCGCGGGCGCAGTTTCGGTTTCGGTTCGTGATCAGGAGTAAACAAGGATTACGAGAATTATATTTCCTTTTTTGAGGAACAAACGACGTCGAGCCGTTTATTAGTATACCTTAGTGTATAATCACCAAAAATCCCGAAATTCCTGGAATTGAGCGGAGTTGTCCTTTAAACATTGAAGCAAAGACCTACTCCCTTTTTTTTAAATCGGACCCAGCAGGCCGTTGTGACACGCATGCGGATTAGTTTTGCGCGTTGTCGACAGATGGCACATGTGACGCAGTGAAAAATCACCAATCATGATTTTTAACGATGATGAAGTTGAGAGGCTGAAGGTACAGAATATTACAGTTGAGAAAGCTAGTAAATACAAGTACCTAGGAGTATGGATATGTGATGTTGCAGAATATCTCAGTGAGCATGAAAAGTATATAATAGGTAAGGGCAACAGAAATGCAGCTGTAATGAAAAATAGAGCACTTTGAAATTACAACAGGTATGAGGTGGTGGGAGAGATTTGGAAAGGGGTCATGGTGCCTGGCTTGACTTTTGGAAATGCAGTGCCATGCGTGAAATCCGAAGTGCATGCGAGACTAGAAATAAAACAGTGCAGAGTAGGTAGGCTGGCTTTGGGGACACATTGCAAAACACCAAACCAGGGAGCTAGTACAAGGAGACATGGGATGGGCGTCATTTGAGAGCAGGGAAGCGGTGAGCAAGATAGAATTTGAGGATTGGTTGAGGCAAATGGATGGGTGGCAATGGGCACAAAAGGTTTTCAGCTATTTATACATGAGGAGTATAGATACAAACTGGAGACAGTGCACTAGGGAGTTAGGAGGACAGTTTTTAAGGCTATAGTGGACTTAGGAAGAGCAGGTGTCAGTTAAGGCCACAGAAAGAGATTGGTGGCTAGAGAGAATGCAGACAAAGACGGCTCTGGAAAACTATAAATTAAACAAAACAGTTATTGCCAAAGAAAGCATTTATGACCATTCTAGGGGAAGCTCATTGTTGTTTGAGGCGAGGACGGGTGTACTGCAAACCAGAACACACAGAGCGAAGTACCAGGAAATGGATACAGTGTGCACTGCTTGTGGAGAGGAGGACGAGACGGCTGAGCACTTGATACTTGATACGAAGAGAACATAGATTTAATAAAGTCATTGGGTATTAGAAACAGCGAAGGAACAGTGGATTTCAAGACAGTAGAGATTACCAAGCAAATATTAAGTGAATGGTGGCAGAAGGCGAGAGAAAACTAGGTATTTTCTTATTAACTGATGGCAAGGGTGTTTTATAGCCTCACTTTCTTTGCAGTGCGGAGTGAATATAGCTTTCACCTTTAAATATTCTAAGCTTAAATGGTAAAACAGAATGGCTAGGTGGCGTAAGCTACCGCCCGATCCAAAGGGCTCAGCCGGATTCATCCATCCGTCCATCGTCGGTAGAGAAGGGAAACCATCGCCAAAGTTGGTGTATTGATAAACGTGTCGTTATGAAAATGTCAAAACCATATCTGCGCTTCTTGCGACCCAACGGTGAACTTCGAGGGCAGAAAGATGCAGTTCAACGACCGGAGGGCAGCCAGGGAGAAACCAGACGGAAGAGAAAACAGCCGCGGAGAGCACAATGGTAAAAATGGCGGAAAGTCTACCCGAACTGGCAGCTGTTGTGACACAAGCAATTGGAATTGTTTGATTGTAAGGTGGGAGCGCAACCGCATCCTATCAGGACTTTACCTGCGCAACGCGGAAACACGGGTGAGCACCTTTCTTCACGCGATGGAGAGAAGCTAGGGACGTCGTCACGGGTGCTGACAGACGCCAGCGGCTAATCTTTCACCTCGCACAAATACTCGCTCTGAAAGGGCGATTCAATCGTCGCAATTAGCTAACGAGGCAACTGAAGCGGTCCTTAGAGCTACGCTGTGCTTCCTTCAATCCGGAAACGTGAACGTCACCGAACTTATTTATTTTCATTCTCGGTTTTTGACAATAAAGACTGGTCAACCTTCCAAGTTGTGCCGTGTTTCGTTGCTGGAGTTGGCACCGTTCTGTCAACCAGTTGAATCCAACCAGTAATTTAGCTCGCCACGTGCGCAGGTCAATTTTCAGTTCCCCTTTTTACGGTGAGCCTTGCAATCGTAGCCGCCCTATATTCGCGCTCTTTAGTGCAGCGACATAACGCACGTGTGCATACCTTGTTGCCGATCCGGTTTGGGTGGACGCCGTCGCGGTGGATCCACTGGTGCCACTCGTCAGCTAGCCCGTCAAGGAACGTGAACCCTTCCCTGCGACACAACTCTCGCAGCAGCGAGTTCACCTCTCGGTAACGGTCATTCGAAGCCTCGATCTCTGCAGCGTGACTACGCTGCCATTCCAATGAGCAGAACCTATTCTCCCGTCTCGGAAGAACGGCAGAAAAGGCGATCTGCATCATTGGATTGCGTTCACAGATCTGGGCAGCTAGACGACGATATTTGTCGATGTACACGCTGGCACTAATATGGGAATTATTAGTGCCAACGTGTAGGATGACAACATCAAAATCGGGTAGCTTCTCAGACACCTGGGAAAACAAGTGCTCGATTCTAATACCACTAAACGGCGCAACCTCAACAGCCAACCGACTATTCAATGGCAAGTACTTCACCATCGAATCGCCGGCTACCAAAACTCGAGGCACGTTGGGGGTGCGATCAAAGCTAAAATACAAAGAGTAGCACTAGATACGGAAAAATGCATTGCTAAAAAGAACAAGACAATGCTAAACAAAACGCTTCGAAGAGTGCGAAAGATCAGTCGAAATAGCTTGCGTGACCGGAGCCGACAGCAGCGCGGCCAGGACCCGACCGCAGAAGACTACAGCGGCAGACGCACATGGTCGGCCACATTGTCATAACAAAGGCAACATCCGGGGCCGGGGATGATACGTTACTTCCGGCGTCGAAGGAGTGATTTCCACACAGCCGTCTTTCCTCCGACGCGACTACGTCACTTCCGGCGTCGGAGGAACGATTTGCACACAGGTCCCACTCCCACTCCTCCGACGCCCGTCGGAGCCGTCGGAGGAAGCCATAGAGATCATATACTAAATCTAGAGGAAAAGGTCCGCCATTTTCCCATACATTCTGGCTGCCGCAAGCGGCGGACCATGCAGGCAGACCCTCTGGGTCCCAAACACGGTTACATCATCAGAGCAGTTTCGTGAACTTCAACAATCCACGAACTTACCGGTGGAAAGATACTCGCGTTCTTTTCGAAGGTTTCTTTTTGCATAGCGCGCAGATGTCCGGCCTCGCGTTAACGCTAAACTAAACCATATACCCGGCTTCGCTGGTGGGGCGCGGCTGGGCGCGGTTGAGGAATACGAAACTGCGCAACCACCAGATTTCCGAGATTTCGACAGAAGGGAAGTTAATGCAGCGTAATGACTTTATTGCTTTTTATAAGCGTTAGAATAGCTCAGGATTTAGTTTACAACGTTAAATTATCACTGTTTATATTGCTGAGAGTTTTCACTCTTCGTGTTTACCATGGCAACGTTGCTTTCTTTCTCTCGTGTTCTGTCGCTCTCTTTTGCGATCGTTCACTCGGGACCCAGGATGTCGGCGCACGGGATTTGCCACTCCTCCTCACCCACCTTTACCCCCCTGGAGGAAGCACTTCCAAACGAAACGACTGCGCTTGCGCATAATACTCGTACCGATTGTACTGCCCAAGCGTGAAACAACATACTATGCCATAAAAGTTGTGTATAATAATATACTAAAAAAAGCACTGTTTTTACTTAAAAAAACAAAACCTTATTGTTTTTGCGACAAAATAATGATGACTTTTGAACTGGTTGATTTGACGACCAAACGAATAAACAGGTGACGCAAGCTACCATCCAATACACGAGGTTTATCACGCGCGCCTCTATTGTTTCTCCAGGCGAACGCAAGTGAGCTGCTTTTTCTTTCGTTTCTCGGGAACTCGCGAGTTTCTCCGGTTGCTGGTCGCCTCTGTTGTGTTGTTATTTTTCCCATCGCAGAGACAGCTGAGGCCTCAACCACTTGCAGGTAAGCGATACCTTAGTTCAATTAGTGTTCGCTTCGACGCGAGCGCTTTCTGTCGCCGGCGTACCGTTCTGAAAAGCTGGAAACTTCTTTCGTTCGAAGCGAATGGTACTTACGCGCGCTTTCGGTTCAACACAACGCGAGGGTACTGCACGATGCTTTTTCCAGTACCCGTTCTGTCACATGGCGGTACTGCCATTTCATCGCGGGCGGCTTGCGCCTCTCGCATGCTGTCACAAGGACAGACTGTCACTTGATCCCACCTGCCACTTCAAAAACGTGACTGAAAAAAAAAAAAAAGAAAAAAAAAAGGGGGGGGGGGGTAATGAGAAAACATTTGACACTTCCCTTCACGCCGTGCTTAAAAAAAAAAAAAAAAAAAAAAAAATTTGCTGCAGGAGCAACCGCCAAAAATACGAGCACGGCCGTCTCTCGTTCGCACAGACTAACCGCAGAGGCTGCGAGTGCGATTTCCTTGCCTTTGATCGCTCCTCGGCTGCGCGAATGATCATGCATCGCTTTAACTAGGGGTTAAAGGTATAGCCGCGAAGCTCGAGCATGTAGCCTTTGAGGTACTCGCTCGTGTTGGCATGCGCGTGTTGTGCGTGATGCACATGCTTGCACACACGAGATGGGCGCCAGCCAAGGTTCCGCGTTTGCGTGGTTTACCGCTAGGGGCCGTGAATGATGTGGGGTTGCTTAGCTCGCAAATGAAAACCCAATTTTGGTATTTTGGCATGTACTCGGACGTGAAGGTAAATACAGCTACTGAGCTGTGGCCTCATCAAAACTTCACAGAGTGCCTTGCATTAACAAAGATTTCCTGGAGTTGCTAATATTTATTTACAGTGTAAAAACTACAGGCATACCCTATCATATATGTCTTATTGCTGTCAATCAAGTCCGACTGTTTCTCTTTGCGGCTAGTAAAATGTGCGGCCAAATGTACTAAAATATATTGGTGGAAAAAACAAACAAGAAAACAATTTCCACCTTTGCCCCGCCCAACTAAATAAGCCACCTAATATTGTCACACACACCCTCTGGTGGTGCAATTTGAATACACGTTTCTTTCTTTGTTCATGCTATCTGATGAGCTAAGACATAACAAGACGAGTACTTAACTAGAAAAACATAATTATTTTGTCTATGTTTTCGTGGAATGCGCACGAAACAAACGCGAAAAAGTTATTTTGTCACGTTCCACTTTTTTCACTGCTCGTGGACGGGCAACACTGACAGCTTGTTTACGATTGCAGTCAACGGTCGGCCGATTGTGGCTCTGGAGACATTGGCGTCGATGGCATTCCGCTGCAAGCAAATTCAATCAACACAGGTAGCCCATGACCTTATTATTCAGTGTCGTGTCGCTTTAACCTCATTTCTTGAGTTCCACACTTTCGTATACCGAAGCAAGCAGTACCCTAGCTGGTGTAATGGGGGAGGGTTTACCAAGGCCGAAAGCGAATCATGGAGCAAGAGTTTGCTTCACGACTGGTAGACCAAGCCAGAGTTTGCATCACTGTAACCGTCCAATTAGATTTCAAGTATCTTTTAAGCGTGGTTGGTAACCCATCCAAGGAACGATACGAAATTTCTGGTTTCTTGGCGGATACCTGACTCGGCATGTGACTGCTTTTGACAGAATCACCAACGACGATGAAAAGCCAGGACATGGAGCCCCTTCTCAAGCCCTTTGAATATGGTAACTTGCAGCTTTCAAGTTATACCATGTTGCATGCATCTCTGTTTGCCCGTAGCATTTACTGCCTGGTCCATGTTTTGACACTCTGTAACACTCGCCAAGGCTGAAAAATTGATTGCCTTTGCCTTTCTCGCGAATAATCTCACCGCGATGTTCTCGTAACAAACCTACGAGTAGCTGTAGGCCCATGCCGGTTTTCTTTTCCCTCGTAAGTTTCGAGGCAAGTTACAATGCTTCTCCGTCGTTCTACCTCTGGGGAGCACACTCGAATGTACGATCTATAGAAAAGAAATTATCCCATTGTCCTCCACTTCCAAAAGAAGGCTTAGCAAGCCACCCACTTTGACGTCGTACACACCTAACTATTCAATCCGAAAGACGAGAAGAAATGTGCCAAGAAGGAAAGAACAGTTCTAGTGTCACTGGCTATATCTTCTCGTCTCTACCAGCCCGCACATCTAAACCGAAGAGGCCGATCCTTGTTTCGCGTTTTATGAACGCGAAGAGCGTACTCTCGTCACCCAGCGAAGGCTGCAAGATTGTTTTGCCATCCCTTTGGAACAGACGGAGGCGCTCCCTTAACGTCGGTGGCAAAGTCTCTTCGTTGAGTTGCCGGACAAGCGTGTTGTTTTCCGTCCAGGAAGCGTTTGCGCGCTTTTCTTTTTTGTGACCTCGGCGATCGTTCACATTCTGCATGGCCCTTCCGCCAGGTTTCAAGCGAGAGCTCGTGTATCGGGCCACCACCAACCAGAAGGTCTCCGCCGACGTGTACTACTACGACGGTGCCGGGCTCAAAATGGTGAGTTCGATCGGCGGTTATAGTTACTATGGCCGAGAGACGTTCACTCGACGTAGGGCGAGCCAGTTACGTCGCCTCCAAAAGAGCCACGCCATAAGTGACAGTAACGTGCGCAGCTACAATGTTCCGCGCAATTTGGGCGGGGCGCCGCTTTTCGGAACGAGTTCTTGTGGTAAGTGCTTAAGCTGGTTCATAGTTCTCCGGCGCCCTTGTGCCAGTCGGGGTAAGGGACTTTTTGGTGCGGTCGATATTTCATGGCTGTTTCCGGTCTGTAAATTATTCGTAAATCGAGGTGCCGCAAAAGAGTGGTTGATCGCGTGGTTCGGTCGATTTGCCTTAGCCGATTCACACCGGTGCAGAAAAGTGTGGGGAAATGTACTTCCGGTTGTCTTTTGAGGTAGGATGCGCTCGTAAATCGAATACGGCGGTGTGCAACTGGTGCGGGAGGAGCTGGTAAATTGAACGCGGCAACGGTAGGTGCTAATCTGCTCTTTCTGTGAACAAAAGTAAAGTTTCACCATGTCATACGTTATGTAGATATTGTTTACGTTACCCATTTTTGTTGAAACATAGCTCATTTACTAGGTAAAAAGATGCTTGTCTGTGCCCCCCAAAAAGACGACTGATGCAAAATATTTTAATCCTCTTGCAGCGTTCCATACCTGATGTCGTCACCTACCGTAAGTAATGGACTGACAAGTTTTTCAATATTGGAGTGTTTCTATTGTTTACGTCACTTCCATTTGCTATGAACCTTGTTATCGATCCCCTGTTTGACCTCTCTACAGCTTGAGGGTAAGTAAAAAAAAAGGGCGAGGAGTTGTATGAGGATTGATTGAGAAGTGAGTAAAGCTTGCAGAACACGTTGAAGCAGCCTTTTTTGTCTTTTTATGGTAATTCATTTATAAATTTTTTTTATGGACAAGAACGCACTGTTGAAAATGATTATACTAGATTCATACAGGATTCTTTCTCGAGCACTTTCTCTGGTGAACAGTGTGTATTTGTGCAACACACACTTTTCCTAAACTGGAAGACTACCCAGTAATGCTTCAGTACTGTCAGTGTTTTGCAAGCTCCTGTATGTATGATGCATTCAATCTTCGAGATTTCAGTGTTTCCTCTGTGCGTTTTGCAACCTGCGATCATTGTCTTTTGCCCTTCCATGCTTACAAACTAAAGGAAGATTTACGAAACAACATTTTACAACGATAGCTGCTATGGGTCCTTCCCACCGCTTTTCAGTGGTGGGAAAAGCCCATATGTCTGTTGATGACGTCGCGGTTTGTGTATTATGGCGTAGGGCAGGGCCGTACCCAGAAAAAAATTTCGGGGGGGGGGGGGGGGGGGGGGGTTTTGGGGACAACGGCGGCCATTTGGAAAGTGTCTATTGTCTTATTTTCGCCTATGAATCATGTGCATCGGTGGCATATAATGGAGAATTACAGCAAACCGGAAACCGGTCCCGGTTTGGTACCCGGTAGCCGACCGGCGCCACTGCGCGTGCGCAGAGGTGGAGATTAAAATCGGCTGGCTGCCAGTGCACCGATCAGGGCCGTACCCAGAAAAAAATTTCGGGGGGGGGGGGGGGGGGGGGGGGGGTTAGAACCTCCTAACCCCCCCCCCCCCCCCCCTGGTTACGGCCCTGGCGTAGGGTGTCCGTCGTCGATGTTGCCAAATCCTCGAAAAAGATTGCCTGCTGCCTGCAGGAACTGCACCTAGGTCTGCCGCTTGCGAAGCGGGAACGTTGCCACCGAGCTGCGCCACAGCGTTAACAAACCGCTTTATATTTTGGAGTTATTGTAGTGCCCAATGCCCACCGCATGCGTTTTCTGAAAAAAGAAGATGGCCGATAACAAAGTCCCGTCGTAGCACTCATTTCCAAGAGCTTGTGTCGGGAGGCGCGCTTTCATTCGCTCTGGGTGTGCGTACGCTTGTGTGTGCAGTGGGCAAGCACCCGGAGATTGACCTGGCGGCGGCCAACTTCAGCTTCCGCAGGGTGACGATCCACAAACCGCCACATGAGGTGGTCCGCCAAGCCAAGGCGGGAGTGCGGACCGCTCCGGCTACTCCTCCCTCCGTAAGAATGCTTTTGCGATTGTCGCGGTGCCTTCTGTCGGTGTTCGCGAGTGTCTGTGCAACATTTCTCGAAGTATTTCACTAGCAAGAGGCTTGTTTGTTGATTGTTAACACTTGCAGTTCCTTTTGTGTGCTGAGTGCTGCACTTTGCTGCAACGTGCAATGCATGCGATATTTGTTCTGCGTGTTTATATTTCCATATTCTCTTCCCTCGAATCGAATGAATGCTCTAGGTGACGTCAACCTATAGCTTTCCTCGAGCAGCACAGAAACTTGGTCAGAACGGTTACTATCTATTAGTATAGACAATACGCCTAAATGCACAACCTGTTCTTTTTACTTTACATGTCTACAACTGCCTATTTTCTTTTTCTTTGCTGAAAGAGAGCCAGTTAACCAGTTTGTGTGTTGGCTCTTTTGCCATATGTGCCTTGGACAATGCACTTTTTTCAATAATTATTTCGGAAAAATATATAATTATTTGATCTAGACCGCCTTTAGGAGGTAGAAATGCTGCCGGGGGTGTAAATCGTAGATCGCCATTCTTCCTGATCAGCCGAACAAAGCGTGAAGAGTGAGACAAAAGCAGGGACCACGCTTGGGGGCATATTCTCTTACTCTAGCCAAGGTCAGAGCGGGTGTCGTAGGTTTCTTGCCACATTGTCTCGCGAGGAAAAGATCATCCACCCTGCTGAAGACAGTTGGCATGGTTGTGTGTGCGTGTGTTTGCGTCATCCCAACTGAAACCTTGGCAGTTTTGCAGCTGCTCGTTACCACCATTCGTCTCTGCTTGCGCCCTTCCTTCTTGTGTACCTAGCGAGCGTTTTTTCTGTGTGCAGTGTCCCAAGCAGGAGGGAAAGCGTAACTCGAGGAAGCGCTGCTTCTGCTGCGACGCGGAGAACGCTGCGCCCTGCCGGAAACGCCTGAAGTTGCGCAAGGGGAGTGGCTTGGCGGGCCCTCGCTTCAGGAACGTAGCCGGCAAGAAGACGCCCGACTGCCAGGGTACGTTCTTTGGCCGCGCTCGTCTATCCCGTTGAACTGGTGGACTCGTTATAAATGCATAGCATTTATAGGGCTAGCCTCGGGGATGGTGTGTTTGTAGCATGTAGCCTCGATGACATCATACTGTCACGGTACCACGTGATGCAATGATGTCATACTCTGACGGCTTTATATGTTCACAAGAACATCGCCACGTGTTCTTTGGAATTCTCTTTACTGTGTCTGCGAAGGGTGCAGCTCGAAGAGGCCCTGCCCTACGAATGCCACGCATTAAGAATGCTTTTGGGAAATGTTAGAGACAGCCAATTTTTACCTCAAGAGCCATAGCAAAGAAACGTATGGTTTTTGCGTCACAGGTCGGGAGTCGGCGTGATGCCAACTCCCGTCTTGTGACGTCAATATCCACGTGACAGCAATGGAACTGTACAAAAATGGCCGTTATGTCACTTGGATGCAGCGCTAAGTGATGGCTGTCATTCTATTTTGCGCGATAGATTTTTTTGTACTCGACCCTTACAGGGAAATACTTGTATCACGAAAATATTTGACGGTCCTGCAGAATTAGTTATACGGGCGTCTGACTGTACTTGCTTATTTTTCCGCCATCTTTGAACGAACAAAAGGTTAGGTGGACGGGCGTGGAAGTGGAAACGCGGTCTTGCTGCTCCACAGATAATGGTTGGCTTCAACGTCGCCGAAACACGTTGTTCACACTGTGACTCATCTTCAAATACGTCTTCCTCCACTGCGCAGGCTCAGCGCAACCTGCAGACGTTTCCTTGAACGGCAGCAAGGACGACCGCGGCTCGGACAGCGTAATCACGACGGCAGTGCCGACGGCGACTCCCGCCAAGAAACCCTTTATCAAGACAACCGCGAAGCCATCGTTGTCAACAGTGTCCCCCGTCAAACAACCCAAACAGAATTGCATCAGAGTCGTTTCGTCTACAGTCAAGATAAAACAGCCGCTGTCCACTTTCAAGAAAAAGGACGTCGGCGAACCATGCTCGAGCTCCTTGCCGACGAGTGGTTCGGCCTTGCGGACGTACAGCAAGGTGCTGAATGCCTGCGACCTGCTGGAAGGGCCCGTGCTGAAGGAGCTCGACGAGCCCGCGACCGTGTCGCCGAAGGGGGTGCCGACGACAATTGTAAAAGTGACGCCGGCGCACAGGCATGACATGGAGCTGCCTCATCACCAGCAGAAATTGCCGAAGGATAGGTGGAAGCTGGGCAACCAGAGCCTGTAAGATTTTACATTTGATTGCCCTTCCCCAAGCACATAACGCGAGCAGAGCGGCTCGAATGCAGCCTGTTACACAGAAGCTGCGTTTTTTTAACAGTTCAGCCATCTTAGCATTTTAAGTTATGGTCGCTAGTTATCCGTAGCTTTTTGTGAAATTGCAAAAAACACCTTCTCGTCCTCCAGAAATGTTAGAACAGTCGCAGGAAGTCGCAGTTTCGAATCGTAACCATTGGCGGTTGTGCTCGCTCTGCGCAGTTGTGCCCACTCTGCGCTAGGCAGCGAGATGACGTGGGGGTGCATAAAATACGAGATACGAAATGCCGCCGTTGGGAGCATAGGCTATTCAGCCAAGGCTCGCTCTTAAATTGCTGCCATTTCAGCCTGAGGACGGGGGCCTCCCTGGAGCTGTGCAACCTGCACTGCGCCCAGGCCAAGGGCCAGTTTCCGTCGCTTCAATGCCCCAAATGCCTGTGCCTCTTCCACCCGGTGTGCGTCAAGGGGGACGACGGAGAGGGCTTCGTCTGCAAGGTGAGGATGCCCCGGACCCGGCAAGGGCAATGCCACGTGGATAGAAAACCGTAGTGCCGAATTTTCTGCGTCATGTGCTAAAGATGGTGGTTGAGCGTTTTTTTTTTTTTTACTTTCAACGTGCTGCAATATGTGGCGGTGAAAGGGTGTCGCCTACCGAGGGCCAGCGTGGGGCACATAATGAATGCGAGTGCTGCGTCGGCGTGTGGCTGGAACTCGTATGGGCTCTTCCTACCGCTGGAGATTATTTTCGTTGTAGTTGTTGCAGTTCTAGTTGTCACAGTTGTTGTAGTAGGGCATAGGGTATCAATCGACAATACCGCCAAATGCTCGAAAAAGATAGCCCGCCACTGCAGTGTTTTCAGGATTCGGTCCTTGGTACGCTGCGTGCGGAACAGGTTCGGTACCACAGAGCTATGCCATGGCTTTGAAAATATTCTTAATTGGTGTCTGATAAACGCAGTGCGTATTAGTCTCGGGTAGCGCCCGCTAGACGGCCGCTGTGGGTGCGACGTAGCGATAGAAAATTCTCTGTCGTTCTTAATTAATCCCAAATGTAATCCGAGTTATTTGGCGACATTAAAAGCTTTGGCGGCAGTCTCTGCAACGTCGTCTGCTCCCCGCTCCTTATCGGGGAAGCGGCTTTACCGCATCGCATGTGGAGAAACCATCGTGGCATGCCGATAGGGGCATTTGAGGTGCTAGCGACAATGTTCTTGGGGAGATGCCAGGGAGAGCCTAGATTTAAGAGAGGGAGCAGTAAGTATGCCTGCATTTGATTGTCGCGTGGCCAGTGTGCCGAGGAAACTGGGCGGAGAGGCGGACACGTTTGCAGAAGGTGAACGCTTTACAGTTTTTACTCCTTGCATGCTGCAGCTCGTTTTGTAAACGCAGCTTACAAACCACGTGTCCCCGATCGAGCAGTTGCCCCATCTCTTAAATCTAGGCTCTCTATGCCAACGACAAACAAGCTTGAGCGTAAACTCGGTGCCATGCGTGCTTCTTTGTTTGCTTCTGGATCCATGTTGGCATCTGGTTGGTGAGGTTGCTCTTGCGCGAAAGTCTGCTTCAATCAAGCACCGATTCAGCGAGTTGTCGTCTCTCAAGGATGGAGAGTCCCAGCACCGCCGGCACCTCGAAGAAGGAGACAATTTCCTTGAATGAAGAACGTGCCATCCTCGAGGGAGTAGCCTAAACATAAATAATGCCGTTCATTACCCACGTCCTCCGCAGGGCCGTCGCAGCTGTTGACACGGTGCGTATGTAACAGGATCTTTTTTCGATCTAGCAGAGGACACGTGCAGGGAAGCCTCGACCGCTTTCTGCAGGCTCGATAAACATGTGCCCGTAGCAACCCGCATTATCTTTTTTTTTTTTTTTTATATTATTTGTATGAGTTCATATATATCGAAGAAGCGGATATAGCGAAGTGATTTCCGATTCCTATTGACTTCATTATAACCGGTCTCAAGAGTATTGTTGAGTACTTAAATTTGATTCGAAGCGAATGCTGAATAGAACAGAATTTAACGGGGCTATTCGTAATAACCGAATATCCGCCCATTCTTAAAAATACGTAGAGGACTAGGGAAGCTTAGGTTGGCACTCAGTGTGGTTTCCTTGATTCTTTACTTCCAGGCCTGCCAAAAGAAGGAAGGTGTGCCAAGCAGCAAGCTTGGCTCGGTTGCCACCATTGTCAAAACGGCAGCCGTGAAACCAGAACTGAGCATTCCAGCCTCGGCTGTCCAAGCACCTTCCACTGCCTCAACCCCGGGTGCAGTGTTCGGCACCGTGTTAACAACGCAGGGCTCTCCACGGGCCTTCCCTGCAATCATGTCTGGCTCAGTTCTCTCTGTTCCATCGATGGCTTCTAGTCCCTCTCCATCTGTCTTTTCCGTGCCACCCTCCCCATTGGTCAATGCCCCCTACGCGCAGCTCATCGGTCCATTCCCGGCTTCCGCCCCCGTTCGCTTCACCATAATTACCCCTGGATCGTCTGTCCCCATCCACATCCCCCTGCCTTCGTCTTCTCCCACAATATTCCTGTCAGCATCCACAACCATGCCGTCTGCTATCGTGTCGTCTGCTACAACTCCGTCTGCCATGGTGTCATCTGCTGCAATGCCGTCTGTCGTTGCTTCTTGTGCTACAGCGTCGTCTGCCATGAAGTTTGTGACGACGCCAACTGCAATGACACGTGCCACAGCGCCGTCTCCCATGAAGTTTGTGACGACACCGTCGGCATTGACGAGTGCTACGGTGCCGTGTCCCACGAAGTTTGTGACGACACCGTCAGCATTGACGCGTGCTACTGCACCGTCTGCCGTGGAGTTGGTGACGATGCCATCTGCAATGACGCCCTCCGCAGTGTCGCACTCTGCTGGTTTGTCTGGCACCGTGCCGTCCGCTCCAGTCTCTTCTGCTGGGTCATCTGCTGTGGCAGTAACTGTTCAGACTGCTTCTTCGCCGTCTGCTGGCTCGAATGGACCTGCACATCTCCATCCAGCGTCGATGGGTCTGATGTCGCTGCTGGTGAGGCCGTCTTGTCCCAACATAACCATTGTGCCGGGACGTTTCCCCGCTGCCATGTGTGGGGGGCAGATGCTACCTTTGGCTTCGTCCTCTGATGCCGCAAGAACAGCGCTGCTGTCTCTCGTGCAGCAGCTGAACCAGAGACCCAGTGCGACCCTGCAGCCGACGATGATGCCAGCATCTGGTGACGCCCCGCCAGGTTCCGACCTTGTCATCGACATGGACGAGAAGCCGGTCTGCCAGGGTGTGGTGAAACATGAGGTATGTGGGCCGTCTTACGGCTTCTGTTTGCGACGTGACGACCAGGATTCACCTCGCTGCGACGTCACGAGATGTAATCCTGGCTACTTAACATCGGTTGCAAACTTCTAGTTTACTTGTAAAAATCACATTCTTAAACCAACACCGTCAAAGTTGAGAGTGATGCAATTCCTATTTCCGTCGATGAAAGAATAATGAATTCATATAAGGACATAGTGTTTGGGCAGTCACAAATGCCAACCACAGCGATGCTTTTGGTCGCACACATTGCCAATACGCCCTGGTGTTGTGCTCTTGATTTTGTGTCGGCGGCATGCATTTTGCCATCTTCATCATCAGCAGATTGTTTGTCACCATATTCACTGACAGGACGAGAACAGCGAGGCATGTCTTTCGAATGCCCAGCCTCCAGCATGCGTCCTGTGCTTCTGCCGTGCTTTGGCTGCGTGCACGCAGTCGAAATGCACGAGACATTGACGCATTGTCGAAGGTAGGAAGCTCGTGCTGGGGACGGAGCAACTGAAGCCCTTCCCTGCTGTCCTCAGCGAGGGTAGCAAACCAGCCTGTATGATGTGTAGTGGAAGCCTGGGTAGTACTGGTACTGTTGACTTCAGGCAGATGGCGCAACTAAATCACCTATAAAATTCTAATAATGATACGTAACTCTGTCTAGACGACAACTTAGCCTTAAATTGAATAGCTAATAGCACAGCTTGTTAATTAGCTACAACCTACCCTGGCATGTTTCACAAGACATCATGTTTTGCTTGCTATGGTTGCCATTGGCACTGCAGGTTGGAAAGCAGCGCTCAGTTATGCCATACGATAATGCGGCGGTATTCAAAATGCAATGTGTTTGCTGCCGTTTGTGCCAGGACGAACAAAATGGAAGTGGCAAATTTTTAAGTTTGTCAATGTTAAGACTGTTTTATCCCCTCAGGTATCATCTGGTCCCTACGTAACGAGAATGACTATAATGATAAGAATTTACCGATTACGAGCAGTAGTTTCAACGTCACTTTGATTTGTGTGGGAAGCAATGCTCCGTTTCATCTTTCAGGACAAGGCAGTGGAATCGAGCATAGTTTGCACGTACGCGACAGATGGATCGGGCAGCGTCGTTTCAACATCGACGGTGTCCTGCCCTTTGCCGTTGGTCGACATCGACTCGCTCAAGACCGACCGGCAGCAGACGTGCACTCACTCGAATGGCACTTCCTTCCCCGACCGAAGCTCAAGTCGTACGAACGTCGACGAAATCGCGCAAGACGAGAGAAAGAGCCCCAGCATCTTGGAAATCATGTTGAAAAACTCCGATGACGACGAGGAACGGCCCGGCGTGACGAAATGTGAAAGCGATCTCTCGTCCGTCGAGACTTCGACTCTCGCGTCTGATGTCGAGAAACCCACTGTCTCCGTGAGTGCGACAACGTCCGACGGGTGCTTAAATCGCGATTCTCGTTCCAAGAACTCGGATCAGAAGAGAGAACCCTCGCGTTGCCGCAAGCTGAGCTTGCGGGAGCGTGCGGCCTCGCGGCTACTGCAAGGCCTCTCCAGACTCTGTGAGCCTCCGAACGGTGCTGCTGCGCGAATGCATATGAAAAAGCCGCGCCATACGGCGACGTTACCCGAGGTTGCCGCCCCCTTGTCGGACTCGGAGTTCGACGGTGCCGACGGAACTGAAGACGCGTCGGCGCAAGAACGGTGCAATTCGAGGCTCGGAGGAGTAGCCACGGCGTCAGAAGTCCCGGGGAAAGCCGGGGAGTTGCCCTTCTGGGTTGTCACGCCGACGAGCACCGTGTGCGTCGGGAGCGAGGTTTGTCCGGTTCCGGCGGAGTCTGTCCGGCAAGCTGGCAACCGTGGAGGATCGGGGTCTGCATCCCTGGCAGGCGTTTCATTCGGTCCCTCCGTCCTGAATCGCATCTTCAGCTTCCTCCCGGTGGCGGCGCTCTGCAGGTGAGGAGGGCTTCACAAGAAGCGGCTTCCTTAGGTATGTGCTTCGAACATACTTGCTCAACGGAGTGAGTAATTATTTCAGGCTAAGACAACGTTTTTACGTAATTGCGAAGGACCCCGAGACTGAGGTAAGAGAAGGCAAATGCTTTTTCTTTCGCCTCATCTCGGCGTTCTTTGTAATTATGGCCAATTTACGGCAGCTCGTTTGCATAATTTTTGTCCCTTGATAAATATCACTCATCCATGCTGCATATCACTGTAAAATAGCGAGGCAAGGCCCACTCAAAATGATAAAATCGATTTTAATATCAGTGTGTTTGGTGCAGTCCCCTAATCAAACACGTCGGTTCGAATATCGGCTTGTTAGATTTGACCTTGTTAGCGACTAGTAGTATATTTGAAGCAAACAGCTTTTAATGATTTTTATATCTTTGAACTTTGTCATGGCAGGCTATTTTAGATTTGTGGAATGTGTTTGCTCTGCAACATGAATATGCAGTGGTGAAGTAAGGCTTTCAATGGCACTGTCGTGGGTGCCTCTTTCCCTCAGCGCAGCTATGCGCGAGTGAATAAGCACCTCAGGGCAGGTTCGTGCGCACATTTCGAGAATGGTTTTGCTTTGTTTTTCTAGGTCTAGCGAATGTGTTCTACTCTAGAAAATGGATACATGCTCTGCCCGGCCAATACTCTCAGAATCGAATTGCTCGATGCATCACCATTCAAGCCAGCAGTTATTTTATCTTTTGTATCTTGAATGGCGGGTTATCGTGGCATGCATTGACATCGCATCAGTAGCCACTGCAGTGGTCTTGCTGTGAGCGTCTACCCCCCGCAGGGCTAACATTTTGCGCCGTCGAATTTGTTTTAAGGTGAAAGCCTTGTCACGGCGTTGTCCCCGAAAGATGGTCGTAAAATTATCTCATCAAGCACGCATCCCAGAAATAAAACGCAAGGAAAAGCACAGCCATGCAGACCTTTTGTCACGATAGCCGGCAGGGCGCTCAAGGTCAAAATGGACGCGCCTCAGAAATAAATTGTAAAGAACAGCGCAGCAACACAGATGCTTTGTCACGGAAGCCGTTGTGAAGCTGGCGGAGTTGGCCGCGCCTGCGCAGTGGGGGAGCCTGATGTCGCCGCCGGAGCGCCGTGTACGAAAGGAAGACGTGGTGCGCTGCTTGTAAGAATGCGCTGCATGTAGGAATGCTTTTGCATTCCTACACATAAGATGTCCTAAGTGTTTTCGGCAAGATTTTCTTGGCATGAGCAAGTAAAAATGATCACCGGGACAGTGCAGTGATGTCGCATGCAAGCTATCTATTGTTGGAGCCTGTTCTAGTGCTCGGCCTTTTCGGGTTGGATTGCACGTGCATTCACACGGGTCTTCGGTTCCGAAGATGCGAGATGATGCGTGTTTTGTGAGCCACGTTGGAAGCCATTGTTTTGATGCAGGGTGGCTACCGTCTGCTGGGGCTGGAACCTTCTATCAAAGCATCCTAACCTTGTAAGTTTTTCCTTATCGCTTCACCGCAGTGCACTGCTCGTTCATGTTGTCCTTTGCTTACTGGATCGAGGTATTACCCAGGGACCAGGATCGTTGATTCGTGTATGTCCATAGACATTATGCGGTTAAACACTACTCCTCGTGCATTACCGTAGCAGGATTGCACCGGCCGGCTAACCAAGGCAGACCTTTTTTCTGCCATACAGTGTCCACTCCACCAATTTGTAGTTGGATTTTGGGTGGTCCGTCATTACGGGACATTGACGATTCTTGGGTACTTTCTCGTCTGCAGTGGGGTCAGGTGGATCTCAGGGGCGTCAATGTCACCGACTGGGACACATGCACACTGGTGCTGCAGCAGAGACAAACACATACCCTGGTAAGAGCCATTCCTTTTGCGCCTGTAGCATTCTCGCAAGAATGCTCGTGCAGTCTTCGTCGACGGAGCGTCCCTGCACAGTGCAGAGCGGAAATTATTCAAGCTTAATCATGCTGAGAGAGACTGGTTAGCGCAGAATGTGCGATAGGCCTTCCAGGGAAGAAGAGAAAAAGGTCGTCTGAATGGCACCGCATATCGAAAATTCGCTCCCATTTCTTACACATGAGGTGTCAGTTTCTTGTTACAGCTGGCCATTACAGCGAAGAGTCACCGAACTTCATGAAAATCCTCCGATAAAACTCTGTGTTAAAAGGACGACTGCCAGGTCCCAATTGTCTTTTTGGTCTCGGGCAGTTCGCAACATTCGAAAGCTGTCATTGATTCAACAGTATTGGACGTTGAGTTAGGTTATGCCTTGATGGTGATTGCAGGTGGTGAAGGGCAGCTCCTCGAGTCACCTGGTGCCGTGGGTGAAGAGGTTGGATTGGGTGCAAAGCCTGTCACTGTACGGTGGCAGCCTGGCAGACCTGGCCACCCTTGTCAAGCTCTTCCCGCAAATGACCTCCTTGAATGCCGTTCAGCTGACCAGGCCACAACAGTGAGTGCGGCAGATGACGCCTGGCCATTTCGTGTTTTCCGCACAGGCCAGCTCTTGGGAAACGTTGTGCCGCCTTGTTGCAAAAAGGAAATGGGACACCTGTAGTTCTTTCACCCCTAAAAATGGCAGCGCGATGGGAGCTACGCACTCATCGGACCAATCAACTGCCTCCCTTTTGTCACGTGACCCTGCTCTCTGTGCGTGTGTGGGGGCAAAAACATGCAGCAAGAAACAGATGTATTGTCAGCTTTGGGGTGAACGGAGTATAGCTTGTACCATCTCAACTTCCTGTGTTGCTCATATGCCTACCCCTCATGGTGTAAAAGTAAAATAGCTGACCTCAAATATAACGTGCGATGTTACGGTCATAGGCACATCCAGCGGTGGAACAAATGGATGCAGCTGGTGCCACCAGCCTGCTCGCCGAGTCATTAAAATCCCATCTATTTCATGCAGCTTTTAATGTTCAAATCACACCTTTTAATGCTTCGGTTATGCATGCGAATGATTAATCTTTTGGATTCCATTTAGTTCGCACCACACTAACAAAAGGAACGTACGGCTCTCGAGGCAGCTCTGCTGTTGCACGACCACATTTCCACTCCTTCTATTGACTGAACTGTGTATGTGGCCCTGGCTACCTAGTGACGAGGAAATCGCATTGTCTGGAATGCAAATTCAACCGGTGTTCTTTGCACCCTATTCCAAACATGCATCGCAAGTGATCCAGAATTCGCATCAAATGACGTCACCCTAGCCCGGAGCGTCCTGCTGTTGGACGGTACGGCAGCGGAGGCAGATACTGCAGACATTCGTTTCCGCCTTAGGTCGCTTCGCAGCCAGACTGTAGACGTAAACCAAAGCAGATGCGATTTGCAAGGCGGCGCCGACGGCGACTCTCGCATCCGGTCGCCTCTTTCGCCGGCATTTCTTTGACCAACTGCCAGGATCGATTCGTCCAACGGCACGACACGCCGGCTTTTGCGACATCGCTTGTTGCCACTTGGGGGCCGCTTTCGATACGTGGGCGGGACGGGACACTAAACGCAGCGGTCAGAGATGCGAAGCAAAAGAGGGTGTGCTCAGTGTCCAAGCCTCCGCGTTCCAGGTGTCGGGGTGACGACGCCAGACGAGAGTCGGTGCTGCTGGGCGAGTTGCAAGCGCTAGTGGGCATGCCTCGTCTGCGAAGTCTGCGACTGAGCAGCATGGGAGGCCTCCTGCTCTGCCCGTGGGCCGTGCCCAAGGAGTCCGGGGAGCAACGGTTCTTGGCCCTGAGGACGCTGGTAGGCCAGCCTCCCCTCTTTCTTGGCAACTCCAAGTCAAAGTCAAACGTCCGAATTTACGTGGATTGTTCGATGTAAAGTTGCGCAAATAGTAGTTTCGAATAATACGTTATTCAATGTTCGCTTCAAAATTAACCGCCTGTGCACTGTGGGAGAGCGATGCCAGCGGCCTCTGCTAGTATTGCTTCACCGCAGTGCAGAGGTGCTCAGTGAGAAGTTCACTCATTGGGGCTCATCTGCCTCCATTATGCGAGAGTGTAGGTTAGGTAGTGATGTCTTGAGAACTTGCGTTCATCATTTGAGCTGCTGTCTTTTCTTTTTTTTGTCAAATTTGAGATTGAAAAATGTATATCTATGTAGCATGCAGATTTATAAATCTCCTTGATTACGATAGCTGCGACATATCTTTTGTTTACGTGCCACAGTTCATAATTATAGTTATGTTAAAATTAACTGAGCTTAGAAGTGGACAAGTGCAAGGTTGGGAACGACCTTCACGAGTTTGGCTAAATTTTCGTTTAAGCATAGTACATTGTAGTGAAAGTCTTGGGAGAAACTATTTGATAAACAAAACATTAGGCTGAAACCACTATTCGCTTTGAATTCAAAATCCAATATATTTGCACATGCCTAGTCCAATCTATTCATTTGTGGAAACTTTTGTAGAAATAAATAATTGAGGCCTTAGGCTCCTGCAAGGAAAATTTGACGAGGAAGTCAACCACAATGTAGTTAACTTCCTCGCTAAATTTAATTTTATTTACACCATTGATCTTTGTTCAGAACTGTTGTAGGAATGGTGCGTAAAAAACAATACACAAACACATGGTCAAAATGGCAAACAATTCAACTTGCAATAAGATAATTTAGTGGGAAAACCCCCTCGCTAAATATAGTTAGAAATATTCCTCATTATTTACGGGGAAGGGCATCTGCGTAAGTCCGTCTGTTCCGTAATATTACATCTGCCCATGATGTGGCATCTGTCCACGATGCTACATCTGTTTGCGACTTCACACGTTGTCTGCAACGTTGCGCCTCTTTCTGGAATCGCCACCCTCGGCCAAAAAGCTTATTTCACGTTAGAATATAAGCTCCGTCAAATTCTTGCTTCATTTTGAACAGCACCTTCACCTCATGTAACGCCATGTAGGGGGCTCTAGACAGGGTAGAAAAGGAGAATGTGAGCGCTGCGTGAGAGGTATTTCTTTGTGTTTATGCGCTTTTATAGTGTTGTTTTTGTGCGTTGGTGAAGTGTTAAGGCCCGTTCACACTCTTGCAACCGAGTACGACCGAGAGAGACCAAACCGGTTTTTAAGCCTCTTGCAATCTCTTAGGACCAGCTCCGCTCAGCGCATCCGGTCCCAAGAAGTCTTTCTCGGTCGTACTCGGTTGCAAGAGTGTGAACGCGCCTTTAGCGTGAGAATGCGAGCTTGTGTCGCGTGACAGTGCCAAACCCCCGTCGTTGTTGTGTCCAGAGCATGACCACGCTGAGGTGTTCTTCGCTGGAAGCATTCGTGAGCCTCAAGTGCTTGCCTCATCTCGAGGACCTGGAGCTGGGCGACTGTGCGTCCTGGACAAATCAGGTGAGACGATCGCCGTCATGCACCGCGCACCTACGTTGACTGGATAAGACGTGTTTCCCGCAAAATAAACTCTGCAATTAATTATAATGCAATTGATGCGAAAGTGCAAGCGAGCCGGCCAAGCATGACAACGATAATCCCAGGAGAAAGGAAACAAAGGACAAACACACTGTTTGTCCCGTTTGTTCCGCTTCTCCAGGGATTATCATTGCCTGCAGGTAAGGTTGGCCAAAACATTTGCGTTTGACTCTGACCGCTTATGACGAGAAAACACACTGGTGCCACCTATCGTGTAGACCTGCGAATGCTTTCGGTCGGCACATAACTAAAGACTTAAGGTTTTGCAATATTTGCGAGATCAAATCTACATGTATCAATGAGAAATTGATAACATTGTTATAATTGTTTAGAGCATACGGTGTAAGAATGAAAATGTGTGAACCCGCCTTTACTACGTTCTGAAAAGCTCCATTGTTGTGGGGTCTTGAGACTTCAACCCAGTAAGTAAATGTGTGCCATGTCATGGCCACGTTTCTTCTTTTTGAAAAAATATAATAATACTTTTGGTAGTATTTGCATTTCTCATTAAATAGTAGCATCTCTTGGCGATTGTTTGTGAGAAAACACTCTTCGAATGCCGTGGACATTCTTATTTATGCTGCAAAACATGTTCCAAGCATACCTTAGAAGCCTGCACCCATAGTTTGCATTGTGTAGCAGTCAGATTTTGATAAACTTCATAAAGCCTCGTGTTGTTTTGGGTGAGAAAGACAGTTCATAAATTTTGAGGAGAAACCGTTAGGAAACCAACGTATTCTTCATTTTCGGTGGCGGTTCAGTTACGTTGACGCATGCACGATTACCGTTGTCTTCGATTAACAAACTGGTATTTCTGCGTCCTAGCCAAGATTGTAGGCATTTGCGATGCAGTGGCTTGCGTCGCCTAAACGGCCTTCGTTTTCTGCGCAGTCTTACCTGGAGCTTGGACAGCTTCCTAAGCTCAAATGCCTCAGCCTGATCAGAGGCCAAGACCAGCCCTGCTTTCGCTACGTTCTACTCAAGCTGGTGCAGTAAGTCCTCCGAGATCCTCTGGCTTGTGCGGGGGATGTCAAACGATGCATCGAGTGGAGGCGGCACGTTTCGTGCGACCGCCCCCTCGCTCCGAGGGTGCTCGCAAGTTGTTCGGAGTAATACACAAAAGTGTCGGAAAGTCTAGCCCAAAAATAGGGGTGTGCCAATTGTGGTTAGAATCAAATAGCACATATGTCGTCCCCAGCTTTGACACCGTGGAAGGTGCACTAAAGTGCCTTTTGAGATAATTTTTTTTAATGGTGCATACTCAACGTCCGTGCTTTAAGCGCCCCAGAAACCCCAAAATTACAGTCGTGCGTGGTCTTCCCTAATAAAGACGCGACAAAATATTGCGACACGGCCCCTTTTTCGGGATAGCCGGATGTTTGGTTACATTTCTAGTGGGGAAATGCTTGGACGAGCCAGAAAAGACCCGGCAGTTCGGAAGCGCGGTTATGATGGGAAAGTTTGCTCCCGAGCGACTCATTTGATTGGGCATACCCTCGCAGCCTGGAAGTGCTCCGCCTCAAGCGCTGGACCTTCCGAGGGAGCATCGGCCAACTGCTCGCACAGTTGCCCCGGCTACGGCAGCTCCTGCTATGGCCCCAAGCGCGAGATGTGAGTGGCATCAGGGTCGTACCACTTTCTTGTTGTGAGCTTCTGTTCGTGACGCAATTTTGCTAGCTTTGCGGGAAGCTCTGTTTTTTTACCTCGCAGGAGCTACGGTGTGTCACGAATCCCGATGCTCGCCGTAAAACGAGCTAGAAAAACTTTCAGCCTTTCCTTTCTGGTGAAGAAGGAAGACCAGCGAAGCCGTACTATGGTGGGAATGAAGTAATGGCCACCAGCAAGTCGGCAAGCCAGAGTGGAAAGGCTCAAAAGGTTGGCGCCATCTATGAGCGATGGCGGCAACTAGACAACCGCCAAGTCCGTTGTCTGGTTGCCGCCGTTGCTCATAGATGGCGGTAGCTGTCCAAAGTTAGGTCATTTGAGGACGGATCCTTGGGAAACTAGCCCTTAACAGCTGTAAAATGGGTGTTTGCATGCAACGAGTCAGAATTTTCGTAGATGTATATTAGTGGTTGACTTAAAACAGCATCATGGATATTTTTCGTGCCAGGCGCACACGCGCAGATGACCGAATCGGTCAGTATTGTCGCCGACCGATGTTTCGGGTGCCAGTAATAGTCTCCTTTTATATTTCGGACCTAAATGGGGAATGGTGTCCTACCCCGATAGAAATAGTGCATATTCACTATTCATAACCGATGTTTCGGAGAGCCTGAGGTCCGAAAGTTAGATATTTACGTCAAAATCGTTGCGAGCGATTAGCGGGAGTTTCCATTTTGAAACCGCCATTTTAGATTCTATGTTGGGTGCACATAGATTGGCTCAGTTTGGCACGACTATTTGGGTACTGCCAAGTCCTACCACTAGGCGACGCTATGCTAGAACTTTTTTTTTTCTAGCTGAACGTCATTATCATTGTTACCATTCTGCTTTGTTCATTCTGAATTCGTGTACTTGCGCCTCTTGTTTCGTCTCAGTAAATTATGTTTTCGGACTACGCTGGCTCGGACGTCATGGCCCCATTTCTTCTGCCACTGCGAAGTGTCACTAAGAAGCGCAGAAAGTAAGTACTCGACCATAACGCCAGAAAAAAAGGCGGCGATTCTCAAGCGAATAGATAGTGGTTGAGCGCAAGCGGAGGCGTAACCTGAAACGAGGCACTATTGACGGAATTTTAAAGCCCGCTTGGACATAACAAAGGCGAGTTTTTTAATCTCCCGATTTTTCGGACTGCTCCATTATTCTGATGTTTTTTCAGTTCCTGTGAAGTCCGAAAGATGGGTCGGCGACTGTACGTGTTTTATTAGCGACCGACGAGGGTAGAGCTTGTGGCGCCATCTCCCAATAGCTGCAGCAAGCACTCGGATCGAAAGCAGACGATGCAGGGCCAATGCACAACTCAAACACATCAAGGAAAAGAAATGCAATTTGTTTAAAGACGAAGCAAAGTTTTATGCAGGCCGAACAATTTGCTGCATGACAACGCAGCATCCCACAGATCCCAACGTATTCGTAGGGTCTCTTCCTTCGTCCCGCGTAACTTGTCGCGTCAAGTCCAGCAGAGAGAACCAGACAACAAGTCTGTTGCATTGAAACGCTCGTTGCAGTGACCCCCTAATGCTAGTTCGCTCGTAATCCGCAGCAACCGCGTTGCTGGAAAATGTCAACATCCCCTCTCTGCATTAGCACAATCGCAAGACGCAGAAAAAAAAAATTTGTGGCGTGAAACATTCTAGCATCAGAAATATTTGTCATTTAGTACGACATCTAGCCTGTTCAGCTTACGTTCATGTTCACGGCGCTCTTCACCGGATAAGTTAAAGGGACACTGACAGGGTATTTATGCTCGCCGAGGTTTTTAGTTGTACGTGACATATGAGAGCTCAACTACCCAGAACAGAAGTTGCGGCTCGAAATTCGGTTTCTTTCCGCCCGAAAACCGCCGATCAAGAACTGGCCGGTTCGAGTCTCGCTCACTCTCTTTCTCGCGGTCACGGGCCGTTTTCTAAGGTATCGATGCGACCACCAAATGTAATCAAAGTCGTGGGTCACTGAAGGTACACACTCAATATTAAAAATAGAAAAAAATATGAAACCCATTTTTTGTGGCTTCTAAAAAGCTGCAAATACGTTGATTGAAAAAAAAGTTCCACAGACAACCGGAAGCATTCTGTGCGTGCGTCGTTTCGCGTATCGTGGGACTCGCAGGGACGGCGATGGCAGCGGACGACGGGCGTGGGACCTCTATTTCAGAACTGTCGTTCGCGGTACCGGCGAATTTTGTCTGCCTTTAAAAGAGAAATTTGGGACTGGTCAAAAGAATTAGTATTCATCCCGTACGACACGCCCGACCACCAAGCCGATTTGCACGAAGACGTCGCCGAGCCGTCGCCGAGCCGTCGCTCCCTTCTTGTGGCTGAAGACATCGCTCGCGCAAACGTCAAGCGCGACGTGTCTACTTCGACTTGAATATGCACGCGTACGATTTCTTTACTAGGTGAGAATGTCGCCAATGCGTGGTGCATCCCGACTTCGACCCGGGAGTGCTTTTGCTAGAGGAAAATCGGCAGCAAACTTTCCCACTTACAGTTAATCGGCTGAATTATTACTAAGGAAAGAAATACTCCAGTTTCGATGTGCCCCAGTAGCGCAGTGGGGAAGACGTCCCCATGACACGCGGTAGGACCGGGTTCAATCCCCCGTCAAACTTTTTTTTTTTTTTTTTTTCAAATATTCTTTGATGTCTACATTTCTTTTTTTTTTTACAATTATTACTGAAGAAACAAAAAAAACAATATAAGAAACAAATGTTGTGGACGACACGTCGCTGAATTAAATGGTATGAGATTTCCTTTTTGACACCTGCGAACTCAATGTAATCACTTTCCACAAAATGCAAGGAGCATATAAATCAGGTAGCGTCCGCTTTCCGAGGTGCCCGTAAATGGTCTACAGGAATTGCAGCCAGCCATTGGTCCCGATCCCGTTGATCTTTCGGAAACTCTGTCGCACAATGCCACTTCTGTTTCGGGCGCGGGACATGTGAGCCAGCTCTTCACGCAACATCTTGGGTGTATTCTTTTCGGAGCCGATCAAAATCCACCACGGGCACTCACTACTCATCTCCAACTCCTCAATGTACAAAACAACTCATCCTGGAGTACAGAACAACGAGCGGAACAAACATAACTGCAAAAGAATCCCACGGCGACCAGTTCCCATACGCCGCATGTCGTCTGCTACCGGGAAGGAGAAAAAAAAACAAAAAACACACACACGGTCGGGTGTAGCCACGTGACTTCCGCCACACACTCTCTTCTCTCCACTTCTCCGACCTCCGTCGGGTTTCGGTTTCGATTTCGAGCAGTTGCGTCTTTTGGCTTTATTAAAAAAATACGCTACTCTGTTGCAAAATATTGATTGGGTAGTCCCCCGACACCATAATGAAGCGCCTGGCAAAAAATTAAAAAAAAATTTTGGGGGGTGTCAGTGTCCCTTTAACGCGTGGCATATGTACACTTTAAATGATAAACCTGGTGATCATCCAGAACCTTCTAACCCATTCGCCTACCTCTTCTTCTTACTCCACCCCCGGTCGCGCAACATCCCCGTCGATCAATCAACGCCGAGCCTCGCGGCCACGCTTTTATCCGGCCTTCGCGAAATGCCAAACACCTAGCCAAATGAAATTTCGCGTTAAAGGGGCGGTGCAACGATTTTCGGACTTCGGTCAAAGATTTCTGGAGGTTGCCCTCTGACACTTCTGAACTAAAGAACAGAAAACCGATTTCGCCTGCGTGTCCTAGTTGTTGCGTAAAAAAAAAGATAAAGATTGGCATTTCGGGCACCCCTCAACTCACTCCCAGCCTTCAGGGTCACGCCTGGTCGCACTCCCAGTGACGTCATTCGGAGTGCCGCGTAGCTTCCCGTGTGCTATCTCGGAGGACTCTTCCCCTCCCTCTCTCTGCGTACCTTAGCGGGCGCTATGCTGCAGCTTAGAGCCGAGCGAGGTCACGTAATCGTTCCGCCGTAGTTCCTTCGGCTGCCACTTGGGGCTGCAGGTGGGGAAAAAGCTCGACTTTTGCTTTGCGATTATGCAGCGGAATCGCGACATTTGTAATGAAGGAAGTGTTTTTTCTATCCTCTGGGACACGATAAACAACGTAAAAAGGACGAGATGCAAATTCTTTTAATCATAAAATCGTTGCACCGCCCCTTTAACTTGAGCATTCCTCTAAAAGAACCATCCGCTCTCTTCGTGCAACGCAGCTCGCCACAAACAACGTCCACGCGCTACGTTCGTGCCTGGGACTCTCGACGCTGCAGCGGCTGTCGTGGGTCATCGACTGCGGCGGCAGTGTCTCCTGCTCCCTGGCAAGCGGCCTCGAGATTCCCGTGGCCTCGGGGCGACTCTGCGACTGCAAGGCCTCCCAGCTGCTGTCCTCGCAAGCAGACAACCCCTGCGGCTGCCGTCTGCTCGAGGAGAGTCTGGAGGGCGAGGAAGGCACCAGCATGCGCTGGCTGACGGCGGGGCAGCTGTCCGGCATCCTCGCGCGGAGCCTTGGCGCCGGCACGGCCGTCTGCGTGTCCCTGAGAGTTGGCTTTTGAAGACACCAAAGTGCAGATTCTAGTTCTTTCGTTTCCGCGTAAAATGAGTCGCCCCAAGAAATTTACGGGTGTTGTTTTTACCGCAAAAATGCGCTACGCATTGCGAACAACAAGCGTTTGGCGATGCGTGTGTGTATATTTCTGCGTCCTTGCATGTGTTTCCGAGTTTCTCGGAGGGTAAGCCACGTATAAACCCCGTAAATTTTTTTTTTTGTTTTGTTTTTACCGTTTTGCATTTTGCGATTTTTTTCCGTACGACAGTCTTCCACGTGCGACGGTTTTCGTTTTGTACAATAGGGGGGGGTCGTAACAACGGCCAAGACGACGCGCCGCGAGGGACATGTCTCGTCTCGTGCCGTGACGTTGCGAAAACTGAGTTCTGCATCAATGTGTGGATGTTGTGAAAGAGGTAGAAAACCAACCATGAAAAATGGTGCCTTAAATGTGTTTCTGCATAATTTTCTTTCGTTTTTTTCTAAAAAGCTTGGTTTAACCGTTGCTCTTGGCGAATTGGGAGCTTCCAGCTGTTTTCTTGCGAAAGAGCTGGATGTTCTAGAGCCCCTTTTCATGGGCTTGTGCACATTGCTGAAGCAGTTTCCAGGGTGATGCGTTCACCTGCGTGTGACCTTCACTGGCAAAGAAATACTGTTACTAGTAGTTTTCTCCGTGCTGCAGGAATCTCGGTTGGATTGTTGTTACGAACTGCTCTAGTGGCTCTATGTATAGATGCTACACATGGGGTCTCCATGTGGCAATCGTGGATCATTCACTTTCGGTGGCCGCTTTGTGAATTCAGAAGAATGTCTCTGGCACCTTTTTCTCGAGACTGGCCTCCAAAAGGACCCTTGTGCTGCCTAACAGGACTGTCTGTGTTCCAGGTCACTCCACAATTGACTGCTAAGGCAGTCTCCAAACCAAAGGCTAGCAGAGTCGGCTAGCATCACAATATTTCCAAAGTCGCACTTGCCGCCGCTGTCACCGTTACGGCAGGGATGGTCGCGAAGGACCGCCCTTGCGCGTTTTGTGGAATGGTGTTTCACCGACAGTTGTTTTCTCGAAAATGTGTTACATTTCTGCTCATCCCAGACATTTTGCGGCCATGCATTATTTTGACAAATACCGGCAACAACTGCATCAACAGATGTTTATTTGTTCCACGATTGGGTGTCGGCTATTGCACAAGAAATGCATAGCTTTGAGGCCAAACCCTGCCCAATAATTGAATATAGTATACTGTACATAGGTAACACTTGTTTTTCAATATATTGAAATTAAAACCACTCTTTACACATCGCTTTCTTTTTTTTGTGTGTGTGTGCTTAAAAGCTAGACACTAAGGCTTTTTCCACTTGATTCTACAATCACAAATCAAAGAACACTCATCACCCCTAGTCCTTTGTCAAAATTAACTGATCTTCCTGGGCCACTCGTTGCACATTTGACTGGGCCACTTCCATCATTTGCAGAGGACACCGTTGCTTCGCAGAAGGCACAGGACGGTTTTGTACATATATAACCATAGCCGGCAACAGGTTATAGAAGTTCTGGCCCCAGCGTGAGCTGCGGGTGGAGCATAGTTGTACAGCATTCTTAACCTGACACCGACCATATCCGAACTCCACCAAAACATTTTACCTAGACTATGTAGTACTATTGTGGACAGTACGGGCTGAAACAATCCTTCGTGCTTCTTTGGTGTACCTGCCAATTTTCGAGAGAGCTGTGGTCTGAACTAGGAATGAAATGCGAAGTTGAGGTCCTATACTTTGGACTATTTGACAAATTGAGAGATAGCAGAGCTCGTGGGGACCGTGGACGTAGAGGAAGGCCAGATGTTGGCTCGTGTCATCCGTGGGGGAACAGTACTGTCCTCCTAGTGCCACTAAATAAGCTACGCTTCAGAGTAACGACACTTGGCCATATTGTGTCTTAAAATCATGGTTGCCAGTTATCTGAAGCTTTATCTGAAATCACAGGAAACACCTTTCCGCCCCCCACAAATGTTTAAACAGTTCGCGACAGAGCAAAGAAATATTGCATGACCTTCCTAACACCGAATCTAATGCTGAGGAAGTCGCACTTTTGAATCATGACGATCGGTAGTTGCGTCTGCTCTGCATACGAGCCAAAATGGCGGCGCCCACAACAATGCCGGGGAACGGAGTGCCAATACTCTAAGCGCAGCTCATTTAGTGACTCTACGTCCTCCCATCCCAGCACTTTATACAAAAACAAAATAGCAGTCGGATTGGGTCGGCTGGGCTTTGAGTACGCTCTTAGCAAACTGTCGATGGCTTGTGCAATGGCGGCTAGACTGGCTCGGTGTGGTTTTCTCCGGGAACGGTCCCCCAGCGGAGGGTGTCCCTGGTGCGACACACCCAGGGCATCATCTCGGTGGTGCACCCGGTCGCCACCGCGCCAGCCGGCGTGGCCAAGATGATTCCTCCGCACGAACCCTGAGTGCGCTCGCGCATGAACTTGAGAGCACCGTCCACCGCCTCTTGCGGACTCAGACCTGCAACGGAACGGGAATCCTCGGCCGCTGGATGCGTTGTCGTAAGGCGCGGGCCAACTGGATCCGAGTGGATTTCGATGAATATGTTGCAAAGATAAGTTTCATTCTCTTAAAGGCTCGTTCACACAGTAGCGTTTGCTTAAGACAGACTTCTTGCAACGAGAGAACATGCTGGTGCCATTCATGAGGCGGCCCTGGAACTGCACTTCACTAGAGAGATTTTGCAGTATTTGTGTGAGTGGATGAATGTGCTGTCTAAAAATTGGTCATTCATGACATTGTCAAAGGACTTTTAAGTTAATAAAGAAAGAATGGTACGCGAAAAAAGTAGGGACCGTACGGAAATGCCAAGCATCCCACGGCTCCCCGATAGATGGCGCCAGTCTGTTGTCTCGTAAGAGACCCAAGAGGTTTTAAAGCATTCGGTCGTAAGCAGCGCCAAGCCTTTATCGTGAAACCGGCGCCCACCCACTAAATCTCTGCTATTTTTCATCCGAATTGATGGCACGTAACCTATACACCCATCCAGTTTTCTCACTAAATTCAGTGGGAAAACGGATAAAAAAATGTTCTTCACTCCTCAAAATGACTGTTTAATGTCTTCCAAACATTGAAAGGATTCCTCCCATGCTTTATAGGACTGGGGATGAAAGTTGCTACCAACATTTTTTAGGTTTGAAGTATGCTGGATCAGTCTGGCCTGCATGGCTAAAGGTCCGCATGGTTGAAAGGCCCTCGCAACCAAAAGGCTCGCATGATAGACCCGCACATCTAGAAGGCCCATGTGACTTAAAGGGGTATATGGCTAAAGGGCAAGCATCTAAAAGGCACCCTTGGCTAGAAGCCTCGCATATTGCGGGGGCCACAAACCTCGTTCCAAGAGCTGCGTGGCACGCAGCGCGAGGCAGGAGCGCATGAGCGCCTCTCCGTGCCCCGTGGTAGAGACTGCACCCAGGACGTCGTCCGCAATGCCCCCGGCCCCCACCAGGGGGCTATCCCCAACCCTGCCCGGTCGCTTCCCCGTCAGGCCGCCTGTCGAAGTCGCACACGCCACACGCCCACGCGAGTCCACCGCAACCGCCCCCACCGTGTCGTGGTCCCTGCAAGTGGGACGGTACAGGCTGAAGACACGCCAAGCTATTGAGCATATATATATGCAATTTCTATAGTTTGTTGCAGGTTGAGAATGGCGGGACAAGCTCCTTCCAGAAAGCTGTTCACTCTTTCCACTTTAGCAGAGGTAAAGCTGGAGAGGAGGAAACCGCCAATCTTGGCCAGCCAGGTGGGGCTTCTCTTCACTTTCCTATGTTGCAGCAGATTATACGCCAGCTCAACCCTCTTGACGTTGGCCGCTTCTGTCACGCTGCTGTTGGTGCTGCACATGCTGAAATGCTTTCTCCGTGCGAATCTGGTTTGTGCGCATGTGCAGTGCCCACACCCGGTGTGGGCCAACGCGGGCTCATTTGTAAACAGCCAGGTGGTCTATAGCAAGGGTTTCCAAACCCTTGCTATAGACTGGCATGCACCTGGCCGCAGTCCTTCCAATGAAGCTTGGTCCGCGTCCCGCTTCCAGCAGACCCGTCGCTACCATTGGAAAAGAAAATGCGCAAAGAAACGACACAGCGACGCGCTTGAAATGTGCAAATGAAGATACCAGAAAGACACAAAAGAAACTGCACCATAATGCGGGCCATCTCACCATATTGTTCATTGACCATTGAGTGCAGGTAATAACAGGAACAGCTTCACTGCTGCTTGTTTTCAAGTTCCGCGGAAAAGACATTAAGTTAAATTTGCCGTATATCCAGCATCTAACTAGGTGGCACGGCGCCGTGAACGGCGGGACCCGAAGTTTTGGCGGAGAAAGGGGTACTACGCGTGGAAGCGTCTACAGGCAGTTCCGCAACTAATCCAGTGGCGTTGGCCAGAACCCGACCGTGAGGCTGAGGTTACGAGGTCGCCCTTACTATGGTGCCTGGATCGCGTCTTCGACTGGTGTGTTTAGCGCCCTATCCCGCCCATACATCAAAAGTGGTCCCAATGTGGCAACAAATGACGCGAGTGTCATGCTGTTGCCTGTCGCGATCCTGGCGGTTGGCCGTAGAAATGCTGGCGAAAAGCACGAGCGAACGCGAGTGTCTCTTTCGTCACGGCGTTCCTTTAGGCGTCCCAACTTCCGGATGCTGCAGCTTCCGTGAACTGTCACAGTGGAAAGCGACCTACAGCAGAACAGGCGTCTGCCACTTTTACCGCAACTGTTGGGGCGCCGCCAGAGTCGCAACAGGCGACAACATGACACTTCTATGACGTCATCAGGCGGAAATCGAGGGACCACCTTTTTGAACCCGGTAAACACACCAGTCGAAGACGCGTTCCAGGCACCATACCCTTACTTCTCGTCCTTGTACTCTTTGACTGTGTGGAGGAAAGTCTTGTGTTCCTCGAGCCTCTCCACAGCTCTGGAAGACACCAGAGACCGGTTGTCGACGAGAGGCTCGCCGACCTCGGCTGCAAAGTCGTCTGCCCAGTGACCCACCAGAAACACGTGGTCCGTCTGCAACAAGCACGTGCCAAAATCCCACAATGTAAACTTGCAATATCTGCTGCATCACCGAACACGCAGCACTGGGAACAAGAAGCCGCCGCGATCACAGGCTGCACAAAGTCCGCACAAGTGATCAAAGAAGGTCTTTGTGTAACCCTCACCGTTCTACAACTTATGATCAAACTTGTACGGACCAAATGTTTAGCCTCCTTTCTGTCTCCCGCTGGCATCCATCCACATTTATAGTGCCCTGTGCCCCCAGCTCTCCTTTCTGTCCTGGCCATTCTTCCAATAGGGAGTTTTAGTAGATCGTCCCGATACCTCAAATAAAGACAATAGTATATGATGCACAAACAAAGGCGCCGGCGGAATATCAGGTATCATCATCGAGGCTATCGGAACATTCTACTAACACTTCATAATGTCTTTACTATGCAGTGCAGGAGGCAGCAGGCTGTGGGCGAGCCTCCACAGTAAACTGGTTTCATAGAGCATTCGCCATCCGTACACTCTACCATGCAAGTGGACCCGGGCATGGGTCAAATGATGATGCGGCGTTCGTGTTTAATGCATGGTCAAAGTGCATGCTTGAAATATAGCGGCCTCATATAATTGACGCAGCCACTATTGTAGGGCCCACACTTTTGAAAAGGGTCTATTGTGCATTTCTGACATTGACGAGCTTCACAAATGTCCTTGGATTGACAATGGCAGAGAATGAGTGGTGGAGAAGGGATGCCACTCGCCTTTTCCATGATGCGCCTTGCGAGCGTGACGGGATGCCTGACTCTCCGGACGGCCCCCACGGCACCGGCCTTCATCTGGGTTCCCTCCATGATAAGGGCGTCCATCTCCACTTCGCCGGCCAAGGTCAGGGAGGACCCGTAGCCTGGCAAATAACAACGGGCACTTTTATAAATATTAACTCATCAAGACACAGATGCCCCACCTTCTTTTCACAGCTTGCACATGTTAAAAGATGAGAATTGCTTCACTTTAATTGCATACTGATACAAGGCAGCACTTAACGTGAACATGTGACAAAAATCTGTCTGGCTGTGGAAAGAATAATTAAAGGGGAGAAACGTCCAAACAAGCCCTCATTTGGGACCCAATGTTCTGAGGCCTACTCCCCCTCTTCTTTAGGGGTGTCTGTAGCAATAGCCATTGAGGAGCATTGTTTTCGTTTTGCCTTCTACGGTGGTGCATTTCTTGGGCAGCACTGAATCAATTTACACCATCGATATATCTCCCATGTAAGCTCTTTCCAAAAATACAGTCTGGCCACTTTGATCGCTATATATATCATCATGCAAGTCTATCACATCTCATTTGTGCCATAAAAATGGTGGCCCCCTTGTGACTGATGAAGACGATTTTCCGGATGATCTGTCATACCTATCCTGATGTATTTTGTATCTTGTTACTTTGCTTTTCCTCTTTCTTGTGCCTCTATTTCCCGATATACCTTTCCTATTTAGAGTAGCCTACTAAGAATCCTTGAGTGAATGTTTCTTCCTCCTGGTCATTAAATAAATGAATGAATCATTAGATATGTATAAGAAACATTAGCACAGCGCAATGCAGGAATTGATGTTCAATTCAGACTCGACTCCAATCAAAACTCGGCTCTGAAGTTCCTTGACGTAGAGAATTTTATGAAGGGCTTCGCTCAGCTCAGCACTTTTGTACAAACCAGTAGTGACGGTGCCTGGTGAAATACATTTCCAAAGTTAAATTTAGGTGTTTTTACGTACCGAACCAACAAAAGGCATCTGGCATGCCCCAGCAGACGACAGGATTAATTTTGACATGAGGATCTTTTGATGTGCAACCGAATTGTTGGTTACACGGCGCCTTCTCTGTAATAAGCCCCCGTCAGACTGGGGGCACGTCCGCTTCAATTCGAACCCGCCACCTAGAGATCCATAGGCTGGCACTTTGCCTAGATCGGAGCCACCGAGGTGGCCTGAAATACATTTATCTTACTGGCAAATGCTAGGCAAAACGCAAACTGTTATTTGTGTTACAGATGGCACTACATTTCAAAAAGGTCCTATTGCCACACCTGCATTACAGGATGAATGCTCCTCCATGACGCAAACTGCAGCCTCCACAGCATCCAGTGCCGCAGTGTCTTGCCCAGCTTGTAGCAGTGCAAAGCCCGCGTCCACAGCTTGCCGCAACACCTTCATTCAAGGCCGCATTTGCATTTAGTCCCGTATCTGCAACGAGTTAGTCTTGAAGAACGGCAACACAATACCTTCAACTTGTCAGTCATGATAGCTGCAGACACGCTGCCCGCCCCTCCATGGACCACAATCACTGGAGTCACAGCCGACATGGTTTACTGGAAAAGAACACACACATCGTACACCACTTAATACGCGGATAAAGCAGATGTCGACAAGTTCATTCTTGCAGAGAGCATTGGTGTCCAGGTTCCGCTCGATCTAAACAATCGAAACCTGCAGAGGCACCTGTTTCTTTTTCTCTCCTTTCTATATTTATAGCAGACTGGGCACCAAGAAAATGAGATTACAGTTTCATTGCAGTTGGATCCATCACCAGGGAACACAAACTCGGAGAAACTGAACCTGACAGGTGCAGCAGAAGAGAAAAAACGTTGTAAAGGCGCTGGGACTCGTATGGTCAGTAGATCTAGTACATTGTTCCGATGACTCGGATAACGGGGAGAACGTTGGGCTTTCCGGCACGAACTGCGCATATGCGCGTCTTCTGATGTAGCGCATGCGCCGTTCGTACCGGAGGGTCCATCGTACGGTATCGGACGTGCAAAAACGGTTCCCTAAAACTCTCCAACGACACTCCGAGGCCGCTTTTGCGCATGCGTCGTTTTGTTACCGGGGGTATCGAAACGATCTACTAAAATTCTTCACAGTAAACGCAGAGGGAAAGTGAATATACACTGTATGCAGGCTCACACTTACATTGAAAGGGTCTAAACCGCAGAGCAGCTTGCTCAGAGAAAGGTTAAGAACCACCAGAATACGCTATTGGGATCGGTAAGCCCGATGATTCAAGTGAAGTCAGCAAAAGTGGTAGGAAAATTGCAGCTCACCGAGCAGTTTGGCCGGACCTGATGATGCTCAGGTGACCGGTCGCTATCAGTACCTTGTTCTAGAGATTATCTCTCCTTCCAACTTTTGCTGCGCGTTGGCCAGTTTCGCGGCGAGCCGGTCGCGCCGCCGTTTCAGGTAGTGGATCTTCAGGGCCTTCAGTTTGTACCCGACGACCGCACCGCACATAAAAGACAGCAGTAGGGTCAGCGAAAGCTGCCGGCCGCTCAGTGTCACCATCGCAGACGCGCGGACTCGGGAAGAAAAGAAAGAACGGTTTGTTACGTCCCGGCGATCAAACAGATTGCACGTGAGCCCGAAAAACCTCAGACGCTCCAGGCATTGAGCGATGATCCAGTTGAGTTGAATGCTGGTTGAACCGGTTGAACCGAAATCAAAATCGGATTGACTCGAATTTGAACCCGGATTCGGATCTGGCTTGATAACAGATGTGGATTGTTACCGTTCGCATCAGCCAATCCAATCCACCATATTTTTTTTTCCGGGTCTTCTTTACGTCGGATGGGATCGCGGTTCACGCTGACGTAGCGTACGGACTGTGCGAACCTCACGTGTGCTAGCAAATCTACTGACAGGTGCGTGAACAACAGCTGTTATCTTTCCATTCTGATTTTCGGCCAGTTCTGTTCTTTTCTTACGTAAAGAGGCCGTCAGTAGTCGGCGCTCCGCAGGCGTTTGACGACACAAATGCCCGAACGCGCTGATTTTCAACTTGTACACGTGGACACGGTTGGGATTGATGTCGAACGCGGCCGGTTAACGCTAGCCTCATTCATACGTGTCGAGTAATCAAAAGTATTCGCTGGTGTTTTAGCAACTAAATATCTAAAGACTCGGATAATATTGTGCGGCAGCGATCCATGTGAATCGTTTACGTCCGCTTTCCGCAAAGGTCGGCTTTCCGTGACCTAACTCGAAGTGACGTGGATATTCTGCCCGAAAAAGTCGCCAAGCGTAAATAAAATCCCGCCTGAAAACAATACCCGTAGCACGTGGTGGACAAAATAAACGAATCTAACGGCTAATCTTGATTATTCCATGAAGTGCTCGTCGGAAGCGACTACGAATAAGGGACGTTCTTTCTAATCTCTGCACGTACGCTATAGGAAAAGCGTCGAATGTAATTTCAGCATTCAGTTTAATTTGGTATCGCAACAAATTTAATTAAGTTAGTTCAGTATTCAGTTCACTTAACATTAATGTTAACATTAATCCTGAAACGTTAAAATGGGGGGAGCCCTCCCCCTCTTCATATGTAATGATATCATTACCCCCCCCCCCCCCCCCCCCAAAAAAAAAAAAAAAAAAAATTTCTGCCTTTTTTACTAATGTATCAAATCATCTATCCAAAAGGACTTTGCTATGAATCAGGTCATTTTGATAAAATGATGGTTTTCACCCTAAAGTGTTTCCTTGTGTACTGTCTGCTGTCAATGAATGATGTGCAGTAAATTGCCGGGACATTATGTAGTGAGCATATCTCCAAAACTCTCTTCGGTGCGATCCCTCATTTCGGCAGGTACGATGCGGTGGGCATGGTCATTGTTGCTGCTGAGCCTCTCCTGTGGCCAGCAGATGCACCAGCAGCCTCAGCAACAGATGCAGCATCAGCACCAGCAGATGCACCAGCAAATGGGAGTACCACAGATTGGGATGCCCCAGCAGGGCATGCCGCAGCAGGGCATGCCACAGCCTGGCATGCCTCAGCCTGGCATGCCACAGCCTGGCATGCCTCAGCAACAGTACGCCCAGCCTCAACAGATGCAGTACAACGCTCATCCACAGCAGCAGCAGCAGCAGGGGTGCGGCTCTTGTTGCTCTGAATCACGTCTGCAACTGCGTTGAATCCGAGTGCTCCTCACATTCCTACGAGTGTCTTTAAAGCTGTGCATGTGGAAAGCGGCAGTGTCACCGTCATTGACTCGTGCGATTGATCTGTTATGTCATTGTCATTGTGGTGCATTTTCGAGCTTCCCTCTAGAGGTTATTTACTGGACGCTATAGTTCAGTGCGCTGTTCACTGCGCTCGCTCAGACCGAGCTTACATATGTAAGCTGCCAAGGCCGGCATTCTTGACGGTGTGGAATACATGTTGCAAAGTAACTCTGGAAGCTCGCCTGTCGGTGCGTCCTCAGCAACCGTGGTGGAACCAGCGTCGGGAACAGCGTCGGAAGGTGTAGCCAACCAGTAAAAGGAAGCAGACAACATGCAGACAAAATTCGTTAGCAGCAAATGCTGTTTCGTTATGCAAACATGTTATTTCTTTTTTTTTTTTTTTTTGCTAGGTTTTGTTTTTATTGTTTTTATTTATTTTTTAAACAAAGGTACATTACAGAAAAATTGTGTTCATTTTAATAAACCATGGTGGTTGCGAGCAGTTTCGATAAGGAGGTAGCGCCACAAATCAATACGATCGCCAAATGCGTCTCGCAACTCGACTTCGTCGTCCACGTCGCCGCCCGCCTTTGACCCTGGCAAGTTTCTTGGTCCTATTTTTTACAAAAAGGAATTTACGATTTGTAAATTTACAAGAAAAAAACCGACCTGTGAGGTACACCTTCGACGAAAAGTTCAGAATGCTTCGTGCAGGCGTCTATTTTTACGGTCCATTTTAGATCGAGCCTGCTGACTTGGGACAACCTATACATAGATATGGTGACTTGGGACACCCAAAAGTTTTGCGACCCTTGAAATTTCAGAAATTTTGTAACTTGCGAGGTAACCAGGCGTTAAAAATTGTATTGTAGAATGATTGCGGGCTTTGTTTTTTTCGATGTGTGCTTTGGTCGTTATGCATGTTAGTCGTGGGTACAAACTGCCTACACCTCTCTTACTTTTCACTAGTTGTGACTTGCTTCGTTCATGCTTTTCTCCGGGCAGGTACATGCAGCAACCACAACACGGGCACCCCCAGCAGCAACAAGGCATGGTGGCTCAGCATAACGGTGTGCCCCAAATGGCCCCAGGCGGAAGCTTCATCCGCGAGAAGGCCCACGTGCAGGACAGGGCGTGCGTACCCCCTCTCGCTTTATCAGCCAAATTTCGCGAGAAAACTCTCACGAAGGACCGTCGCATCAATTTCCCCACTAAATTCAGCGGAAAAATTGGGGTCATGTGACATCAATTATTTTGCTAACTTTAGTAAAGAAATAGAGGTCACATGACTACATCGTGTGGCCTTGAGTCACGTGACATCAATTGGGGAAATTGATGCCGTGTTGCCATGTCATGTGACATCAATTTCTGCGAGGTGTTTGCGCTCAACACATTCTCTGCTCTCTAGTCTTGGTCAGCATTACCGAGCTTGTGTAATTTATGTATCCGGAATGCATTTTAAGTTTTAACGAAGCGATGCTGGGATATGTGTTGCGTCGCAGCAGCCGTACCGTGCCGACATAAGCGGCGCGGAAGTTAGATCGTCAAAATTTGGCGCGCTCACGTCCTGCTCAGTTTAGCTGGATGCCACTATTGGGCGCTTGGCTGGTGCCACGATGGGTCACGTGACTCCTTGAGTACCCTACAAATATATGCATTGGTGCAACAGCTCTCGAACCTTCTCATCTTGAGGAACGCCTAGCTGCCTTGCATGAAAGCGGAGGGTACCGTTGACCTCCCTTTGGCATTGCTGCGGTAAAGCACTTAAGAAGCTCATTGCTTTCTAATGGCAGTGCACAGACTGGCGAGGGTTGAGCTCATAGTTGTACTCAGTTTGTCGCGCTGAAATAGTGCTTTAGTCGGGAAAAGGGACGATGGAAAGAATTTGAAAAAAGAGGATGCTCTGGAGAACTGCCATGTTCCCAGGTGCCCAGTTTGAGAAGTTGTGAGTCAGGACCAACCATCAGACTGTAATGGGTGTCTGTGGAGGAACTACAGCTGTGTGCACCTGCAGGCACATCCAGGAGCACCTGAGCGAAATGCTCGGGCCCAACCAGGACATGAGCAAGATGAGCGAGGAAGAGCTTCAGTTCCACTACTTCAAGCTGCACGACAATGACGACAACAACAAGCTGGACGGGCTCGAGCTCATCAAGTCCTTAATCCACTGGCACGGTGCGTGCTCTTCCGTTTTTATTTCAATCCGCACGGATGTAAGGCTGCGACTAGTGTCGCCAGAAAGTTGCGCTCAGAGAACCGGCACTGTTTCCGACTCCCGTGGTTTTTGAAGCGCAAACTTTTGCTATTGACCCTTGCAACATTGTTGGCCTCATCCTTCACAGGAAGGGAGTTGTGCCTTAAAATTTGGCGAGTCAAAATCCACCACCTCAATGCCAATGAAAGTTTGGGCTTTCTACGTACAAGCCCGGATTTTTTTTACCTGTTTGAGAGTGTGGAGATTCATTTTGGAACACCCTATGCTCCAGCACCGTGCTGAGCTAACGCCTCAATGTTTGGGTCTTGGAAGAGTAATCTGCTGACTTTGGGTGTCTTTTCGTGCACAGTGGAAGAGAGCAAGCACCTGGCTAACCAGGGTGGCCAACAGCCAACACCCCACGGCACGACCAAGCTGTTCACGGACCAAGAGTTGGCCAACATGATTGACCCGATTCTGGACATGGACGACAAGAACAGGGACGGATTCATAGACTACCCCGAGTTTGTTGCCGCTCAGAAGTCCAGAGGCTTCTAGTCTCGCGGACTGGACTAGAGAAGACGCATCACTCCGACTTTTTTCTTTAACATCTCAACATCGCAGCATGTGTGTGGAAAACGTGTGCTCCAGGGAAGGCCGGTTCAGACATGCATCGCAGCACTAATGCAGCTCTGACTTGAACATAACTTAGGACTAGTTCGGTGCTATGTCACTAACGTAGGGCAAAATCAGCATGGTCAGCGTGATTTCCAGCGTTGACTAATTGTGTTGAGGTAGCTCTGTTGGGTGTTAGCAGGTCTTCGGGAACGAGTTTCTGCGTTTCTCATGACTCTCCTGAGCCAAAAAATTTAAATGAAATTAAATAATATAGTGCAAAGTCTGCGATCAGCAAGGTTAACATTATTTCCAGTGCCAACTAATAGCTCTAAGGTAGCGCTGTGGTGTGTATGTGAACGGGCCTTCAATGTCAATACTTCTGCTTATCTGCATGTTATGCAGATCGGGAATCGCTGCAATCTAGGGAAGGAGCTTGGCACGTGGTTCAGTCGAATGTGAACCGAAGCATTACGTAAGTGTCGTCGCTCTATTCCCTACATTGCAGTGACCCTGTGCAATGTGGGGAAGCATGCGTACTGGTGTTTTTTGGAGTGTTGCAGTTTTGAGATATTGAATACAGCTGTCTGTGGCGACTGCCACGAGTTGTGTTCACGCCAGGGATCACTCGATCTGAAACTTGCCTCCTGTCGGATGTCTGATCTGTCGGCAGTTGTTGCGCCATGTCGGCTCGCCTCATCTCTGCCATTTGTTGACCCGACTTCGTAGGCCAGAATGATTTAGTAGACATGAAGGTTTTGTTTTCTTCTTTAACCTGATTCGATAATGTTGGTTGTGCTTGAGAAAATGCTCCGCTTAAATTATGTTTCAATTTTCGACCTTCTACTAACAAGGGCCACTTGCACAGAACCTTGTGATGAATCTCATAACCACACCGCTTAACCTGTCTCCTTTTTTGCCGTGCTGCTATTGGTGTGTTTCCGTGTCACATGTTACTATGCCTGTTTTTGCTTTTGAACAATTTTTTGTTGCAGAAACTCTTTTATTTTTTTCACTAGCGTGTCTTTTTTCCGCATGTATTTTTCCAGATTGTGTTGTTTTTTTTACTTTGCCGGTTCCAAACAACTTGCCTTTTGTGGTGGCACTTTGTGAACACACTCATTTTGGTTGTCACAAATTCTACATACTTCTTTGCCACTCTTCGTACGTGAGCTTAGTTTTTTTGCAGTGTCCTAACCACATAGGTCAGCTTTTTTTTTTTTTTTTTTAATATTAGAATGAGTGGTTTTTTGGGGTGATAGTGCTGATTTTTGGAAGCATTTACCGAGGAATTTTTGCACGTGTCTTGCGAGGGACCAGGAAGTGTATTTAGGTTTTTTGAGGGAACGGAAGTACTAAACGTCAGCTGTTAGAACAAATTGTTTTTCCGGTTACTCACGCTGAAAGTCTTCTCGCATGCAAATGACGCGTTCATTCCGCTAAGTTACGGCTTGTCACAGTTGAGTGACACGGACGAACAAAACATCTTTGTTGATATGCAAAGGCGCCTTCAGCCATTTTAAGGAACAACTTGACAAAACATGAGATGCGCTGCTGAATGATGTGGGCCTTTGCGTGCAATTTTATACCGGAAACGCTTCACGTAAAAATGCTGTTTATAATGCGCTAGGCTTCATGTGTAGCGAGATTGGTAAATTCAGTATTAATACATCGCTTGCAAGTTTTGTGAGGGAGTTTCCTTTTCTGAGCGCCGTTCTTGCCACACGAAAGATAATTTAGAGAACCGCAGCCACCTTTCCTTTTAAAGGTGGATACCTTCTGTGCCCTTTTGGCCGTACCTTTTTGCGTTGTGACCTTTCGCTCAAACATTCCTTCGTCTGAAATGTGTGTTGTAATTTACGAGCTTGCTGGACCTGGTAACGTTTTAAGCGTACAACACCTTGCATTTGTTTTCTGTTCTAGGTCAATTATTACTTTGTTTTACGCCAACCTGCATCGGTGATGAGAATACGTAAATTAATCATGGTGACTCAAACTCGTCTTTATTGAGGCTTTTCAATTGTTTGTGGCACGTGTGTGGCCTGCATGTACGTATGATACAGAAACTGCGTTATGTCAACTGTGGTACATTTTCTATGGCGTGGTTTTTACGCTTACCGCAGTTATGCGAGCACTCATGATCTTTCTGTCTCACACTATTGGATGACATTTTTTTTTTTTTTTTTATCCAAATAAACAATAATTTGACCATACACTTTCTTCTGTGCATCCGTTGCTTTCATTTCTGTTTGTAGAGAATAAGATTGTGCCAAAAGCTGCAATTGTAGCTTCGAAACCGTTCTTTTTGTTTTTATGTCCAGATGGAAAGCGGCAGTTTGCTTACAAGGAAATTTTAACTGCTTGAGACTTTAGTGAAATCAAAACCGAAAATTGCTTCGAGCACATATTAGAACATTTATAGTTATTGTTTAAAAAATATAATTTCACGACATTGTAACTGCATTTATATAATTTTAATATCTTTTGTCCAAATTATATACTGAGTCGGGTACGCAAGTTTACGAGTATGTATGATCTCTATGCGACCAACGTTGTTTACGACTGACTTCGCTGAAAAGATGTCATACAAAACGTATTCGGTCAATCCAATCCAATTCCAAGTTCCAACAAAATGGCGGGCTGTGGACGTCAACAATCTCACGTGTACCGTACCGCATGTTCCTCCTAAACTATAAGTGGATTCTGCTCTAAATTATTAGTAAAAATGCATCTCACGAGTATTTGCGAATGCGAAGCGCAGGACAGCCTGGCTCCCGTGCGATCCGCTTCATCTGCGCCGTGGAAACAATGGGTAAGTAGTCGGCTTGTTTCAGAGGTTCGCGATACGTAGGATGACGTCTGTTTTGACCGGGACAGTCCCGTTTGAGGTCCTTACCTGCCGTCCCGTCATTTTTTCTGAATAAAGCCAAATGTCTCGTTTTTGTAGGAACTTGTTTAGGGGTTAAAAGCGCTAAAAACGACGGACGAGTAGGAGAGACACACACCACAGAGCGCTGGGAACTTGCTTGCGAGATCAGTACCAAACGCGGAGAAAAAACAAAAAATGCTTACTGGTGACAGTGCATTTTGTTGTGTATGTGTTATGTCTATGTTTGGCCCACCCGAAAACGCCGCTTCGCGGCGTCCGACTACTCGCTAAAGTGTCATTTGGTGAAACGTGGTCGTTCGCTAAAACGTCATTCGATCAAGATGATGATAGAAAAAATCGTAAGGGTGCAGGCGAGCTGGTGAATATTAACCATGTTGAATTAACCTGAGACTGGGGTAGAGAAGAAACATCAAAACGTAGAAGGGAAAGAAAATACAGGACGACGTCTCAAACTCAGCTAACTCATTTATTTAGTCCACCTCCTTATATACACTCCGTGCGACGCGACTAGCGCGCCGCCGTGCGGCCGGTACCGAAGGTAGGCAGTGAGCACCCCACAGAAAACGAAACCGAAACCACGCCGCGTACGTTGGTACACGTTGAAGTCGGAGTGGTGCTGTTGCGCTGAGTTCACAGCATGAAGTGCTGCCTGTGCTGCGTCATTAAGTGCTTCAATAGTTATGCGTCGTATCTCGTGGAGACAAAGTTTCACAGTTTTTCACCTCGTCGATGTTTTGTGGGACAGCGACAACGATGGAGCCGTGCCGTACGACGCGAGAAATTTGGTGTCCCGATCATGTCTGCCACTGTGTCGGCACAGCTGACATATTCTACACTGCCGCTTTGCGCTCTGCGTTTGTTTTCGTACCAGTAACGCCAACATGTGTCAGCGCCGATGGGCCGAACTGAAATGCCATCCCACACTCGTGGGTATGCAGTGCCAATTTCGTTGGAGGAATGCCCTCCAAAGAAGTTTCGTCCCCATCGTACATGTCGATGATATTTCCGGACAAGTATGGCACGCAATCTGTACTTCATGAAGAAAGATTTGAACGGTAAAAAAGTGAAAATATAAATCTAAAGAAAACAACCATGAAACTCGGAATCACTGGAGAATCGGCGTTTGAGTATGGAAGTTTATGTGGTGTGCTTTCTTTCTTGATCAGCCTCCTTTTGGATGTGGAGACACTGACACCCCGAGTTCTGTAGACAACATATTTCTTCTCGGCTTTAAAGCAACCTATCGCAAAGTGGTTCGAACTATAAGTACCGTTCGCTGGTCCCTTCCTACCTGTAAACTGTGCACCTCCCACGATGAGTGGTATTTTCTGACAGCCTTTGACGGTCAAAGCCAGTTCCCATTTAGTTACGCCGCCCAAACTAAATTTCCACCTGGTTTCGCAATGCCAACTATTTTTGTTATAATAACTGTTGTGCCAAGTGACAATCATGTCAAAGTACCTGTGGGCCGAAAATCAGTACCTCGTACAACAGGTTATTACACAACAGCTGACCGCAAAAACCCTTGGCGGCCAAACCGTGTGTTGGCCGACAACTTCGTTTTCTCGGCTTTGGAACCACCTTTCGTAAAGTTGTTTCAATTGGAAGTACAGTCTACTAGTCCCTTCCTACCTCTAAAGTCTCCACCTTCCCCGACCAGTGGTATTCTCTTGACAGCCTTTTCATGGTCAAAACCGGTTCCCATTGAGTTACGCCGCCCAAACCAAATTTTCACCTAATTTACCTATGCCACCTTTTTTTTTCTTTTTTGTATAATAAGTGCTGTATCATGTTACTGTCAAGTCCAAGCACCTGTGTGGCCAAATCTGCACTTTGCACAGCCCGCTATAACACAACATTTTGGGTGCAATATTGGATATACCGTACAGCTTTATTTCTTCATTCGTTAGAAACAACTTTCACACCGGCTGTTTTAATGAAACTTGGCACACTTCGTGCAGAAACTTAGTGGACATCTCACTCGCCTCCAATATCATCGTTCCAGCAGTCCTACGTTTACAGCGACAAACGAAATAAATTTCCCACTCAAAGCAATTATGGTGGCGGCCGTCTTGCTTTTCGGAAAATTGCTCCAACTCCTTTTTTGGCCGCAACTAGAGAAATTCCCCCGAATAACGACTAAAACTCAATATATAAGAAGAGGAGAACAGCTAAATGTTCTTCTTAGGTCTGCCCCAGCATTTATGCAACGTCACCCTCAACGTATCGGCTCAAAAAGCAAAAGTTTTGTCCGTGCGCGCTTCCGCCGCCACAGCTTGGCATGCGAAAAGGCGCCGCAGGCTGCTGAACGCGCCTCACGGTCGAACGCCAGCTCCTCCGCTAGCGGCGCTGCGCGCGTTTTTCAAAGCGCCCCCTATAGTTCCCGCACGGAGTGTATAGACCTTTTCATTTTAGTAGTTGCCTCACCGGCGGATAGAGGGCGCTGACGCACTCGGCGCCATTAGGTTGCTTCAATTTGATTGGTTTCGGTTTCAACGTGAACGCGGCTATGTGGCTGTTTTACGTTGTTTTTGCTTAATTTTGTGATACGAATATTTTCCTTGTAACACACAACCAAGGAAACAGCGGTATTGAACCACTTTGAGGACTACGAGGTGTATTTTTAGCCTAAATTGCGGGCTTTTTTTACCATCTCCTTTGATGTATCTGATTACGGTCGGTTGCAAAACGCCTGACTGATGCACAGGAGAGATTACCATCATCTACGGCCGTACCCGATGACACCAATTTCCAGTAAAACAAACTAATGAAGAGACTAACGCGTGAACGTACAGAAGCATATCGACAGCTTAATTAGCAATGTGCTGAATCGGCCAAAACAGATGAACTCGCGAGTTTACTACACACTGTTTGGTTTTCGTGGGCACCCAACCTTTAGTGAAATTCGCAAACTAAAAACGTATCGTGTAATGAGGCAGATAATTGATATAAACAAGTAGTATCGTCTCGTCCTCTTTTATTATTATTATTATTATTCTGTACTCGACCATTTTTTGACAGGCCGAGTAGGAAATTTCTTAAATTATCAACCCTGCTAAAGTATTCATAAGCAGCCTTTTGCGATATTGGCCCTAGAAAATAAATTATCTTTATATGAACGTTTGCTTACTCAAGATATGATATAATTGGCAGGCCCGTCAAATTAAACCTAGCATTTGTCTTCCGTAAAATTTGCCATATAAAGTTAAAGGGCGCAGGAGGACAAATACCTCGGAAAGTTTGGCTGAATCCTAGCGCTAGGCACCACTTCATGGACCTGTGTGAACAAACATTTATTTGTTTGAACATATTCGCTTTGTATATTTCGGCGTCGCCAGCCACCAAAAGTAAATCTCTCTTCGCCATCGACAATCCTGGACTCAAGTAATTGTTATGCAGACAACTATTTTTTTTTCAGCGTTACATATTGCGGAATGCAGATACTGGCAAAAGTTAAAACAGCATACATAAAAAAAAAGAAAACGTCGTCATTATAGCGTATGTGCCGAACCCAAACCGCGTTTTAGATAAACGACGTTATTTTTCTTGTGCACGCTATTCTAAAACTTGCTACTGTTAAGCTGTGCGTGGCAGTTTCTTACGCGGAAAGTCCCAACCTTTGTGTTAAAATAAACTAAGTGGACGGCACTGGTTATCTGAATATAATCAATAAATCACTTAAATGACTGTGGAAATGGGAGCGAGCATGGTATACAATTTCTTAAACTGTATAAGTAACTGACCAACCGAATGTTTACGTAGCAAAAGAGATTGAGAACCTCATACACATGGAGGTCTGATGTTATGAACAAACAAATCGCCTGATGTTGACATACCATTACTTCTAGCCTCAGATAAAATACAAGCTAAACGTTCGTTGTATATCTCCTTCGCGCGTTTCCTCCCATAATCAAAAGAAACTGTTTTCGATATATTATGAATACAAAGAACGATGCTTTCGAGAAATGCAGAGAGTCTCCTTGCGCTGACTATTCTTGACGCCTTCCGATCCTAGATGCGCGATATAAATATACGCGCTTCTTACTGAGAATGTTCCGCCATTATTAATGAAGAAATCTCGGGAGTCGTCGAGTAGACTATCGGACTACAGTTTCCGAAGTAAGGCAAGCAAGCGCGGTGAAACGCGACCAAAAACACGAATACAACGCATCCGCCAAGGCGCGGAGGGGAGAGCGGAGCAGCAAGTTGAAGCAACCTAATGGCTGCCGCGTCACGTGATTCCAAGATGGCAGCGCCCATGCGGGGGAGGATGAAATGGTCTATAGACCCTTACAAAAAGAGCGCTCTGGCCGCCGCCATTTTGCGGATCGAGCGACCCCTATCAGCCAGAAATTTCTGCCACCCGCTTGAGCTGTGGAAACCCGGTCAGCGTGACTTCCCACCTGCATTGTGCATTCAAAGTTCGCTTGCTGTTCTTGGAAGTTTTTACTTTATTTGCCTGTCTAGGATGCTTACCCTTTGTGTGTTATCTTCCACTCTGAAACCCAGCGAATACCAGAGCTCGAACCCTGCTCGGCCTTCACAGGAAACAAACGAAGGGAGCGAACGTCAAGCAGCCCGCGACGCAAGCAGTTTGACGCTTTTGGAGGATTATTTTCGTTGAGAGAATCTCCAAAAAGCCTTCCCGTCTATGTTCCGGGTCTTCACGAACAATAGCTGATGGAGTCGGGTCCGGGGTGTGGGGACGAAATAGACACGTTCGTTTATTTGCTTTGAAGCTGTGCAAAAGGGCAGCTCTCATCTGCATGTTTCCCAAAACATGCCGGATTCCGTCCGATTATCGTGAATTGACTATCGTTGACAAAGTATATTGGATATGTTATGTTATTTTAGACCTTTCTCAACTTATGTGCGCATAACGCGGCACCGTGGGGTACGTACAATATATGTTGTTCGATTGATGAGACTCGTTGAATTTCATGTTGCGGGCAAGGAATATCCATGCAGTTCGGATATCCTGTGTGGTCAAATATTTTGCACAGCTAAGACCTTTGTAGATTTACACGACTGAGTGAACGGTCGACATAAAATGAAACAAACATTCCAGTTGCATTTGTTCTGTTGCATACGGACTCACCAAAACAGCTTTCATTTCTTTGTTTTTGTTCTCAAAAATAGTGCAGTGCTTTCTTAAAGACCGCTATAAATTCTATTTGCCACAGAACACAAAATAAAAAATAATAAAACGCGGCAATTTAGCCTCCACCAGCGTCCGGAAGTGCACCTACGCAGGCTGCCACAGCCCAGCGCAGTCAGGCAACACTGGCATACACTCTCAAAACCAGGGACGCGCGCTGTAAATCGCTTCGTTCGAGACTGCCGCTGGAAAGGTCCATAGTCTCAATCTCAAGGTCATCTCCACCAACACAAAAGGACGACGTTATACAGATCAAGCGCCACAGCCTTCAACACACAATTTAAGAACGTTGACAACGTTTACAGGTCGACGCGGTAAGGCAACATCCATCCACCCTCAAACTTGAACAAAAGGATCCCTTCCCCTACTATTCTATACATAGTTCATACTTCTGAAACATAACATGCCCCTCTACAAAAAAAAAAAAAAAAAAAAAAAAAAAAAAAATTGAAACAATAGTTGGTTTCAGGGATGGGCAGTATTTCAAATACATATTTCAAATACACTGTAAATTGGGTAATGTACTTGACATGTGTATTTAAATACTAAAACGTGGGTATTTCAAATACAATTGTAATTAAATATAATTTTGTGGGCGAAAATACATCCCTCAAATTTATTGTCACTGTCCAGAGCAGGAAGAAAACTATGCTCTGCACCGAATGCATTGTCTCTCAATCAAGCACAAGCGTTTAGTGACAGTGATTACGGTGCTAGTCCAGGGCAAGAATATTGACGAAATCGACGTTCAGAGGCAGACTGGCTAAATAAGTGCCTGTTACAACTTGTAATGCTTTCCTGTCTGATTTCCATCCATACTTTTGCCTGGAACATTCTGAACGCAGGGGTCGTCCAGATTTTAGTAACTGGTGCGAGTTGCAACAATAAAAAATTCTTTAGCTAGTGCTGCGCGTCTTGGTCGTCTCGGTTCTTTGTTGGTCTATACCCAAATGTAATTGACAAAAAAAAGCTGCTTGAAGCTCTGTGCTTTTTTCACCTGTTATGTCCAAGCTGATTACATTTTTTTTGTGATTATATTTCTATTGCACTAGTAGGACCTCGCCGAGTGTGCGATGCAAAATTAAAATGAGATACCCAGAAACCCGTTGCAGGTACCCTGAAGTCACTGACGCAAATTTTGAGGAATGCATTTGGAAAGGTATTTGGAGGAGACCAAATACAGTTGGTTGTATTTGTATCTTGTACTTAAATGCTTTTTACGAAATGAAATTAGATTTGTAATTAAATACATTTTTGACGAAGTATTTTGTATTTGTACATATTTGCATTATTTTGCCCATCCCTGGTTGGGTCAATACACGTAAAGACCCACACAAAGCGAAAAAAAAAAAAAGAAGGTGTGCACAGATGCGTGCACACCTTTCTATCTTGCTATGCTAAACCTTTTGCATGCTTAGATTTTGCAGAATGGGTAAGAAAGGTGCTTGTGTACTTAACTGCATACTTAAATGCATACTTTTGCGGCGCCAAAAGGCCCCGCAAAAGTATGTATTTTCACAATGAACTGGAGAGTAGCAGAACTTTTTTTGTCTGTTTTGCTTCCCGCCCTTTCCTACTTTCCCCCTCGACATCCCATTTTCTGCTCTGGGGAGTATGGTCACCCTAGTGATACGTCAACAGACAAGTGTTTACATTTGATCTGCAGAAACCAGTCCTGGATGACCTCACGGCACCGTCGTACACCACGGTCAAGCTAAGCACACTTCCTCCTGCACGTAAGAGCTGCATCACCATTTCTACTTCCGAAAAAGTGTGTTTATTGTCACTGACTGGATGAGAGTGTCAGGGAGAACTTTCTGTTGTCCCGCCTCCAGCTTTTTGCCTCTATAACCCCTCAGAGGCTTAGGGCGTGCACGCGCAACCAAAGCATGGTGGAAGGCAAGGAGCGCATGCTGGAGGCTGAGAATCCGAAAGATGCGCTTCCGTTCTTATCCTGTCAGCGACTATGACGGTTACAGACGATAACCAGTAAACAACTCCCATTGGTCGATGGCTGTGACGCCATAAGAGGCGGAGCCCGTCGTTGCCAGTGGCAGAACTCGCTAAAATGGTTCTAAGTTCGTCGGCTTTGTCACTTTTGCTCTCGCTTCAAACTTTGGGTGACGCCGTACATTAATTTTTGTGCAAGGTTGAAATATGAGCATGGGGTGGTATTCATCTTGGCAAATGACATTTCGTCGAAGGAAGCTCCACCCAAAGTTTTGGTTGAGTGAAAGATGGAAATTATCTTTTTGGGAAATGTTGTCTATGTGACTTTACCGACATGGCTTTAGAAAGCAGTTACATAGCTGTTTTTGGTTTGTTTGTGATCATGGCTTGAAGCACAGTTGGCATGAGCATAGCATTAGCAATTTTTTGCATTCTTTTTTTACACCAAGCATCAGCAATCTTTTTTAAGTTGATGCACCAGATGAGCCTATTTAAGAAGACTGGTAATCTTCATAAGGGTCGCTCATTTGTGAGAAAAAAACTCGGTGCTAACTTTGTTAGGCTCTCCACGAGCGTCTCGAATTAGTTTGAGCAAAATGCCGCAGCAGAATTTTACACCTGGTAGTGCAAGCATGAGGAACAATTATGCTGTGTAAAAGTAAGCATGCCTCCCCTTTAGTAATCTTAGCCTGTCCCGTTTATTCTCACAAAGCATGTAGAAAAGGAATACCTTCTGTGTTCTGGATGAGCATTGTACTGACGTGCGGTCATGCGTCACTGTTGCGTGGTGCACGTTAAAGACCCCGGGCTGGCAGTTGCACTGCACTGGCAAAATTTCTCACCTACAGCCGAGGTACCAGACACCCACTCGGGCTGACTGACTTCTGGCTGTATAAACATGCACACAACAGAATTACTTATAAACACCTTTTACAGCTATAGGTGTCATTGAGACTTGCCAGCTGCATCCATTGTCGACGAGGTGTCATGCAGAAAGCTCTGTTTCGTGTGCGCTCTCGCGTGCACCGCATGTGACGCCAAGCAAAGCGCGCACACTTGGCTCTTGCCGAACGGCAGTGTCTTTTACTTTTTATGTTTGGCAGGGGACGCTGCCCCACATTCCTCACCAATAGAGCTGGGTTTGCACGTTCTATCACATGTAAAGCAACTTATCGCTCGTAATAGGATGTGTCTCCGTTCAGTTTTGGTAGGGACGTTGACTCGTGAATGAAATGAGTTTTCTTTCCTACATATTTGAGTGGCCACAAAGGCTGTGTCGTGTGTGATCGAGTAAGTAAAGAGTGCAGGAGGGAATACGGATTAAAGTGTGGTGTCACTACGTGCAATAACGGCCATTGCTGTCGCTTCTTTGCATACTGTGACGAAAAGCTGCTGATTCGATCTTAGATAAGACAAACCTACCTTGCACGCAGAAATTGACCAGAGCCTGAAGAAAAAGAATGGCCGTGCCAGTTTCCTGGCCAAGCTGGCTCAGACGCTGTGCTTCGGCCTCAAGTTCAGAGAGCTGGCACAGGTGCTGGAAGCTTTGACCGCAGGGATGTATGCGGCGGACCAACTCATTCTCAAGGTACGTCTTCACCGTTATCTCTGTTGAAGGCCAACGTTTTTGACGGTCCTTCGTTCATTTTTGACGGTCCTTCGCGACAATTTTCTCATTGAAAACGACCCGTAAAACATTCTCTGCTAAAAAATGACTTCTGCACAGCTTTCTTTTTTAAATTTTATTTATAGATACTGCTAGCCACCGAGGAGGGATCCAAGGTAGGACAGATACATGGCGTGACACTGTTAGAGCAAAGAAAAGGGTCACCATTTTTTTTTTCCTTTTAGAATGTTGTTTTCAAAACTACTTCCTTGGTTTGAGGTGCTCGGTAGGGATACTTGCATAAGGGGTAAAATTTGCTGCCAGCTACAAACAAGCGTCCAAATCGTGTTCGCACTAACAGCGTCACGCATTGTACGTATGAAAATTCGTTGCAAAGACAAATATGTATTGTAGGTGTGGTAGCACTGCAAGCATGATGGGTGTACAACACCGCACTGTCGTGAGAATGAACAAGACACTCTGCTCGGAAAAAGCCGGTAAGAAAAATAAGTAACAGTTATTTTCTAAATTGAGAACAAAAAACTGATTGCATAACAGTAGCAGGGGAATATTCTGTCAAAGTGTATAAAAGCATGAATTCAGTATACCTGAAATAAGTCAGGGGACTGCTCTAGTAAGTATAAAAACTAGGACGCACAATCCGAGCAGGGAGTTGTTTCGAGGAGCGAGTTCCCTCGATATTTGTTTCTTGTTGCCTTTGGATTTACTAAGGCAAAAATAACTTTGATATATATTTCAAAATGTATTTACCATCTGTCAGACTAAAAATCAACTTCATTTGGCTAATCTTTCTATGTTTCTATGAGAAGGGAAGACCATCCTTGAGTTAAAGCTTCGAAATTGACAAGTTCTCACCATATCTATTGAAAATAAATCGTCGCACTTCTGGATTGTTTCTAACTTGCTGACATTAGACTTGGTTTAATGCAAAGTTGTCTGCTAGGGTCGTTTTTGTCATATACCGTAAGGCCAAATGTTGTCTGGAGGTTCTCACTTTCCTTTAGTAAAGAGGAAGAAATAAGAAAAACCTGCCTCGGCCATGTTTTTTTTAAATCTTCCGTGCTTGTTTGCATAATTATCAATCAGCAGTTGTTTTTGCTAGGGCACACTACTGTCACCAGATGACGAAGCTACTTTTCTATTGACTGGAATCGGACTTTTCTGTTTACCTGCCGAAATATTAATGACCACCTTTTTTTTCTCCCATAGGCGGGAATGCTCCTGTTCGAGAACCACGAGCTTTCATCTCCCCACAGGACAAACTTTTTTGTCAGGTAAACTGCTTCTCTTCCTTTATTCTTTATTCAAAGATTACCTCGCAGTGCCCGAGGGCGTTATTGCAGTATGGCTACGTGGAAGGGGAAAAACCCGTCTTCATTGGGACAGCACACTTGAACTTCCACTAGACCGTGCCAGTGCTGTGGAATAGTTCTAACACAAAAAAGGATTGTCCTGGCACGGTGCTCTTTCAGTTTAAAAGCGTGGTAGTTGCTATCAGAGGCAGAACAATCCGCTGCCCTGGGAACCTGCATAGCTTGGAGTTTGGACACAGTTCGATTTGTAATTTTCACATCCCCCGACGACCATACCTCTGTCTTGTCACCGCTGTAAAACTGGCAAAGGCCCCTTGAACCCTATTATTGAGACATGCACTAAAGGTATCATAGCTCTGTGCTACATCTAGCACTCACAGATAATTTAAAATCTCTGTCCACTTTATAAATATCAATTGGAATGCATGCATCCTAAAAGGAGGAGCACCACTGAGAATGCGCACGCCGCACTTTGGATGTGCACCTTTCTGTGCTGGGGAGGTTTGTTTTGAGCTCGCTGAGCTGTGTGGAACGGACCGTCTGCGAAGGACGCCTCTATTTGTCGGGGTTTTGCCAGCCCACAGTTTGAACGACTGCCAGCGGGCACATCTGGTCAAGGACATGAGGACAGCTCGTTTGAAACGTCTTGTTTAAAACAGTCTGTAAGTAAGCCTGGCCAAGTATGAAGCGGGTGAATGCACATGAAAAAACCTCCACGTGCCACTACGCTCAAATGCTAGCTTCGTTAGTGCTTTTGCTCGGACCATCTTAAAGAAAACGCTGTTTGGAACGTGCGATCCCTGAAAGATTGTCCCTGTCTAGGCACAGGCTAGAGGCACCAAAGAAGCTCCACACTCCACTCTATGATTGTCTCGTGGGGGTTACCATTTTATTGCCCAGTGCAGATCATACTGGAAATATGCAGCGTCTCCCACCGTCCTTTTTTGCCACACTACGACAATCTGACGCATGGTGCATGGGGAGTACCCATAAATAGAAGGAGCAGTTGCAATTTCAGAATGCAAAGAAAGCAGAACACCAGCAAAACTCTGTGATACGTTGGCTCTGTTTTCTTTGTGTTCTGAACATGCAGTGAGAGAGAAGGAATTGCTCACATCCAGGATGCATGGAGAGTACGAGCGGGCCAGAGCGTACGTCGGGACACTATTCCTTGCGCTGTGTGGTGCAATCTGGGATTGGCATCAGTCCCTGTGGGAATTTATTAATTTTTTTATTTATTTATCTTGCCCTCGGGGCGTAAGCATTACAGAGAGGGAAGTGGGTTTTAGTGAATTGAAACTGAATGAAACACATGGGAAAACATCATAAGCATTGGCCAGCGGATGAGATAACCTAAGGTGCTTTTAAGAGCAACATGATTTGTGATTGAGACTGTGGGAGCGGGAAGCTGGATCCAGTCACACTTTCTAGAAAGGTCCATGGGTGATTGTTACTATTGGAATATGTGGCTCCCTGAGCTTTAAACATGGCGTCGGGAAGCTCTGGCATTATCGTTTTGCTTCGTCGCGGACCGTTCTATTATTTCTGGAGGACGGAAAAGCATTTTCTGCGATTTCAGATAGAGCTTCGAATAACTGACGACAATGACAATGATTCTAAGCAATAAGATGGCCGAAGCGTCGACACTCTGAAGCGTGGCCTATTTAGTGGCTCTAGTACACGCGTAGGTCCCGACATGCTCGATGTTGTTGCATCGCACCACAGGCACTGCCGCTGCCTCGGAACGGCCGACAAGAAGGCCACGGCTCTCGAGTACATCATCTACTGCCTCAAGCGGTCCGAACACGTTCATCTCAGGACTTTCTTTCAGGTGGGCGAGCTCTCGACCATGATCGCTATTGTATTTTCTGGTTTAAAAGTCGCACTCCCCTCTAGAAACGACCGTTTTCGCAAAAAACCTTGTAGATCAGTCACACTTTTATATTTATACGGCTGTACGACGTGAAGCCGTACCGACGACCCTGCATACATGTTTTGCGATCACGATACGTACGCGGGCGGGAGCCAGTTTCAATATTCTCACCAATGGATCGAACAAGAAATATAATTCCCACGGCAAATTTGCGCAATTGACGTTCACACTTATAGATTAAAACGCACATGAGTCGCGCCATTGCGTACGACGCCCCTGCAGAGATTTCGGAGAGAACAAAAAGGTGACTTATACGTGGGTAAATACGGTAAATTGTTTTGCGGTATCCAAGCACAGTTTTTGCAACTCTTTTGACCTAGGACCACTTGCGGGTGCACAGGAAGATGATCCGTAAGAGCGAGAGGGTGGACCACATCCTGAGAGGCTACTTGGGCATCCTGGACTACATAGAGTGGCTGCCCCTGGCAAGCGGCCAAGGTGCGTTACATCTAACGACCCCGTACATTGCAGAAAGGTGACCTGCAGCAACAAATTACAGTAGATCTCCATGAGTGGTCGGAGCGAAGAATGGAGGAGGAAACCGCCGTGATCGGCGGTTTCCTCTTCTTTACTTGTCTTCTTTCTAGCATTTCCGAGTCTAAATTTTAAAGAGTGGAGGGCTTTGTGGGACATGTTTGTCTTGCCCTCCTTAACCTGCAACAGACTATAGCGGTTCTCTCTCCAGTGGCGTCGGAGGGAGAAAATGCCGAGGAGGGGGCCACGGGAGCGGAAGCCTACCACGGCCTGACGATCGCGGCCAGGGCCATGGACAACTTCCGCATGCTCTTGGATCACGAAGGCCCCTTCGACATCTTCATCGTTAAACTGATCCATGTGAGTGCTGAAGCGGTTCCCACTGCTGCAGTACCCAGAACTGTATTCTATGTCAGAAGCTCATCCAGCTCTATGGAAGCCACGAGCTGGAAGGGAAACAAGGTCCTTTCATTTAAATTCTGAGTGACAAGCTGATTCCCGATGCAAACAGAAGCAACCTTTCTGATTCACAAAAGATAGTCTAGGTAAGGGGGAAATCCTCACTCTTCTCCTCTCCGAGTGCATATGTTACGCTTTCCCTTACCTTTGATAACACTGCACGCAACTAGTGAGATAGAGCGTAGACCTCGCGGCATGTTGGCACTTTGAAGGGACCGCATAAATCGGATTCTGAACGTATCGTGTTTCCCGTAGATGTTATGTTTCATATTAAACAATATGTTAGATGAACATCTAGTCAAGCCTTTTTTGTCATTTCGCAAAATACTAAAATAGCATTGCGAGCCATTGTGGCATTTATTGCGACGAAAAAAAATGGGTGGAAGGAAAAAGGAAATAAATCTGTCCCATGTTTTATCTTGTTCGTTTTGTGCGAATAAACACCAGTGGCTTACCATGCCATTTCATGGCTTCTTGCATGCTAAGCTTAACTCATTAGAAAACCTTTCTTTTTTCTTTAATATTTAGGTGAATTTGTCCTTTATTTTTAATTGTCTTATGTAGGTTTATACAGCTGGAAGTTAGTCAGCCCCAATGAGCGTCTGGTATGTCAGCTGTAGATGAGAAATTTAGCCAGTGCAGTACAACTAGCCTGGGGCCTTTGACATGCATTACACAGTAGTGATACACAACCGCACGCCAGTACGATGCTCATCCATATCGAAACGGGCAGGGGTGGGGATTGAATTTTACTAAACAAAATGCACTAATTACACGTTTATGCTAAACAGTGTGTAGAAGAAAGTTACTAGGGCAGATTTCGTCCCAGTTTTGAATTTGTATTCTGTACAGTAAGCCTAAAAAGTGGTACACTGTGAGGTGGATCAGGTGGGGGCAATCCTAATGACGTTGCTATGCCACCTCAGATGCTGGAGTTTTATGGCCACCTGGACAAGGCAGAGTCTGTGTTGGAGGAGTACTTGGACAAGAACCCGGAGAGCCTGAACGCCCACATCTACCTGTACACCTTCCTCAAACGCCACAACCTGAGGATGGAGGAGCGCATCGACGTTCTCCACGTGAGTTTCCTTCCCAGCTGCGGACTCCGCTTGCAAGACCCTTTGTCTCGAGGCAACTGTCGAAAGGCCGCGCCCGCTTAGAACCTTAAAGTTGGGCATTGATCTGTCTAGCCTCGAAGAACGACATTCCGTTCCTTTTGGCCTCGGCTGTAACATCAATCTGATCCTCATTATTTTGTAAGAAAGGATGCACTGTAGTAATAAAAAGGAAATGCAGCAACCAAAGCCCTAAAAGAGTGACGCAATGTTTCGAAACCTGCTTGGTTTCTTGTAGGGGGGTGGCTGAATCCATGGGGCAGCAGCACGGGGCAACAGCAGCTCTCGTCTTCGTCTGCCAAGAACAACCCGTTTTCTAAAGGGGGCGGTTGTTTGTTAGTTGACCTTGTCGGGTGGTGTAGGCCAAGGGCGTACGCAGCTGGCAAGGCACCCTGGGACCCGTCTAAACTTCTTCGAGTGTGCTGGATCTGTTACAATTTTCTTTTCTCTATAATATAGTTCCACCAACAGGAGACAAATTTCTTTTTAAGATGTCATGGTCGCGGTGGCACCGTCCGTTCCGGCACGGTGACTCCGGGTGTGCATTGCGTCTTTCGTCCACCTGGTTGCTAAAAGTAGCCACACTTTGGTTCGCTCTTCCAGAAAATATGTGGAATGGACCCGTCCAATGCTTTGGTTTTGGACTACATTGACTACATCTACAGCCTTGGTAAGTGAGCACACTCTTAAGAAATCTGGAGCACCTACTTTCCCGCAAAGCACTCGAGAGAGCCAATCGCTGCATTGTACGGAGGAAGCTGGGCAAATGGCGTGGCTGAAAATACGTTTAGACTTAGGGTAAAAGAGCAGTCTGACTATGGCAACGAACCTTGTAAAACATCGCACACGGTACCGCAGCGCAGACCGTTCTGGAAGGATCAAATATGTTATCAGCCTCGTTCACCACACTCCCTCCGTGATATGGGACGCCCACATAAACGAGATCTGTCTTGCCCTTTCTAAGGTTGATGGAATTACGTCACGTAATAAGCATGTTCTTCCTGAAAAAACAACTTGCTTTGTATTACGCTTTCTTTTTTTTATATTTAAGCTACTGTTTCCTTGTCTGGGGTAATACCGCAGCATTAAATATTCAGAAGCTTCTGATCTTGCAAAAGAAAATGTTAAAAGCTATTACAAAAGCTCCATATAATTTCCCAACCGGGCAGGCTTACTTGCAGTTTAAAGTTGTGCCTGTATATAATTTATTTGAATATAGATTTGCTTGTTTTTACAAAAATATAATAGAAAAAAATATAATTTTCTTTCACATATTCTTACTGTGCCCCACAATACGCCTTATACAAGCAGGGAAAAAGACACCTTTGTTTTACTTAGATGTAGAACAAACTATGGTTTTACTATGTTACGGTATATCTTGCCTAAGTTTTAGAATACGCCCCTATGCGACCACCTGAGTGATATGTCTTCTTCTGTCCTCCGGAACACTTTTCTATGATTTGTCTGCACTTCAGCCATGTGTAAGTTGTGCAAAATATGTGCAAAGCTACGTGGACCTCAATATACTTTTCATTTTGTTCATATTTTTTTACACCGCTTTCTTGTGAGGGTAGCAAGGCCCGTCAAGCAGTGGACGACGCTGCTTTTTTCTCGCCACCCTTAGTTTGTGTTTCAAGCTGAAATAAACGCGGATTGATTGAAAACAGTAACTTTTCTTCAAGTTATGGGAAATTTTGCAAAATTATATTTTTCACCTGCAAGCAATGAGACAAGAGATTCGCAGGATAGATGCCATTTCTCTAGCTTTCTTTCATGCTGCGGTTGTCTTGCAGAGGGCAGCGGCAGTGCGGAGAGCGTGCGTATGGTTGCTGACTTCCTGGATTCGTTCGACAACAAGGATTCCCTGGAGGGCTGGACCTGGCTGTGTAGGACCGCTGTGCGGGCAGTTCACAGGTATGGCCAGCTGCCAGAGTTTCAGAGCTAACCGTGACAAGTGATTATGGAAAAACTTACAATGGAAACATGGGGCACTCTCTTGGCAGTTTGCACCATTCAGCCCCAGGCATTCGTGGACTTTGTTGGCCACCATTTTCTTGTCGTGTCCAAATACATGGTGGATTTTAAGTTGGAAGCAAATTTAAATTGAATAGTGGTTTTGGCCGAATGTTTTCTAATCGAGTGTCGAATAGTTTCTCCCAAGTCTTTCACTACCATGCGCCATGCTTAAGCGATTCAGCTGAACATGTGAAGGTTGTTCTCAACCTTCTACTTGTCTACTTCTAAGCTCAGTAAATTTTAGTAGAGCTACATTTATGAACAGTGGCATGTAAATGACAAAATTGTTGCATTTACCCTAATTCAGGGGATTTATAAATTGCTTGCTATTGGCAAATATTATTGGAGCGCAGCTCTTAGGCCGGGTTTCGCGACGTTAACGTCGCCGTCGGCATAACCGCACTAAATTTAGCGGGAAAATTAAAGTTGCGCGACCTCGACACTAATTTAATTCCCCGCTGAATTTAGTGGGGAAACTAAATTGGTGTTGAGGCGACGTGACATCAATTTCCTCGCTAAATTTAGCGGGGAAACTTAATTCGCTAAATTTAGCGAGGAAAGTTTTCCGCTAAATTTAGAAAAACAAACAAATACAACTGAAATACAAAAGGGTACAAATGATGAGCGCGGGCCGTCAAGACATCGCTGTCTAACAAATAGGCTGTGTTCCAAATTCCACCCAAATAGATCTGAGATACTCCGGCTGGTTATGTCATGTGACAGCATAGATGGAACAATGCTGGACACGAGTAGGTTTTCAAACGCCATGGTACAAAACCCTTACTTTGGAGTAAGATTGAGTAAATTCTGGAACAGCCATATTCTTGCACAATCGCGGTGGATTAGCCCCGTGGAGTCTGCACTTCCCGCCGAGCACCCGTGCGCTGCGGGAAAGCAATGTCCGCGAGCTCCGCGGGTATTGCTTTTCCGCAGCGCACGGGTGTTCGGGGGAAAGCGCACTCTGCAGGGCTAACTCGCCGCGATCAACATTTCAAAAAGTATATATCTCAGAGTTCTCAAAGCGAAAATTGAATAGCGTATTATTCTAAACCACTATTAAAAAATTAGAATAATCGCACAGCACTACTGTCATTTTTCTCATTAAACATTTCCGAAAATCGCGTATATTTTTAGTTAACGGGTTATTCTGAAACTTTGGCCCCTGGTCCGAACTGCTAGCACTACATTTAGGCCAAAACTGAGCATTCAACATGCAATGTTTTTTTTTTTACGTTTAGATACTAAATATTATTCGGGAACACCCTGTACGGTCATGGCCTCAAAATGACGGGCACGCTCATTGTACCAAGCAAGCTGGACTACCTAGCGTGCTCATTTACGTCTCCTTGCAACACCGCTGCCTGCAGGAAAGAGAAACAGCTGCTAGCTTGTCTCAAGCAGCTGTGGAAGGAGCGACGTGGCTACTGGCGGCCTTACCACTTCAACGTGCGCTTGCAGCCCACCGGGTGCCCGGAGGTCTGGATCTGCAAGGCAACGCTCCTGCGCGTGCTCAAATTAGACGGTAATTTTCGAGCCCCCCTTGCTCGGGGAGGGTCGGTGGACCCGGCAACCTTGGGCCTTTTACGAAAAGGCTTTACGGGTGTGGTGCCTAGAACGCGTCTCTGGTCGGTGCGTTTAGCGTTCTCTTCTGCCCGTGCGTCGATAGTGGTCGCCAAGCGGTGGCCAAGGACGTTGCCAAAGCCGGAGTATCGTGCTGTCGGATTTTGTGATTCTGGCAGTTGGGCGTAAAGGTTTGGTGAAAAGGAGCGAACGCTAGTGTCGCCATCGTCGTCAGGTTCATGGCCGGCGACAACGCGACACTTCTGTGTTATCGGGCGGAAATTGAGGAACCACTTTTTAGGACGCAGCGAACACGCCGGTCAGAGAGGCACCATACTACCGGGGAATGTGAAGCAATCCGGGGCACGGGAGGAAGCTTTGAACTCTCGCGAAGTTTGCAGTCCGTGCAGACTCAACAGTGCATACATCATCTTTGACTCCCTACAGTCTCGGTGTTGCATTATAATGTGTAGAAACCTGTTTCTTAAGAAGCATACTAGTGTTTCTGGGGCTTCTTTTTAACACATTCGGGGGGAGGGGGAAGGGGCAACGGCGGGTGGTGGCTGGGGTTATACCCATATCAGCAAGTTTTCATCTTGTTGCGATCATATTTACTTTCGGGTGGCGTCAATCTGCAATCTATAAGAAAAAGTATTGTGTTACGTTGTACATTTTTTTTATATTGTTTACTTTGAGCGGCTTTGTTCACACTGTCACTGATCCTTAAAGAGAAAACATTTGGTTCTTCCAAGCAATAACTGCCGATGCAGTTGTTTGTCACTGAAAGCCACGCATTTATTTCTCTCTAGACGTGACCCTATGCTGTAAACAATGGAATGCTTTCCCATCTAGGCCAATAGTGAAAAGAATTTATTGTGCAAAACATTCTTAAGAAGGAAAGCGTTGACATCCACATTAATATGTCTCTGTCAGCATAACCGATAAAAGTTATTCGCATAATATTATAAAAATGGACTCAATATTAAGCTTGCAAATGTTGTAATCACAAGCTCTATACCGAGTCCGCAGAGTGTAGAAGACCTTTCATTCCTGGAAAAGAGGAAACATGTCTTCACAGCCAGATATAGATCATGCCACGCAAATACAAAAGTCAGCTATCGATACGCATGCTCTTTGGCATGCACGTCACTGTTGATGTCATCCAGACCGTTTTCCTCTCTTACAGACAGAGGATATATGTCGAGCGTCGAAGAGAAGCTGGCAGAACTGGGTGCAGACACGGTCGACGCTTACAACACCTTCGCCGAAAAGATGTTGCAACGGCCAGACTCTGAGAGCATCTTGATGGACTGAGGAATTCTATGGAGACCACCGTTACTGTGATTGAAGAGGAGGTGTTGGCGTCGGAAGTTTTATCCTGACTTGCGGAGAAAACTGTCGGCACAACTCGGCGAAGTGTCTTTAGCAGCGGCGATTGTCGGTTTGAGAGTACTTTTTGGCTGCGAACACTGCCGTTGCGTCGTTGCCGGTCTCAGCGCCTTTTCCGTTTTTCTGGGGGCCCCCTCGGTGTCCTTGTCAATGACTCAGGTCTCTTGTGGGGGGCTGGAGTGCTTTCGGCGCCATTTTCTTCTGCGTTGCAATAAAAAACAAACAAAAAAAAAAACAGCATTAAAGGCTACTTATATCATTCTGTGAACATAATAGCACATCTTAAAAATAAAAAGACCTTCCATTTCGGGAACAGACAAAAGGACAACCTTTTATACCCGGGGACAACTCTCTGTGGCAATGAAGCGAAAGCTGGAGGACTGAAGCACGTAGTTTCACTGTGTAGCTGAATATAGTTCAAGCAAAATAATTTGCTGGGTGTAACTTAACCAATTAAAAAAATATAAAATTGTTATTTTTATCTTCAATTTCACAATGTTACTATAGTCCGTTGCAACTCAAGAAGGTAGGGCAAGGGTAAGACGGGCCGGAAAGGAGGAAGCGGACGAAACACTAAAGAGAGGATGAGGTTTCTCCCTCTCTTCTCCAGCATTCCGTCTGCTTTCTCCTTTCCGGCCCGTCTTACCCTCGCCCTTCGTTCTTAGGTTGCAACGGACTATAGTATTAACCAGGATGTGCCAGACTTATAGCATTTATTTAGCTCTTTCGTGTCTCCTTGGTTTAAGTTTGACACAGGTTTTCTACTTCCTGGCAAAACAAAGATGTTGTCTTTATCGCGTCCGTCATTGGGTATGATTGGTGTAGTGTATCGTCGGTACCTTCTGTGAGCTTGCCCCTTCGTTCACTCTGTGGGATTTTCACAAAGTTTGGCAATTTAGAGTTGTAAAAACAAAAAAAACAAGCAAGTAGTGTGCAATGTGTACGCACGCAAGTGAGGCAAAAGGAACCGGGATTATTGCTTCCTTATACCGGCTGGTTAGCGAGCTCACTGGCGTAAGCGAGCTGGGGTGGGGATTGAGTCTAGGATCTTCGGGTTCTGCAGCGCGAGCTTTTGCTATGCATGTTCCGAACTGTGGTGCACCACCGAACTTCTTTAGGGCCAGTGGTAACTGAATGCAATCCAAATGGAATCTTGGAATTTCACTTTGCACCGTGGCGTGTGCGTGCTTCTATTTCGGTATATCGCACCCAGGCTATTATTTTTTAGTACCAGACGAGTTTACATATCAATGACCTCAAAACACTGTAGCGCCGATGAAATTCACGGCATTTCTTAAAGGGATGCTGCGTATCTGTCGGTTGCAAGACAAATGAAATTCGAGGAGATCGACCAGAGTGTAATTTACCTGAGAAGTCGGTGAGAGTGCTTCAATTGAAGCGTTGGCTTGTGTTTAAAAACAAGTGAAATGTTCAGAAACAGACGCGGATATGGGGGCCCGTGTGCTCGGCGATCACAGTTCAGCACCCTCAACCGTGATCCTCATAAGAAGAGATTAACTGTAGCAACTGCATGGCCCTCGCGCCAAAACCCAAAATGCAATTGAAACCAAAAAAGTCTGGAACTACTTGGCGCGATAACACAGAGCCGTTAGCTCTGCCTGCCTCTCCCCCTCCCCAGTTTTTTGTTAACTGCCACAAAATGTTGCCCCGAGTACAGTAGCGTGGCTCCGGCCCAAAGTCTCCACTCTGTCTCCCAGTGAGTCCGGTGCAGGGGTAATGCTGACGTTTGACCAGGGGAAAATTGTTGATTCTTTCGCCGGGGGAAAGAGGCGGGGGTAATGTTTTTAGTTTTCTTGCCCGATCTCCCAAAGGTCATCGTGGTGATATCCCACACTACCTGGTAATAGTTACGAAATTGCACAGGGTAAGCAAAATGGCAAAGGAAAACAAATCATACTTCTAGGCTAGGTTGCGCAAAATACCGCCCGTTATAAAGGGTACAATGTCTTGCCTAGAGAGCAGGTCTGTCTCACTTAACACGCGGTTCGAGGCTAAGCAGGTACAGTGGCGGATCTAAGGGGGGGGGCGACGGGGCCCCCCCCCCCCCCCTCCAAACAACGTCGACACCCCCGCACTCCCAAACGGAGCTCTGGATCTGCCCCTGAGCCGGGCTCCCACTTGCAAAAATGTATACCCTTTGATTCGGCGGCGGCATGCACCACCTGGCCTACAAACATTTACATCCCTCCTCTTAAATTCTGGTGTAAATTAAAACTCCAATTATAACCTCACCAATTTTGGCTATTGTCACACTTATCTAGACCTTCTCCACTAGTCTCCCAACATCCTGTTACTGTAACCCTTTTTCACTACGTTCCTCCATCCTCCCCAACAAAACCCAGCAATCCCGTCATATCCACTACTGTCTCGGAAAGGCCAGGGCGAAACCCTGTGCAATTCAAAATCACAGATCTCAATGTCTCGCTCTCATTACGGCATAGGCAACTCAATCTCTTGCCACTTAGCTCTATGTGCCCTTGCCCCTAATACTCCTGTTCTAGCCTCAAACAGTAAAGAGCTCCCCTGTGGATTGCCAAACGCACTGATTTCACCTTTGTCCTTGGGTTGCCAGAGGGAGTTTCTGACGAACCGCTGCGCTGCACCCTGATCCAGCTTGGGCGCCTTTGCCTTGTCTGCTATCTGCCTGGCTCGCACCATGTACTCCTTGATGCGCTCCTGCAGGCACAAGGAACAGTGAACACTATCAATGCGAAAACAAACACTCAGCAAAGGCTCCAAACAAATCATTGCCTTGCAACTGCCGCCCTGGATTCTTGGACCTCATTTTAAACACCAAATATTAAAATATTGACTGTTGGTTTTTCTTAAAACAAAACAAATATTGTTTTTCACTGTTTTTAGTTGCACTCTCGCAACGGCGGAACAATAGAAGTAAAAATATGTTAACGTCTTTCTCGACTTAATGTATGCAACTTTGACTTTGCTGCAATATGACTTGCATGAAAGAAATGGGAAACAGTGATACATGCTGTTTTCCCTACAGAATTAAAATAAAATGGCGGGCTAATTGGTTATTCATAACGGGAGGGGGAGACCGGCGCAAAAAGGAAAAGGTTAATAGAAGGCGACGACAAGATAAACCTACAAAAGGGGTGCCTTTGATTTTACTTTTTTTTATTTTTTTTAACACTTACTAAAGTATTATTTGACTATTGCTTGTTTCCTGCGATTACTGACAAACTAGGTGCCCTGGTCTGTACATGCCATTGTTGTGAGTACATTCAGACAGTTCTGCTCGGTTGCTAATAGCAGATGGCATGGGCTTTAGCGCGACTCTGAACATTAGTCAGTAATGAGTGTTATTTCTCTTACCAATTCACGACGCACTCCGTGCTGCTTTGGGTCTTCGCCGGTTGTGCTGAGGTACACTGCAACCAATGACTCAACTTTACCTTCAACTATGAGGCAGGACACTGAACACAAGCTGCCTTTGATTGGACAATAACAAATTTCATTTAGGTTAGCATAGGTAATTCAATTTCTTGAGAATAGTATCGGAATATTTGGCGAAACTGAATACTAATACTTCAATATTATATAATAGACCTGTAAGGCAACAGAGCTTGACTCACATTAACTAAGATGGCAGGCACATAGCCTGGGGGGGGGGGGGGGGGGCTCATGGGGGCCTTCCCTTGAAATCTTCCATTTTGCTGGGACCTCCTCTCCCTCCTCCCCCTCACACAGCATTTCGTCATAGGTGGGCCCCTCCCCCTCCCTCCCTCCCCCTCCCCCTCCCCCCCCCGAAAAAAAATCCTGGCTATGTGCCTGTAAGACGGCCTACAAGGAAATCTGATGCAAAGCTTCAGCTTCCTGGGTATACTGCTTTACCTACGGCTAACGACCACGGAAAAGAATAAATAGACAACGGAAACCAACACCGCAATGTCATTACTGCACCGAAATGGCAGTTTGCATTTTTTTTCCATCATAAAAGGCACTGGTACATGCACGTTGACTTACCTAGAATTATCACTTACTCGACCTCTTGTGTCAATGAAACACCAGCTTGTGCCAGCTCCTTCCACAATGTTTTGTATCGTACGTGTAGGTGAAAGTAGAAGAATAGTGTTATTTTTCTGGCACAACTTACTCCAGAACAACGAGTTCATGGCATACAGGATGGTGAGATCCAGCCTGGCTTTGTCCAGTGGAAGCAGCTGTAATAGGAAAAAGGGCCTTGCATCGATCAGCACTGCTTGTGGAGGAACACATACACTCCATATTTTATCCCACCTGTAGTTACTCAGAAAGTATAGACGCCGAAAAAACACAGACCGGGACAAGAAGACCAACGACACAGAACGCGCACTCTTAGCATTCAACACGAGCCTAGAGCAGGCTCAGGGTCCAATAACGGAGGAGGTGTATAAGTGTGTTATATATACACATATTTTTTCTTTTTTTTTTTCTTTGAGAATTATAGTCAATGTCGAAGTGAAAGCGACAGGACGCTCGTTGCAACGTGCTTTCGCTCCGCGAGCACGCTGGGGGCTCGCGAGACGCGTCGATGTGCCAGGAAGCTCGCGCTAGGACTGAAGGCCATAGCCGCAGTTCTAGTTCTGTCAGTGACTATAGTGGTATTTCCTGAGTTCGAAGGAAACGCACGTACTGCCAACTGGTACCAATAACATTGGTATGCTACGCACGTTTGCGGGACACACGGAATACGACAAGCGGGCATGCAAGAGTTTGCCGCTCTCGAATGAGACGCGCTTGCGTATGCGATCGTGGAGGCGACATACTTCGTTGGTGGAATCGTCGAGACTGCTGACTAGGAAAGGCTTCAGAATGTCCTGCACCTTCTTCAGAGCAGAGTGGAAATTTTGGGCACGGTCCTTCAGTTCGGGAGGAAATTGGCTCGGAGCAGAGATTTCGACGCGCGTGGGGGCCGCCATCTTGGTTAACCTACAGCGACAACTGGATGGATGAAGAAAACTGGCCGAATCAGTGGGCCGAATGGATATGCTTGGGAAATTGTTTCTAGGATCGGGCGGTGTCTCCTGTTTCTAGGATCGGGCAGTGTCTCGCGCCATCTGGACAGATAGCCTTAAGTTTTCGGCTCATGAACAGCGAATCGTTCAAAGTTGTGTGGAGTTCAGCTGGTTGTTTATTCATGCTTGTGAAATTTGCCAGCTGAACAAAGGATGAAATATACAAGAAAGAGAGACAAGGAACATACACATGCACTCTGCTGGACTAACAACCATTTACCGAATAACTTATTTTCTACGTCGACTTTCATCTACTGAATAACTTCTTTTCCTTCGTCGACTTTCATTATTGATGTGCAGACATGAATTCTCACAAGAAAAACAGCCTAAAAACACTAGAAAGCTATGAAATCAGTCAGCATGCTACGGCGACAAGGAAAACAGTTTTAATATGTGTACCGCGTCAACTCTTCTGGCAAGTCCGACACAATCCGAGCTGCACAGATGCTCTGTTCCACTGAAGCTAGATGAACACGCACGTCTACAACACCGCGAGAGAATCTCCCTGGAGGAAGTTCGAAACATCCAGATCACACTTCACACATCTGGATGGTACACGCTCTGCTACGTGTACCAACCAGATCACAATCGGACGACCTAGGTGACCGGCAGGCTGGCCTTGCGCAGTATAAGGTACCCGTTAACCTGGTCCGGTGTCAGGAGCCTGATCCTGGCGTACTCGTCCACATTGGCGTAGCGCAGTTTGGTCGCCGGGTCCGTGTACCTTGCCGGCAGCCCGCTCGTGTCCGAGTACTTTTTGCTGGGCTTCAAGGACAGCGGCGCTTCGAGTGCCGCGTAGCTCGCTGACGATCCCGGCATCAGGCGCTCGGCAGAGATCACCTGCTTGAGGCTTTTCCACACGCGGGGCTTCTTGCCATTCCCGCCGGACCTCGACAGGTACGCGGGGTCCTTGAATATGTACAGGCGGTCGGAGTCGTTGACGGAGGACGGACCTTCTTCGACGTCAAGGGGCGCCTTCTTGTCGCCGGTGGGCTCGGCACCGCCGCCGCTCCCGGGCTTGGGCCGCTTCTTACCCATCCTGGTAACGACGGATTTCGCAAACGGACTCGGGAAAAGTCTTGTCGGTCTTATCGACTTGTCGCGTCACCAAGCAACGATTTAATCACCAATGTGCCTGACGATATTATTACCAGAACACTGTGCTATTACGTCTAATGCTTTAGGCCAGTTCACGATTGATACCGCCGACTACACAACAAAAGCAAAGATACTGAGAGCACTGTCAGTGACTGACAGCAAGCCAGCAAGCAGCATCCGACGAGCGATGGATCGTACGCGGCCATTGTACGCGGCACAGGTGAGCTGGGCGCCGCCATGATGGAGATATAAGTAACTATAGATAAATAAACACCAAAATATTTTTTAGTTTGGTGGTTATTCGCGCCACCTAGAAACTAGGACCCCTCAACGTTACAGACCCCTTAAGGATGACAATAAAAAAAAAAGCAGCGCATAATTGTTTTTTTTATTTAAGAACAAAGTACCATCAACCAAAGAACCACTGTTCTTGGATGATCAAAGACAGGAAAGCAAAATCTTAATTACGGGGTGGTCACCGTTGTCACTGGATGGGAACGTCTAGACAAATCATATAGTGAGTTTATTATGACGTCACCTCCGTCCATGACCTTACCCACCTAACATCCGGTAAGCAAAGGATCAACACGAAAGATGCACATTGATGGCCGCTTATGGGAGCACTAGCAGCGATGAAAGTAACGGAGCACCTACGGATTTCCACATCTCCTCTTCACTCGAGTCAAGCAACGGACGCAGCAGCGTGAGCCTGGAACGCTGCCCCGTCTGCTCGCACCTCAACCGGACTTTTTTCTGCCACGACTGCGTGCGGAACGGCGACTTCACCAGCTCCAGGGACAAGTGTCCCGAGAGGTGAATTTTTCTCACCAACCACCACTGCCCGACTTTTTCGCCGCTCGTGACTCGATTAAATATGCAAGTTTGCACGCGATCGTTGTGACGTGCGCTCCAACGAGCGGTCGCCCGCTGTGTCGCAGCAGCCACCGCCGCAGCCTCTTTGTTGACATACGTGGAATTCGTTTATCGCGCCTTTGCCGAGATCGCGCAGCTGTTTTCGTTGTCGCGGAGGTGTGCGCTACATCGCTCCGCGATCTCTCTTTATCTTTCGCGGGCACCACGACAATTCGGGGTTGGGGTCGCGTCGGGGGCTCGTTGATATCGGAGATGGAGAAACAAAAAGAGTGTTGGTCGCCCTTGACAGCTCCCGTGGGGGAACTGATTTCGATTCTTATGCAATGCTGTGTCGACCTTGCGCCTCTGATGACGCGTTTTTTGTTTTGTTTTTGTTTCAGGTTTGCGGAGAAGAAACTCCGTCTGATTCAGCTCGATCGGCTCAAAGCGGCTCTAGAGGAAAGGTGTGAACACTACTAATTATTAAAAATGAAATTGACGGCAAATAATTTATTAAACATTTCTAAAACCCAAGACGGAGGCTACGTTTTTTACCCTCTTCGTAGCTTCCGTCTTGGGCTTTAGAAATGTTTAACTTTAACCAGTGTGTAGGTGGTTCGTTCACAATTTCTGGACCGTGGAATCTTGTCACCTTTGTTCCAGGATCAAGGAAAAGACAGAAAAACAGTGCAAGAGAAGCTCAAGGGTGAGGCATCTAAAAAAATGTTCCAATTTGGACGCACATCTTGACAACATAAACTACAACAATGAGCTCAATTAGAAAGCAATGCCAAAAGACATCACAACTGCTATATGGCAGGTTGTGTTGGCTTCAAATCGGTTTTTGCACACCTCGAAAGTCATGTTTTGATCTACCTTTGCCTGTAATAATCCCCCAAGAGAATTGATAGTATTTTGAAATAAAAATATAAAGTATTGGCACCGAATAATATTTTTGAGGTATAAATTTCTCCTTGCTGCAGTGTTAGTGTTGAGCATATAGAGACATAGTCGCATTCAAAAATATGAAGAGGTATACAAAAACTTCTTACTGTTGCATGTTAAAACTAAAACTCTATCAAAAGAAATGTTATGCTTAACCTGCACCAATTTTCACATAAATTTCATTCAAATCGGGATCATTCAGCTAGTTCTATTATGCACAGAGAGAATTTTCATAGCTCGGTTAGAAGGTGTGCATCATAGAGAGGTTGGTGTTTCCATGTTCCGGTCTTTGCTTAGTTGTTTGTGGAGCCCAAGGCTTCATATGTGCATGCTTCCTTTCAGCGGCAAGCCATCAAAGATGGCCGGGAACGCATCAGCCTGCTGCGTCATGCCCTTGTTGAGGCACAGGAACAAAAGGCCAAAGGTAGCCGTGGAACTCAACTTTGGGTTACTGCACAAAGACTGCTCGGTCTTTAAGCAGATCTTGTCAATTCAGCATTCTCAGAAGCAACAGACTTTCGAAATCCTTGAATTTAGGCTAGCCCTTGAAAGCCTTTGGGCTTCGTTGGAAAGTATTCAAAGGCAGCCACAGCTGCGTGTTCTGCAGTTAAGCATGCGCTGTCGGCGAGCATTTGCTAGATTTATTTCACTTCATGCGGAGACCAAGCTGCCTGCTTCTTGTACAGTAGTTGCGGTGACGTCAGAAGAGCGCCGACCTCTCATTGGCTTCGATTGAATGGATAGTGGGTAGACCTCAATGCTGGATGCCTTGAGGTCTACCCACAATTTTTTTTTTAATCAGCCTAGAAGAGCTCTGCATTCTCACATCATCGCAACCCCTGTGCAAGAAGCACACAAACTTGCACTCTGTATTCAAACTGTTGTTTATGGCAGACGGTAGGTTGGCCTGGCCACAGCTTGGGCTGATGACGGCATGTGAACACCTCCTAGGAAAGATGGCAGCCCAGCCACGTTTACCTTCAGAATCATATTAGTTATGCCCTATGTGACTCAGTCTCATTTGTGACACCGCGGTCCCACAAGGCATCACTTGCTATGGGGTGTGCACGGAAGCATGGACACACAAATTTCTGAATGAAAGGGCTTTGATTATAAAGCATCTTCTGCTTTTTTTAAACCGGAGTTTCCAAACTTTTTTGCTAAGGAACCGGATCAGGGATCTGTCTCTGTCTCGATGATCAGAAGAGAAATAAATAGATATAAAGGAGGAAAAACAAAAAAGAAATAATCATAAGCAATTGTTGAATGCAAAATTAAAAGTTTGAGTAACTATTAAAACAAAAAAGAACAATGTAAAGTGAGTGAATACATCAACATGATTTTTAAATCTAGTATTTAGCTAAAAACGATGTCATATTACGCAATAATGGGAACGACGAAAATTCGCCAGGCATAAATCAAAGTGCATAGGAACTTTGGCATGTTCCAACAGGGCAGAAAACTAATGGGAATGGTAGAACTGATGCTGACAATATCCAATGGATACAACACAGGAGGACACTAGGCACAATATACATAGATTGCACATGAAGTTTAACATATGAAATTACACAGATATAAAACAGGGACTAAGAATGGTGATGTTGGTGAGGACAATCTACAGTGAATAATATCACGAAAGGACACGCTTCACAATAAACAATTTTCTCTCACATTTTTTTTTTTGCAAGGCTGGGCAGTATTGTGATGCAAATGTATCAAGATAGTATTTAATGATAGTTTCGACTATCTCTATGATGTATTTCTATTTTAGTAGTGAAAGGCATTTGCGATGCATCGCTTGTATCGTGATACTCTGCCAAGCTCGGCGAATCTTGTTACATTTGTTGTCGAAAGTTTACTGTTGGTTCTTAATGATAACCTGAATACTGCCTTTCTGGTACAAGGGATCTCACAATTTGTTTTATGCACCTGCACTACAACCCCATCTACAGGAAGGAAGCCTAGTTACCTGGTATATATCAATCACCAAAATTAAAAAAAAAAAAAAAATTAAAAAAAGACTGGGAAAACGTTGCCCGCAGCTGTGTCGGCGGTGGAGGAGCTCCAACGCGAGAAGCAGGCGGTGCGGAGCAGCGTGGAGGCCCTGTCGGGGCAGCTGCGGGTGGCGCGCAAGCACGTGGACCGGCTGCGCTCTGACTCGCAGCGCAAGCGCCAGGAGCTGGCGGTGTGCCGCCGCGGCGCCAAGGAGGTGGTGCGTGCCAGCCTGAATGATCTCACCCGCTACATCTTCCCCATCAAAGAACACTCCCCGCCTCCCAGGTGGGCATGAGCAACTTTTACATCGTTGACAGGATTAAAAGGAGACGGTTACCATAGATCATTGGTTCTCAGGCTGGGTTACCAGAAACCTAGGAATTCCCGAGCTCCCAAATGTCCTCAGCTGTCCCTGGCCCTTAAGTGAAGTGTTTTACCATTTAAAGTGGGTACTATTTTAGCAGACATAAACCATCTACGGGTGCATAACTATGTACCAACTGCTCACCAGTGTTACGATCGCCGTATTTTCCAGTGTATAAGACGCACCCGCACTTTCCGTAAGTTTCCAGGTAAAAATCAGTAATATGAGACGCATCGTTGTGTAAGATGCACCCCCCCACTTTTTGCAAGTTTCTAAGTAAAAATTAGTATATAAGACGCACCGCTGAAAATTTTTGAAAAAAAGTGTCTTATACACCGGAAAATACTGTATTGCTTTCAAAGTCCGTAGGCTCCTGTGCTGCCTTGATACATTAGTGCCAAGACCGGAAGGTGTTTCTTGGATATCAGCGAAGAGATCACTGCTGCTTGAGATTGGAAAGCCTGTGAACCCTTGTGCTAGTTATTTCACCACAAGCTCCAGCCAAATGCTGCCTCTCATCTGCGACTTCTGTTGGCCTCCTTTAATCAACGTAAAAAATTCAGTGCTATGGTCTTGCCATTTAGGAGCTGTAAATACGCTTTTTGTGGAGGCTAGCATGTTTAAACGCAAACTGGTTTTTACTTCACTTTGTATAAACGCAAAGTTTCAATTTCGAGCACAGGTCGGCCAAAGTTAGATAATCATTTGACGATTCCTTTCGCGATTTCGCCAGTAATTTCGTGAGCCACGTGCGGCGGTTCATCAGCTTGTTTCGCGAGCCTGAAAGGTACAAACTAGTCTGGGGCTTGCCTTTGGGTGACCGTTAGCGTGACCCGGTCGACGACTCCTCGAAGATATTCGAGCGTGTCATGCTTGTTTTTCATATACTCAAATTGCGCGGATAGTGTTGCGGCCAAGGTTGGCACGTGCTGCGCACGGTTGCACAGACGCAGCAAGACATAACAGGCTCAGTTGAGGCTCACCCTCGTACCTCTGCTGCTGCTTGCGTTCTTGGCAGGACTTGCAGCGTTCGACATTAGTCTGCCTCGTGGGAGTTCTGCAGATGCACCGGGTGTGCCCCGCCGCCTCACCGTCTTCGGCGATCAATCCGGGATCCACTTTGTTTGTGATGTCACGTGTTGTCACAATTGAAGTGGATCCCGAATTTATCATCGAAGACCACACAGCGGCGGTCCAGCGTAGTGTGTCGCTTCTCTCGACAAGCCCAGCGCTATAACACGTCCTGCGTTAAACAGAGTTTGCCGGTCGATCTGAGAGGCGGAATCGCTCAGTTGCAGCACGAGCGGCGGCGTTCAGGAGGACGACGTCTGGACAGAGCTGGAGGAGGCGCAGCGGACGACATACGTGCGCGGCCGCTGGGTGACGCTTGTGGCACCGCCACACGACACCACCTACTCTGTGGTCGAGCCAAGGTTGCCGGCCCACGGGGACTACTCCCAGTACTCTGCCTGGGGTAGGGTCTATCGTTTCCTGCATGCTACACTAGACTCCTTCTTCTTTAAAAAATTCCTCAAAGGCTGGCTCACACATTTGCATTCGAGTCTGCTCTACTGCATTGTGCTGTCATGTAACTGCTTATGACGAAGGGACAGATCGCCGCACTGGCACTAGCTATTGGATAGCCCTCAGGCTCTCCTTACAACATTTTCTTTTTCCTAATTGATGCTTAAATATTCATTTTAGGCAATCATGTCCCGATTTGCACAATGGTATTTGATTACGCGCACACACGGCCAGAGGCTCCGGAAGTCTTTCTTTAGAGGGGGGGCTCGACATCTCCGAAATCCTCAAGGTTAGGTTGGTTTCAGGTTGACATTAATTGCCACATTTGAATGAAAACGTATTAATGCACCGCGTTCGCATATTCACGCATATATCCATGGAAAACAAATTAAAACAATGGTCCAGTAAAATAACAGTAAGAAGCTTGCACTGACAACTCATACAATGATTGGATAACCAATCAGCCGCACCATGTGTTCTTTATTTTTTCTTTCCTATACCAACTGTTACATGTCAACCGCAGCTGTGCCTATGCCAAATTGGCTATGTCTAAAAATGAAAACCTTCCTTCATTTGGGGATTCTCGGGGAAGCATGATGTATTAACGCAGACGTAGACAAACAAGTGTTAAAAGTTTTAGACAAAACCCCGAGACTCGGGGGAAAAAAGGACAACACAACACGGAGTCTCAAACACAGCAAGTTGGGCCATCGGATGTCTCAACTGGAAGCAGAGGTTGCATACATTGGTATGTACCTCAGGATCAAGTACATCGACCGTGATCGCTTCGGACTCCTGGCGTCAATGCAAGTTGGGGGGCATCACAAAAGGAAGGTACTGAAGGATAAGAGCTGTGTTTCAGACTTCGTGTTGTGTTGTCCTGAGTTTGTAAACATGTGTCGCCTCATGTGTCATGCCTCTCCACCCTGCGGGCACGACGCCGCATGCGCGCAAAGCTTTCGCCATCGAAGGCGCCTTGTCAAATTTGGGAGCTCGTAGACTTTCGCCTTTTCTAAGCACTCCCGAATCCCCACTCAAGCTCACCAGCCCCCCTCCTTCTCCTAATGATGGCCTTTAAACGCCGCGGTAGTACCGCCTGCCTGTTTTGTCCGCGGGCCAGAAGCAAGCACCCAGAGGTCGGCATTTTAGGTCGCCCTCACTCACCCTCACGGCCACACTCACCTAAGCCCCTCACTCACCCTCACCCTCACAGCTACACTCACCTTCAGCCCCTCACTCACCCTCACCCTCACAGTCACACTCACCTTCAGCCCTTCACTCACCCTCACTGAACCTCACGGCCCTCACGCACTCACCGCCCTCACGCCCCTTACGCCCCTCACGGCCCTCACGGCCCTCACTGCCCTCACGGCCCTCACGCCCCTCACTCACTCATGGCCCTCACGCCACTCACCGCCCTCACGGCCCTCACCGCCCTCACAGCCCTCACCGCCCTTACCGCCCTCACGGCCCTCACGCACTCATAGCCCTCACGCCACTCACCGCCCTCACCGCCCTCACGGCCCTCACCGCCCTCACGGCCCTCACCGCCCTCACGCCACTCACCGCCTTCACGCCACTCACCGCCCTCACGCCACTGACCGCCCTCACGCCACTCACCGCCCTCACGCGCCTCACCGCCCTCGCGGCCCTCACACCCCTCACGCCCCTCACGCACTGATCGCCATCACGCCACTCAGGCCAGCTTCAGATGGGGCAATTTCGCCCAGAAACTTTACGTCGCAACACCAGCAACACGAGCCGCCCGCGATCACACGCAGCAACCAATTGCTGCAATTTGCCATCGTCATCATAAAATTTTATTTTTCTTGCACTATTTAGACGCAATTACGCGTTATAAACGTGTTTTTATGCATTTAAATCTCGTTAAGAATACTAATGCACCTTTCTGAAACAGTTTATTTAAAAAAAAAACGATCGATTTCAAACCAGCACCAAGTCTTTCGGTGTCATCATCACCGGCACGAGGTATCACGTGAAATTTTTGCGTCCCTGATTGGATGCCGCCGCTTCAAACGCATTCGAATGACTCCGAGTTGCTTGCTTATTTCGAGCCGGACCCGGTCTCAGCAATTCGTGTCGATCTAGGGAAAGCTAGAGAACAACCCGCCATTACCACCAAAATTGCTGAGAAAGATGCTCGATCTGAAGGGGGCCTCACGCACTCACCGCCCTCACCCGCTCATGGCCCTCACACCACCTCATGTACTCACCGCCCTCATGGCCCTCACGGCCCTCACGCCACTCACCGCCCTCACACCCCTCACGCACTTATGGCCCTCATACCCCTCACCGCCCTCACCGCCCTCACGGCCCTCATGGCCCTCACCACCCTCACGGCCCTCACCGCCCTCACGGCCCTCACCGCCCTCACCGCCCTCACAGCCCTCACAGCCCTCACGGCCCTCACTCATCCTCAAACTCATGAATTTTCCTGGTTCAGAAACTCACTCACCCTCACCTCACCTGTGAAGATGAGAATGAGTGAGGGTGAGTGAGGGCCCTCATGAGTGAGGTTTGCCGAGGTATGGAAGCACCATGCATCTTCTGGGCTTCTTGCTTCCACACGGGGGAAGCAGACAAACGCTCGCCGACGTCGTCTTGTCGGAATCCATTCATTTCGCTGTCTCCTCTTTGCTCGCTCTAAACTGGTTGTCAATCAGGCTCATGAGTCCTGCCTGTCATTTTCTTCTGGTTTTGACTTTTCAAGCAAGCCTCTCCGTCGCCCCGGTGCTTTTTGTGCTTGGCGGAGGTGAGGAGGGCGGTAGGTCAGCATGCATAAAGAGTAATTTCATTTGTTTCGGCTCAGGAGAGGCGGAGGTACAGCAGATAGGCCGAAGGCCCATACCAGATAATCTGCAAACACACAAACTAAAAAAAAAAAAAAAAAAAGAGGGAGGGGGTGGGGGGGCTCGGCAGCTTGGTCCTGAGGACAGGAGGGGCTCAAGCCCACCCTGCCCCCCCGCTTCCGGAGCCCCTGCACACGGCTTATCTTTTTCGTCGTTTAAACTTATTAGTCCTGACTAGATAGTCAGCCACTTACTTCGCTCTTTTGTCACTGACTCATCGTTTAGCTCGCAACTACTTAGGCGTGCTCCAAAGTAGCGCTAGTTAGTCGAAGCTGGTGAATACAAATAAAGGTCGTCAATGCCACGAAGAACTTGAGGGCAAATATAAGAATTGTGTGGAAAATTGGCACCAACATGCTAGTATGTTCTCTTGTGAGAGATTGCAAGGGTTCGGTCATAAGTAAACGCGGGTGTGGATGGGCCTTTGGACACGGATGGTGCAGTCGGCGTGCGTTGCAAGTGTGCCGGTGTTTTGACGCACCCAGTTGCTGAGCACCAGGAGAGTGCGGTGTCGCCGTCCATGGAGGACCCCCGCAACGTGGGCTACACCCTGGCGGCGGGGCTGCTTTTCACCGCGCAGCTGGTCTCGGTACTCGCCTTCTACCTGGACGTGCGGCTGCCGCACAACCTCTGCTACAGGTTGGTGCCATTTGTCTCTTGTCTCCAGGTGTATTGCTATGAGTGTAACGCCAGATCACAGTGACCTAACTCTCCCGAGTTAAAGGAGCTGTGCAACGGTTTTAACGTTGAAAGAATTGGCACCTTCTACTTTTGACATTGTTAATCTTGTCAAGAAAGGACAGAAAACACACCTCCTTCCTTCGAAATGTTGTGATTCCGCCGCGTAATCGCGAGGCAAAAATTAGAATATTCCCCGACCTGCAGCCGCGAGCGGCGGCCATGAGAAACACGCGGCGTGACATCAATGGGATTCTTGTAGAAAAATAGCAAGTTTTGCAAATACCTGCTCGATAAAAGGTAACTTTTCTATAAATCTTGTCGTTCCAACATAAATATAAATGCGTCAAAACCTGGTATCATCGACAAAACTTTTATTATGCGGAGTTTTAGTGGCGCCTTCTATCCTAGGTCCACAAAACCGTCAGCTCTATCTGCTATCATGAACAGCCGCCAGAAGCCGGAGGGGGAGAGGGACAGAGCCGGACAAGTATGGCCGGACTTGGATGAGACTTTCGACCTTTCACCATATTGTTTGCGCTGCGCCCGCCAGCACGTGGTCACGCGGTTGCGAGCGGATGAGTTCTCGCCGCTCACTGATGGCTCTAAAGAGACGCTTCACCGGACCCCCATTGACGTCACAGCGCACGTGACTTGGAAGATGTCGAAGGAGTTGAGAGGTGCCGAAAACCTCAATCTTTGTCCATTTTTAAAAGAAAAAACTAGGAAATGCAGGCAAAAGCAATTTTTTGTTCTTTACTTCAGAAAGGTCGAGACACCAACTCTCAAATTATTTAAGCAAAGCACTGAAACTGTTGCGCAGCTCCTTTAAATCAAGAAAGAAACAAGTTAACATTACCACGTCGACTTATTCCAGAAGCCAAGTTTCGTTGCCAGCCTCTAATGTCTTTTTTACTTTTTTAATTTTTTATTGTTTTGTTTATTTAATTTATCTCTATTGATGAAAACGAGTCATCAAAGGGACATAACAAAACAAATGAACAGAGGACAAACACAAGCTGACTCATTACTGAAATATATTAAAGAGAAAGAAGAAAAACTGGGCAATAGAATAAAGGACTACAAACATAGAAGGCACTATGCCAAAAGACACTGTGCAGACAGAGGCTCAGGTGCAATATCCTAATTCTGCCGAATGCTTTGTTTGTATGAGCCCTCTCTCATAAAAGGCACTTGCCAAAGGCACTAGCGCCCGTGCCTTTGTTAGCACCACGGATGTTTGTGAGAATGTTGTACGGAAGCAGCAAAAAAGTGTGCCCGGAGGAACAGCTTCACCAACTCAATGCCCCTTCTCATTGGGTCGTTGACTAAACCCCTCGATCTGTTTGTCTTGCAAGTAGCGTCAAATGCACAAACATACAAGGCCCATGCCTCGTGCTGCCCTTGGAAGCACATGGTGGCAGAGCACTCACTTGTAACACGTGTTTTGTGCATTCCGACAACAATGATTGGCAGTACTTGTAAGAAACGCAAAGCGTAAATTTCATCGAGGGGCTTTAGCTGTGACACAATTGCGTGTATGTCGGCTCATCCTCATCTTTCTCCCCCTTTCCCAGTGAATTTGGGGGTGGTGAGCTGGGTGAAGAGGTGTTCCGGCACCGGGTGGCCCAGCTGAACGGCAACGTGGTCCACCTGTGTGCCTCCCAGGGGGTGGACCCCTCGCAGCTCCGCCCCAAGGCCACCCTGCGCAACCTGCTGCTTCTGCTCAACCCTGACATGGCGGACCTCGGGAGGTGAGTTCCCGGCGTATTCCAGGTGTGTTGCCAAGAGAGGCTGGCATGTTGCCAGTGGGTTGTCGGTGTGTAGCCTGGGAGTTTCCGGAGTGTTGTCAGTATGTTGCCGGTGGGTTCCCTTTGAGTTGCCAGTGTTGTCAGTCAGTTGCCAATGTGCTGCCAGTGAGTTGTAGTGTGTTGTCGGTAAATATAGCGCCACTGTAATGCCATATGGCGTTCCCACTTGACGACTAGCGACGAAAGCCATAAAGGTTTCAACTCTTGCATGGTGGACCTATTGGGTATGGAGGAAAACGGGGGTTTTGTGATATCTAAGTCTTTTATCGTGTGAAATCTGTTTTTAATATCATAGGTAAGCACTCAAAAAGCATTTGCATCATTTGTTATGGTCTGAGCGAGCGAACAAGTCTTGTTTTGAGCCCAAATCACCTTACGGTAGCAGACGACACGGTGAGCTCTGCTGCGAGTACAGTTTTGCGGTCCTGCCGCCAACTTTTCGTGGAGTTTCTCCAGTTTCCCCGTTAGCCAGTGCAGTTGACTGCTAGCCTGGAGTCTGTGATGTGAATCACGCATTAGTGATACACGAAAATGTGCCGGTACAATGCTCATCCAGATCAAAACGGGGAGGGGTGGGGATGGAGCCCAGGATCCCTGGCTTCTGCGGTGCTAACTTTCGTTCCATGTGCTCAAAGACTCGCTAATCAAGTCACGTGCGCAGAATTAAGCCAGCGTATAGTGAATGCGGGACAAGCAATGCGGTATTGTATGCGTACATTGGAAACATGATGTAGTAATATGACGAGAGGATTTCATGGCCAGCTAGCTAGCAGCAAGTCCGTACAGTAGAGGTGGATTGGTTTTTAAATACTACGCGTACAATATACCCTTTTCTCGGTGCCTCGGGGAAGGGGAGCCCTCTGTGGCTTCGATTTGTGGGTGAAGATCGAAGGCACGGCATTTTGTGCTAGCTTGAATTTGCCGTCGTTCCAGCGTTCGGCAAACAATTTTACGAACATCGCTGTTTGTGTTGGTTCAGTTCTTCAAACTGTTACATCTATTATCGCGATGATATGACTTATCTCGGAAAGCCGATTACAAGAAGTTATATCAAGAGTACCGCAGGGAACCGTGCTATGTCGATTGTTGTTTTTAATATACATAAATGACCTGTCAGATATTCTGAATTCCACTATTAGATTATATGCGGACGACTGCGTGATTTATAGAAAAAAAAAATGAGTGTAACTGATTGTACCCTTTTGCAAAATGACTTGTCACATATTCAAGCACAGTGTCGAGAATGGCAAGTGGAGATCAATGCCGACAAAACGAAATTTCTTCACTTCACTACAGAAACAAAAACTTTACTCAGATGTTCATACCAATTAAAGCTGTAACATCCTACAAGTATCTGGGCATCAGCTTTAACCATAACTTGTTATGGGAGCCTCATAGAAACTATATACATCTGCGAAAGCAAGCAGAAGTTCGGGATTTTCAAAGTGCCGTCTCTTTAAGGCCACACAAGAAACAAAACTCATTGCATATAAATCTCTCATCCGTCCTCAACTCGAGTATGCATCCATTGTCTGGGTCCCCCATCAGTCGTATCTAGAAGAAAAACTGGAAGCTGTACGGAACCGGGCTACATGTTTCATTCTCCACAATTTCCAGCCCACAAGTGCTACCACCATAGAAGCTGAATTAAACCTCCCTCTATTAAAGCACAGGAGAAAAGTATGTGTTACCCACCTACACAAAATGTATTATAATTTTACTTAAAAAAAAAAAAAAAAGATGAATACTGCCCACATGTTCTCCCGCACCGACCATCCACTCAAAATTTAACTGACTACACTTAGGGCTAACCTATTCAAATTTTCTCCCTTACAATTGGCTATTACTGACTGGAACAACCTCCCAAAACCTATAGACCATTTGCTATATCGCCCGTGGCCAACGCCATGGACGATGATCGTGCCACAGAAGCCAAGCACAAGTGCGAGGCCTGGCGACGACAGGACGCCACGCCAGCTAAACAGTTTTTATAAATACTCAATCCCACCATAGTACAGCTTCGCTGGTCTTCCATCTTCACCAGAATGAAAAGGCTGAAAGTTTTTATACACACTCTTGTAGAGAAAAGGCAAAAAAAACAACAACGAACCCAACATGAAACAAATAGTAGTGCGTTGGGTGTCATAATTACTGGAAAGCTAGCCGAGTGTGGGTAAGGAATGGTAGAAGAAACAGGCTAAATTATTAAGGATTGAGAAGGGGTAGCCGAGATGGCCTATGTTCCTTTCAAAATGTACGAGACATGCCGAAAGCTTGTTCCGGCTGTCTTTACCATGGTGGCCTGGAGTCTCACAGTCCTATTCCGGTTTCACGTGAAAGGATCCCCAGGTAGTCCAAATGAATCCTCAGTCCTTTGGTGGGACGTGCCAGATGCCCCAAGTTTGACTTTGACTTCTGGCTGCCTTGCAGTCCAGTACGCGTGTGCCTCGCGATACCTAAGAGAGTCGGGGGCCGAGGTCCTACAGCGAAGTCCCCTCCCCCACAGGGCGGAGGCGTTTGAGATGAGCCCCGAGCTGTCCTTGTCACTGGAGGAGGGCCTCTCCCAGGACCTGGCCCTCTCAACAGACAGCGACTCGGATGACGACTGCGTCGGGGACGAGTGGGAGAGCATCGCCTCGCTACCGCCTCCGCCTAGCGACCTTCCCTCCCGGGGCGTCCACTCCACCGCCATGGTAGGTGCACCCGCGTGTCGACTAGCCGCACGACGGTGTTTGGAATGCGTCTCCAACCGGTCTTTTTGCTGCGTCCTAAAAGGTGGTTCTTGATTTCCGCTCGGTGACGTCGATGAAGCGTCACATTGTTACCTGGCGTACTCCTGGCAGTAGCTTGGTGGGGGAGGTGAATGTAGCAGATGCCTGTTCTGTTGGTAGGTTGCTTTCAGACTGACGGTTCACTGATGCTTCAGCAGCCAGCAGTCGAGATGCCACAACAATGGCGACACAAGCGTTTGCTCGTTGTTTTTCTTTGAACCTCCACGACCAGCTGCCAGGATTGCGGTATCCGACTGCACAACGTGCCGGCTTCAAAGACATATTTTGCTGCCGGTTCGGTACCACATTCGATGCATGAGCCGAATAGCACGCCAAGCACACCGGCCGAAGACACGTTTTATGTGCCATAACTGTGTGTCGAACTTAGCTTGCACTTGTTTGTGCAGTCTGCCCCCTCTGCAGTAGCCCCTTGCAGAAGATGGCAGGGTTTAGAGTCACTCCATGAGCAGTGCCTCGGAGAAACGACAGATGGGTCACATTGTTGGTCTGAATCGGTGTCACCTTGCCGTTAACAGAATGGGCGGGTGGCATCCTCTGTTCTCCTTGGAATGAGCTAGCGGCACGCAAGCGGCGTCAGAGGCAAACGTGTTTGCTCCGACACGGCTCGTTGCAAAACAAAGCATAGCGTTGATCCGGTTCCGGGCTGCTGTTTTGAACGAAGGCACATTGCACACTCGCTCTGCCGACAATGCAAATGGGGCGAAAATTCGGTGTCACTGTCTGATCTCTGTTGCTTTCGCTGTGGAATTCACTGTTTACGAAATGTCTCGAGACCCAAACCTCATCTGCAAGGGGCAGGAGTTGCTAAACATATTGATCTTGAGGAGCCCTCATGCACTTTGAGCGTGATCGGAGAAACACCCTCCCCTTTCCCTTTTCGACAGCCTCGCAATGCAGCCGTTGTGCAATAGAATTACTAATACACGCACTAGAGAGAAAAGTCAGAATGTCCATCTTATGATTATGTGTCTATGCGTGGCTCAGCTTTCTGTGCCCAGACCAGAAACTAGTTTGCCAGGGGTGAGGTCAGTCGAGAGAAGTTGGTCACCGACGGGAGAAGAACTTCGGGGAAGTGTTTCAGTTTTCCTGCTGAGCACTAGCTTCTTACCTTCAGTAACACTTCTGCATCTCTTGAACTTCGAGCGTGCTCGCACAGCCCGAGGGAAGGCAACGAGCGCATACTCAAGGTTAGGCGTCCGAAAGAGACGCTTCATGTCCCGTCAGTGACTGAAAACAGGTCAAACAACCTCTAGGAGTAATTGGGAAGGCAGTGAAAGATCCCATGAGCTAGAGTTTTGAAAATGAAAGCCTCAAAAGGATTAAAAACGACAAGATCGAGTTCCTAGTTTCAGAGTCCCCTCACAGGTCATGTGCATGTCGGTCAGACACTGTCATTACGACGACCGATTCGTTGTGTTTCTGCTCAAATTGCAGTCCCACCAGCAGGGCCCGCAACAGAGTCCTCCCGCAGCAAGCCTGTTCTCTTCGGCGGTGGCGCTGGCAACAAACTTCTGGCGCCCCAAGTGATCGTCCCGGCCGATAGCGCCATGGGCAGTTTGTATGCAGTCGGCTGTGTGCAATCTTGCGGGCTCGTGGCGAATTCGCCACCGATTTTGGTTCCTGTGGAGCAAGAACTCTGGGGCGTTTCTTCACGACGTAGGCCACACACTTTGCTTTGAAACACGTTGCTCAGAAACTAGCGATCAAACGGCAGTGTTCTGTAGTCTTTGATGTGGTACGAATGAGGGAATGCGTCGTGTGTCTGTGACGAATTTGTTGAGCCTAGGACGTTCAATAAAATAGGTAGTACTAGGTCTCTATTGGGGGTTGGAATGAAAATGAGTGCAAAGAGTTTTTTGAAACACCGATTCTTACCTAATTTTTGTCTTCTCTCTATTTAATGCAGTGCTGCGGAAGTTCTCGTTTTTACATTTTTCCGATTTTTAATTTGAAACTTAGATGAAGCTGACTAGCAATAATTACGCATCTATTTGCGTCGAAAGGTACAAGTGCACCAGACTTTGTGTCGCACAAGCGCCCGAGTTGAATTTGGTAGCTAGTGACGTAACAAATGTGTGCATGGTTCTACTCAACTTGAAGTCAAACACAATTGTATACCTCTTCTATACAGACGTTTGATTGGAGGCTCGGTATTGTTGTTGGCAGACCACAGTGAACTCGAAAGTTAGTTGAAAGTCGACCCCGAAGCCGAAGCCGGTTGCAGTCGCGTCTGCTTTCGGCTTCGATCCACGAAGCTCGAATGTGATATGTACATAAACACAGTTTCTTGGCCGTCTTTTGCCCGATTACGTCCGACGTCTTGCCAAGATAATTGACCCTATAGTGCGTGCTTTCAGAGATTGATTGTAGTGGAAAAGCGAGTGCTGCTTCAACATTGCAGTGTGCCGTTGGCCGAGGTCAGGGACGACGAATGTGCTGTATAAAGTGTACATAGTTCTTATGCTTTCAGCGTCTAGCACCCTTTCTTTGGACATTGGACAGCCACCCACATAGAACGATCATCACATACGTCACTTTCTATCTAAGGAAGTTTTATAAAATGCAGGAAAAGATTTTGCGGACCACTAGCTTCACGGTCCTGGTTGGACAGTGCCAATTTGTGGCGTCTTCTAGCTCGCGTTGTAGTAACTGACAGAGTGAAAACGTCGGGGTGCGTCTTTCGAATGCCCGGCCTCCGCCGAAACTCTCTCCCGCGTTCTCATTCTGTCTGCGATTACGGTGTGTGAATCCACTATTGCCCACTAGCGTTTGTAGCACGAGGCAAACCGTACGCTTGAGCCCTTGGAAGTCGTGTTCTTTACCTCGCAGTATTTGCGTTTTTCTTCGAGGTCCAGCAAAGCTTTTTGTGGAGAAAAAGCATTTTGCATCCAAGATCCCACCGTTTTTGGAAAAGGTGCATGCCCACCGGCCGCAGTTCCAGTGACCCCTCGGATATTGTGGCTGCAGATGTCGCGCCAGCTGCAGTATTGTTTTTTTTGTCCCATTCCAATGCATGGCGTTGCTAGGATGTCGAATCGACCGTGGTTTCTTCAGGAGATGCGTCGAGGGTGTGCAATAGCGTGTGCCCCAATAAAGTTTGATCAAGGTCAGGTGCGTGTCACTCGCTTTCCTCGGCGACACGGTGTCAAGAACCCGTCCCCGACTGCCGCGTTTTGTCACCTGTGCACCAAAGCATTTACAAAACTGCAGGAAGATGCATTGCAGGAGTTGCCGACAAACCCTATGGAGCTACGCAATCTTGATGGCTGTAGAGGCGACCGCAGAGCAGACGAACGGGCATTGAGTACCATCGCAGTGTCCCAACGCGCCACGCGTAGAGCCGCAGTTGCACTGCAAATACATCGTAGAAAAGGCACTGTTTTCTGCGGACACGATAGAATTAATCTGCGGACGCGCCTTGCATGTTTGCTTCGTGCATATGTATCTCTCAAACGTATCTGCACAGTTTTTGTATAATGTGAAAAGACTGTTGGACGCGGTAGCAATATTTTGGAATGTTCACCGATTGTGACGTCGACAGGCAGAGTGGAGTGTGAAAATCAACGATGCTGTAAAAATTAATGCTTTAAATGAAAGAATAAAAACGAGGACGCTCGCAGACAACCACACTCCTTTAGTTAGCAACAATGAATGTTTATTTTCGCGCCAATTTTTCACGCCCTAAAATAAACGCCCGTCGTTGCTAACTGAAAGAATGTGGTTATCTGTGCTAGTCCTCATTTTCAATATTTTTATTTCAAGTATTCATAATTACAACACGCTCACTTTAACCACACCTGTAAAGATGCAAATATAGGTACTCCGAAACCCGAGAGACGTAATTAAAATAGGGACACTGACTTGACGTAACATAAAAAACTATTTCATTAAACGAGATGCCTCTTATGCAGGAGGCATCTTCAGTAAGTACACAAGCCGAAGATGCCTCCCACAAAACATTTAATGAAATCGCTTTTTATGGTTGCGTCATCTCGGTGTCCTTATTTTAATTGGACGTCTAAAGATGCCAGTCGGGGTCGCAATTCGGGCACCCTACTCAGCGGTTTACCTGAGGCGGTTTGCATGCTTTCCGGACTGCAACAACAGACCCTTAAAAGTCCTAGCCAACACCTGTCCGCCATGGCTTGCTGACAGAGGTACTCCGAGCATGTACCGGACACGAGGGCTGCGTCAGCGTTGGCGAGGACTCTGATCCAATCATGCGCTTCGTGAGCAAGCAATGGTGACCGCCAATGTTGCTTGATGGAATTTTGAAAAGGGTCTATTTGTACCAACACGGGAAGACGCACTGGAGGCGACGCAGTCGATCGATGCATTTTATGTACAGGGTATTATTTACACGTCGAAGGGGGGTTGGCCGGTTAATACAGCTGTATCCGACTCTCCAGCTTCTTCTTGGTGTCTTGGGACTCCAGCTGTTCAGCCGTCAGCAGCGAGAGTCCCAGCTGGTCCTCCTGCACGAGAAATAGGCTTAACTAAAGCCACTAAATAAGCTACGTACGGAGTATCTGCACTCTCTTCCCCGATATTGTTGCGGGCGTCGCCATCTTGGTGCTCAGTGCAGAGCAGACGCAACTGCCGACTGTCATGATTCAGAAGTGTGACTTCCTCAGCATTAGATTCGGAGTTAGGAAGATCATGTAATATGCTTTGCTCCGTCGCAAACTGTTTAAACATTTGTGGAGGACGGAAAAGTGTTTCCCGTGATTTCAAATAAAGCCTCGGATAACTGGCAACCATGATTTTATGCACCAAGATGGGTAAGTGTCGTTACTCTGAAGTGTGGCTTACTTCGTGGCATTAGGCTAGACTTAAAGAGTACCGACCCCGACTTGCCCATGGGTGGCGCCATTTTGTTGCCTATTGCAGGGCAAGCACAGCTGGCAATAGGACAGGATTAGAGAATAAGACTTTCCAAGTTTTGGGTACGGTGAAAGGAAGTTCGGGTGACATCATTTCACTGATCATGTTGCTGACTTTTAACATTTCTGGGGGACAGAAAAACGTATCTGCGATTTGAGGTAAAGGGGATAGCTGGCAACAATGATTTTAAGCACCAAGATGGCTAAAGTGTCGTTGGTGTGATGGATAGCTTATTTAGTGCTTCTAGCCTTGACTACTCAGCTCTCTAGAAAGGTAGGTATTTAGGAAATATGCAATCTAATAGTAACTTTAGGGACTGAATAAAATGTGCATTAATAGCTGTACTGTACCACTCAAATATAAATTTTGAAATGAAAAATTGCTGCGAAATGCAAACTTCCCTTAGGATCGCCATGCTACTCCTCATAACTAAATAAAAAAACTGCTGTGCTAAATGTGCGATACAAAATTATTCACTAGATTTCGAAGATCTTGAACTCGGAGATATGGATAAAATTGTCGCGCAAGGTTGGGCTATACGTAATCAAATAAACAACCTCCAATATAGACAGGAACATTTTTAAATATTACTGTATATCAAAGATCACGCCAAATGCACTCGTTTTTAACCTCCAAGGATTCGAGACAAATCTAGCAACATGGTATGGTTGTACAATTTATAGAACAGTGTCTGCTCTCTTCTATGGGTGGCGCCATGTTTATTTATGCTGACAGCATGACACGGTAGGGGGGCAGCGCTTTTTGCAGGACTCCATTTTTTTTAGAAACCTTCTCATATACCGTAGTGCAAGAATGTCCGAAATGCAGAGTCGCGAAGCTCAAAGAACAACACTAAGCCAAAAGCATTGTAAAAAGCAAAAATATTGTTTCATGCACAGCCCCTCTCTTCATAAGAGCCTGCGCGTTTGAGATTATTATTTCTTATTTTTATCGCTGGGGGCTAGAACTTTGGACACTGGTCTATAGGAAGTGTATAGTAGACTCTTTAAGTTATAAACATAAAAATAAAACGTCGCGATGACACGGAATGTTGAAGTACACCAAACTGCATGTCCGCACTCGTGGACATTAGGTCCATGCTGAATGGTCTGCTTGAGTGTGGAACTGGTAACTACAATTTCTGTTGACCTCGATGCAGAGGAAAACGCCACATTGAACACCGGTGCCTCGTTTTCACGTTGCACAGGGCAGTGGCACTCGTATCACAGCATTGGGGAGGTAATCCTTCAATTGAAGATGAAGGGCATCTTTCTGGGGGCCTCATATGGAAGGACTTTTACTTTCTTCCTGGGTGGCACACTGTCCACATCTTCGCTCTCAGTTGGGTCGACTTGTTCCATCTTCTGCGCAATCAACATTTTCGCAACAGACACCTTGAGCTCCAGATACCGCATGATGTTTTTGTTTTCCAGTCCCATTCCTTGTCAGCTGCGTATTGGAGCCAACCATTCACGCAGGCCATGTCTGACGTGTAGCATGATGTGAAGGGTCCAGTGGTTTGTTCTAATTCTCTGGCTGTAGAAAGATAGCAACCGGTCAGCTAAGTCTACTCCCCCCATCTTCTCGTAGTGTTTGATGACTAACGGGCCTGTGACTATAACGTATTGTTTTCACCATAACAATGAGCTTCTTGTTAACCCATTTCGAGCAGGCCAGGTTATCATCCCACCACTTGAACTGCTCGCAAGTGCCTCGTGGCTTCTTCATCGGGTCCTTGTCGCTGGACTAAGTAGCCTCTTTGGGAACTCAGTTTTTCATTATTGTTCCGGTGGCAAAAACTTGTTTCTTTACAAGCTCATTCACCAGCGGAACCGAAGAAAACCATCGGTCAAAGTACAAGGTCGAGCACGGTGCCTTGGTTTCGCTCGGCTTCATTACCGAGTTGCCGGCCACGCCAAGGCCCACATCAAGGAACGCCTCTTTTCCCTCGTAGATCTCGAAGGCATAGATTAATCCATCTCTCCTTGCCGGTACAAAGCTCCTGAGCGTCCCAGAAACAGAATGATCTGTTCATCGATGCAAAAGCAGTTCACCCCATATTCGCGACTCCAGCAAAACGGACGCCGCCAAGCGGTAAAACCGGGAACCAGCCGGTCCAGGTCGCTCCGCGCCCCTCCGCGTCTCTGGTGGCTTTCGCGGAGACGTGTTGTCGGCGCGGTGGCGAACAATGTAATTTGACGAAGGTCCGAATATTTCTTAAGTTTGCCTGAGTGATCATTAGTATGGCGAAGCCTCAGTAGATTGTTTTCTTCTATTACGTGTTTGAAAGCCCGTTTACTCCACAGCACACGGTCGCGTGCTTTCGATTTCTTGGATGGGGAGGAATCACGAAAAAACTTTTTGATTTCTTGTCTGTCTCGAATCACATTCAAAGTGACGACTGCTTGGTAACTGATACTGGAGGGAACATCAATGTTGCAGTCAAGTGAATGGGAAGGTTCGATAGCTGCTTTTCTTGAGTTTGGTTGTGTTCGGTTAGCTTCAAGTTTGAGCCACCCACGCCGGTCGGCGCGTTGGCTATTCATCTTGGCTGCTTTTCGCCGAAAAAGCCTCTGGACCAAACTGAAGGAGTTGGGCTGATTTCGCAATTAATTGATTCAGGAAAACTTGCTCGCTGCAAATGATGAATGAGGAAATTATTTGCTTTTCAAAAGGAGGGAGACAAGTTTCGCAACGTTAGATGCTGTCACGGCATTTTGACCTATCGCGCCTCGAATATTTATATTACGAGGACGTCGAAGCCAGCAGCAATATACGTCTACATTGGTCAGGTTGACCGGCCACAAAATAATACTAATTTTTTCCGTTCAGGATTCGAAGCAAAGTTCAATGCAGAGAGGTTCTGCGTGGATCTTCAATGAAGACTTTCTTCAGATTGTCTCCGTGCTGCCGGCTATAGAACCATTTGGCTAAGTTTAAGTAGTATGTCTCCGTCTGTCAAATATACTTTTATTCAGCAGCTCACCTAATAGTTAGTCAACTAAGCTCGTATTTCAACCCGAAGGATATACTAATATCTACTAATATCGCTTTAGTGGAACCCCCCCCCCCCCCCCCCCCCCTTATAGTACGTAATATAATACATAACACGCTCGTCAAAATGACTTCTCGATTGCGACTAAAACCTGAATTGAAATACGAGTATCAGCTGCTTAGTGGGGCGCCGGCGGGTTAACATGGTCCTTGACTCAAGAAGCGGTTGCTTAATTTTCGTAATTTTCCTGCAGCCTGTGTTGTTGGCCGAGCAGACGACCGGAGCTGTTTCATAAACGCGGATACGCACAAAAGCTCGATTTCGCGGACAGATAAGTCGCATGGTCGAGGCGTGCGAGTTAGCTGAAAAGTTACTCTCTGTGGAACAATTCTATAGTCATCGCCGCTTTCCTTAGATGATCAAAACTGATTAGTATATTACCGGCTTTCCGGAGCCCATAGTTTCGGTTTTTAACGAAATCTCCGAAACAAAAGTTTGACACGAAAAGAACAAAAAAACACCGGCAAAACAAAACTATGCTTTGCAAGTTTATCTGCACCGGCTACACTTAACCGTCTCAGTTCAAATACCTATAAAATTGGGCATTAAACAAAAGAAAATCTGTTAAATTGAATGCGCCACCTGTTCAGGCGGCCCGGCCGAGCCGCCGCGACCTGGACTCAGCCGCCATGTTTGTTTGGTGGTGGCGCCCCCTATAGGTCGCTGGAGTCGCGAATAGAGCCAAGTAACCTTTTTGCACCACTTCGACGAAGGGAGCCACCCTCCAGAGCCTATCAGATTGTTTCCCATCATCCGTGATTTCGGTCTGTAGATGGCAACTCAAGTTAGCCCTTATTAGAGAGAACCGATCTCAAGTCGTGGTTTCAGTGATGATGTTTACGGCCAACCCAGTCTTCCAAAAAAATTTGGATTCTAGGGTATTCGATCGCACCCATGAGCATAGAGCAACCCAAGAAGCTCTTCACTTCTTGAGCTGTTATCTTGGCCGTGGTCCCCCTCTTTTCTAGTATTTGCCTGTTCCTTTCTTTCTGCAATGATTTCAAACATGTTTTCCAGAACGTAGTGCTCGAAATAGTAGACTGGCAAAAAGTCCCTTCTTTCTTCTGAAAAGACGCAACCCGTCTCTTCTGGCAGTACATCATCGTTCGAAGGCCTCGTTCGCTTCCACAGCACAAGTACAGTGTTCGAGAAGGGGGAGTTGTGGCAAAAGCGAGGAAAGTGCCAATGGGAAGCGCTGTGCCAAATAAAGCAAACGGCCGCATGTGACGCTGCAGTCGACAACTGGAGGAGAAAACGGCTGCATTGGTTGTTCCTCTTGCGTCAGCAGTTATTGGGTGCTCTTGACTGATGCCTCTTGTCCAAAGGATTGGATATGTATTTTATGTTACCTTTAGGCTGCATCTCTTAGTACAGAAGTACAAAAGCGTGAAGCGGCAAAAACCTGATGCTCGGTCGATCCACATAGCTTCTTCACCCAGTTTCAGCAATTTCCACTTTTGTGATTATGTCTTGCCGTTTTGTGCTGTGTAACTAATTGTATTATTTCCCTAAATGCTTCCAGGTGATTTTTTTTATTGTGTTTTCTTTTGCGTATCATAATTGAGTATGCCTGACGTAATGCTTTTCTCGCTTGGGTATAAAGTGGATGCAGCTTTGAGTGTACATGTTTTCAAGCTAGATATTTTTAATGTGAATGCATTAACTGGTCCCATGGAGCAGAGCCGGCAGCGTTTAACCGCAAGCAACGTGAGGAGCAGGCAGCAAGAAATTCCCGTGAGCCGGCAATGTCCGCGTAACCGCCGCAACCACGAGAAACGTGAAAGAAAGTTCCAGCAAAACTGCTACCTAAATAGCCACTGGCTAAGACAGGTGCGCATAGTTCCAAAGAACGCCTACCCACGGAGAAGGCGCGCTCTGCCGCCGCTCTCATGTCAGGCGTTGCCAGAGTAAGTTTTCTAAGTTGAAATAAGTGTTATTTGTAATCTAAGTAAAAAAAAAAAAATCAGTAATGTCGAGACCAGTTATAACAAAGTCCGTTATAACGGAACAGTGGCTACAGCGAAGCGATCACAATTTCCCATTCCCTTCTGCACTTTTTCACTTTTTCACCGTGGATGTAACAAAAATATTGTCAAAATTAAAAAAAAAAAAAGAAAAATTGGAATGTTTAATAAGTCTCGGACTGCCCAACTTTGCTGCCGCGGCCAACGTGCACCTGGCAGTAGTGACCATAGGACTGCACGCCGGTACGTTGCCCACCCAGATCGAAATGGGCAGAGGAGGGGATTGAGCCCAGGCACCCTGGGTTCTGCAGCTCCAGTGTTGTACACTAAGTACGAACCAGAGTACAGAAAGGGCTCGACCGATCAGAGCACGCTTACCCGCGTGAAGGGCTGCGCCATCTGCTTGAGGAAGCGCCTCACCACCTGCATGGCCTCCTCAATGCTCAAGTTGCACAGGGAGTCCTTCAGGTACTCCTGGATCCAGCGGGGAAGCTTGGAGCGCTTGTCCCACCGAGCAAAGCGCTGCACATGGTCACGGGGTCCGAGCTTTTAACACTACATTGGTGTGCACTGCACGTTGTTACAGCTTTTGGGAATCGAAACTACAGGAACTATTAGAGCAATCTCCATGCTCTAAGCATGCCTGCCCTGCTTGCGTCCCAATGGCCTAGTTCTTTATTTTGCCAATCATTGCTCTTCTGGGAGTTCCTGCGAATTCTCGCAATTATTGTGTTTTCGATTAGAACCTTCCTGAACACAGCATAGATATAGAAGCAGATGTAATGCGCTGTTTCGAGTCGGCCACCTTTTCGTCGCAGATGCTGGGTGCGCAGTACCTTCTTGGTTTCAATTCAAGGTACGAGTTTACCTCAATAAACAACTGCTTTCAGTTTTAACTCCATATGCACGTTTTATTTATTACAAAAGCTTGCCACATCTTTTATATTAAAAAAAATATTTTGGGTTTAGCTTTTGACTCAAAGTTAATACCAGTAAGAAAAAACAATGTATGCTGGATCTGTATGGGGTGCAATTAGTGCAAGAACAAGTAAAAAAACGTTTCACAAATAACTGCCCTTCTACACTTAACGCTAATCAGTGTAAAGGGGTAATAATGCCTGCCACGGGAAAAACGTACGGCAACAACGTACGGCAACCTGTTCGACTGCTCACTTTGTCGGCAAAGATCATAATGCCGTAGTCCGTCTTCCCCCTCAGGGCCCTTCCGACGCACTGCGCGGCGTGCCTCATCGCGTCGAAGGTGAGGAAGTCATTCTCTCGAATCTGGTACTGGTCCCGCAGGTACTCCAGTCGAGCCTGCAACAAACAGAACTGGATGTAGCCGCTTCGTCCGTGACAGTCTCGTCGAACGTGGTTCAAAGCCCGTTGCATTGGGGATGCGTCTACTGCATGCCGTCCACACTGGAAGGGACACATATTTTCATAACGGTGCATTGCCCTCGAAATAAAGGGAGGAAAGAACGCCTCATGAGACAAGTGAAATAACAACCCCACTTATCTTCACAAAAGACAGAACCCTATTTTAGTTACACCCAGTGGCAAATTCAGAGGGGGGGTTCCAGATATCCTAACCCCGCCTTGAATTTCACATGTGTAAAATTTTAGGGGTTTTCTAAAACATCCGATATGCTCACCCTTCTCTGTGAAAAGAACTGCACCAGCCCCTGGTTATACTTCTATTCTTAATTCTTGAAATACTTTAGTTTTATACCTTTTCGACCTTGAGGAACCCCCATTTGCCTTGGATGACAGCTGAAGTGTACCTGTTCCGGTCTTGGCATTCATTCAGTGAAGCAGTGCAGAAGCTTAGACCTTGTAAACAATAATGCATATGCTGAGGAGTGTTTGGGAGTTGCGTATCAATACGTTACTCAGGCCTGCTAAAATAGTGCTTCACATGCGTTTCACTTAGGGGAGGAGCAGTTGAATAGATTTGGCAACCCATGCTTTACACACCATTCTCAATGTGGTTTCCGGTTATGTTGCAAGCTTAGCTTCGTTTGGTACCAGTGCCTTCAGCCTCTTTTGAAGGCTTACAGCGAGAGAAATGTTCCATCCACACTAATATAGATGTGCACCCACCCTGAGGATTCTGCTTTGCGTGTAGACAAAAGGGATGCCAAACATGAGCACGGCTCTCCCAAGGTGGTGATCTGAAAGCCAACGAAGAGGAAATGTAATCCCAAATGCCCCGAGAGACGTAAAGAAGGCTCGCAAGAGTTTTGACTAGCATCTTGCAGCAACAACAGCTTGAAAACCAATCAAAATGCACACAAACACTCCCTTATACATCAATGTGTACAGCATATTCCCAACTAAACAAGAACACTTAAAAGAAAAGAGAATAAAGGATTGCGCGATAAATTGCATTCCGAAGCCTCCTGCCAAAACCTTGCTCTCTAAGAAATCGCTTGTGGCCCCTTTTGAAACATTATCACATACAATATGTGGAATTAAGTTCACAGTGGAGAAGATAAACATTTAATGAAGGGAACTAATAATCAGACGAACGGAATTTGACCGGCAATTGTTTCTTCCAACCTCCCAGCAGTCAATATGTATCCAGGAGCGGAATACTACAGTTTTTCTGCAACAAGCGTAAAATGTTTTAAGAAGACTCTAGACTTTGGCAAGATGAGGAGAATGAAGCTGGCATGCAGCCAATGGAGCTATGATAACCTGACTTAGTAACTGGATTATAACAACTCAAATCACAAATAAGAAAAAGAACAAAAAAAGTTGTTTACAACTCCGTGTAACGCCAGATTTGAGCACAGCTCTTGAGGAGGAGGATGGAAGGGTACTGAGGGATAGGATGGAAGGGTAGTGAGGGATAGGATGGAAGGGTACTGAGGGATAGGATGGAAGGGTACTGAGGGATAGGTGACTCCCTGAGGTCACGTGACCTCAGGGGGAATCACGTGACATCAGGGGGATCACATGACCTCAGGGGGATCATGTGACCTCAGGAAGGGTCACGTAACCTGAGGGGGATGACGTGACCTCAGGGGAGTCACGTGACCCTGGGGGAGAGATCACGTGACCTCGAGGGGGGGGGTCATGTGACATTGGGGGGTTCATGTGACCTTGCGGTTACGCCGATGGCGACGCCGCTCAAGCCGGAAACGGGCCCCAGAGAGCTGCGCTCTAAAAGAAAAGAAAGAAAAGAACTTGCCGAAATCAACCCCTTCAGAGACTTTGCCCCTGGCAACTGAGAGCAGAACGGCTCCTCTCCCGTTTTCGCAGGCCTGTAAAAGAAAAAAATTAAGTTTGCTGAATTTCTTAGATGCCACTCCAGTGATAGATGCTTCCCTGAAATTATTAACAGTGGTCCCAAAGATAACATCGCAGGAGTCGGCGTGTCATGCTGTCGGACGTTGCGACCCTGGCAGTAGGTCGTAGAAGTCCCGGCAAAAAGTATCAGTGAATGCGAGTGTCGCCGTCGTCGCGGCGTCTTAACTCCCGGCTGCCAAAGCTTCCGTGGACAGCCAAGCTGGAGAGCAACCTGCAGCAGGACAGGCGTCCAACACGTCTATCATCACTGCTCCGACACTGCCAGGATCGCGGGACGGCGACAGCATGACGCGTCTACAACGTCATTGGGTGGAAATCAAGGAAGAGCTTTTGAGAATGCGGCAAACGAACCAGTTGGAGACGCGTTTCAGGCAACGCGGTGGCGGTGGTGGCTAGCTCACCTTGATGTAGTTTACGAGTGCTAGGGAGGTCTCTGCGGCATCCTGGGTCTCGATGAAGAGCAGCTTGCGTCTCTGGATTTGGTCGATGACCCCCTGCTCGTACCAGGAGGCCACCACCCCTTCCAGGTACATGTACGAGGTGAAGAAGCAGACGACGCCGTCCGGCACCGAGCTGGCCACCTCCACCAGGAGTGTGCCGTAGTTGCGCACCACCGCTATGTCGTCCCGCGTCTCAAACTTGGATGTCATGGCCACCTGGTCGTTGCCCTTGCTCACAATCTGCGGAAAGGGCATCTATTGTTGATACGACATCGATCCGGGTGCCATTTGAAATCGCCCCTAACCGAGCACTGAGTTTAGAAAAAGCCTGGTTCCAGTTTCGATCAAAACATACATCCCAGATCAATAAAAGAAACAAATCCAATGTCTATGCAATGTAGAAACGAGGGGCGATCAAAACGTTCCGAGACGGATTTTATAGCCTCAAGAGAGAGAAGGCAGTATGGTGATGCGCGCGCAGCAGTTGAAGATAGAAACCTTCCCGTGTCATTATGAAAAAGGGCGTCATTCTAAAAACGTTTGAAGCTACGCTACTCTATTTTTTGTGACCATGTGCATGAGCACAATGGCAAGTTTACCATAGATTGCAAACCAGAGTAAGAGCGAACATCAATTCTGCATCAAACTCGGCAAATCTACTAATACAAAGCCTTTGAAATGATTCAGCCATTTTATGTCAAAAAGCAGCAAATTGTGCAAAGCTTTTTGAGTGGTACTCACACTTCAAGAATGGCGGAACATCGCTGGAAGACGAAGAAAGGTAGGGCGACCTTCTCCGACCTTTCCTTGTCTTTCAGGGACATTCCGCCATTCTTGAAGCACGAGTGCCACTCAAAACACTTTGTGCAATTCACTGCTTTTTGACATAAGCCTTTTAAAACTTATCAAAGGTCTCCGTATTAGATTTTCTGACTTTGACACAAAACTGACGTCCGCTCTTGCTCTAGTTTGCAGTCTATCGTGAAATCACCATTTCGCTCGTGCATGTGATCACAAAAGTTCGTATAGCGCAGCTCCAAATGTTCAGAGAACAACACCCTTTAGCATAATGACATAGGAAGGTCCCTGCCTTCGACTGCTGGGTGCAGCTCACTGTGCTGCCCTCTCTTTTTGTGCTACAAAATCGTTATCGGAACTTTCTGATCGCGCCTCTTACAATGATGATACAATGAGGATACAACATCGAAGCAATGTGGATCCAAAGTTGAGGACCAGTAGATGCTTCAAATCATGCTCGAGCTTTTCGACTGATAATACATGCATCCTCGTATGCGCAGCCAAGGCGTAGCAAAAAGCAACTAGGGCATGTTGGAGGCAGAGCATCTACAGGCCTTCTAACCTGTCACCGACTATACGGGTCGAAAATTAGAGAAAAAAACAACCACATCTCCACTTGGTGAATGATGTTGATTGGGGCAAAACTCTGGTGGTGCTTGTCTGCGTAGACGCTGAGCCGCAGCATGCCAAGCCTTTTTCATCCATGTCACGTTGCGGTCAAATGCTCAAATGCGTGTATAACCACGTTCCATACCACACATTCTCTTTCTGACATGGATGAAAACGAACGAAAGGCTCGGCATGCTGCGGCTCACTGTCTACGCAGACAAGCACCACCAGAGCTTCGCCCCAATCAACATCATTCACCACGTGGAGATGTGTTTTATTTTTTTTTGCCCTACACGAGCACCCGACGCCGGACGGACATACGGACATGGCTAGCCCCTAAGGAGCCTCGCCCCTAAAAGCCGGCCTTGGCTCTATTCAATGTTCGAACGCGTCCAAGGAGTGAGTGGAGACAAAGGCAGCAAGCTTTGCGTCTACCCACTAACCATTCTAATCGCAGCTTGGTGTTCCAATGTCCCCACGCGCTCTCATTTTATTCCTCTTCCCGAGTTTCTACCCATATAGGTGCTGCTCTTAATAGTCCTTATCCAGGAATCGGGTGTTAAAACGTTCCAACGTCTATAGAAAAGCACATCCAACGTCAAAACAATATTGATACAATGTCGACACACTGTCAATACAACGTGGACCCAAGTGCTGTTAGGAAATGTCCCCATCCAAGCATGCAGTTCACATAAAGAAGAAAACCGAGTTCAAAGTCGATCGAGGAACGCATCCTACGTCGTTACAATTGGGATGCAACTTCAATCCATTGCTGATCCAGGTGCTATTCGCACTGAACTCATTCTCACACATTCCTGGTGTTACGAGCTTTGAATTAGCAAGGTCTAAAAGAAAAGGAGCATAATGACTCCGCCCCAACACGAGGTATGGCAAATCATTACGTCGCGTCGAAGCAAAAACTGGGCCACGGTGCAGTCTCACCATGGGGCAGATGCTGGGCCTGGCAAGGGTGATGGTGAACGACGCTGAGATGACCGGCCGGAAGTCCAAGATCTTGGGGTACATGTCCACCGGAGACAGGGTCTGCAGGACCACACACCTTGGCACTTATTAATATTAATATTTTTTTGCACGGTGGTTTGTACATAATGGGGAGTTTTATACTAATAGCGTAAAGAAAGGCCTCGTGTACGCAAAGAATAGTGTCGTCGCCACTGTACATGTGCCAAACGCTAACTGCGGTTTGGGGTTTGCGTGCACTATTTTTTGGATATTGCGTGCTTGCGCAAAGAATCTTTGTGCTCCTCCAAGAAGGACTCATGATGAGAAGTTGGCTAAAGCCAATACGAGCACAGTTAAAAAAATGGCGGCTCCCAGGACCGCGGTTGCGGCCGCTCTGGCGTCCTCGTAAGCGCGATGTCGGCGGCATCCTCGCGACTGTGATTTTCAACACAGGACAATATTTCCCTCGGTTTGGAATACCCAGTAAGGTTGGCAACGGTTGCCCGCAACTTGATTCTTGCAGTGCGCGAACATTTCTCGGCGAAGGTACGGAATGCAAAGGAACGTCATTACACGAGACCTCTTTTGCCTATGCAACGCGAGTGGACAAGACCGGTCCCTCTCCCTTTGCATTTTCATATTTCAACAAATATGAGAATGCAATATGAGAATGTTACTCTGGATCGAAAAATCTTATTTCGTTTCTCAAGTTACAGCATTTCGTAAGGGAAATAAAAATTGTGACTGTATCTTGGTGATGTTCCTATCGCGAGATGCTTGGGCTTTTGTGTCGCAGTGAAGAAATGCTAGTCTAAAACTCTCTCGCGTAATGTGCACTAATGCAAGTGCTAAGTTTGGCACTAGGATTTGCTAAAATTGCGTATGTTATTCTAAAACTTCCTAATGTTTAGATGGCGCAGATAAGGGTAGGAGCGCTCGTACGCGAGACCACAGCGTTCAGTATTATGCTCGATACATTGTCTGAGCACCTAATGAACAACAAAGAGAGAAAGAAAATCATGCGTGACAATACATCGCAGTTCAAAGTGCGCATCGGGAATGCCACTCTTTCAATTATTGTTTTACAGCCCTTAATGCTGTAAACTTGCATAACCCTCGGGGAATTTTATTGGAATACAAGTGAGCAGAGCATTTCCTCAAACATTGCCTATAATCTATGTAAACTTTACAAATAGCAAAGGATTTTTTGTGTTTGAGGTGCTTTTGTTGGCTTACTGCATCTAAAATCGCCAGCAAAACAGTATCGTTATAACAAACGTGTAAAAATGAAAACTTAATGGCAAATTGCTAGGCCACTGTGTTGCATACGTGAAATTTTCTCCCATTGCAAACGTTTAGTGATACCCTGAGCTTCCAGACATCAGACGCCTACGTTCACGGCACTCTTCATCAGATAGTTTAATGCATACTATGTGTACACTTGGTACTTGTACCTATAGTCAGCGACAGGTTAAGAGTTCAGAGGAAGCTCTCCCCACCCCTTTCCGCTTTAGCAGAGCGAACGCTGGAAAGGAGGCAACCTCCTCTTCGCTTTGCTAAAAAAGAAAAAGGTGGGAGGAGTTTCTCCTGAGCTCTTAACCAGTCACTGACTATAGAATGAAGCAATACTGTCGAGCTCCTCTCCCTAAGCGTGCACAGCTGGTCGAGCTACTCCTCACCTACTCTTCTGGTCACATGACCTCCCCGTTAATCAAGCAACTTCGAGCACCTCATTCTTCCTCTCCCCTCCGTCAACCAATCAGTGCTGAGCCTTGCGGCCACGCTTTTATCTGAGCTTCAGAAACACCTAGCCAAAGAATGGTTCAAGTAAGCTGCCACGGTAAGCTGTTAATAGTAATGTCAGAAAAAGTGATTAAGTCAACCCTAGTTCGACATCTAACAAAAAAACTCCTGCCACGAAAGTATATTAAAAGCAGGAAGCATTGCTGGGCTTGGGCCCCTGACAGAACGGGGAACTCGGGGAAGAGTCTTCAACCCACCCCCGACGTGATGATGACCGACTGAAAGCGGTTGAACACGGGCTTGATGGCGATGGAGGCATCCATGCAAGACAGGTTCAGCACCGGATTGGGTACCCCCGGGGTTCGATCGTCGTAGGGCTCGACGATCAGCGTGAAGCCTGCAACCAAAGCAGCAAACTAAGCCAGGCAGGAACAACTGACTTAATTTGGGTGACTGTTCATGCAATCAGGATAGGGTTTGTCGACCGCTCACACTTCGTGACGTCGGAACGTTTTGCAATAAATTAGTTACTCCAAAAAATGTAACATAACTGAACCACAGTTGCAGTTACCACAACTTTGCTGCAACTTAGAAATATTAAATCATTAAAGCTGTAACTAAGAGACATTTTGCTAAAATGCCTGATCACCAAGGAGAATGGTGTAAGTGTACGTAGTTAGGTGTGCTGGTTACTGTAGCAAAAACTATTCTAAAGAAAAAAAAAAATTAAAACAAAAAAGGCACTTTCTGTGTGTGTTTGTCAATGCCTTATTTTGGTTAGTTACTCAGAATCTTAGTGCTGCAGTAGATATGAAATAAATTAGGTAGTTACTGAAAAAATGTAACTGAGCTACGGTTGCAGTCATCGAAATTTCATCGCAACTTAAGAAGCACTCAATCACCAAAGTTGTAGCTAATAGACCTTTTGCTAAATTGCCCAAGCACAAAAGAGCATGCCACGACTCTGGTTTCACGTGCTAGTGTCCGCAGCAGTAACTGTTCTAAAGCAAAAATCTAGAATAAATGACATTTCACATGTGCATATGGCAAAAGCCTTTTTTTGATTGCCTACTTACTCCAAATCTTTTATACAGAAAAGATGAGTGTGTGCAATGCATGTATACATACATTGTCAGCCTTCTCGTTGGTGCCTGGGTAATTTCACAAAAGATTTATTTCAGTAAGTTAAAGCATTTAGAAATAGCCACCGAAGAAGGTCCGCAGCATGTTTTCAAATCTCGATAGTTCCGCAGGTCGAAATGCTGTCCAATTTTCGAGGTACGACGGGCATGCCGCACGATGCGAGCAAAGAAAAGAGAGGCAGCCCACCCTTGGTGTACGTGCTGACGAGGGTGGCAAAGCTGCACAGCTTGATCACCGCGGAGAAGTTGGTAGGGTCGGCAATCTCCAGCGTCTTCACCATGCTGCGCATTCTTTCCGAGCAGAAGCGCAGGGGCTTGCGCTCTATGCATACCTGGAAGCACGGACAGCAAGAGTTAATCTCTGGGTGCCGCGCGGGCAAGACGCTCACTCAGGGATGATGACCACCCCACACCCCATGGGTAGACAAAACGCTCAACAAACTACACACTTTGAGAGAAAGCAAAAACTATTCTGTCATCAACACGGTCATGCTACAATGGTGCAGCCAGCATACCTGCATTAGACATTCCTTTTGTTATATTATAGCCACTGGGCTCGCTCGATTTACCAGCATTAGCCTTCACCGGTGTGGAAAAGTGCAGGGCAATGTACTTCCAGGTGTGTTTTGAGACAGGCTGCACTCGGAAATCGAATGTGGCAGAGTGTACAGAGTGCAGCTGGTGTGGGTGAATCAAACGCAGCAATTGACACAATTATAATGGCAGGAGAATCTTTCACTTGTCCCATTTCCAGCGCGGGCCTTTCCACCTTTAATGACACTTCGGCACCTCGTGAGGCTTGAGCGTGCAGCCACCGCCAAAGCACAGTGGAGGGCAACGAGCGCATGCTGGAAGCCGGGCTTCTAAAGACACCCTGCCGTTATCTTCCCGGTAGTGAGTACGGGCCACATGAAACCTTACGAATCTTTGGATTAACTCATCCATACTGGGAAGGATTAGAATATCTGCCGAGTTAAATCTATGTGGTGAGTGGGGCTTGCTAGAAATGGCATGTGCTGCACTAGAAAAAGAGTCTGAGCTCAAGGCCGCAGAGAGTGTGCGCGTGAATGGAGTGAAAAGAGGCAGGAATTGGCCACCTTGTGCAGGATGTCCCTGAGGAAAGCTGCGGGGCTCTCTTGAACAACGTGCTGCACCCGCAGCCGCATCTTGACGTACTCGAGCAGACGACGCAGGAAGGCCACGAAGTGCTCTGCCAGACGAATGTTGCCGGGAACGGCCTCTGCGGTACCACAGCACCGGACAGTGCCCTCACTTATTTCTAAGCGGTACTTGTGCGACCTCAAATGCTACATAAAAGTTCTGGCACAAAAAAAAACTGTAGGAAAGTAATTACATTCTACAGCCAGGTATTCACGTAGATATATGCTCATACGCATACACATATGCTCGTCGTGGTGCATAAATTCAGATGAAAATGAAACCAAGTATATTAAAATATGATTTGTATTGTAATTAGTTGTAGACATATGTACACCCGTGAGCGATATGAAGGTGAACAGCCCTCTTCTTGTTTTTGATGCTCCTGCAAGTTTTGGAACAAGCTCTGTTCCAGAAGAGGGCTAGAACGCAAAGTTTAGACCCTTGGCCACGTACCATTTAAGACGTTGAGAGCTAATATAGCTTTAGGGAGTCGTAAAAGAGGCAAGAAACCAGGTAAGGTGTTCACTTTCATATTGCCTGCGGGTGTACATCTTATGTAAAGACACAATGTCGATGACTAAATGGACGGGTGAATTGGGTTAGGGCAGCTTTACTCCTACTGAAAGTTCAACGAGTTGGAAGTTTAGGAAAGCTTTGCAGTAACCTAATGACATCCTTTCCCAAACAAACGAAACGACCACTCACCTTGTAGCACTTCGTCAGGCAGAACTGGAAAGAGGACCATGGAGTCAGCAAAACACTTCCACAACAGCGCACTCATTGCATGTCCCATGCCTCTGCAGACTGCAAGAACAAACTCACTGGGATTGGCGAGGATGGCGTCGGTTTCCCTGGCCACGTTGGCGTCTCGCAGCCCTTCCACCAATCGCTCGTACTCATCCTTCAGTTTCTCCGCATCCTGTTCTTTCAGCCTGCACAAAAACATCCAACTCACTTTTCGCGCAGGTAGCGTCTGAGTAGAATTGTTTGTCTGACACCGCTGTTCACTCCACATCTGTAGATTCATTTGCAAATGCCTTAGAACATTGTTGCATGACATGTGCATAGTACTATTGGCTCTAACTGGCGTCACGTTTTATGACGTGACGTCGGTTAGACCAGCACGGGCAAAGCTGCTCGGGGGCTGGCGTGGTTATGAGCTGTGCCCCTTGGTGTTGTCAAGACGTTACAACCTGGCCGTTGTAGTTGCCCCTCACCACACCCCGCAGGAGTTGAATAAGCCAGGAGAAAAGAGAAATCCGGTTCAACAGGGCTCGCGTGCACTAAGCTTGCCGCCGTACTTCCGCGAAGCGGACCTGCTTTTAAATTAAATGATGTAACGACATCGGCTTATTCCCTTTAAATATTGTTTTGAAGTCTTTTCGAGCAAAAAATTGGTGTCTCTGTGGTGTGGCCAGAACATGGTTGACATATAAACAATAAAGCAGATGCTAAAATTTCGTTGCAATATCTCTTTAACCATGGTTAAGGGTACCTGTGTCACTAGTTTATTTCTGTTACTTCTAAAACTGCAGCACCAACTAACGTATGATCTTTAAACCTTTGTAACCACCCTGCTAAAGTTCCGAATGAAACTGGCTGTATGTTATTAAATAAATTATTAATGAACTCGGGGGTTGCACTAACCACTACCATGTTCTTTAGATTACCGGGGGCCCTAATCTCCACGACGGGACCAAGCGGGACCAAAGGACTGGGACAACGCTGCCTGCTGCGATTGGTCAAAGGTGCGGGGCTGGCCAATCGCAGTAGGCGGCAATGTCCCAGCTCTTGATCCCACTACGAACATTAGGGCCCCTAGTCTGGAATCTTTTTGTCATGCTACGGGAAAGTTTTCCTGAGGGATAAACTAAAGCACCAGAGATGCACTGCTGACGTTAGGAGCAAACCAACTGGATCGCTCGAAGAACCTAACGAATGGACGTGGGTTCAGAGAAGCCGCTGAGGAAGGAGTCGCCGAATGTGTCTACTGCTTCGTAACACACCACCAAGTGGATGACTGGATGACTGTACACGTAGCAGAGCACGTTGGATAAACCTGGCTGTTGTTCACACAGAAAAAAAACAACTGAATCGACGTAGGACATACATTCATAGTTCTTTCAACAAGCAGAAATACATTTATATGAAGCCCATCTCACTACAAACACCACTTCAATCACCGAAGATTTGAAAAAAAAAAAAAAAAAAAACGAAAATACTAGAAAAAGATAAAGATAGCTGAATTTAAATTGAAGAAAATTAAAAAATTAAGAACATAATAAATTACTTTAAAATACTTAGATTTATTTATATTTATTTATTTAATAATTAAAAACGAAGAAATTAAGAACATAATCAATTAATTTAAAATATTTTAAAACAATATTTTTTTTATTTTCTTCTATTTAAGTTCAGCTGTTTTTATCTTTTTCTAGCATTTTCATCTTCCTTCAATTCTTCTGTGACCAAAGTCACAGAAGCAACAACACATTTGGATGGGCATCATCCAAATGTGTTGTTGCTCAATGAGAGAACTGACTGTATGGCCTTCGTTCATTTCAGTGTTTTATTCTTTCGGTGTGAACTATTATTACTGTACACAAGTTAATTTACCAAATTTAATTTTTGCGAACTTCGCAACTTGAATAATATTGAAAAAAAAAAGAAATAGCTGCGAATATATTTCCTTATGGTAACAAATATATAGCATATCACCCTGATTTGCAAAATTTTGGATCCGCAAAGCATTACTGAAAACTACACTTCGCCGAATTCCCAAAATATTGAGCCCACGAAAATGAAGTCATTTACAGTATTTCGGAATAATTGAAATACCACGTGAAGGGCGCTACATTCGCTTAAAAAAAAGCAATAAAAAATTCTAACTTTTTTTATTTTAATTTTTATGTAGATTAGCATTGTTTCTGGTAACAGAATTAACTAGGGCAGAAACCACCAAAGTTTCTGGACCAGTAAGTAGCTTATCTGAGGATCATGGCACTACTATGCGCCATTTAGGTTAGTGCCATGAATCGTTGCCCATTTCGTTGTCCCAGGACATGCCGTAACGGCCGTTGCTCACTCTTTGATTGTCTGTTCGAGGGTGTCGATGTTTTCACTGCTGCCATCGATGGTCCTTTTGTTGATCCGGACGCTCATGGACTCGATGCATACATTGTCTGAAACCACGAAATCAAGCATGTCGGAATACTCCAACACTGTCTTGGGGTGCTGGGGGTGACTTATTCGGATCTTGCTGAAAGCAGCTAAAAGCCCATACACGCATTTACGTTTGAGCACTGTGCGCTCAGTTACAGAAAGCGGATGCAGAGTGTCGCGGAGCACATTTGTGCGAACCATGTATACACAGTTGCGTTAAAAGGAAGTTGAGCCCAGTCAAGAGCGAACTCCCTATTGGCACTTGTGGCTCACCAATGGCGAGTGAAATCTAGGAAAATGTGGCGGCGCAAGGCAACAGCGTCGACGTGGCTGGTTTTGGGGCTATCTGCTCAGTTTGAAGCATCGCAACCTTGGAATAAGCTCTTCGTAAGTTCACTCCGCTTCCTAACAAGCAGAAGCAAGATCCTGTCTCAAGACGGGGAACTAAATGTGGGACACCGACACATGTGGACGGAGATGCAAACCTTTTCATTTTTTCTCAACTTCCAATTCGTCTGCTGCAAGACTCCGACAACGTTACCGCGTTTTGAAGTTTGGCCCAATCATACTTTCACGCAGAGGGCTACGGCGCACTGCAGAATGGAGAGCGTCATTCCTCAAGCGATTGCTTCTTGCTGCAGGGACGCCGTTCCGCACTTAAAACACGATTAGAGATCAGAGGGCTTGCACTCCTCACCGATGTTGTGTGCCTCGTCAAAGATCACAACAGAGGAACGCGTCATCTCTTTCGAGACCAGGTCGGCGATCTTGGGGTCCAGCAGGTAGTGATAGCTGTAGACCACCACGGTGGCGTGAAGCACCTGCACGGCGCAGCAGCAGGTCACAATCACGGCTGCTGTAACTATTGTCGTTGAGATTGGTTGGTGCCAACCAAAGAACTTTCCGGTGGCACGAGTTTGCGAACGCTTAAATATGGAGAGATCAGGTAGCGAATGTGTAACACCAGCAAAAAAACTATTGTCGCATGCGTGGCAGAGTCAACAACGTACCCGGCTGCCACGCGAAGGAACAGGGTTCGAACCCTGCTTGTCCTGATTCTTCCTTTCTCAGTCTTTGCTTTTCCAGAAAGTTCTAGCCAATTCTCGGTTGACGTCGTCTGTTCTAATAAAGAACATTCCTGATTGTAACGTATGTATAAAAAGCAGCGGCAACGCGCTGCTGAGAGAGTCGCCCTTACATTGCAGATGCGGGATGTACGGTCTCCTTTTTATTAGTTGCACGAACAGGCTTACCTCATTCAACGTTGATTTTAAGTTTTACATTCACCTGCTCTTTTCATCCGTGTTAACATGGCTCCGGCATTCTAGGGTCCCACCGCGCTACTGTATGACCGTTGAATGCACGAGCACAGGCGAAGTGGGCGCTTACCGCCTGCCTCGCAGTGAAGTAGGGGCAGTACTGGTGCTCCATGCCGTACTCCTTCAGGTCGTCCTGGGGGGAGAACACCGAGGTGAGGAGAACTCCTCGGAGCAACACGGGGTGGTCCTTACGAGGCTGTACACTCCAGTGGGCAGGATGAACTCCCGGCCGTGGGCGTCGAAGTTCTGCAAGACCGGCCGAAAGGTCACCACGACGTCCCTTTCCAGACACGTTGTTTACAGGGTAGGGTAAAATGGATGTAGTGTAAGCTTCCCAACTTTTGTAAAGAATCAAAACAGTAGTCAGATGACGGGAAACGAGAGGCGGTCACCCTTCTACCGATCGCGCCTAGAAGACAAAGCGCCTTTCCCCTCCATATATCATTATTAGTGGATTTACGTAGCACCACCTGGCTCGCGTCTTGCAGCGTCGCCAAGTGCGATGCTGCAAGCTGATGCTGATGATGAGCGCAACACTAGCACACAGCGTTGCCAAGACGGATGCATCTGTCGCTTTGCGGTGACTCTCGTCAAGGTTCGGTTAGCCTGCCGCTTGGGACGGGTCGGGGATATTCACTAGTGATGACGTCAAATGCAGGTCTCGTCTCCTAGCTGGTCCCGCCTCAACTCGCTTTTTGGTCAGTCAAGAAAGCAAAGCACCTTCGACTTTATTGTTTTACTCCGGTGGAGAGGGGAAGTGTCTCCTCCGCCCCAGAAGCAGAGAATGTATTATACAAGGTGCTAGAGTTTACAAACAGTTTCAACGATAGTGGCGACAAGTAGGTAGGGTTGTGCGAATATTAGAATTTTCGTATTATAGTTTCAAATAATACGCAATTCGATATTCGCTACGAGATGAACTGCAATATTTATATTTTTCGAAGTGTTGATCACGGCGGGTTAGTCCCGTAGAGTGCGCCTCTCACCGAGCACCCATGCACTGCAGGGAAGCAATACGCGCGGAGCTCGCGGGCGTTGCTTTTTCGCAGTACGCAGGTGCTCGGTGAGAAGCGCACTCAACGGGGCTGAACCGCCGCGATTGTGCAAGAGTACAAGCTAGGCAGCGATGTCTTGACAACTTGCATTCACTATTCCTGCCTGTTTCATTTTTTGTAAAATTTGATATTAAAGAAAGAATATTAGCTTATAGCAAGCAGATTTATAAATCCCCTCGATTAGAATAGCTGCAACAAAGTTGTTTACATGCCACAGTTCATAAACATAAGAAAATTAACAGAATTTAGAAATGTACAACTAGAATGCTAAGAGCAACCTTCAAGAGTTCAGCTGCATTTTCGTGTAAGCATGGTGCACAGCAGTCAAAGGCTTGAAGAAACTATTAAATATTCAATTCTAAGATATTCAGCCAAAACCACTTTTTGCTTCAAACTCAAAGTCCACTATTTGCACATGTCTACTAACAAGCAAAACAACATGAACACTGACAAACAAAAATAGGACTTGACAAAAAAAAAATCCTCACTATTAGTGTTTGACAAAGTGGCAAAAACAGCATAAACAGCACAAAAAAAAAATAATTAGTTCTTAGACAGGGTTTCGTAAATATAAATGGTGTCCCAAACAGACCTTCCGCTGCAAAACGTGCCAGAAAAATCGGTGCCTACACATAAAAAGTTAAAACTTTCACCGAATGCGCACTGAGCAGGTCAGTTTCACTGAGTGAAATTTCAAGGCACAGTTCTCCTCCTTTAAAATGACTAAAGCAAAAAAACTTGCCAAGGTCAAGGTTGGGCCCATTCACAGACAAGTGTTAGCGACATATTTACTTGGGCCACCATCTGCCAATAGGTGCGGCGAGCAGATGACACACTCTGTTGTCTGCTCACTGTACTTATCGGTAGATGGCGCCACAAGTAAATAGCTTCGCTAACTCGGTCGTCTGTGAACGCCCGTGGACCTTGACTTTGGCAAGTTTTTTACTCACATTTCTGGCAAATTTTTTACTCTCAATTTTTACAGAAAGAGAACTACGCCTTGTAATTTCATGTGGTAAGACTGACCTGCTCAATACACATTCGGGAAAAGTTGGAGCTTTTCATGTGCAGGTATCGAAATTTCTGGATCATTTTACGATGGACGTTTTGCTGGACACCCAGTACAGCCTAACTTGAGAAAAAATAAATGCATATATTTCGTGTTCACACTCACGAGAACTATGCAACATCTTAGCATGTGGTTCAAAACATCTGCAAACGAAGAAAAATCGGCGCTTGGAGGCTGTAGTCCGTTGTCAAGCAAGGCGTTGGACGAATGTCAGCACAGTGGCCGGGATACATGGACACTTTACGTTCTAGTATATATTAGCCACAGATAAAAAAAAGAAGTAGGTTTATCTTTTCTAACCTTCAAAATATCTTAAAAAAAAAAAAAAAAAAAATCTTTTTTTTTGGGGGGGGGGGGAAGGGTTTTGACATCATGACATTAGCCCCAAGATTGAACAGGCAAGAGTTCAGGCCTCCGTGCAGGCCTCTTTCAAGGACAACACATGTTTAAACGGTACATATTTTAAGAGGTGTTTCAATAGATGATACAGTTGAATCTTGTTAATTCAAACTTGAGAGGGACCGAAAATTTGTTTGAATAAAGCAAAGTTTGAATTACCGCGAGTTTCCTCTCATAGGATGGGAGCTGCATGTTAGTTTGAATTATCCACAAGTTTGAATTAGGAGAGTCTGAATTAAAAAGATTTGACTGTACATATTTGTATAGACCATCTGTTTGACTTCCGTATGCATGTCCTGTATAAAAAGAATATTAAATATGATAGTTATTGTGTGTATCCGTGAACGCTCCGATTTGTTGTTTTACAAGCTGTTTTCCTGAAAAGATCCGTCACTTAATTCCGTTTCACCTCACGATGCAGCGCAGCGGACGCTACGAGCCATCTCAGCGCTACGACCGAATCACGTGACTGTGCACCCGTGTGCATCACTGCCTCCCTCCTGAAGGTCACGTGGCACTCAAACAGCACTGGATGTGTTTCCAATGGCTCGTAGCATCCTTTGCAGTCCGTCGTAAAGTGAAATAAAGTACCGTAAACTACCTAATTTTCGTAAATTTCGTGACTCAAACAATGTTACAAGATATAGATCCTGCGAATATATTACCCCACGGTGATGAATGCATAGCAAACCGCTCTTAATCACGAAATGTCCTGTCCGCAAAATATTTCCATAACTTGCACTTCGCGAAGTTTATGAAATATTGAGCCTGTGAAAAAGTCGATTTGTATCGTTTTGGCAACAATAAAGAAAGAATGAAATCAACAGGCCCTCAAGCTGGGATAGGGGGAGGGGAGGGGGGTCATTTGACTCGCCTCGTAGAAGGTACAAGAAGCCGCCTGTGAGGCCGGTCCGTCCGCAGAGTCGCCCGAGAGTCCCCGCTTGTACGGTGCCGTCAGTAAGTAGCATTTCCCGTCCACCACGTGACCGTCCCGCTCCTTGCTCACCTGTCGCAAAAAAAGGACAGTGTTGCAAAGGAAGTGTTCTTGATGGGGACACTGAACTCTCAAAAGACATTTTCTTAAGTGCCTGAAAGAAGCGATTTTGAAATGAGCTTCTGTTTCGAAATGTCAACCCCAAAATAGAAGCATTTTTGGAATCGCTCCTTGCTCAAAACATTCACTTTCTCGTCTGAATAATTTGTACGAACATAAGCCATCTGTATGGGTTTAGGCTGGGGCAGCATTGTCTAGGATGCTTCTACCACTTCGCACAATCGTAAAACTAGATTTTAAAATACCCTCGGCATTTCTTGCACAACATGCAGCGTCGGTATCCTCCCGACTCACCTCGGGGTGAATGCAGAGGTTCTTCCTGGAAGACAGGCACAGACCCAGGACGTTCATGTCCTCTCCGGTCTCCTTGTGGTAGTGCTTCAGCAAGCGACGCAGCTCCTCCACCACCTGCCAACACCACACTCCTATCAAGATCAACAAACTACAAAATTAAAACCAACCCATCTTTTTTTTTTTCTTTCTCTGGATTATTAGTTTGTTGATTTGCCACGTGGGACTCCCAGAAGACATCTTATGAAGCTATGGTCCCCGAAAGCGAGGGAGCTGCCAAAGCTTGCGAAATTTCCCTTGCCACTACCTGCCTCGGAGAATGACTCGTCGCGCTGGTTCAACATTAGTCGTTTATTGACTGTAATCGACGTGTGCCGAAACTCAAAAAGCCCTTGCGCATACGCTGCACCAGCCTTTTGTCAGAGGCAGAGCACCTCTCACATTGTCCACTGAACTTGGCCACCTCACGGTGGAAATGAACACAGACAATCTAATGTGCGAGCAACCTGGTTCAGCCCCTTGGATCACCAAGTTGCCCACAAGCTAGAACTGTATGCACTCTTCAGAATTTACGAAAGGCGTTGTAAACGCATTCCATTTATGGGGCCAATTTGCACTCTCCTCCTTTTACAAAAAGAGCAAGGAAACCACTAAAGGGCACACTGTGAGGGTTTTGTAAATAAAAGCCATCACCGTCAAGAAATGACATCACCTGAGACCCTCCACGTCACAGAGTCACGGAATGTTGTGATGTCACATGAAGTCGCAGCATTATGTGACACTAAGATCATTGGGACAAGAGGTCACAAAAGAACTACAAATGCTATGCACTTAAGAGTGCCTCTGTAATGACGTCCTGATACCAAGTGTACGCCCACGTCGCAATAAGCACCCACCCCCTAATTTTTAAAACATAATGCAGTCAAAGTACATACAAAGTGCGCAAGCCAGTATATTTCTGAGCCCACCGATCTAACCGAAGGGCTTGTCTACATTAGCCGCTTCTCCGTGAAGTCAGTGCAAAGCGGTAAAGCCTGACACTAGTAATACGAGAGCAATGTAGCTGCTTTAGAAATACAAAATTTGGAGCACCTTTTCAATCTCCGGCAATGTACGGGAGCAATAAATCAGCTTGGACACCATGGCTGGATTGGCCTGAAATCAGACGTTGCACAAGAACAAGACTTGTCAAACTCACAAGAATTTAAGTAATGTGGCAGGACACACATTTCTGTGACTGCCTGGGAAATATTCTGAACGGCATATGTTTAGACACGCGGGAGTGACGTGGCACATTTTTTTCTCCAGGTCAATATATCTAGAAAGTCCAGTTTTTGGGGGAGCATGACCATTGCACAGAAATAGTACAAAGAATGACGATGAGAGTTTTAACAGCTTTGGGGTGAGAGGCTGAAAAAAAATGTATAGATTTTCATAATGTAGTACTGCTAAGAGATAAAGAAGACTTTACAACTTAGTACCTATATATCAAGGGTTAAAAACTCTACCAGTATATAACAGCTGATTACAAAACATGGCAGAAAGCATTGCTAAACTTTTTTGCCTGTCAAATACTAAAAATACATTGCTGCTTAAATTCTCAGGCATACAAAGAAAATAAGAAAGACTGGGGTAAGTTGCCGACCTTTATATAGGATAAGATGAGAGACAACAGGGTGACGGTCTTTCCAGTTCCCGAAGGCATCTCAAGAACTCCATGACCCTGCAGAAGAACACAGAGCGAAATAAAAGCCTTCAAACTTAATGCTGAGCTCTTTCCAGTGCTCCAAGTATGCACATAAAAAGCTCACGTGAGGTGATGCCATTTAGAGCTGAGTACACGGTCTCAATCGCACTTGCAAGTTCACAAAAGTAGACGCTTATTTGGTAGGTCTTGGCTCTCAGTGGTTAAGAGTTTAAGTGTTTCTCTTATCACTATGGCTAGGGTTCCGTCCAGACGTAAAGATAGTCACTAGTAGAGTTCCGTCCAGAGGGAACCACTAGAGCTTCGTCCAGACGGAAAGTTAGCAAGCCCTGTAGAGTTCCTTCCAGACAAAACAAAAGTCATCACTAGAGTTGCATACAGGTGGAACTCTAAATGCCACCAAAGTTCTGTCCAGTCGGAAGAAAAACCTGGCACTGAAGCTTCTTGAAGTCGAATGCATTTGTCCCAGCAATCCTACAACATTTCTACTGTATCTTGAAAAAAAATGTTTGTCTAAACTCTGCAAACCATGCACCTCTGGTCTCTATTACCTCATTACCCATTAAAAATCTCCTCCCATGCAGGTGTTTCTTCCATCTTCTGAAGAGCCTGTAGTCCCTGGGAGCCAGATTCAGTGAATATAGTGGATATTCTAGCATTTCCAAAGCTTTTTTTAGGAATGGCATCTATTGTAATGCAGGACCTGAGGCTGGGTGCATTTTCGTAATGAAGGAGCACTTCTTTAGAGTAGAATGTTGGGCTAGTTGGTTTTGGAATACATTTTAGCGCTTAAAAACAGGGACAAAGAGGCGAGCGCACTGTGCTGTCTGTTTCTCGCCTCTTTGTCCCTGTTTTTTGAGCGCTAAAATGTATTCCAAAGAGCACTTCCTGTCTCAACTTTCCACCACGTTTCTCCTTAATTGCAGTACAGTTGAACCTCGATTTAGCGAAGTCACCGGAACCCCCTAATTATTTCGTTAAATCGGGAACTTCGTAAAGTCGAGAAAGACATACTTCGGGATAGGCTGCGCGGGGAATCCGAATTTGTTCGTTAAATCGGGAAACTCGTAAAATCGGGTTTCGTTAAATTGAGGTTCAACTGTACATAATTTTGTAATTACGCTTGCATAGTAAGAACCTGTTATTGTGGCTCCAGCTTGTAAATAACACTCCACAAAACACCTTTTCCATCCCAAAAAACCGACCAAGCTCGTTATTGTTACTCTAGCTTGGACAATAAGAAACAATATTCTCTACTGGGCCAATAGGGTGGAACAAACCAGACTCTACTGCAAATGCTATTGCTCCGTCTGGATGGAACTCTACTGTGTCTACTATCGTCCCGTCTGGACGTAACTCTACTGCACCTGCTATTGTTCCGTCTGGATGGAACTCTACTGCGTCTGCTATTGTTCCGTCTGGACGTAACTCTACTGCACCTGCTATTGTTCCGTCTGGATGGAACTCTACTGCATCTGCTATTGTTCCGTCTGGATGGAACTCTACTGCGTCTGCTATCGCTCCGTCTGGACGTAACTCTACTGTACCTGCTATTGTTCCATCTGGATGGAACTCTACTGCGTCTACTATCGTTCCGTCTGGACGTAACTTTACTGCACCTGCTATTGTTCTGTCTGGATGGAACTCTACTGTGTCTACTATCGTCCCGTCTGGACGTAACTCTACTGCATCTGCTATTGTTCCGTCTGGATGGAACTCTACTGCGTCTGCTATTGTTCCGTCTGGACGTAACTCTACTGCACCTGCTATTGTTCCGTCTGGATGGAACTCTACTGCATCTGCTATTGTTCCGTCTGGATGGAACTCTACTGCGTCTGCTATCGCTCCGTCTGGACGTAACTCTACTGTACCTGCTATTGTTCCATCTGGATGGAACTCTACTGCGTCTACTATCGTTCCGTCTGGACGTAACTTTACTGCACCTGCTATTGTTCTGTCTGGATGGAACTCTACTGCGTCTGCTATCGTTCCGTCTGCACGGAACTGTGCTGCGTCTGATATCGTTCCCTCTAGACAAAACTCTTAGACACTCTATTCTCTTATGCCACAATATTTGTGCTGTGGACAGAAGGGACAGAAGAAAATGGACAAAAACCGTCTTTCTTCTGTCCCTTCTACTTTGTCTTCAAGGTTCCTTTTAAGGCTCACGTTGTAAACATCATGATTAATATGGATCAGCTCACCTGCACTTTAACTATTTATTTTTAAAGTTATCTACAAGTCCGCGAAAGGAACCAGCTCGTTTGGTAGATCTTTACTTCCAGTTGTTACGAGCTTAAGTGCTTCTCTTGTGCCCCGTTATTTGCATCCTCATGACCATCGTAGTTCTACGTTGAGACTTAACAACAGAACGAATCCGGCACTAGCACGGGATCGACTACATTCATTTCCGCTTACCTTTGCATCGAGGCACTGTTTCAGTTCCAGCATGTAGGAATACTGTTCCGGGTAGATGTATTCGTAAGGGAAGAACACCGTAAGGCCGTCCACGTCGATCCTGCGCATAAAATGTATCCGCTATACCGATTGACTCCTTCAATTACCTCGTCCCCACGGAAGCCCGGTCTGACGAAGGAACGAAAATTACACTCCTTGCTTACCTCATTTTGGTTGTTGGGCGAGCGCACGCTTACAGCGACCAGCTCAGCTTGAAATCGCCTGCTCTGTAAAACCTGCAAAGCCCGACTTTCACGACGAAAAACTGTAAAAACCAATACACCGGCAACGCGGCTCCAACGATCTCACCGATTGAGACACCATGTGCATAAACAACAGCATGTTGGATAGCGTTGGCTAACCGTGACACATATCCAATCCAATTGATCCAGTCTACGTTCGTCTAAAAAGTCTCTCTACGATGGAAAGTTCCAACTTTTTAACCGTTTTAGTGTTTTAGTCCTCTATCCCGTTGTTTTAGTCGTAGCTATGCAGTAGCTGCCACTCCTTATTGCTTTGTCTTTTTTTTACATTTTCACATCTTCCAAGGAATAATGTTTTGTTGTGTTAGAGAACGACATCTGTCATCGACATCAAGCCAGATCCGCTCCATTTCGAATTTCTGACTGGTCTCTTCGTTTTACAAGACGGCGTTTATCGGTTTATCGGTCGGGGCATTTACTTGGGAAACTTTGGAGCCCTATGGCCGAAGGCGGCGAGGACTGGGAGCTGTGCAAGGAGAACATCCAGCCTCTGAAGCAGGGCCGCGCAATGTCGTCCCTGCAAGCCGCGCTTCAGGGAAAGGACACCGTCCAACAAAGGCGAAGGTGCGTCGAGCATTAACCCCCCCCCCCCCCCCCCCCCTCCCCTCCCCCTTCAGTGGCGTAGTCAGCCCTCCTCGAAAAACAAATCCCGGCTACGTCACTACACTTTCCTCCTGAGGAAGGGTGGTGCATGCGTTCGGGTTGTGGCCCAAGATGCATTGACAAAGTTTATTAAAAAAATCCCACTTTTGGGCGTTCCAATTTTGTTCTGGGATGGGGAGCGGGGGAAATGACATTTAGACTGAATGGCATCTGTTGTGGTTGTGAGCACTGACTGAGGCTTGTTCTGCTTCTAGGAATTTTGAGGAGGAGCTGAGGACCTACTCCGGGGAGGATCCACTCGATGTCTGGCACAGGTGGGTCTGCCTCATCTCTGGTTTAGTTTGGTGGTTGTCAAATCTCAACAGCTCCTTGCTGCGTCTACGCAAGTGAGGCTAGGGACAGGCACGCAGAGCCTATCCAGACTTCTCTGTGCCAGATGGGACTGCTTGGTGCTTCGAGCGATCGCCTCAGAATGTCTGCGGATATTTTACTGGGAAGCACGGGCGACGTGTTGCTAGCAACTCAAAAGGGCTGTCTTTTTATGCCGTGGAGTGTCCTCGAAAACCATTAAACTCTTCCCTTAAAAACTGTCGTACAAGACCCCTCCCCAGTAGCCTTCTCTTCAGAAAGCGAGTGAAGAGGCCTCTTTGGTGCATCATCTGGTGGGACCTTGCCCTCCCATACGGTGTGCAAGTTTGTCCGCTTCTGGTGCACCTCTTGCGTTTCGGTATCCACCCGATATGCCCACATGCTTATGTTTCTCGTCCGACCTTGGGTGATAACAGCATGTGGCTGGCTACCTAACCATAGCACATTATTTATTTTGCCTTTTGATTGGCGTGCCTGTGTTCCAAACCGCAAAAGAAACATCCTGGGACACTTGCCCACTGTAACTCCGTTTCACCTCACAACATACTGCAGCTGATGCTAGGAGCCACCGGAGCCAATCCATAGAAAGGAGGGTGTCACATGATCTTCTCGTTGGGCAGAGCGACTAACAAAATCGCGTGTTAAGCTCCGAGCAATTGATGGGCTGCTGTAGTTCAAACCGTTTGCCAGAGTATGCCGCAAAGTGAAACGAAGTACGGTGCGATAAGCGCATGTTTTGTTGTGTTTTAGCTTGCTGTCACTGAGGGTACCCATTCCCCTTTATATAATCACATGGACTGTCTTTTTAGAGCGCAGCTCTTAGGCGCCCGTTTCCGGCTTGAGCGGCGTCGCCGTTGCCGGTGCATTATGGGTAAATTTCCCTGCTAAATCTAGCGGAAATATTTCCCCGCTAAATCTAGCTGAAAAATTTCCCCGCTAAATCTAGCGGAAAAGTTTCCCCACTAAATTTAGCGGAAAAGTTCCCCTGCTAAATCTAGCGGAAAAATTTCCCCACTGAATCTAGCGGGAAAATTTTCCTGCTAAATCTAGCGAAAAAATTGCCCCACTGAATCTAGCGAAAAAATTTCCCTGCTAAATTTAGCGGAAAAATTTCCCCGCTAAATCTAGTGGAAACATTTCCCCGCTAAAACTAGCGGAAAAATTCCCCCGCTAAATTTAGCGGAAAAATTTCCCCGCTAAATCTAATGGAAATATTTCCCCGCTAAATCTAGCGGAAAAATTTCCCCGGTAAATCTAGCGGAAACGTTTCCCCGCTAAATTTCGCGGAAAAATTTCCCCGCTAAATCTAACAGAAATACTTCTCCGCGACGGAAAAATTTCCCCGCTAAATCTAGCGGAAAAATTCCCCCGCTAAATCTAGTGGAAACATTTCCCTGCTAAATCTAGCGAAAAAATTCCCCCGCTAAATTTAGCAGAAAAATTTACCCGCTGAATCTAGCGGAAAAACTTCCCCGCTAAATCTAGCGAAAAAATATTCCCGCTAAATCTAGCGGAAACATTTCCCCGCTAAATTTAGCGGAAAAATGTCCCGCTAAATCTAGCGGAAAAAGTTCCCCGCTAAATTCCCCGCTAAATCTAGCGGAAAAATTTCCCCGCTAAATCTAGCGGAAAAATATTCCCGCTAAATCTAGCGGAAAAATATTCCCGCTAAATCTAGCGGAAACATTTCCCCGCTAAATTTAGCGGAAAAATGTCCCGCTAAATCTAGCGGAAAAAGTTCCCCGCTAAATCTAGCGGAAATATTTCCTTGCTAAATCTAGCAGAAATATTTCCCCGCTAAATTTAGCGGAAAAACTTTCCCCGCTAAACCTGGCGGAAAAATTTCCCCGCTAAATCTAGCAGAAAAATTTCCCCGCTAAATCTAGCGAAAAAATTTCCCCGCTAAATCTAGCGGAAAAATATTCCCGCTAAATCTAGCGGAAAAAATTTCCCCACTAAATCTAGCGGAAAAATTTCTCCGCTAAATCTAGCGGAAAAATATTCCCGCTAAATCTAGCGGAAAAAATTTCCCCACTAAATCTAGCGGAAAAGTTCCTCTGGGGGTCACGTGACCCCCCCCCCCCCCCTCCCCCCCGAGATCACATGACCGCACCCCAGGTCACGTGACCCCCCCCCCCCTGAAAACACGTGAACCTCAGTACCCTTCCCTCCTCCTCCTCAAGAGCTGCGCTCTAATTCGGCGTTACAGGGAGTTGTAAACGGCTTTCATTTTTTAGAAGTATACTATAAAAGGGCTTAAAGGGGTACTCCGCCGATTTCTTCATGGTCCCTGATTTGCTTGAAATTTTGCTAAACTCGCCAAACATCGCCAAAATAGTATCCCAAATATTGGGTCAAAATAATTTTTTTTCACAAAGTTATTGAATTCACAATTTTGGTCCTCACTGTGTTTTTCAAACTGAAAGTCTCTACTGGCAACAGCGAAAAAGTGACGTCACTGGAAGTGTACGGGTTCACTCTTTGGACTGTAGAATTTGTTCCCAACTGATTCGAAGCAGTTTCATGGTGTCAAATGAATGCTTTGGAAGCTCGCTCCAGGACCCGCGCTTTAGCACGGAACAAATGATTGGCATATTCTATTTTTTAGACTGCTCGCCCGACTGGCAAGCTGGCCTTCCACTGACGTCACGGCACTGAAAAGGGCGGGTATATTTGAATGTTGGTTTTTGCATCGTTTTCCTTTGCCGATTTCGCAATAACTATTAAGAATTTCACGATACTAAATAGCATACCAGAAAGCGTAAAGGCCAGGGAGTCAGAAAATATAGATAGTTGAGGTAGCTCAAAAATCTGCGGAGTACCCCTTTAACCTCAATCTTTTGTAAATCTGAGATCAGTAGTAGTAGTAAGACACGTTTATTAGGTCGGAAAAACTGGGGGGGTAAAAGAGAAGGGGCGCGGCAAGAGCTAGGCGCGCCCTGGCACGTGATGCACACACACACGGTGTGTGTCATGTCAGTTAACTATTGAAATTAAAAGCTTGGCAAGTTGGCAGAAGCAGCCACCTGATTAAAAGGGTCAGCCATATCTGTTCATTCCATCCAGGTACATACTGTGGCTGGAGCAGCACTTCCCCCGGGGCGGTCACGAGGTGAACCTGCAAGAGCTTCTCGAAAAGTGTATCTCCCTCTTCGTCACAGAGAGCAAGTATACCGACGATCCACGCTTCGTCGACGTCTGGCTGCGCTACGTGAGTGTTCCCCCGAGCAGGGTCTACCTAGAGTGACCGTGTTGGTTGACACGCTGTTTATGAGCAAGCCAGTGTTTGCCCACATGGAGTGTAGGCAGTGTGCTTGTGAAGAAACCAGATTCATCTGCACGTGCTTGTCGCACACAAAGACGCCAGCAACGCTAACGGCAACAATGCCGACGACAACAGCACCGATGCAGCCGATTCGGGTGCCAGAGTAACGACACTATAGACAGATTAAGAGCTCAGGGCAAGCTCTTTGCACCCCTTTCCACTGTAATAGAGCAAACGTTGGAGAGGTGACCTTCTCTCCAGTATTTGCTCTGCTAAAGAGGAAGGTGTTTGGTATTTGCAATAATTCTGAAGTTATCAATCTTTGATACCAATTTTTAATGGAGAAATGAGCCACGCGCAAACGTAATGTTTGGTTTTCTAGGATGCTGAGAGCCCATAATTTGAGTCATGGCCATAAATAGACAATCGCAAGAAGTAATTTAGTGCCCCTTTAGGTAAGGCGGATTTTCAGGTTTTGCTAACGTTGGTGCCCCCGTATTGTCCGGGGTCCGGTCTCCTCTCCCGCAGGCGGACATCAGTTCCGAGCCCGAGGTCGTGTTCAAAGCGATGTACGACCGGGGCGTAGGGGCGGGGCTGGCACCTTTCTACGTGAGGTGGGCCAATCACAGAGAGGCAGTCGGGGACTCCAAGAATGCTGCCAAGATCCTCCGCAAGGGCATCACCAGGAAAGCCTACCCCAAAGAAACCCTGGAGGCACAGCTCAGGTGGGCAAGGGCATGTGCCAGCCTTACCGTGGCTCGTATTTTGTGGCGCACAGCACTGACTGCTGCAAAATAATACAATCGCGAGTATGGTGTCTGGAGCGTGCCTCCGGCTAATGTGTTTACCGCATCCTAAGAAGCGGTCCCTCGATTTCCGCCCGATGACGTCCTAAAACTGTCATCGTTGTTGGCCGCGATCCTGCCGGTGCAAGAGCGGCGGTGGTGGATATGACAGATGCCTGTTCTCCGGTGGGTTGCTCTCCATAACGATTCTCCACACAAACTCTGACAGCGGCACTGGTAATCGCTCGTCATTTTCGCCGGAACTTCAACGACCAACTGCGGGGATCGTGACATCTGACAGCACGGCACACTGGCTCCCGTGGCGTCATTTGTCGCATCCTTCGGGATTACTTTTGATGCGTGGGTGGTATAGGACGCTAAACATGTCGGTCAGATACACGTTCCAGATGCCTTTGCTTTGCTGTCGTTTATGCTATACATCGCCTCAACGTTGACTGCAGCAAAGGCTGCGAGTGCGAGCGGGTAGAATTGGTTGGTGGTTCTTCGGCACGAGTGTTTGTGTAGCCGGGGTGCATCAAAAAGTGGAGGGATTGTGCTCATAGCGTTTGCTGCAGTCCACATTAAGGTGAGGTGGTTTACGTCCATTTCCTTCTCATTAGCGAGGGGTTGACGTTGACTCGAATGGAAATACTAAAAGCGGTAGTGATGCCAGGACAATACACAACAAACTCATTATGCCTCATCGCTTTAGCATATTACTCATTAAATTTGTTAAATGTTTCAATGAATGGAACTGCCTCGATGTGTCTGCTTTTTTAGAATATAACTTGTGCATTTAAGTGAGTTGTTACCTTCTACGAGCTTGCCCTCCTGATTTTGCCTCATGGCTGGAGGTGCATTCTAAATATAAAGGGATATATTTATTTATAAATACACGTCCCAACCAAATGCGTAGGTGCACATGGTTTAATACGCTACACAGGAGCGACATTCCCCGTTGCTGCCGGGCAGTTATCCAAATATTTGAGGCAAACGGAGTTTGTGCTGCCACATTTTCCAGGCACCTCGAGGCCCGTGTGAGCCGCCAGGTGGCGCAGCAGATGATGGAGGTGGGCGAGGAAGCGGCAACGACAGAAGACAACCGCAGCGTGCTGGCAACCCTGAAGCAGGTCGGAAGGCGGGGCCAAGTGGGCACCGAGCGTGCCTTGCAAAGGGGTGAGTGCGGCGTCCAATCACGAGACTGCGTTTCGCGGCAAATCATAGGCATTGACATTGGGGCATCTTGAGAGAAAGTATGACAGAGAGAGTGGCAGAAGAGCATACAAAATACAGACCTTGCAAGTGATGTCTTGCTGCTCCTTTGTGCATATGAAAGTGATCTCAGGCTGTATGGTTCCTCTGGGATCACCAATGTCCGCATCCAGGCGTCCTTCAAATTTTTGAACCTTGAGGAACGCCTGTCTGCCTTCAATGGCAGCCGAGGAGCCCCACCTGATTTTTGCACTGATGCAACGAAACAGTGCAAATAATAAAGGCCCGTTCACACTCTTGCGACCGAGTACGACTGAGAGAGACGAGATCTCTTACAACTTCTTAAATGTTTCTAGAATGAGGGAACACACTGACATTGTGGCGCCATCTATGCGGTGACCCTAGAACTGCATTTCACAAAAGCGAAGGTTTTGCGGGATTTCCGAGGTCAAATGTGCGTAATACCCATAGAAAGGCTCGTTTATAACATTGACAAAAGCTTTTCGAGCCAAAAAAGAAAGGATATTGCGCGAGAAATAAAAAAAACTATGCCGGACCGCCGAGTTTACACTGCTTCCCAATAGATGGCGCCAGTGTGTTCTCTGGTTTAAGAAGTTTTAAGGAACCCAGGTTTAAGAGGTCGCAAGCAGTCGCAAGAGTGTGAACGGGCCTTAATGGACACGAAAGGGGAGTACTCACAGTTACGTATCGGTGAATGGCTAAGATCCGAAGAAATACCGCTTAAACTGGAACAACTTGGGGGTAGGGGCAGTTGAGGAAGTTTGAGAACCCGGGGAACCCCAAGGTTCCCAGTAACCCAGTCTGAGAACCCGCGTCTGTGCCCCACTGTTTCGGAGCAGCCGTAATACATGGGACCTTTCCCTCTAGATGGTTCTACAAACTCTACGATTCTGCTCTCGTCTTTAATCCCCACGACCGACCTCCGTTCCAGTGGAGGTGCAGGGGGGTGTCGGGGGCAAGGCATTGGGCCACGCCGGCAACAGGGCGCCCAGGGTGCTCTCCAGAGAGAACCCGGAGGGAGACGATGATGTGTTTGTGCGCCCGGCGGCACCTGCCCCGTTTGTGGTCGCCGCCGAGGGGGCCAAGGAAAACGCCAGCAGGCCGGGCAAGTGGACGTCCGCCAAGGTGGGGAGGCGGGCCTCTTTTTTTTTATTAGCGCTCGTGCTTCAAGGGTCAGGGTTTCTCATTGTCCTGAAAGTTTAAAAGAGAACTAAACCACTTTCTGCAGCGGTCTATTTGTGGTTGCGACTCCATCTAACTTGAGCTTCGTCGGATGAGGAGAAGGGCCTCTTCTCATCCGACGGCTCCCTCTGGTGTCTGCGACAGTTCAGAGGTATTCAATCTTCTGTACCGATTTTAATAGAGAGAAAGGGGCCGTGCATGAATGCAATGTTTGGATTTTAATGATGCTTAGAGCCTATAGCTCCAGTTACGATCATAAATAGACGACTTCAGAAAGCGGTTTAGTGCTCTTTTAATAAGGCAGTAGCTCTCCGCCACCGATGTTTTCAGAACCCCTTCTGAACCGGAGGGGAAAAGAAGTATATCATTTACTATGACAAAAGGGTAAACTAAGTAAATTAATGCTTGCAAACCCTACTTTGAAGTTTTGAGAAGGAGAATAATGAACCCTACCCACTCAGCACATAAGGTTTGGTCTATTTGGCTTTGTGCGGTAGCCAGCATAAGGAAAAATGAGTTTTATTGCTCGGCTTGACTGACGGTTGAGTTGAGTCTAAAAACGTTTACCGGTTCCTCGCTGTGTTCTGCAAATGCCGAGATGCCGCACACAGACTACACACTATAGCGCTGCACACAAAACATGAGGTCACGTGATGTCAACGTCCTGCGATGTCATGAGGCATTGCGAACACCACAGAAGATCTTTGCACTAAATTTTGCCGAGAAAGTTTCCCTTGCATCACGTGACATTGTGACGTCGTGCCATCACTTGCTCAAAACACACCCTGTTGTCCGCCGTGAAACCTTGCCAATAACAACAGCCACCGTAAAGAGATTCGGGAGGGTAAACATAGAACAAAATATAAAACAAAATAGAGTTACTGAGAAAAAAAAAACAGAAGCTTTTTGTCGTAATTTGACTGTTTAGCTGTTAATGTTGGATTGAATTCAGAGATGACGTTCATGCATGTTTCAGTTGATCGAGGAATAGCCTCAAAACAGGCAAACACCTTTCACTGCTTCTTTTGCAAGGGTTGTGGTGATGTCAGAATGCGAAGCTCTAATTGGCTCTGATTGAAGGATAGTGGGTAGGCCTCAATGCTTAGCTGCCTTTGAGGTCTACCTACTATCCTTCAATCGGAGCTCAGCGTTCTGACGTCACCACAACCCCTGCAAAAAGAACCAGACGAACTTGCGCTCCGCATTGTACTTCAAAGCAAATTTTCCTTAGGATTCTTACAAAAGCCTGCTAACTTTTATGAGAATCTTGAGTTTCATAACTCTTTGATAAGAGCAGAGAGTGTTTAATTTTAAGTTCCTGCTGCTCTGGACGAGCTGATGTTCAATTGTGCGTTTTTGAGAGAGCTTTTTGTCTTTAGAGGGTGCTCTCAGCCAGTCTAACGGAACGGGGCGGGTCTTGCAGGTGAGGCAGGTGACTAACAACGTGGCGGCCGGTTTCACCATACCTCAGGATGAAGCCCCCAATGATCCAGTGCCTGGGTTAGTCCTTTAACTGTTAACGTCGCCGAGCGATGTCTTTAAGCTGTTGTCGTCCGCCTGTTTTCAATTTTATTTAAGAGCACTCGGACTGCAAGGGCAAAGTACCTACCGTTGTATCCCAAGAGATGCCCCACCCCCCTATCTTCAACTTAATTTGCTTTTTTTTTTTTTTTTTAACACAGAAAGATAGTTGATAATTGCGATGTTTGGATCAATGATGGTCTTGGCGTAAATGTGGTGAGTAAACTATTGCGGAATATAAGCAAACATTGCTGTCTGGGATTTACATAATTATCTTTGATTCATTGTCCCTTGTCTCAATACCAAGTTTAGCAAGGGCACATGACCTAAGAATAGCATTTTTTTTTTTTTTTTTACATTTCTTGGGAGCAAAGTGAAAGTTAGCCCACTTCATATTTCCACCCGAGTTGCTCTCGAGTTTTGCTGTGCTATCTGTCGGGATATTACGGTAGTGAGAGTGCTACAACATGGAGAGGACTTAACTTTACCTTTCCGAATGGGCGCTCAAAAAGTCTTCATTTCCTAACCTACATTAATTCTGGAGGGTTTCCGCATATTTTTAAGCTGCGACCAATAGTGTGCGTTAACCGGGTGCCCTCTTTTTGGTTCACGATTTGTGGCCCGTCACATTCTCTGTTGGGTTTCCAGTCACCTTTGGTGAACGAGTCTTTGCTTGCAGCCCACCAGATTGGGTCCCGGGGTCATCCAAGGCACTCAGGTACGTGAGGCTCGCTGTCGGATGCCGCCTTGCGGCATTCTGTTCAAGTGCTGTTTTGTCCGTAACGATGTGTACATAATTGTGTTCCGCGTATGTTTATACAGCCGGAACTTAATCTGCCTGAGTGGGTATCTTAGTTATAGATGAGAAATTTAGCCAGTGCAGCACAACTGGGAGCCTGGCGTCTTTAGCGTGCACCACGCAGTAGTGAAACACGACCGCATGCCGGTACGACACTTGTCCAAATCGAAACGGACAGGGATGGGGATTGAATCCAGTATTCACGGGTCCCATAGCCCGGGCTTATGCTCCACGTGCTTTGATCTGCGATGCTCTAACACCCTCGACCGTTAGACGCTCTACCGACAAAGCGATGCTCTGATGCACTTCTCGGGCTGAAGCTTGCCTGTGCGTTGCAGTTGGACCCAAGATTCAAAGTCATGTCCAGTAAATTGTGTCGTTTCTCGGTGCAACGACTTTCAGATAGGTTGCAGGCTTTCAGCAATAGAGATGCGGTGAAATTTTGAAAGTCACTGATTTGCCTCAAAATAGGTTCAGCGCATTAATATCTGAATTATTAACCCAAACTGTAAGTCTTAGTAATTATTTTTTTCAAGGGTCTCCTCTTCCACATGGGGTCGGAAAGGTTGAGAGGGAGAAAACGTGATGTAAGATGAAATATGGGGCAATACAGGGGCATTACAGCTTTTTCCTAACAAGTTACAAAAAGTTTAGTAATATAAAATTACAACTGGCCTAAAAAAACTATCGAAAAATGCTTAAAATACTTTTTTTTTGACTGCCCTATCAACTTGCCAGTTATATACAACGTGTTACATTGCCCGACTGGAAAGCGTGGAATAGTTTGAATGTTGGTTTTGGCGTCACCTTCATTTTTCTTTTTTTTTTATAGCCATTTTGAATTTGGAGTTAATAAAAGAGTAAAAGGAGTAAAAGGATACTCCTTTTACTCCTTTTACTTTGGTATACTCCTTTTACTCCAAAAGGAGTAAAAGGAGTATACCAAACATATGTTTAGTGTGGGTTGCTCAAAAAACTGCCAGAGCTGCCTTTTAAAGAGATGCATAGATAGAAGAATTTGCACTTGGGGTCTTCGCTCACGCACAAGCTGTTGCGTTGTACAGGGCCATTTTTGCGCCGAAATCGCTCTATACTTCCCCGCACTGGCGCACGGAGGACATGGTGCCGACTTGATTTGCAACCATCCAATCGGGAGTGTGTGCGTGCAGCGTCCAGCGCGGCCGCGAAGAGCGGCATGTCCCGGCGTCGGGGTTCATCCTGGTCCAGAATCCGAAGGAGCGCCCCATGTACAACAAGCTCAAGGTTTACGGGGGCACCAGGGAGCTCCAGTTCGAGGAGATCCGCTGGGCCAAGATGCTGGCCAAGGAGAAAGAGCAAGGTGATCCGCCGGACCTCCACGTTGTCTCCTCCCGTGGTTCGTCCGTCGAACGGATAGACGACCCCGCACATGCCGCGAAACCTACCACGGTCCCTGCAAAGAGAGAAACAACTGAATACCGTTTTCTATTCCAGTAGCCACAATTCTGATTTGCTCGGCTGCCTTCAGTTAGAAGGATGATTGTCTGAAACATTGGTTCTCGAATCTTGATCTCGAGGAAAGCTAATTTCTTTCGATTGACAGCCACGGTGCCCTTCTCTGTCTCTGCACCGAGTTAGGTAGCCTAGATCCCTACAGACCTTGTGAACAGTAATGCACACAATGGGAAGCTTTGGGTACATAGTTTAAATATCAATGGGCGACTTGGATATTCTAATATAGTGATTAAACAGGAAGAACGGCTTTCTTAGAGAAAAGGACAGCGTCGGAAGTTCGGGGAAACCTCGAGCGTGCTTTGGGGAACCCCTGGGTTCCTAGGAAACCTGTTTGTGTTCTGTCCAACTCCTAGGTCATGGGTTCTCAAACCAGGGTCCTGGGAACACTGGGATTCCCCAGAGTACCCTGATCTGTTCCCCCCGCACCTAAGCGAAGGGTTTTCCTAGTTTAAACACCATTTTAGCAGTTCTGAGTCTCCCACTGATGCTTAACTATGAGCCAAACACCGCCGGACACTCGTTTTTCTTTGTAAACTTTGTCAGCTCCGGAACTGCTTTACTGCATCAGTGTCAAAACCGAGAGTCAGTCCTCGGTTATCGGTCAAGGCAGGTAACGGTTCCTCGAGATGGGAAAGTTCTGGGGGAAGCTCTCGCAACGCTGAAGGTTGCTGTATCTCACTGCTGAAGAATTTTAGCTAGTTTTTGGTATCTTCATGACGGACTGGGTCTGCAAAATTTGGAGCAACTTAAATTTTTTTTAACAAACTTGACATAATTTTTTCTTTTTTCTCGTTGCAGAGCGCCTGGAGCGTGAGGCTGCGAAGGACCGAGAGGTGCAGGCCTTGCGATTGCAGGTGGAGCAGATGCGAAACGAGCTCGCCGAAATGCGCAGGCTGTTTGTACAGAACAGGCGAGTCTCCACCCCTTCTCTCTTCGTCTCGATCCCGTTTCGTCGACCTCAAAAGACTTCCAGAGTTGCTTTTGAAGATAAGATTCCTTCTCGGCTTTTTGCCCACGACCTCGCCGGTGATATTCCTAATTTGAAAAAAGAAATTGTCCTTGCTCGAGAGTGCGTATGCAGGTGGCGCCCCTAAGTGTGCCGCATTCCAGAGCCGACACGTCTCAAGAAGGATCCTTTCCAGAAGTTGTAAGGTGGTGGCGGCGAACTCACGATGGTACGCTTGAGGAACCCCTTGGAGTTCAGTTTGAGAGCCCACGCTCTGGTGCAGTGGTTCTCAACCACTGATGCTTCGCGGACCCCTTGTAGATCGGCGGAGATGATGACCCCGTTCGTGGTGAGGGGAAGGGAAAGGTATATGTTAATGACGATAATGATTTAATAAATGGATATAACTAAGGACTGTGTGAAGTAGACTTCTTTCATTGAGATACACGAGAAAACTCACCCGAAAATTGGAACGTTTCTTCTCAATTTGAAAAAAGACAACTTTTATTGCCGGGCTTAACTAATGAGGCAGGGCTTCACTGACCCTTATTTGAGAACCTTTGCTCTAGTGATTACGGACTTGCTCTACGAGAAGTTTGGTGATAGACGATCCGTAGTTCGATTTTGATTGTTGTGTTGGCAGCGCCGAGCGGTGCATTCATTGCACTTGTCTCTCGACTTCTGTATAGGAGCGCACCTGTGCAAGAGCAGCAGGTGATGAAGGAGCAGATAAACCTCCTGGAGCAGAGCATCCTCATTACAAACCGGTCGCTGAGGGTGTCTGCACTCCCCCCCGGTGAGTGGACGCTCGCACACGGGGCGAGACGGCGGATTTTTGAAGAACGCCCGTTTCAAGCATTTGTTCTGGAGACTAGACTTGATGTCAGGCATCTTATTGCTTAAGAACCAGCCGAAGTAAGCTCTCTGAAATCTCGATGTGGATCCGTAACATCTCATTTCTATGTCCACCGAGACACCTGAAATATGTCATCCTAGAGGAGACTTAAAAAACTGCATTCGTAAAGAGAAAAAAAAAACACAAAAAGAACATGCACGATTTCCCGAGTTTTTGACGTTGCATTCCTCTGTGCTGGAGTTCGGTTTCCATATAACTGCTTTTTTCAACAAATATGCAGCTCAGCACCCTGTCTGAGTTTTTCAACCGTGTGAACTGAACATGGGGTCTCATATTTTTTAATTTTATTTTGAAGTGCAGTGCATTGACAGCTTTGGGCTTTTGTGCCCGTGGGGACAAAACCTTGATGGTAACATCAAGCTGATTACGTCAGTATTCACATGACGTCGTCGGCGATTCAAAAGATTCAGCGTAACATCTTCACGTGAACACCATCACAATGTCGCGGTGCTCATGCAATGCCGCGAGCGTAACATGACGTTATGTGACACCGTGATGTGACGCGACACCGTCACTCCACATGACCGTACGCTTTTCCGGATGCTCACGTGACACCGTGACGTCGGACGACGTTGTGACGTAAGGTCATTTCATCAGATGCTTGCCTTATGGTCGCGTGACCATCACGGGGTGCCCATAAGTGCCGCACATTTAGTGTCTGGGATATGTCGGAGGGACAGTCTTTTCGATGGACGGTGGTCCAGCATTGCAGCCAAGCGTGCACGGAGCTGCGGCCGTCCCCGTTCAGAATGGGAGCCAGAGCAGCAGCCCCGGCAACACCACGACCACGGACGTATCCTGCATGGTGAGGGGGCTCTGGAACGGAACCCTGGCCCAGTCTGGGCTCGAGGAGAAGTCGCCCGCCGCCAACTGTGAGTCTCCGCCGTTCCTTCATAAAAGCTTTTAGTGCAGAAGCTGTCGTGGCACGTTGAGAGATCCCCAAACTGTTAAAATTGCGTAACCCTCAGTTCAGGGGTTTAAACATAGGAGCTGGGTGCCTCGAATGGTTGCCGTCATCGGTGATCTTGAGCAAAGAAATGAGAAAGAGAGCGACGGAAAAGCGGAGAAAGAAAGCAGAGGACAGGTTAGGCGTGTTCGTTTTGCCGCGGCGAGTCGAAGTTGTTAGAGTGCTTGTCAACTTAATTTTTTTTTATACATGTACAATGCCGATGTTTTTGTGCAAGATAAGCCTGGAGAAACTCTAGACACAGAGTTTTCGAGCGATGCATTCCTTCGTGCGTGCCAGAGCGTCGTCGGCAATGTGGTACACTCGGAACCACCGACGTCAGCGTCTGTACCCCACCGTTCTGAAGCGGCCGAAATGCGCTTGGGACCTTTCTGTCCGGTTTATTATATTAACTCGATGCCTCTGTCTTTCTCTGAGGCGTGCCAGATGCCCTTTGTCGGCTTGGCCCGTGTAAACCCCGTAATGTGACTTTCTGCTTGGCACGATCCATGGCCTATGTACTCGGCGTCGGCTATTCTGCATCGCGTCGTCGAGGCTGGGGTGGCTTCCGCAACGTCACTGTGTCTAAAACGCGTCTCCGACTGGTGCGTTTACTGCGTCCCAGGAAGTGGGCCCTCGGTTTTCGCCCATTGACATAAAAAAAAAAAAAAAAGTGTCCTGTTGGTGTTGCTGCGGTGGCAGTGGATGTGGCAGATGCCTGTACCGTGGCGGGTCACCCTACAGTTTGACCGTTTGTGAAAGCTTCGGCAGCCGGTAGTTTGGACGCCGAGACGACGGCGACGCTCGCATTCCCTCCTACGTTTCACTGGGACTCCTGTGCCCAATTGTCAGGGTTGCGAAACCCGACAACACGATGCTACGACTTCTGCGATGCCGTTTGTTGCCACTTCGGGACCGCATTTGATGCACGGGCAGAATAGGACGCTGAACGCGCCGGCCGGATATTTTACCGTGCCCTCTGAAGATGTACCGGCGCGAGAGACGGTTCGGCGAATGACCCTCGTGCGATTTGCAGGCAGCACGGACGGACGAGTGGCGCACCCCACGACCGCGGCCGCCCCCTTTGAGGTGTTCAGCGAGCCGACGCAGACCCGGCCCCCCTCGGTGCCCTGCGGCCCCGCCGATCCCACGGACGTCGCGGGGACGTGTCTCGTGGCCGATGAAAACGGGCGAGTGCCTTTGAATTGACCTTCGCATTTTTCCGGCACTTGCTCCCGAGATTTGTTTTTAAATGGGAATGTGTTTTAAGCGGCGTTTTCGGCGTCACGAACGAGCGTATAAATAAAGCTTGTATATAAACTATATAAACAGTCGGATGCTGGAGCCACTGAGCTACTAGCGCAGCTGGCATGGATTGCTCCATGTTTTTACTGGAATACAAAAGTGTCGGCGACAACAACAGGTTTTGGAGGAAACTAATAAATTAAGTAACGAAAGCAAAAAATATGATAAAATTTAAATGAGAAATAAAATTGGTAAATAAGAAATAAATAAGGAAGTGAAAAAAAAAACAATTAAAAAAATTACTGCAAACCTTTTTTTTTTTTTTGCGGGCTCGATATTTTTCAAGTTTGACAAAGTGCAGTTTTTGGAAATATTATATGGCCACTAAGTTTCGTGCCTTGCGAAAATGAGATCCTCTCGAAAATTAAGTCGTTTACGGTAAGGGGAAAAATACATAATAGAAAAATTAAAAATCTTTCACAAATGACGCACAAAGCGTGTGTAAAACACGTTGTGTGCTCCCTGGTTTTTGTCAGCATGGTCGAGCCTGTATAATGTTGTAGGTTAAAGGGACACTGAGACCCCCAGACATTTTTTTTAATGTTTTTTGTTAGGCCATTCGTTATGGTTTCAGGAGACTACCCAATCAATATTTCGCTACAGCGTCACACATATTTTTAATGAAGTCAGAAAATTCAACTGCTCGGAACCGAAACTGTACTGGGATGGAAGCAGAAGTATAGAGATGGAGAAAGTCACCGGAAATCACTTGGCTGTGCAACTTTTTTTTTTTTTTTTTTCGATCAACATATTTGCAGTTTTTTTAGAAACCACGAAAAATGGGTATCATGTTTTTTGTGTATTTTTAGTATTGAGTGTATGCCTTCGATGACCCACAACTTCGATTGTCTTTGGTGGTTGTGTCTAAACCGTAGAGAACGGCATGTGGCCACGGAGAAGAGAGTGAGCGAGACTCAGAACGGCTAGTTCTCGATCAGCTGTACCCTGACCGAAAGAAAACGAACTTCGAGCCGCAAATTTTGTTCTGGGTGGTTGGGCTCTCATCTGCTATGTACAAATTAAAACCTTGGCGAGCATAAATACCCTGTCAGTGTGCCTTTAACCATTATTTTAGCAGACCGGAGCCAGCCATTCATGCACAACTGTAATCCAACCACTCCCTAGTTTGTGCATCATTATTTAAAAGGTCCGTAGGCTTCGGAGGCGTTTTGTCGCATCGATCCCGAGACCGAAAGGAGTTTCTTGGCCGTAATTGAGGAGCCTCGCCCTAAGCAATTCTGGTCCCGCGTGCTTCTCGCCCTATTTAACCAGTTCTATTGCATCAAGGTGCCGCTTTTATGCGCCGCGGTTGTTTTGGAAGCATGGATTGACGTGTTTTCCCCGCACGTTTCGCGCACAGCCCTCCGCCCGGCTCCGGCCAGCAGTGTGCGAGGAGTGTCTCTAGACCGCACCAACGCAGGATCCCCTTTGCAGAACTGGAGCCGCCGGTACGCCTACTTTTTCTCTGGCAAGCGCACGGCGCCCGAAACCCCTTTTTGGGCAACATCAGTGGTCGCCGTATTTCGAGCACGAGGTCCTGCTCTGTGCCGATGCCGAACATCGACGTGCCGCTCTGGTCCACTATGTGGAGCGCTTGCCCGAAGTAGTGCGGCCTCGGATTATTGGCAGAGCGGCTGCTATACCCCATCTCACTAGTTCCGCGCGGTGCTGTGAAAGCCACACCGTGAGAAAGAAAAGTCGCTTTTGTATGAATTTTGAGTGATCGACTGATCTCCGAGCAGACGAAAAGCGACGTGGGGGTGCACGAAAGAGGGTTTGGGTAAGAGGGAAGTTCCTCCTTCCGTTCCTCCAACTGCTCGGGTTACGCTCTTGTCTCCCCACTTTTGGTAGCGCTGCGTGCAGCTAGTGAGATAGACGACGTGCGCTTCTGGAAAGGGTCTCTTATACTTCGTTTGGGTTTAAGTCCAGACGCAGCCGACGCTATGAGGTAACGGGACCAGTCGAGCAGCTACACGAGCCACTGAGCCTTTTTTATTTACGATTGGTTCGGCGACAATACAGCACGTAGAGAAAAACGACAAACTCCACGATGGGGGGCACTCATTTTTGACCATAGGTCGGCACTTCAGGACCCGCTCACTCGCCATCACATCACCAAAATCTGAAGCCCATCAAGGTAATTCACAATCGCATTGCAAAGCATACCGCCATTCAAAAGTCACAGCCCTTCACAATATAGATTTCAACTGTGCCAGACACTCGTAGCCAATCACATCTTGGCCCCTCAGAGTCGCCCCCATCACGGTTATTTTCACTCATCAGGCACGTATACAGGGGGTGGGGGACCCATCTCCCCCCATCCGGATACGTGCCTGATCGGAGCTATATATGCAGAAGGAGTTCGGAAGATGGGTGGAGCTTGTGGCCGCTAAATCTATCTAGAGTGAGCTGACCTCACGACAACACAATATGAAGATTCATTTTCATTTTGCCGCTTCACTCAGAGAGCCCACTTAAATTTACGGTTACAAGTAGCATTATGGAAACATTTCTCATTCATTGGTATTCTATTACGCCTGTAATTCGTCACTGCATTAAAAAACCGAACGGTTGTTATCAATTTCCAATAACAAAACTTGCATATAAGTTTTTCTTTGTTTTCAAACAAAAGCATGGTTTCTCAATCAAAAAGGGTCAAGCAATTTAGAGAAAAGGACCATGGGACACCTTTGACGTCTTAGAGAACTTCTGGTTCACAAAAATAATGAACAAAGCCCACCTTGACATTGCTGCTTGAAATGACGAAGTCAGAAATCTGCTAAATTTTTTCCCATATTTTTATAAACCAACTTGCCTCCTCCAAGTCAATAAATTGTACAGCCGAATGCCCTCGTTAAATCTCCAACTTTGTTGTCCATGTAGCATTTATGCTTTCTAGCATAGCTGACGTAAGCAAGCACGACAGGCTTGCAAAGACGGAGCGACCGGAAGTCTTTTGGGATGCGAGCGTCAGCTCATGTTTGTAAATAGCAAAAGGGTCTATGGACGAAAAAAAGAAATGAAAGACGGTAATATTTTACAGCGGAGCTGTTAAGGGCTAGGTTCCCCAGGATCGTGTCCGGTACCAAACTCGTGTCGACACAAACCTACACGAAACATCTGGATAGCTACCGCCATCTATAAGCGATGGCGGCAAGCACACAACCAGTCTGGTTGCCGCCGTCGCTCGTATGTCGCGGCAACCTTTCCAGCTATGATAGAAGAATGGATTGTTGGGCACCATTGGTGGGAATTCATCGTAAGAAACAGCGCGAAAAACAGACGAGGACGAAGAAGAAACACATGTGAAGAGCGCAGCGCACGTCACGTCTGTTTCTTTGTCCTCGTTGGTTTTGCGCGCTGCTTCCTACACTCTTATCAGTTTCGGTTTGGACTCAGGATAGGTCAGCCGTGCGCTCTTTCGGGGAAAGGAGACAGGCTGCGGAAGGAGTGGCGACGTACGCAGCAGCGTGGAATGGTTCCGCAATTGACGCGAAGCCGCAATCGCCTTGACTTTCACTGCGTCCACCGCTTCAGACTCCCTTGCGAAAGAAGAGCACACATTGCTCGCCTGGAAAGCCGCCGCCGAGAACAGAAGCAGCGATGTAAACGGCGCCGGGGGGCCAATGCCACGGACGATGATCGCACTTGGGACGCCAAGCGCAAGCGCGAGGCCCGGCGACGACAGCACTCTACGCTAGCTGAACAGTTCCCGGGTGCGACGGCGAGGTTCTGGGGGGAGTTCGTAGGGAACCCGTTTGGCACCACGTGCGCCGTGTGCGACCGACTCTGGTTCACCGGAGACATATCCATGATCGGCGGCGCGTCGGACGAGAATAAGCAGGAAACGGACGCGTGCGCGTTGCGACAGTGTATCAAGTCAGCGGACATTTACAAAGAACCAGTGTGCAGAACGTGCCGAAATCCCTTGCTCAAAGGCACAGTGCCCTGGTTCGCGACCGTGAACGGCTACAAGTACCCATCCGTACCGGAGCACCAACCGAGGTTGAACGTGGTGGAGGAACGACTAGTGGCGCCTCGACTACCGTTCATGAGCCTTCGGCGGTTGACGTGGTATGACAAAGAAAAGCGGGGACAGTACGGTTGTCACATAACCTATTACCTAATCACACCTTAATTTTTACATTTATAATTACTTCATTTCTACCATAGTAAACAGCTTCACTGGTTTTCCTTCTTCACTAGAGTGGAAAGGCTGAAAGTTTTTTTAAAGATCAACGCAGATAAGGAAGTTTGAGCAATTGATTGCGTGGAAAGACACGTCACTGCGGACATGGAGTGGCTAATCCAAAGTGGGTCGTGAATTAGTAACAATATGGCAGGGGAAATATTTGGTCGGATGGACGGATGTTAATGGCTATATCCTTTATAAAGGGTGGCAGCTTGCGCCACCTAGCCTATGTCTAAAAGACAAACATATGATTCCTCCTGCCCTTCTGAGCCAATTTTCTCCCCTATCACCAGGATGACCTTTGGGGGTCGGGCAAAAAACTAAAAACATCATCCCCCGCTTCTTCCCCCCAGCAAGGGAGTCGGCAATTTTTCTGGTCAAACATTGTCAGCGTTACCCCAGCACAGGACCCACTAGGGGACAGGGTTGCTTCTGTGATGCCTCAATACCTGCTCAGGCCTTTCCATCTGCTGCTAAAAATGGAAGCGCAAAGAAAACACAACAGTCGCATGTTCACAAAAGAAAAATACGCCTCCCCACCTGCACCACCCTTGCCACCAATACCACACCCCCATCCCCCTAGCAACGCCGCTCAGCGCTCAAAGTCAAGCCACAAAACTTTTGCGGGGAACGCCAACAGCCAAACTCGTCTCCGTGTCTGAATTCATGAACTTACGATCACAAACACCTCGGGGTTCACAGGCTCACTCCCCATCACATCACAAGCCCATCATGTCCACGATGCCACTCACCATCTCATCATAAACTCATCATGCTCCTGAAGTTGCTCCAGGCTCACAAAGTCACTCACCATCTCATGATCTCGTGACGCTCATGAGGCTACTCACCATCTCATCATGAACTGTTCACTCTCACGAAGTCACTCACCATCTCATCTGATCAGAGTTGACAACGTCATTCACCATCACATCATGACCTCTTCAAACTTCACGAAGTCGCTCACAGCCGCTCACAATTACGCGGTGAGTGTGAGTGAGGCGGGTTCATGGGTGACTTTGTCGAGGTATGCCCTTGACGCTGTCCGGTTGGTTTCGTCGGCTGCATATGGTCTTGAAGGTGATACGAAGTATGGTAAACAAAATTATTTCTTTCCGTTCTAATTAATGTGATACTTGCGGCGTGGCCTAGGGCTAAGCGTAAGCAAACAAGAAACCAAGATATATATATTTTTTTTTTTTGTTAGTTACGCAATGGAAGAGAAAGCTGGTTCCCACACTTGCGACTGCTTACGACCAAGTGCCCTGCAACCTCTTGGGATCTCTCACGACGAGAGAAAGCACTGGCGCCATCTATCGGGTAGCTGTAAAATACTGATTTCTCTTTTATTGTTCGTGCATCATTTATTCTTTTCTTGGATCGAAAAACCTTTGACAATGTTATACACAACCCTTTTACAGCGGAGCTGTTAAGGGCTAGGTTCCTCAGGATCGTGTCCGGTACCAAAGAAATGTCGACACAAACCTACACGAACCTCTGGACAGCTACTGCCATCTATAAGCGACGGCAGCAACCAGTCTGGCTGCCACCGTCGCTCATAGATGGCAGCAACCTTTCCAGCTATCATAGAAGAATGGATAGTTGGGCAAGTTGGGCGCGTAAAACAGACAAGGACGCAAAAAAAAACACACGTGACGAGCGCAACGCACGTCACGTGTGTTTTTTCTTCGTCCTTATCTGTTTTGTGCGCTGTTTTCTACGCTCTTATCAGTTTCGGTTTGGACTCATGGTGGGCCAGCCGCGTGCCCTTTCTTCGGAGAAAGAACACTGGGTGTGGAAGGAGCGGCGACATACGCAGCAGCGCGAATGGGTCGTCCGCAACCGCCGTGCGCGTCGAGCGCTTCAGATTTTTTTGCGAAAGAAGAGCAAATCGCTCGCCTGGAGCGTCACTGCCTAGAACAGAAGCTACATCTCCGCTGCTCTTCCTTCTGCACCAAAGTGGAAAGGCTGAAAGTTTTTTTATAGATGATATGCAGCACGTTTGATCTTGCAACTACCAGAAAACTTAACTCTAGTAAAATGCAGTTCCAGGGCCACCTCATGGATGGCACCGGCGTGCCAGTGTGTTCTCTCGTCGTAAGAAGTCGTAAGAACTCTGTCGTCAGCAAACGCGAATGCGTGAACCAGCCTTTAATCCATCCCATTTCACCTTAAGAGGTGGGACAGAGTATGAACTGAAACGAAGTATGATTCCGGTCGCCTGTTCACGCAACTAAAAGTGTCATCTCTGCTTGTCCTGCCACGTTTGTAGAAGCCTCCCGCAGAAGATGAGGAGGAGGAGGAGGAAGGTGGCGGCATGAACGGCTTCCAGCCCTTTACGGACGACGACAACTTCACCTACGCACCCACCAAGAGCTTCGTGAAGAAGGTCCGTGGGCATAGACGCCCTGGCGTTGTGCCACTTGACGCTTGCTAAATGTGTTTTGTAACTTTTCATGTTTCAAACATTGAGAAACTTTTCTCAGCATCTTGACGTTACCATATTCACACCTAGCAACTGCTACAGCTGTGATTCGCTATGTCTTGTCATCGTCCTTATCATTAATTGGAAATTCCTAGCATTGCGTAGAAGATCATGCGGTGCCAACGTGTTTTTAGATCTTTGAATGGCATCGTAAATAGTAACTGACACTCCCCCTTTATATAATTGCAAGACCGTGAAAAGAATTCATAGTGAATTTGGGCGATGTCAAACCCCATGTTCCTCTGTCACGGGAAGTTGCGTGACAGTATTGCCACCGATTGGTTGCTGCTCCCTCAAGCATTCTCCGATTGCAGCAGTTCAGTTACCCCAAGGCGAAGCGTCGGCCTATGGATCCCGAAATGGCGGGTTCGAACCCAAGGTGGCCCACAATTTGACGTACGCTTTTTGCAGGTTTGATTGCGCGTCAAAAGGTCCCCAGGCAAGGGAAATTAATACTCAGCCCTCTTCCGGGGCACGCCCGATGCCTTTCGTTGGCTTGGCACGTAAAACCCCCAGATTTGACTTTGAATGTGACTTGGGATACCGGTTTAAATCCCAGCCGTTCGCGTTAACTCATCCGCGACCTCGAAGCCTCGGTAAAAATTGTCCTACCCGAGGTTGCCGAAAGAGTTCGAGAAACATTGAGTGCCATCCCGAGATCGATTATGCACCGCGGTCATGGACCTTAGCATCCCTGTTGACGAAAAGTGACTTGCGAGGGGTCGTCTTTGTGAGGCCTTTCGTCAACACCCGAGCAACTGCCGGCTCTCTCTGCAGGTGACCTCCACGCCTTTCGACGGGAGGCTTCCGCCGGTGGGGGAGGACTTCACGGTGGGCGGGTTGACGGAGCTAGTTCAGGACGTGGCACTCGAACCGGAAGCCAGGAAAGAACCATATATGGCGGCGGCAGTGAAGCGCCGGCTCTCGGCACCCCTGGTCGTGGCAGGAGATCTCAGGTGAGCCAAAACCAGCTCCAGTAACCGGAGGAAGGACCCTCCTCCTTTTCAGCATTTGCTCCGCTAAAGAGCTAGTTTTCGCCGTTTTTTTAATTTTTTTATTGGAGGATGGCATCGCTTCGGTCGCGCACCAGTCGAATAGCCGTGCTTGGAGATTTGTGTCTGTCCTTTGTCCCCTTTGTTCCCCTTCTCCAGGGTTTATTATTATCATTCTTGTCCAGCTCGCTTGCACCTTTGCATTATAGGCATTGCTTCTTTTGAAGTCAATATTGCAGATTGACGGCAGGCTCTTTGATTACAAGGTCAAAGCTGACTGCCGTTCACATTGGCAGACCATCAGCACGAAACTTTAATCTTGAGGACGAACATATTAGGACAGTTTGGCTTATGGTTATGCACTGACGGGTGGTTCAGACTTGCTCAAATAGTGCTTTAGACTGGGAGATTGCTTTACACAGGTGCAGGGAAAGCGGGAGAAATTTTCGAGTCTGGGGAGCCCCTAAGGGCACTCTGAAGATCCCTTGCATTTCTAAAAACCCAGTTTGAAGTTTTGACACTGGCGGTTCTGTCGCGACGTCTGGCATTGCAGCACCATTTTGGAGGGCAGCAAGGAGAGCTCGAGCAAGTCGGGCAGCTCGAGCGGCTCGAGTTGCTCGTCTGGATCATCGTCCGTCTCGGCCGCCGCACTCAGCGCCCAGAGCCGGCTGCCTGCGCTGCAAGAGGAGGCTTCACCGCCGAGGTGGGTTCAATAACAATAGAATTTTAGCGGATTGTTTTTTTCGCCCTGATAACGATACCTCCTCTCCCCTTCGGCGGCCTTGGGCATGCATCGTATTGTTATCGGGTGTCGTTATCGGGGCGAAAAAACGGTCTGCTAAAACTCTCTAATGTCATTTGGACAGGTTGCTCACCACAAGGTATGGTTAGTTGGCGCCAAAAGAGCAGTGTGTTTAGTTCCGCGCTTGCTCCTGTATACGGAAAAGCGACGCAAACCTCTTCCTTCCCAAGCCAGTTTCCCCTTTTCAAGGGGGGAAAACCTTCTCTCCCTCTGTCTGCTCCCAGCAGATGACAGTATTTATGAGCATAAGCCGCCTTGATGGCTCCAAGTCAAAGCGCTAACCTTTGGATCCCCTGGTGGGCGGGTTCCAATCCGGGCTACAACTTATTGCGAACATGGCGCTGTGTGACCCAGATTTCTTTTTCTCACGAAAAGATCCCCGGGTGGTCCAAATGAATCCTCAGTCCTCTACGGGGGCATGCCAGATGCCCTTCGTTGGTTAGGCATGTAGAGCCCCCAAATTTGAGCCTCCTTCTCATAGGAGGTTGATAAGAGGGATGAGAAGGGTCTCAACTCTCCATGAGGTGAGGCCCTTCCCTCCCTTCCCAGCTAACGGCTCCATTTTGGAGCGTGGCCACGCAGCATTTCTACATAATAAGGCCATAGTGCCAAATTATTGACATCACTAAAAGCACAAGTTCGGAGCATGGAGTACCGCATCGGACGGAGACCCGTCTTCAGTCGGTGAGAACACAACTCTCTGCCGAACGCCAGTGCAGAACTTTTCTCTCCCCCCCCCCCGGCGCCATCAAAAATTTCATCGCCTACTGGGAAGGAAGAGAAAAATATTTGAAGGTGGGGTGTTGGCAAAAAGGAAAGTTGAGTACAGTGTAGACTGCATATAACGTATGTCGCGGGAGTCGCAAAAATCCGCACTATAAGCGGTACCGCATTATAACCAAAACATCAATTTTTCAGGCCAAAATACATGCCATGAGACTACTTACCTTTGTAAAAGAATTTACTTTATGTTAGGTGAAAAATAAAGCTTAGTTTGAGGAAAGTCTTTATTTCACCAGACTAGAACAGTTCTGTCTCAAGTGTGTCACACATTTTGAAAGAAATGAGCGACTTTTGCCTGGCGCAGCCTTTTAACAGCGTCGCGGGTTGCGGACGGACGTTGCGAGCGTTCAGGATTGCTAACCCTAATCACTTTTCTCCGGCGATGAAAACGCGTGAAAATTCGCATCCTTTATACGGTACGCGCCAGTAATACCTTCAACTTGAGCACAGGCATGAAATGCTCCAAATAAGAAATCCGGGCGATGTTCGAAAACACAGAAAACACCACTCTAGTCGAAGTAAACAAACACGACGACACGGGCGTTTCTGCCGTCTTGAGAGTGCCGCCACGACATCGCCGCACGAGTAGGTGGATCTTCCCTTGGATCTTCCCTTCTAGTACGTGCTGGGTTATCATAACGACACACAACGAAAATTCACAGTCAAGGGTAGCGCTTTTACGCGGAACGATGAGCCTCCATCACGCAATCTACATCGACGATCAAAACCAACGCCATGTTTGCGGATAGACGCAGCCGGCCCGCGACCGGAGAGGAGGAGAAGCGTTGTAATAGAGGTTGGGGGGGAAAGGAGAGAGCCTATAGTGTGTACGCACTGCCGGCATGCAACGCGCGCGAACACTTCTCCTCGACCTGCGATTGGTCTGTCGTTGCGGTTGTTTCCAACCATCGCAGCGGAGGGACGCACGCACGAGAACGACACGTGCATGCGTCCCTCCGTCGCTATGGCAACTGCAGCCTCTCTCTTCGCATCTCCCGGTTTCTTCGAGCAACCTCCTTGCCCCGCGAGTGCCGCTTGCGGCTCGCGCCGTTATCTAGCGCCGCAAAGGGAAGCGTGCTCGCTGCGCCGGTCAGTCGGCACGGCCGCCGGGCTCTTCCAGAAACCGCACTATAACCGGTATTTCCCTTCGCGCGCCTGCATTTTAAGCGGTATGTAAATACATGGAGTTCTATGGGAGGCGAACCGGTGGTTTAAAAAAGCCGCGTTATACCCGGTCCTGCACTATAAGCGGTTACGTTGTAAGTGGTCTATACTGTATAGTGTTTTGTGCTACCAATAGGTGGTGCCACTGTTGTCTCGTCGTAAGGATTCGCAGGAGGATATAAGGTGCTTGGCGGTAAGCTGTCGCAAGTGTGTGAACGAGCCTTTAGCACCTGCGAACGAGACCGTGCGGATTTGACATTATTTATGGCAGTCCTCGGACTTACGTCCTCCTCGCGTCATTTGTGTTGCAGGCAGCAGCTGTCGCCCGAAGACTGTGGCCAGGGGGACCACCTGGACCCCTTCGACCGAATAGTGACGGACACCATCCTGTCGTCCCTGGCCGTGGGACTCGAGCAGCGTCATGGTTTTTCTACCCGCAACTCAAACCGACCCCTCCTCAAGCCGGACCACACCGTCACTCTCGGTGAGCATCCGGTAAACTGGTCCAGAAGTCTCGGTACTTCTGGGCTGGTTTGCTCAGCGGCTAAGCTCCGCTTAGGAGGTTTTTCGTGGTCGCGCAAACAACTTCCAGAGAAACATCAATTTCTTTTTTTTTTTAATTTGCGTCATCTGTTTTTTGTTACATTGTCAAGACTAGCATAGCGTCCACAGTGCTGCAGCTCGGCATTGCAGCAAGAGCACGTGACTTTGTAGTGCATCTCGTTCGCACGCGCTCTCGTGCGATAAACGTCGAGCGACGCGCTCGCGCCAGTGGCTTTGACGGCATTAGGGCACTACGGAAGCTCACCAGCCTTGACTATGCAAAACAAAATGCTCGACGCCAAGACAGGCAAATGGCTACCGTTAAGTCCATCCTTGCTTCACTTATTCGAGTCTGGTTTTGCGCATTGAAAGAAAGTGAATGGGCTTGAAATGTTAAGCGAAATTAACTGGATTTGTGTTGTTTAGGAGTGGCTTGTAAAGTTGTTTTTGAAAAAAAACCTCGTTAACCGAGACTTATAGACAAGAGCAGGCAAGGCTTATATCTGCTAAGCGGAATCGACTGGAACGCTCAGTACTTCCTGCCCTGTTGGCCGGTCAAGCGACGTGACAATGCCTTTTGTGGCTATTTTAGCCGCTGGGAGAGGGGGCCGCTTTAACCAGCAAACTGCCCCTCCCCCCGCAAGTTGGATCTCGTGAATCGGCACCCCTTGATGCCCTTTTCGATGCACAGGTTGGCCCCGGAGGGAGTTTCACGTGCAACGCCTGATAGCGACGGGAGCCTACGCCAAGGTGTACCTGGCGGAGGTGGTGGACCCCGAATTCACCTTCATGGACACCGACGGAACCTTTGAGGTGGGTGCCGCCCCCACCTTTCGAGGGAAGCCAATCGCTTGGGTGTGTTTTGTCGGGTAGCTGCACCGCAACAGTTAAGGCAGGTTCACACCTCCGCATTCGAGTGTGATTGATTGCATCGCGACCGCCCATAATCTCTTACGACGAGAGAACACGGGGGTACACTGGCGCCATCTATCAGGGAGCCCTAAAACACTCCCGATATACAAATGACTAGACTGTAGGTGTCCCAGTATTTGCGAAATCAAGTCTACGCGATGTCCGTTCGTTCGCAGACGACCGAGTTAGCGATGGCTGGAATCTGTGACGCCATCTCCCGATAGGTGCAGCGAGCAGAGGATGGACTCCGTCGCCTGTTTTCTACGCACTCGGAGCCGTGATTATTCCAGCAGTCTGTTCTGCTTGCTGGGACACCGAAGCCTGCCGTGACGACAGACAGTTTCATTGAAAGTGTGGGTGACAGATGTTGTCGTTGGGTGTTGCAGCACCCGGAACAGCGGAAAGTGGCCCTGAAGGTGCTCGCAGATTGCAACCCGTGGGAGTTTTTCATCTGCTCCGAGCTCCGCAGTCGTCTTGCAGAGAAGCCGCCGCCCACGGTGGTACGTCTTACCTCGGACCAGTCTTACGGCGGCGCTCTTTCGTTCGGAATTTTGTGCCTGTGGCCCTCTTTTGGTCGAGATAAGAGCGAAAGCGTTCTCGGCTGCAAATTGTACATGGCGCCACAGATAGCGCGTAATCAACATTAAAGGACACATGCCAAGGAAAAAAACATTTTTTTTAGACAGCTTAGATGGAAAAAGGATGTCATAAAACGATTTTACAACGAAGAAAAAAATTTTTAGAGCTATATTTACGGCGCAATACGAATTTGTAGTTGGCGCTCGCGGGAGCCGCCGCTGGTCACGTGGTAGGCCCGCGCGCCGCCGCGCTGCGTCGCCGCCGCACGCTGAGCGTTGTGCGAACGCCGCTTCAACGCGTTTCTTTACGCCGCCGTCGCCGCCGCCGCACAAGTTCGTCTGCGATGTTCTGGGAGAATGATTGGGTATTCTCTGTGACCTTATTTCAGAGGAGACGGGCTTTGACCTTACATTCTGCGGTTACTTTCCAGGATATGGGGCGTTCACTGATCTCACGATCCCTGATTGGCTTACTGCTTGTGTTATCTTTCAGGCTTCTTTTTTGTCCGAACAAACTTTTTGTAAGCAAAATAAATTTTACTTCTGTTACCTCCATCGTTTTCCTCTAGCACGCATGTACTCCGATTTTGGGCTAGTAAAAATCGGGAAGGAAATCCGTAAAAAAAAGTGGAACGTCTTTCGCTCCTTCGTTTTACTTTGTCGCGGACGTCCCCCAACCGTAAGGTCCGCGGCCGCGTCGTTCGGGTAGGATGAATGTTCGCAGATCGCGGAGTCAGCGATGAGGTATTTGTAGGGGTGGGCGATGACTTTTCGTTTTTATTTTTTGTAAATCGATATTTGGCCAAAAAGTGGGGTTGATGATGGCTCGGGGATGGGCGATGACTCGGCATATTACGGTAGTCACACTTGAGCTTGCGTAACTGTAACAGCAAGTGAATTGCTTTTTAAGAGGAACTATTTGCAGCTGTGTATTCTGCCATGCTCTTTGGGGTTTTAGTGTGTCCAAGTCTTCGAAATTCTAACGGCTTCCAAGGAAACTGTCTACGCTCCTTCAGAATGGCTGTAACAGTAATCGGTAATGACGACAGATTCTGCCATTTGGCTAGTTCAGAAACTGAGCTGCGAGCTTGTACAATAGTCTCACGATAATTCAAACATGGGTATTTCATACTTCCGGTTAATTCAAACGAATTTCTAAATTTTGGCGGACCCACAATGTTTTCAGCTTATATTAATTCATACCTTCTGTTCTCGCAGCCCCGTTGAGCGCACTTTTTACCAAGCACCGGTGCGCTGCGGAGAAGCAGCACCCGAGGAGCTTGCTTCCGCAGGTGTTGCTTCTCTGCAGCGCATCGGTGCTCGGTAACAAGTGCTCTCAACAAGACTTATTTGCGACTCCAAGGAACTAAAGGGGGTGTGCTGGTCAGGCAAAATGGCGGACGAAAGGAGGTCCTTTTCATCGTTCAGCACACGGACCACCATAAATTTCTAGCACTGCAGTATAATGTCTGTGTTATATATGAAAGCAAAAGCAATTTTTCGACGGTAAAAACCTTCTAGTCGGTGCGTAGGAATGACAAGGCGGAAGCATAAAATGAATTACTGGAAACAATGTTTGTTTCTATGCTGCCTACAAGAACCAAGCAGCGATAGCAGACGAAAGAGTCAAAACGACCTCCTCTGCTGAGCTTCTCGGCATTGCTGCTACACGGCGTCGATTTCCCTGAAGTCGCCAATAGTCCACAATAGACTTTTTTGCTGGATAAACAAACTTAGTTTTGTTTTGAGGTGCCATGCATTGTCTAAACAGTCCACGGTAGACAGCATAGACAACAACAGTTCACAATAGATAACAGGAATGACAAAAATGCAATACATTGAAGAAACATGTCTTAGTGTCTGCAGGCTGATGTATTTGCAGTGTGACTGCGGCTTTACCATTCTTTCGCCCTCTTCTTGCAGCTGGACTCTGTGGTGACGATTGAAGCGGCCTGTCTGTACAGAAATGGCGCCATCTTGGTGATGCCGTTTGGACAATATGGCACGCTCCTGGTGCGTAGCTTCGGGTCTTGGGTTCATGAGTGCGGCGTTTTGCCATGATTGCTACTTTGAGCCAAACATGTGCATTCTAAAGCCACTTGCGGAGTGTAACTGTGAGCACGGCACCGAGGTGGCGGAACCTTGCAGGTGAAACGTGTAATACGGAACGTTGCAGAGTGCTTTTTAAGGTTCCTCGCCGAGTGCCTCCAAAATGACGCATCATGGGAAAGTGATCAGGCATCAAAGAAGAACACATCTGGCAGTCTTCTCCTTGGGTGCATGTGGCCTAGGTCTTAGTTCCCGTAGCAGCGGTGGAACGTCGGCAAGTTGAACAGCCTTGCCTGGTGCCTTTAGAGCTTCACTGATATGGCACTCTCGAAAATTCCTTAGATACGATTTCCCTGTCTGTGCTTGAAATTCGTTCATAGCTCATCGATTTGCAGGCAAAATGGAGCGCAGCACATGCAGAAACAATGGGGTTATGTTTGTGCACGATGCAGGACCTGGTTCGGCGTTACCAAGAGCAGCAGTCGCAGGGCAGCAGGGGCATCCCGGAGTCCATGGCACTCTACTTTGCCCTCGAGCTGCTGCTCATTGTGTCCGCGGTGCACAAGTGCGGCATCATCCACGGAGACCTCAAGCCCGACAACGTGCTCGTCTCCGACCTGTAAGTTCTCTATCTCTCTCGTACGTGCACAGTGTTTTCCGACGTCCTGACGCGCGAGTCCATTTCGACTCCCGAATGTTTGGACGTACGTTGCGGCCCTGGCAACATGAAGAGGGTGCTCAGGGGAATTGCCTACTTGGTCCACTTTATGTAGTTTCGCCGCAACTTTGCAAGGAGTGAAAGCTACGGCCCTGCGAGCCAATTGGACCAACGTAGGCGAAGCACGTGGCAGCCCTTACCAAATGACTGGGGCGAGAGCACAACCCGGGCAGTTGGGGAATCCTCTTTTGTATGTCCCAGATGTCGCTATTTGTATGTCCCGACTTCGACAACAGTGCCTAAACTAGTGAGACAAGGTATAGACCATTTTATCGTGGGTAGCACCATTTTGAGAGCGAGAGAGAAAAGGGGAAAGGGCTACCGGCGCTTTCCTCCTTTCTGATTGTGTAGAAAGGGTGGAAGTCCCGGATGAGAGGCTTGGTCGGTGTTGGGCGTCTGCAGTGCCCTAACTTTGTTCAAACTCCCAAACTTAATTAAAGCCATGGTCTTCGATGGCAACAGTCCCCCGGTCATCGGACACCGTTGCTGGGTGATAGGGTGCACGAATAACGACAGAAAGCGTCGAATACCGCCCAAGGACCTCGTAGCTTGCATGGAATCCGGCAAGGCAAGTACGGCTGGAATGTTTTTAAGCTCCATTGCTTTCCGCATGACTAGAAATGATGAACCATTTATACATTTTTGCTTGCAACGGGCCTATTTCAACGTAGCCGCTTTTGGTTGTAATCAACAAGCGATACACGAAACGGGAACCTGAATTAACTTTGAAAACGCCCGGAGCTGCTACATATCGTCTTGCTGTGCTGTTTATATCTTCGTGTCCCTGTTCTTATATTTCCTTGTGAATGAATGACGAAGACGCTCTAGATGTACTTTTATCGAACCGCAGAAAGCCTCGAAGCAGCCACGAATTATTTTACTATTTGATGCAATATTTTGGGTACTCACCTCCAATTTTTATAGCTAGCACGTTCGCTGCCACCGTTCCCTCCGTCGCCACACTGGCGGATGCCATGACTCAAATAAAGAAACGTGCACGCTGGGCTCGAAAACGCAGATCGCAACATACGAGACGTTCCCTGCAGCGACTATCAAGCGCCTCAAAGCGCCTTAGTCAACGGAAACAACCCACCAGCGGCACTCGAAGGAGCGCTTTTGCCGGCTTTTTAATATCGCGCAGGAGATCGCGATTTAAAAAAAATTAATAGAACCACGTTTTCAACAATTTCTAGCCTCACCCGGCGGCGGAAATGAGCCTTCAACTAAGTGTTGTAGATGATAAAATCGAGTCAGTCACCACTCCAAATTATCACTATTAAGATAAATTCAGTTACGAAATTTTACAAGTTGAAACAGCAGTTATCATGAGAAAACTCGCACTCACATTGCGAGCGTACCCCATGTTCATCGGCGGTACAACGTTCGGTGCGCGCTCCATTCGAAAGGATGGCGTTGAGGAAACGCCTTTTCGGTTTACGGACGCAATCCACTGCCACCGGAGACAGGGGTCATGTGGAAAGCGATGGAGCTCAAAGACATTGCAGCCGCTCTCGCCTTGCCGGATTCCTTGCAAGCTACATATGTCCTCAGACGGTATTCTAATGCTTTCTGTTTTTATTCGTGCACCCTGTGATCCAGCAATGGTGTCCCGATGACCGGGGGACTGTTGCCATCGAAGCTTCTGGCTCTAATTAAGTTTGCGAGTTTAAAACAGAAAAGTAAGCACAAACGAAGTTCGGGCACAGCAGACACCCAACACCAGGGAAGCCTCTCATCCGGGAATTTCACTCTTTCTACACAATCAGAAAGGGGGAAAGCGCCGGTAGCCCTTTCCCCTTCCCTCTCTCGCCCTCTTTCAGTAAAACGGTCTATAGCCTGGGTGTTTTCCTCCGACGTGCCGAAGGCTCAAAGGGCTTGTAGCTTTAGTTCTTTGCCAAGTCATGCTGAAATTAAATATAGATGGCCCTAGCAGCCACCCGATACAAAGGCTATCTATCGCTTCTGTATTGCCTAGACCTACGCTAGCCGCTCGAGTACCACATCTGTCCCGTATCTGTGCGCTATACAGTAGAACCGCACTGATACGTTCTTGGTCGATATGTTTTTCCAGTTCCATTTTTCTGCAGGTATTTGCATCAATTTCCTGTTTCTTGCGTTTGTGTTGTCTCCAAAAACTGTTACTTGACGGAACAGCCTGGGCTGTTCGGCCTTAGCATTTTGCCTCTTTACAATATTGTCAAAAGTTTTCTAAGCAATAAAAAGTGATATGCAAAAAAGAAATGTTTGGAACTGTTATGCGTTACAAAGCTACCCAATAAATAGATGGCGACAGTGTGTTCTTGTAAGATTTCAAGAGGTTGTAAGGCGTTCGGTCGTAAACAGTCGCAAGTATGCGTGATCCAGTTTTACCCCTCTGACCAATTGAATTTCTGGGCATGCAGTCCGACGGAGCGGAACTGCGTGGAGCGTCTGGCGGAGCGTACGCACTGCCTGCAGCTGATCGACTTTGGCCGGGGCATTGACCAGCACCAGTTCCAGCCGGGTACTGTTTTCACGGAGGTGGTGCAGACGAACTGCTTCAAGTGCACCGAGATGATGGACGGACGGCCGTGGACCTTCCAGGTGACTTCGCGCACCGTCCATTGATTGTTTGTGTTCCGCATTGGGTGTAGGATGCTTGTGTGTTGCATTTGGTGACGAATGAGTGTGGGCAAAATTGGGTGTCGAATGATCGTTGGAATGGAGCCTTTTCGAAATTGAGTGCTACCTGGTGGCTCAAAAAGCAATTTCACTTCCAACAATCTGATGGTGATCATGAAACTGTCCCATCGGGCATCGTCACTTTTGCACGTCAACAATGGATGAGAATCGGTTCTTCAATCACCTCAATTCTTTCCACGTTTGTTTCAGTTTTGATGGTGTGAGCGTAAGAACTGACCAGCGCAAAGCACAGACTCGTACGCCTTTCGATTAAAACTCGGCCGTCAAAAGGCTTTCGAGCCAAAGTTGTGCCAAGAGATCGCTTATGCAGCCGTTGTATCTAGGTACTTTGTGCATCATGTTGTGCTGATGCCTCGAACGTACAAGCCTCATATATTCTCCTTTCGGTAGTATTTTCAACCTCTACCTTAATCAGCCTCAAGATGGCTGCCATTAGTTTAGCACAGGTGCCATACGCTGAGGTGCTAGTGATCAAAGTTGCCAGATTGAATTTCGAAAAGGGTCTACCGGTGTAGAATGATTGTTTGTATGGCATGTTTGGTGTCAAATGATTGTGAATAAAATTTAGGTGTAGAATGATTGTTTGTGTGTTGCTTTTGGCGTCGAGTGATTGTGGTTAAAATTGGGCGTCGAATGGTTTTGTGTGGCAAGTAAAGGCCATCTAATTGCAACATGCCGTTCGAGCTCTCTTTGTGTGTGTGTCGTACCCAAACTGGAGGAGTTGATCATGGTTTGTCTTCGAACATGGGTGGAGCTCCCCTCGAGATAAGAGGGCACAATTTCCTTGTCACAGGATGCAAGAAAGATTGTCTTGCAAGTCATTAAAACTTTGGTTTGGGCTAGTTGGTCCATGGTAGGTATAAGGTTTAAAAGCGCGAACAGACAGGGACAATAGAAAATAACACAAACGACAGGGACAAGCGCCTTGTCCCTGTCGTTTGTGTTATTTTCTATTGTCCCTGTCTGTTCGCACTTTTAAACCTTATACCTGTCTTGCAAAGCCCCTTGCATCTGCAGGTGTTATCTTTTGCTATGGAGAATTCTTTTGCTTGAGTCGTGCGTGAGCTTTTTTAACTTTTTTTGATTATTATATAGTATAATAAGCATGCTGTATGCATCAGAAACATAAATTCAAACTCCGAGATATTTGCAAACACAAGTGGCTTCACAATATTTTTCGAAATATTGGCATTACCATGGTCCGCTCAGCTTACAGGATCTTAAATTATAAACTTAACGGGAGGGCAAATGAATAAATCTGTGTGGCGCTGCCTGCAGAAGCTTAAATTGTAATATAATTTGTTTAGATTTTCGAAGAACTGTTGCCATTTTACGAGGCTGCCAAGGAGACTCACCAGTGTCGCTGTTCATATCCAATTTTCTTATTACTGTATTTATTAGAATACCAAGTCTACCTTTTTTTTTTCCAGAAATGTCAAAAATTAAGGGTCGACCTATAGACCATTCCATTTAGCGCTCTCTGGCCGGCACCATTTTGTTCAACAGCAGCGCCCTCTCCATACATCCGGGAAATTAAGCGGGTTCGGCAGGGTAAAACGAGAGAGAGGGCACGCGCCCGACTCCGCTAGCAGGCGACAAAACGGGAGGTTGCCGTTCTCCATCTTTGGGCTGCATCGGCGGGCTGTACGGAACACCAAACTCTCGCTCGTGGCTGCCGTTCTGAAGTGGTTCGCGTTCTTAGAATAGTTATGGCTACTTCAAATCAGCCCAGAGCTCTCTGCTGTTCTACTTCGGTAAATGATCAACTGAGATATCTTTTTCCCGCTACTTAAATAGCAGTTGAGTCAGCCGGCCGTACTATTCTCAACTACTGCATGTATTGCGGCAGGAGAGCACATTTTTATTTATTATTTTAAACATCCACTCATGGTCGCTAGAGGCCTACACCAGTACAAACTTCTTTATAGTAAAAAGGTACAGCCACTGGATTCACTTTTCGCCGGAGAGGTTGGCCAGTCTGATACAGTTTTCCCTATTTTTTTTTTATTTGCGCACAGATAACAGCGCAATTGGACTCCGTTAGTCTTTTTTATCTAGCATAGTAATACACGATAACTGGCATACCAAAATATGCGCATCTGCGCTTGAAATTCCCAAAATGACGCGATTTTAAACAGTTTGTACGCCAGCCGGATGCTAGGTACTGCCCACTCGGCAGAGCAGACGAGATGCAGGTGAGAGGGGGAGGGCTTTTTCTCTTTTTACCCTCTCTGCTATGACCCTAATGGAACGATCTATAATCATGACTAAAGAATTTCGACCTACATTCGTGACCAAATTTCGCGACCCTGCCGAGAGCATGGTGCTATCGAGTCACCGAATCGGCGTTGCCATAGGGCTGCGCCGCTTCTTGTTTCAGAAAGCTTTTGGTGCATGAAAACGACCGAAACAGCAGCAGCCAGCCTGTCAGTGGCCGGCGCTGCTCATCCATGCCCCTCACTATGCAAGGGGGGAAGGGGGGTGAGAGGGGCGCGATGTGCCATACTCCTTGCCCCCTCCCTTTCCCTCCATCCCTCTTTCCCTCGTGGACGCGCATTAAAAGAAAATATGGAGGTTACTTTCGCTTGTTGCTCACGGGCGACTTGTGGAGTTGTTCGCGTCTTTGTATTTTGTCTTTTGTCACATCGCCCATCTCCACTTTCTTTCGTTCCTTACTGTCGTCATTTTGCAACGGTGTCAGTGAGGTATTGTGAATTTGTGAGGATGTCCATGAAGCTGACGAAGCTCCCGACAATGATGACATGTCCGGAAGTTCTGATGATGATTAAGTTTCTGGCATTGCGCTGTGATTTAGCTGAAAGCGTTACAAATAAAGTTTTTTTTTTTTCTTTTGCTCAAACTTTTCTGTTCTTTAAAAAAATAAAAAAAAAGGTTGACTCTTTAATTTTTTGTTTTTTTTATTCTTGGCGAGTTTAATATAAAAGCATCGACCTATATTCGTGGTCGACATATATTCGAGTAAATACGGTACCTTTTTCTGGAATCCTCAGTCTTTTCATTGCGCCCACCCTTATGAAATTGTAATGTGCATTTAAGTGTCGAGCAGGAGCACTATCCGAACATCTTTTTTTACAGCGGTGTAATAACACACCGTGTCCCAGAGCAAATTGACCTTGCGCAAGCTGGACGAATTCTTTCAAAAATGGTGGATTCCTTTAAAACATTTTACCTTTACCGTGTTTTTGGAATCTTTTCTTGGGGCACTAAGGGGTGGCTTCACAATGGGTTTGTTTTCTTTTCGAACATGTTTTCGGCAAGCATTGTTAAGTTTAGGTCCCGCTGCTGATTCGGATATGACGATTCCGCAAAAACTCTGGCAGACAAGCTCTGGACAAAAATTTTGCCCTTGCCGAAGATATGGTAAAATATTTTGACGGGAAATAACCACCCGAATGAGCCATAAGACAGATTGTGTGGGCCCATCCACACATCAAATGGGGATCACCCATTTTGTGGGTCGGTAAGAGGTGCAGATGGTACCCCTCAGAGTTTCGGAACCGTCCAATGCCAACTCTCGCCTCCGTCGCAACCGTCTGATTTGCAGACGGACTGGTACGGCGTGGTGGCCTGCATCCACATCATGCTGTTTGGAGAGTACATGGACGTGGCAAAGGGCGCCAATGGAGTCTGGGCCGCCCGACAGAGGTTCAAGAGGCAAGTTGAGGTCACGCCCGGTTCAAACCGTGGGTAGCTTTCTTTCGTGGGAGTTCTTAAGAACAGTTTAAAGGACAATCTTTTGATCAGCGGCCACTGCGATGGACCGCTTTTTATTTAGGGTTGGTCTTTCGAATGCGTTGCCGCAAAATCCCACTATACAACGCCACTAAAATTTTTTATTGCAGGTATGCGTGAGACATTGTCTGTTACCTATTGATGCATTTTTGTCTTATGCAGATTTCGTTTCCCTACCCAAAGGAAGAATCAGCTTTTTTTGTTATGAGGGTTTTTAATTTTTGCCTCTTAGACCGACGGCTCGCCTAAATTCCGACTGCTCAGGTCAGTTCAATCGAAACAATGACGCAGTCTAAGACAGTCCAAGGAACTTGAACGGAAGCTACAGGATGTTCGGCATAAGTAGTGCCCCCCTACGAACTACCCTTTTTACAAAAAAGTTGGCAGACATGTTGCACCAATATATTCGTACGGTCGGCGCAACGAAACTGCATTGATAAGCCCGCATGTGCGTATTGTGATCGCGATATATGCGGAAGCGAGACTCAGTTTCAGTATTCTCGCCAATTAATCGAACGAGAAATACAACCCCCTGACAAATTCGTGCAACTCCGTCGCATAAAACGTACCGACAAAAGAAACAAAAAACTAGACTTACACATTAATAAATATGGTGCTGGTTTCCTTCCTTGTCTCAAGCAGACCTTGGTAGTCCACACAGTTCATTCTCGCAGCACCGTAAAACTGAGGGCCCGAAATAATGCGGAGAATGCTTCTGGAGTAGCGGCCGACTTCCATGGCAATGCCTCCCGACCCCGCACGCAGGTACTGGCAACGGGACCTCTGGGAGTCTCTCTTCTCCACGCTGCTCAACATCCCGAGCTGCGCCGAGCCCCCCGACGTGACGCCGTTTGTGGCACGGATTGCGGAACTCCTGGGGAACCCATCGCGCGCCCAGGACCTCCTTCTGCACGCACACAAGGCCAGTGGCATGTCGTGATGGCCGCCTCCTTCCCTCAAGAAACTGGAGTCTTGCGAATTCTTTTTATCCTTTTTAAATTAGACTTTGCACAACCCTGTACAGCCGCTTTTAATGCCGGAAAGTAATAAACTATGGTTTTATGCTTACATTGACGGAGTCCTGTATTGCCAAGTCGACAGAAGCGATTAGGGAGCGACAACTGTGTGGGCCCGAATAACCGGACTGCCGATGCAATCTCTAGGAAGTCTGGGCCTTGTTCCAAAACGATTCCTATTACTTTCAGGCCTAGTGGACCATAAAAGTCCAGTTTGACCTACTTTGGCACGGAAATCCACTCTTTCCCGGATATCCGGTTTGAGGTTTTTTTTACACCGATGGCTGTTATGGGGTTCTTCCCACCACTGGAAATGACGTTTGTTGATATAGTTGGAATAGTAGAGTGTCTGTTGTCGATGTTGCTAAATCTTTGAAAAAGATTGCCTGCCCCTCGCGAGAATTGAACCAGAGTTCGCTGCGTACAAAGCAGAGGTGTTACCACAGAGCTGTGCCACATCATTAACAACCCAATCTATACTTGATGCCCACTGCATGCACGCTCTGGAAGAAAAAAAATTCGGAGGACACCAAAGCACATCTTACGAGTTGTGAATGCAAAAGCATCTCTGGCTCACTGATGACTGCTGCGCCGCTGGGTGAGGCAGCGGCGGGAGTGCGAAGCTCGGCGTGGTGCATGCTGATATCGCGTGTCCTTTCATCATCATCATCATCATCGCCCTAGTTGCGAGTACTGGTTGACATTGAACCTCGAAGCGCAACGTTAGGCCTAACGTCGGGCCAGCGCATACCTGCATCCCCCCTCCTGCTGCACCGCCAGCAGTTCAGCTGGCTCTTTAGCAAGGATGACGCCGTTGCTATGGAGCCACATGACACATTGCAGCCAATGGGAATTTAGGTGCCATTTTTCGCTCAGCCAGTGGGGATTTAGGTGCCACTTATCGCTGCTACAGACAGCCATAATGCTGGTTTGGTTTGCTCCACGAAAGAGTTAATGCTTTCGCATTAAAAAAAATTGCCGAAAGCAAAATGCCGTCGTAGCAGTGTCAATGCTATGAGCTCGTTTTAGAAGACTCGCTTTGATGCACTCTGGAACAAAAACTTCCGAGGACACCTAAGCCGTTCTTATGAGTTGTGAATGGGAAACATGAATGCAGTTCTTCTGCTCCCTTAGTTTGTCTGCAATGTACTGGCGTGGACGGCCACGTTTCGCTTCCGACGAGGTTGCGGCTGCCAACGATGTAGATGTTTCAGGCGCTGCCATGTTCCTCAGCGCCGAGAGGAGCAGAAGTGGCCGCAGCGCCGGCAGAGACTGGCGGTGCGCCGCGCAGACCGCCCTGGCTCTCTAGCGACTGCTGTGCTGCGGGATGAGGCAGTGGTAGAAATGCGAAGCTCAGTGCAGTGCCTGCCGAGATCACATATCCTCTCACCATCATCATCGCCCTAGCTGCGGGTACTGGTTGACGACGTTAGACCTCAAAGCGTAACGTTAGGCTTAACGTCAGGCCAGCACATTCCCGCGTCCCCCCCTCTCGCTGCGCCGCCAGCAGTTCAACTAGCTTTTTAGCAATAATGACATCGTTGCTATGGAGCCACATGAAGCGTCGCAGTCAATGGGATTTCAGGTGCCGTTTTGCTCAGCCGATGGAGATTTGGGTGCCGATTTTTGCTGCTAGACAACAGCTACAGACAACGCTGGCTTCACTCCATCAGACGGTTAATGCTTTTGCATTAAAAAGGTCGTGATGCTGCTTTCTTGAACATGTATAGAAAAAGAAATTAAAGGAAGATCCATTAGTGGATTTTTAAGGAACGCGTTAGCATAACCCTTGGTAAATGCCACACTAGCATCAGCATTTCCACCCTGGGTAAATGCTGATGCTTGACCCCATCACTTTTCTGTTTTGGCTTTCTCTTTTGCTTCCTCATTTTTTTGCTGCCTCTTTTTGGCTTCGTTACGGGGTCAGTGTCAGCGTTTCTCATAGGGGGATGTGTGTGGCGTTTCTCAAGGGTTACGCTAACTGCCAACACATTCCCTGAGGATCCACCAATGGATCTTTCTTTAATTCTTTCCGACGAAGCAGGTTCACCGAGCCCGCTTCACCCCAGCCTCTGTCGTATGCAGACTCGCGTCTGCATGCCGCTTCTTCCACCGCGTATCGGCCAGCCGAGCTAGGCACTGCTTCCACTCCTCGGTCTCGTTTGCTCGCCTTGCACGCTTAGCAGCGCAATCTCCTGTCCGGCAGTGCTTTCGCCGTCCAGCGGTGTCCCGCGTGCCCATTGGTTTCCGCATCATCGCCTCTTTCCCGCCTTTGCCCTTCACCACTTTTCTCTATGCAGAGCGCTTTCCTTTTTAATGTTTTGTCCGCAGACGGACGGTTTCAGCTTTTCGCTGTTATGTAGGTATTAACGCTAACGCATTAAATGAAAGCCTTTGAAGCAAGACTGTCAGATGTCCATATTGTTCATAAAGAATGAACGCAACGGCGATGTTCAACAACTTCGCCACAAGTTGCGACACACGCCTATCGCTGCGTGGCACGAGCGAGTGCTAATATTTTCAGAAAGTATGCTATAGTCGGTTACAGGTTAAAAAAAGTTTTCGAGGGAAAGCGAGGCTGGGGAGGAAGCGGTCGGAATACTGAAGAGAGGAGGGTGTTTCCTCTTGTTTGCTTCCTTCTCCCCAGCCCTCCTTTCCCTGGAAATATTTTCATAACCTGTAACCGACTATAGATCTCAGTAGCTTTGCTATTGCTTTTGTGCCCATTGTGGCTCGTCTTTTGCCTCCAAGTCAGTACAAAGAAGCTTCTCCGCTCCTTCCTTCTGGCATCTTTTCTGGAAGGGGGAGAGGGGGTTGTGGTGCTCAAGTCTGGCAATGCTTTTTAATGCGAAATTATTAGCTGTCCCATGGAGTGAACCAACATCATCAGCTTTGAAACCACGCCAATTGTTAGCCAAACGGCACCTAAAATCCTCTTTCCCAAGTGAAGTCGATTTCGAATGGATTATGCTCCCATTGCCTGGCACGCATCATCAAGGAATGAGGCTCCGGTTGGCTCTCGTATGGCGCAATTCCAAAAAAGCCACCAGAGAAGCCCTCTCCGTGTCAGCGTGGCCGCTGGTAAGAGGAGGGAGCGGTGGCGGCAGAGCCAGAGCCCGTCCGAGCAGACTCCAGGGCATTTGCACGCAGAGCTCGGCGTGGCCACTTCACGAAAGCGCACATTTGGCCGTCCGCTGGCGAAACGTGGCTGTCTACGCCACTACACCGCAGACGAACGACATTCATGCTTTAGCATTCACAACTCATAAGAACGGTAAATATCTTTTTCTATTCCTCTAATATGCTTTCAAACCAAAAAAATCTGGCAAAAATTAAATGAAAACCCACACCACACTTATCAAGGTTTCATCATTTTTTTTTATTTCATAAATAACGGCTCGATAGAAAACGCTTTTATCAATGAAGAGGAGGTAAGAAAACGAGGACTCTTTAAAATGATGCATGGAGTACATGTACATAGTTCGAAGAAGTAGTAGTGGCTCTTCCTACCGGGGGGGAGGGGGGTGCGTCTTCGTGCTGGTGCAAGCCAAATGCAGAACAATGCCCCACGAGACCGCCCCCGCCAACCACTGCCACACTCGCGTCCTGTCCGACACGTACGCCGCCACTTTTTGTTCCAAGACGGCGGCCCAACGTCCGCATCGCCGCATTTTGTTGTGGGCAGCACACGCATCCTCGTGTCGCCGACATGTGGCCAATACATGTTTGGTCATTCACACGTAAATGTGCGTGTAAATGACTATGCGCCTCGGAGAGTCTGGGCTCTTGCGTTTGCTATCCAAAAATTTGATGCAAGCTTAATTCAAAATCTTTCGACTGAATGTTTGAGGAAGCAGTCGCCGGTTTTCTACCACTTCGAAAAAGAGATCCGCTGTACGAAACCGGACCGCCTTTTACTCAATTTGACTTTAAAAAAAATGTAAACTTGCAACACGCTAAAGAGAGAGTGCATGTAAAGTAGCAAGCGCTCTGCACGTGTCTGCTTGTTCGTCGTATGCCGCAGACAGACTTCCGCAACAGGGCGGGCCACTCGCCCGGGGCTCGTCTGCTAGCAAAAGCAATACTGTCGGCCAAAAGTTGGCAAAGTCCTAGCGTGTTAAAATGGCTACGACTACGGCTAGCGTTTGTGGCTATACCTCCATTGCCGTTCAATGTTGGGCGTGAAGCAGAACCTGGCGCCAGAGGGCCGCGGCGGAGCCACTGGACTTTCCCGGAGTTGTGGAGATGAGTTCACATCAGTAAAATGATCCGAGCTGGAAGTTTCTGTATGCAAGATATTTATGCAACAAACCACCACTAGAGTGAGTTGAATCTAGAGTTCTGCATTCTGGAACTGATCTTATCCCGGAAACTCGATTTTTCACTATGTTTCGACTTGCACTAAAGAAAAAGTCTTCTTCAGTTTCATTTTCCTGCATTCATATTTTAGCGAACAGAAAGAATGAAATATCGCTGCCTCGCACGAAATCCCGACAGAATCACGCTTCAAAGAAGTATCGTCATCGCTGATCAGCTGGGTCGAGCCCCTCATCTCCTGTCGCAATCTGCACCGAGGATCCGTCTGTTCGACGATGGAACAACGTCGAGAGCACGAACGCAGACCCTCACAAGAGCGAAATATACAGGCCACTCCCTCGAAGCCAGAATTCTGAAACGCGGCAAGTCTTCCGCACGATTCCGAATCGCAAAAATGATCACCAAAAGAATGTCTAGAGGATTTTTCGTTTTTTCCTGATTGATCTAGAAATGCAGTCCTATTCGCTGGTTGCATTGTCATCGCCGCACTTGGGTCCAAGCTGCTCTGCTCGCCGCCGCGAGCCGAATCCGTTTCAAAGCCAGTTCGGCATCGTTGAGTCCTAGTGAGTGGTCGTGGTGTCCAGTGGCTCCGTGTGCCTTCGAGGGGGCGCGGGGAAATGACTCGATGGATTGACTCGTGTGCATCTTTGGTCCTTTGTCTTGTTCAGAGCGGTCCGTCCCCCCTCCGAGTGTGGCAGTGGGAGGGACCTCCCTGGAATGCCTCGGGAGAAGGGAAGGGGGCAGTCCTCAGTTCCGGACCAGGCGCAGGCACTTCTTGAGATTGTCAATGGTCATCTGCTTGGTCTGGCGCTCCCCGTCCAGCAGCTTCTTGTTCTCGTACAGCTCCTGAAAGGGGAACGCCTTGCGGTTGGACGTCCGTTCCGCATACGCACGGTTGCGGAGGTTCTAGTTTTCGTCGATAGAGGTGTGTCAATACTACCCGTAATCACCCACGGAATGAGAACGGCAGGAAATGTCTTTTGCACTCCTGGCCCCCAGCATACGATTGAGGTTTGCCATACGCCTGAACTGCCCTTTTCACCTTGTTAGCGACTGCACACCTTTCCCCCTCTAGCGTGATCATACATGGATCCATGCAGTGGCCCGGCTGACCAACCACTTTTTCCCGTTATATGCATCTTTGATGTTGGATTTAGTAGTGAACGACAGCTACTCGTGTTGATTGAATTCAACTCGCGTGAGAAAACTTGGATAACTGGGAAAAACAAAAACAGCGTGCACACCTTTCCCGTTTTTTCTCGACAACTGAAATGCTGTCATCGAAAGTTAGTATAGTGTATTCAAATGTACTTATTTGGGGCACCGGCCTATGTGGCAGAACTTAGTGTTTGACTCTACCCACGACAGTCGAATGAGCGCCGCTGCCACATTCGTGCTAACTGCATTGTGCTGCATACGGTGCAGTCAAATTCAATTTGACTGCAGAGGGTTGCACAGGGGAGAGCATTACATAAAAAAACATGCTCGACTGGACGTAAAAAAATATAATATAATAATTACAGAAATAAGACGAGAGAGACTCACCGCCATGCATGCACTCAGGGCCTGTGCTTCCTGCTGCAATCGGTGCTGCTCCTGTTGCAGCTGGCGCTGTCGGCTCGAGAGCAGGGAACGCTCCAGTTCGCGCTCTGAAACGCAGCAGAGAAGACAACGTGAGACGGCGAGCGACATTCCTAAAGCCCTCGACTAAAATTCACGTGTTCGTTAGGGGTACAGACAACCATCAATGTGCAAATGCGCGAGACACGTGCCACGAGTGAGAGCTGCAACGCCATTTGCGCCTCAGGGCTGCATGGGGCACACACCTCGTGTATTGGTGCACTTGTCGCTACTTGTAAGACAAATGCAAACACCTCGAGAGGCCGTTTTGGACAAGCCTAGCTCCTCAACGTGGAGTCGTCCCCGGTTCACGACCTTGACCGTTTTGAACAACCCAGGCTCGCTCGAGGCTTAGCTTGTGGCCCTGCCAACAGACAACAGCGCTAACTTTCTAAAACTTTTCGCTCCCCTTCTGCTTGAAGGCAACCAATTTGATTTTGAAGTCCCCCACGGCTTACCAACTGATTCTGAAGTCTCCCACACCCATGGCTTACCAACTGCCCAGCCCCAGCAGTGACCCCAAGATGACCCACACTTCCAAAGGAGCGTGACCCTCACCCTGTCGGTAGTGGGCGTACGCCTCCACGACGCCCTGAACCCCGGGCCAGGGGAAAGGGGGCCTGACGCGGGACCCCGCCTCTGCCGCGGACGTTGCACCGCCTGCCTCTGGGGTCCCCGTTCTCGGGGGGCCGTCCTCCTCGCCCTCGTCAGCCTCCTCCGGAGGGGCCACGGGGGGCCTCTTGTGGAAGATGGAGTAGGTGGGGCGCTGGCAGCGGGGGCCTCGCTTCTCTGGGAGGGACACGGAAGCGCACGGTCAGCAGACAAGGTTGTCGTCCGAAACGACACACGATGGCACGGGCACGTTTCCTCCGACAAGAACGGTCCCAACAAAACACCCTCGCATTCTGGCACCACTCACCCTGCCTAGGCAAACACCCTCGCAATGAAATTTACAGTTTTATCAAGCATGTTACTCGTGGACTTTCACACCGATTCCGTACCATTGGCGTGACGCGGCGACTATCATAATCCAGTTTAGTAAATGTTAAGAAGCGGTGCGGCGTGCGAGGTCGCGCGGTACCCCGTCGATTTCAAATCGTCCTGGGCAGCTCGTAGTATTGAGAGTGGTGTACGTGGGTGCGAAAATGTAGTTCCGACTTGGTGAAAGCAACTAGTTCAACGGTGGTGCCATCCGGGGGATGCTGCGAGAGTCTCGGGCCAAGGCAATGCTCTACTCACTGAGCTGCTGGTGCAAATGTGTGTCTAAGAGCACAGAATCGTGAAACTCCTGGGCAAAGCCTTTGCCCTGCTGCTGCTGCTGCTGCTTGCCAGGCACTGCATACAAAACGCAGAAACGTCGTTGGTGCCGGGCAGAGTGCCACCATCAAATACCGAGACGCAAACAGCGGAGAGACAAGAGGAGAGATGAGAACAGATACGACAGAACCTAACCACTAAAATCTAGTCTAGAGCTTCGTTTACTGACTGAAAGAACTAAAGTTGCTAGTCCTGTCATGTTTCACAAAGTCTACCATTCCTCTTCTCGTAACAATTGTTGTCGACCGTCATCTCGCATCAATTTGTTCAGTGACCACAACTTGTAACTAAATTCTCTTTCGTGAGAACTAATAAATTTTAAAATTCACCGCTTTCCCTAGCTATTGTTAACTGGAATTCTCTTCCCGAAATAGTCATACGCGAAACAAATCAGGCTCAATTCTGGGTCTTTGCGAGGCACACCATACAAATGTTTTTTATTAGTCAGAACGTTTATTCAATATACTTACTTCTTTTTTTATAGGGAGTGTCTACATCCACGCGCGGGGACGTAGCCACGTCGGGAGGAGATAAGGCTCCATCCACGCAATACGTCACTTCCGGCGCACTACGATCAACTTCCGGTCTAGCCTCCCAATGTTTTTCCATTTGCTTGGCGGCCATTGCACCTTGCGATTTTGCCGTGCGCGGACTGCTGTCTACTGTGCCTGCCTGGTCTTCCGCAAGCGGTGTTGACTTTCTCTGAAGCGTTTTTATTTTCTTTCTGTTTTCTCGGACAAGGAGTTTGGCCGTTTGAGTATTAGCACGGTCGCGCTTCTGATCTGCCTCAAGTTTTGGTTGCCGGGGGTTCGATGGTGAAATACTTGTCCTAGTATTTCCCATCGAATGACCGGGTGGCTGTCGAAGTGCGGGCGTTTAGTGGCATTAGGATCGAGGCTTTGTTTTCCAAGGTGTCTAACGCCCTGCTCGATTTTGGCACAAACAACACCAGCGTTTGTGCCAGCGCGTACGTTGACAAATATCGTCGGCTGGCCGCTCAGATCTTGGAACGCAATCGACGATGCAGATCGCCTTTTCTTCCGTCCTTCCGAGGCGGGGGAACAGGTTCTCTTCGATGGAGTGTCAGCGTAGTCAGATTGCCGAGATCCAGGCGTTGAATGATCGGCACAGAGACGTGAACTGGCTCCTGCAGGAGTTCTGCCGCAAGCAGGGTTTCGTGTTCATCGGTGATCTCGTGGACGAGTGGCATCTGTGCATCGGCTACTGTTTTATTTGTCATGGAATAAACTGTTTCTGGAATCTTTTACCCAGTTTTCTCGATTGAATGCTCTCAGTATGTTTGTTATTAATGGGACTAATGCATGTTTTCCCTTTTCTCACAATCTTTGTGTGATTGCGAGCGTACGCGCACGTCAAGAACGTACGAAGCGGTGGGCACGTACTTGTCCCCTTCGATACACATAAGCTCACATTAAAAGGCTTCGAACCAAGCCAACCACAAACACGACAAAGCCTCTCCGCCTCGCCTCAGCAGCGATGCGCACATGGGCGAAGGCGCCGGAGGCCGTACCCGCACCGCCCGCACGCACGGATGGCACGCACACCGCCCACACGTGTGTGTGACTCCTGGACAACATAAATATAAAGATATATATTGAACATGATTGTAAACCTGAGACTGGAGCAGAAACGTGGACACACCAGAAGGTAGAAAAAGACGAGGCAACGTCTCAATTGGTACTATTTTCTTGATGCATTATATTTGCTATTAGTCTTAGAAAACAGTAAACCATTTTTGTTAGGTCACGTGACATATTAACCTTAAAACAACAATGAAATATAACCTCTTTATTTTTATATCCTATATTTAATTATAAGAAAGCGTAATATGTACATAAAAACAAATTATCTCCTTATTTTATAAGTCACGTGACCTTTTGCGTGGATGGAGCCTTATCTCCTCCCGACTTGGCTACGTCCCCGCGCGTGGATGTAGCCTCGGCCTTTTTTATATTGCGTCTTTTCTATGACCTCTATATGTCTCTCAATAATCATTAACAATACTGCTATTTGGCAACCCTCGCTGTTCATTGTTGTGTACTACGCAGACAAACTGCGAAACAACTCGCTGTCGCATAAATCACAGCCGGCGTCATTACCAGTGCCTCGTATCTGTTTTTGCTTGTGCAGCGGCAGCATGCCCGGCCAGCAGACGAGCTTAATTTTGTTTGAGCCATGGTTGAGAGCGCTACAATAAAAGACGTGCAAGCGTGAAGTAGCATGTTTTTTTTCATAATTCACAGGCTTTTTCTAAAGCTTGCCAAAAACGAACAGTGTTAGAGGTTTCTCGATAAAAAACACTGAATTGGAATTTTCAGAGGGCACTGTACGACTTTATCGTTGAAACTTTTGTTTTAAATAGAATATTTTGTAAGTTAATTCCTTATTCAATTAAATAAGATTCTTAGTTTATTATTTTATCGGCAAAAGAAAAAATAGCCCGACTTGCTCCAAACATCGAACAAGCTTATTCCTTTGGTTTTGTCTTCCTAAAGGTACCAAATTATATTTAAACCTTGGCTCGAGTTACATGGAACACCTTGTATAAATACCTTAACGCCGTATAACGCTCGTTCATGACAATTTTCTCATAAAAAGCAACGCATAAAACACATTCTGCATTAAAAATAAGGACTGATGAAGGGACGACGGGCTTACCTTTAAGCTGCACGGGGGCCGCCATTTTGGCCGGGGGCGCGGGCACCTTGCGAGGGGGACTGCCGTCCGAGCAGACGCCGTTCTGGCGCTGTGCACTGCCGGCGGACACGCAGGGGAGCTTGCGCTTCAGGCACCTGCTCTGCAGGTAGCCTGCCGGAAGACAAGAATGCAAGAAGCTCAGCCACCTCGCCTGTCACCACTGACATCTCCCGCTGTGTCGGACATCTCACTATACGCTAGAAATAGATAAGCCATGCCTCTTTTATAGGACCGGCTCTAGGGGTTTTTGCGTCGTATAGCCTCGACGGTGACGTCGCACAGATGACATCACAGCATTAAGTCCGTGCTGCGGAGCGCAAAAGTTTGGCGCTATATTCATCAAAAAGACAGGAGCGCCGCCAGAGACTGACCCTCAAGCGCCCTCTTCGTGTACCGAGTATTTCTCGAAGTGCAAGTGACTTCTTCGTGCTCCATGATGTCACCAACGTCTATCCACAAACAAGATGACTGCGCTGACAGAAACGTTGTCAAGACTGCTTTCCCTTTTCAGTTGAATAGTGCTTTATCAAGGAGGTAAAAAAGATGTGATTTAAAAGCCAAGACATTAGCATTTTGGAAAAGGTTTGTTCGTGCAACTCGCCTGAAAACGAATTGACGTGCTATCTATTGAACAGTGGTGTGCCTGTATCAACGTAGTACATCGATGGGTTCTGTCTCACGCTGCAAGACAGAGCTACGGAACATCTGACAAGTTCGACAGTTTCCTGTGTTGACAAGCGGGTTCAAGAATGTTGTCTTTCATTTAAATCTGAACGGCAAGCAAGGTCAAAAAATCGATCGGTCAAGGTAAGTTTCCGCATATGTACTTGAAGCGAGTCTTCAAACCTTTCACGATAATTAGAACATTCAAAGGAACTTCCTAACATCACAGTCTTTTTTTATTATTATTTTTTTTATTTACACTGTCACTTTACAGAGGCCTTAATTAACTTATCTCGAAATAATTTCGGCTTCTGCCACCCGCATCCACGAAATGTCAAGTTCGTCATAAACATGTGGTCGGAAGTGGCTCATGCGGCTCGTCATTAGTTTTGGTGTGTCGCGCTCCTGTATGCCGCGCTCCGTTTAGTTTCTGCACTCCCGAGTTTGAAACTGACAGCGTCGGAGTAGAAGTAAAGGAGCCTGGACTTACTGCGCCCAGTGTTTACAATTGGTGTTGGATCGTGATGCTGGGACGGTGTTAAGTTCTAGGAAACTCTCGAGTGATAGCGACCACACGTCTTCCCCAAATTTATGCCCCCTTGTGATGTCGCGGTGTAAACGTCAAGTAAGGCTGTGACATCCCGGATGACCTACCGTAATATCCCGAGTCATCGCCCATCCCCGAGCCATCGCCCACCCCATTTTTTGGGCCAATATCGATTTCCGAAAAAACACCGAGTCATCGCCCACCCCCTCAAATACCCCAGCGCGGACTCTGCGATCCGCGAACACTCATCCTACCCGAATGACGCGGCCGCGGACCTTACAGTTGGAGGACGTCCGTGACAAAGTAAAACGAAGGAGGGAAAGACACTTCTTTTTGTTTACGCATTTCCTCCGTGAGCGACCCCAAAGTGGTTGTGTATCCGTGCGAAACGAAAACGATGGAGATAACAAAATAAGAGTTTGTTAACGTAACCGCGGAGTGTTAGGTCAAAGTCTGTCTCCGCCGAAGTAAGGTCACCGCGAACCCGCTCCTTCTTCCCGCCCGTCGCGACCGCGGTTGTGCAATATTTTAGGCAAAGCCAAAGCGTAAATAAAGCTTTGCTGGAACGTCCTACACAGACGTTTGCAGAGCATCCCAACCGTGCATTGATAGCCCGCCGTGCACGGACGCACGTATGTACGCACCAAACAAGAAAGTTGCTCAAGAGCTTGCAATTGACAAGGCGCCCGACTTGGCCCGACGCCAAAGTATTTGCCAACGCGACCGCCGGCTTTCACGCTTTCCCAGCATTGCTCTTGGTCGCTTCTTTGGTCCGCTCGCTCGCACGTTGCGCCTGGTCGGTTTTTCTATTTTCTTGTAGACTTTTCTTTCTTTTTTTTTACTAACTAGGAGAACATAATGGTGACATTCTTTCACGGAACAAATGTTCGTGCTATATGCAGATCGGCGGTGTTTCTAGCGCGTATGCAGGCAACGGACTTCGCTATAGCAAAATATTCTTTCGTGAGCATTTTTTTTTCTATAAAACAATGAAACTCAATCGAGTTTTGAGTTTGATGCATCTCTTGTGCATCAGCGCTAGATACGCAGAGAAAAATAGGCGTTTTTTTCCGCTTTTTTTTAAGTGTTTGTGCTCACCCACCGAGACATGGCCCACCCCACTTTTTTAACGAATTTCAGGCGGTTGGGGGGGTGGGCGATGACTCGGGATATTACGGTAGTATGATTGCTCTGTACTTAGAGTGCCCTTGAGATATACCGAAGATAGAGGCAGTTTTTCAATCCCTTGTTCTCGAGAGAGTACGCACAGAGGCGACGACCTACCTGGCCGGTGAGAGTAGCCGCCCATCCGGGAGAGTGAGCCGTTGCGGTGAGAGCGCTCCATCATGATGGCCCTCCAGATGGTCTCGCGCTCCTCTGCATTAGAAAAACACGAACCCTTCTCGCTCCAGTCGCCAGAAAGAAACCACATTTGGACAGAGCAAAGGTCAACCCGACGCTCATCTTACCACCCAATCCCCTCGCACATAAATCATTTCTCCACCCTAAAAGGTCGACCTACAGAGTCGTCCAAACCCTTTCCCAGCATCCATCTCTCAGCTTCCTCGCAAGGTCTTCTCTCCTCTTTTCTTAAAAGGAGCAAGCCTCCGAGCTGCTCCTTGCAGAGAGAAAGTACAGTCGAGCCCAATTACATCGAACCCGGGAACCCTATTTAGAAATGTTGTCTATATCGAACAGTCAAAATGTTCCCTCGAAAATCCTACGCAATAGTATAAATCCCACGCCCCTGGTGGGTAAGCCTTCTCCAAATTCTGTAGTCACCGCACAGTTTTCATGCGCCAAGAACAAACGCCTCTAGCCATGGGCAGCAAAAAGCATGAAGAGGCGGAGGGTAAAAAAAAACACTCTGCCTCAAACTTTTAGCTTCCAACTAAAGTACAAAGAGAGTCTGGTTATTTGAGTGTGTCATAAACAGTCGTGCAAATGCACTTTGAACGCCTCGTTCAAATTTGTTTGCCTTTTCCCTTTGGCGTTTTTGTTTTGTCATTGTTTTTTGCCGTTTGATTTTATGCCAGCTTTTTTCTCTTCATGTTTTCCTTTCAGGTTTTTTTTTTTTTTTTTTTTTAATGTTATTATTTATTTTATGTTTTGTCGCTCGTGCTCTTGAAGCTCCAGTATCGCGCACGAGCGGCGGCACCCCAATCGTTCTACAGTAAATACAAGTTCATGGATGGTCTATTTGGTAAGCTCCGGCTTGTCACGATCTTCGCTATTAGCAGACGCGCAGAAATCTCGATTAGAGCTTCAATTAACATACTTTCGTACGTTGAATTACAAACACACTATTTTACGATCCCCTTTGATTGGGATACATTTGGGTTCAACAGTATACTGTTACCGCTTCGACCCACGGGTGGTACCAGCACGGTGCCCAGGAGGCGTTTCCGACAGGTGCGTTTACCGCGTCCTAAAATAGGGTTCCTCCATTTTGATCCGAAGACGTCGCAAAAGCGTCACAATGCAGCCGGCCAAGATCCCAACGGTGCCGAAGCGGCAAAAGTGAAGACGTCCCTCTTTGAACACACAAACATGCCGGCCAGAGACGCATTCTAGGCACCCTAGTACGAGGCCCCAACTGTGGAAAAGGAGGAATCACTCGCCATCCCCTCCGGCGCCGCACGTCGAAAGTCCGAGCAGCAGCAGGAACTGCTTCTTGAGCTGGAAGTCCGGCTCCTTGCACAGGCGTCGTGGCGACAGTTGCCGGGGCGGTCGTTGCCGTGGCGACGGCACCCTCTCGGCCCCCGCCTTGCCGCCGTCTCCGCCGCCGAGACGCGGCAACGAAGGCGACGCAACTCGGGGCCCCTGCCCGCCCTCGCTCCCGTGCAGGCGCGTCCAGTGGCGCAGGAAGTGCTGCAGCTCCAGCTCTGCACCCGGCGTCGTCTTGGGTGAATACCGCGCGGTGGAGCTTCGGACTTTTCTGCTCCTAAATGTCTCTGACAGCGCGTCCTCCAAGTTTACTTATGACACTGTGTCGTATACAGTAGAATCACTCTATTGTAAAGTCAGTTATGATACCAATATCGAAGCCTTCAAAAACTTGCACTGGTATTCTTCAGCTTTAACTCAGATTCACTACTTTCGCGTCTTCACTGGAACGCTCCATAACACGGTGCTTTCCTTGCCTCACAGATGCTAGTTCGCTGAACACACTTTTCACTGGGCCGAATACAAGCAGGAACCACATTTTGCGAACGAAGGATTTCGGCTCTTCTCATAAAGAAACAAATCCAGAAATTGACACAGATAATTGTTACGACCAAAAACATGACACAGCCTCTACCCGAAGGAAGACTTAAACCCCTAAAGCTTCCTCCCTCACAACCCAGTTTGTATCTTTTTTATTAAATAAGAGATAACGGATCATTGAGCGAGCATAGATGTTCATGCTGATGCAAAGTGCCAACCCGAGTAGAGGTCTTAAAAACAGCCGAGCCAGACAAAAAAAAAAAATAAGCCCTTCTGGCTCACCTCTCCTCTTCTGATGGCTCGTGAGACCCACATGGCGGAAAAACTGCAGCTTCTGCAAAGACAAACAGGGAAGTACAGATGACAACACAGGACATGCTGACACGATAGCTTTTCGTCGCAGGTGCAAAACCCCCTCACACTAGTCCTGTCCACACAAATCTACTGATTTTTAAATACCCAATGACATTGTCATTTTCTTTGAACCACCCAAGGCAGACAACTAGATGGACTCCTGAATGCTATTGTTGTCTGTGTTGTTATGTTCAAGTAACATACACTAGTCCCTCGTTATAACGAAATTGCTTTTTTCTAATTATCGCTTTTATCAATGTTTAATCTGGTCAGACCAAAATGCCTTCATTTTGATCCAGATTATTCCAAGCGTGTCGGAGGCAGACCGCGCTTATTACGAAGGTTGAGGTGCCGAATGCATGCAAGCCTACACTGAGGCACATGGAGACCTTTGCGTTCCTTCTAACCTCCACCGAGGCAAATGGCAAACCAAGAAAACGGCAAACAAGAAAGCAGAGCAAACGAAATCGCCGAGGCATTCGACATTTCAACATCGACTGTCCACCGTTTTGAAGACGGGTTTGGGAAGAGTTTTTCCTGCAAGAAAAAGTGTGCCCGCAACCCGAAGATGAAAGTTTACCAACTGCTGTGAGCACGTCGGATTTTCTAGCGCACGCATGCTTGCCGGGCCGGGGCATGATTCCCGGAGCTGTAACTATCTCTACAGGAGTGTGTGCAAACACGACTGTGAAGCCACCGAGGACAACTCAGATTTGTTCAAGTTTGTCGACGCGGCCATCGATACGGGTACTGGAATTGTAGGCCTTGTGTGCAGCCACGGTAAACACGAAGCGACATTGGAGAGGCGCCTCGCAAAACACCAACTACTGCAGAGACGCGAAACATCCCACGGCTGCTTCGAAACAAATAGGAGTGCAGCGGCAGTGAAAATCCTCTTTCGATGCCTAAAGTAGTTTTAGGCAAACTAATGAATTTATCGGCAAACTCCACTGAATCATTTGTTTACTTCTCAGTAAAGCTGCCACGAGTTGTTCATAACCAAGGTTTGTTCGATTAAATATATGGTCAGTGTTCTGCAGTGTTCCCATTCAGCTCCAAAACTGCTTCCGTCACTGTTTCTTTTTTTTTTTCTTTTTTTTTGCTTTTATTTTTATTTGTAGTTTATATCAAACTTCTTTGTCATTAGAGCCCTGCACGGATAACAGTTTGGGTATCCGCATCTGCAGACTTTGTATCCGCATCCGAACCGCATCCACAAACTTTTTACATTATTGTATCCGACCCGCATCCGCAAAATGTGGAACCATGTCGATGTTCCTGCTAACCACCAGAGGTTATGATTTCATTTAGACTAGCAAAATCAGCGGAAATCACGCCGACCGCATTCTTCCCCGCCGCACGCGGAATGGAAAACTTTCACGTACCCTCCCCTGAAGTCTAAACGCCTAAGAAAAAAGGTCATAAAAAAAAAAAAAAAATGTTTGGAAAGAGAGGAGGAGAGGCAGTGGTAGGAAGACAAAACCCTTTCTGTGATGTTACCGAGCGTATTCGGCCGCCTTGAGTCTCACGGTGTTTCGTGTCAGCCAGCGGGCAGATGCGCCACTAAAGTCAGAGTTCAAGGCCTGATCGGATCGACTAAAGTGTTGTTCGAGAAAGATTGCGGCTTGCAGGCGCCCAAAAATATATATTAAAAAAAACTTTTTTTTTTTTTTTTTGTTTGGGGCGGCCACGGAGGTTGGGCGCGGCAGCCGCTGGCATTGCTGGCGCCCTGGCGTCGTAACCGGACAAATATGAACTGCCAGACTTTCTTGGCTAGAACTCTAAGCATACAAAAAAGAGACAGACAGCTTACGGGCTGCCTATGTGTGTGTGCCGCTGATTTCGAAACTTTGCAAACCGTGGCGCCACAGGGTCGCGCTCATTGTCGAAGCACTTCTTTTGTTTTTGGTATCATGACCACACCACTCTCTACGGAGAAGGGTGTGGTTTCTTCTACTTTCTGTTGACTTGTTCGTTTGAGAGGTTTTCTTTGCCAGGAGAAAGTTTTCCGCTCCTTCCCTGCCAAAAAAAACTAGCTTTCTCGGGACGATTGATGCCCTGCATTTTTTACTTTTTCTATAGATAGCATCTTTGAGGAGATGAAATGCACTAACCGAAGCAATCTTTAGTAAGAATCAGATCTTTCTTAGGATCCCTACCGATTCTTCGAAACGCGTTTTGTGGAAATATGTTTCGTGGACAACTTTTCACAAACATACATTTCATGAACACACGGTTCGTTGACGCTGTATGTTTTGTGGCCACATGCCCCTGCGACGTTTTGTTGACAACATATTCCTTCACTAAGCCGCTAAAAGCTAGTGCACGATTCACTAAGGCGTCCTGAATTAAACCATGTCCCCCTCCCCCCTGTAATCCAGGCGAGACGCAAAAAAGTTTGTTCCGAAAATAGCAGGGTTGTGCGCGACGAAACGTCTCAGGTTTGTCGATGAAATGAACATGAAAAGCCTTTCGATCAAACGTCGCATGTCGACGAAACGATTTGTAGATGGAACGTCGACAAACCGAATGCCACCGGGCAAAAATTTAGATATGGATCCACGGATATCCCCTGACATCCGCATCCGATCCGCAATTCGTCAAAATCCATCTAATTTCTATCCGCATCCGCCAGTTTAGTGCGGATATCTGCGGATATGCAAGGCTCTATTTGTCATCCAACTGACTTAGTTATAACGAAGAGGGACTACTGTAACCTTGTTTCGCTGCAGAAGCAGCGTATCCTCCACAGAACCCGATGGACAACAGTACATCGCATCAACGTGTGAACAGGACAAAAGACTAGCATTTGTACCTCCCAGACAAATTTCGGAGGCAATATATTTTCCCCAAATTGTCATGGGAAGTTTCCCTGAGTAGAGCAAGGAAGCCTCTGGCGGCGAAATCTCAAATAAAGAGACCTCTATACCCAGAGGTAACTTTTTGAGACAATGCTGTCCAAGCTACGCACGCACGTACCACCAAATGAAGTCGTCGGCCGAATATGGTGTCGAGTGGATACGAGATCGCAGCCTGACTGAAAGCATTACCCTGGGACTGAGGTCGAGCCGCAGAGGAGGTCCGGACCAGACGACGGGCCGCTCCCGGGGCCCGCACTCTCCGTCCGAGTCGTCCAGGCTACCGTCCGAGTCGCTTTCTGCTCCAGAGTTCCGGGCGCGGGCCGCACGCCTCCGGCGCTCTGCCAAGTCGATCCGGCTCAGAACTGCAGCTGCAGGGAAAAGGCGTGGTCTCTCGGACACTCTCCCGGTGACCAAAGCCTCAAAAAAACCAGGCAAGTTGTGATTCGACTAAGCCGTCGTCAAGGGGGAGGAGGAAGAGCGAGCAAATGTTAACCGGTATCTCAGATGCACCTGTGTGCGTTCAAATGAAGCGCAAGGTCACGTTACATGCTTCCAACAGCAGCTTTGACAGCACTGAGCACCAAGTATGAAACAAAGTATTAGCCCCGAGAGCGAACACAAGCGTCGCTGCGGTCGCAGCGCCCTGATTGGGTGAGGTGTACCGTGACGTCAAGGGGAGTACTCCACTCCGCGACCTCGCATCGGCTCGCTTCCCAACACCGGTTTCCCGGTTTGGCGTTGTGTACCGGAAGCTCTTCGAGGAGCTGGACTTCGTGTACCCGGTGTACAAGACGTTGAGTTAGGCCGATATTGACGTGCTTCCGTACATTTTATAAGCCTGCTTGCCCTTTTTACCTTTAAAATTGGATTACAAATCCCGAAAGTTATCGGACGAGGCAATTCCGCCGATGAACCTCCCCGTCCGTCCACACGACACAAAGCAATCTTGCAAAGGGTCGGTGAAGCGGTGGCGCAAGTGTTTCAGACGCTGCAATTCCGTTCCTTGCCTGTTCATGATTTAGGACGATATTACATCCTGCTTTCAAGGCATTTGAAGTGGAATTTATATCAAGGGCCTTTGGGTGGTCGGCAAATTAGCTCGTGACCCCGACTCTGCGCTTCCACTCTGCATGCGCTGGTTCGCAGATGTTTTAAAGACCCTGCATCTGATGATCTTTGAAGTGCTCGTGGAACAGGGCTGTTTTACGTAAATGTAGCTTCTTCGTGAATTAATTATATAGTTTATGCACGTATGCAGGCATATTTCTTAGAAGGTGCAACATTACTGAAAATTAGTTTTTTATGGTAGCAGCAAAAACGGCCGAATTGCACCCAGTTGCCTGTATGATATGTATTGAACTGCCCAAAATATGCACAGCAATGGTGCCGTAATTTGGAATGTTTATACTTTTTCCTGACATTCTTTATTCCAGCCTTGGTTATTAAAAAATATACACCGTTTAGTCTGAATTGTCATTTCCAATTAAAAGAGACTGCTGCAGGTCCCCAAAAGCTTCCTCAGCCTCCAAACTCCCTACAGCTGGACTCTCTGACAACAGAGGAAAACAGGAGTAAAAGAAAGCATTCGAACGTCTGTCCAGCGGTAGATGCAGTACTAGTAGCAGAAAATGTGGAACCTGTGAAGGGCGACAGTCTGCTTGAGAAAAGCTTCTGGTATTTTGGCTTCAGGGCAGTTCGATTTAAATAAAGTCTCAATTTTAGGGCTTAAGGGACTAATAACGTGCTAGACATCTTCGCGTACGTTTGTTATACATTTCTTGAGGGTTTATATAGACAAGTCCACAAATACCACCCGTGTAGTCCTTTGAAATGCTATCCGAATCTAGCAAAGGTCAAATCCGAGCAATGTATATAAATAAATGATCCTTGTTTTTTTACTTCGCTCCTGCACTTGGGCTGTCTTACTTGTGATTCTCTCCCCATGGCCCAGACTGTATTTAGCATGTTGCTCGAGGAGCATGCAGCTTTTCTGCTTCGGCGATCTTGTTTAAAAACAGAGATACAAAAACAAAATAGTATACATAACCTGCCAATTCATTCAGACCATCAACATATTCATTGTGTGAGATGTAAATCTATAGTGATGCTCCTGCAATTGTGGCCATATTTCTTCATTTTCATATACCAGCTGCGATTCACGCGTTGCCTGCCCTGTCAAGCATACTTAAAATGTTGGTTGAAGTTTCGCCTGTAGCTACAGGCCATACCTCAATAAAGGCACATATAAAAATTTACACTTCCTACAAAAAACACGCAAAAAAAGAAAGAAATAGAAACGAGCGCGCCGACAGCTAGCGTCGTCACAGCCTCCACAGGCCGAGCGGGGCGAGTCGGGGAAAAATTCTCTCCTCGCCGTGACGTCACCCCGGTTCGCCGTAAGGGGGCGCCACGCGAACTTCTCGGGGCTAATAGTTGTCTTGTGCAGTGCCGTAACCGTCCCTCTGTCTACGGACCCTCAGATCAATATAGGACATGTAAAACTTACACAAACTTGACCAATATAAGTCAGTTTTTATCATAAATCACAAACGTAGTCCAGGCTGGTGCAAAGAACTTGAAAGAACCCTCCTGAAAGGCCAAGAACAGCAGCAGACGATTCACTAAAGGCCTGTTCTTAAAGGTAAGCATGCTAGCTTCTTTTTCTTTTGCTGGTACGCTGTTATTTGCGGAGAAAAATGCGGGTCAAGATCACGTAAATAGGTATTAAAAAGATGTAGGTGTTGACAAGTACTACACTGAGGTTTTCCAAGCTAAATCAAATACGAACAGCATAAAGAACCGACGAACTGAGTAAGAATGGACAGAGCGTAGACATCTCGACGAGAGGGGCGGGTCCAAACAATCTGGTGAACGGGGAAGCTCACCGGCGACAACGGTGGGTGCTCTCTCGGGATCTAGCCTCGGAGGGGACCGGGTCAGGGAGGTCGGGGCACCGGAAGGGGAGGCCGGACTGCTGCACGCCCGGTGTGACTGCTGATGCTGTTGCTGCTGCTGCTGTCGAGGGGTGGCCGTATAGCAGGCCGGCAGCGCCTGGAAGCCCTCTTTCGAAGACTACAGAAAGGATGGTGGTCTCGCACGTCGGGTCTTCGAGGTCAGCTGTGCATGGCGTCAACTTTCTTTTTTTGTGCCACGTTGTTAAAGTTTCCAGAGTTTCCACGGTGTTTAGGCGCTGCACTGCTGCGAGAGCACATAGTTCCGCCTAGAGTCTTGTTAGTACGAGCTCTTACGCGATGGGGGCACTAAACAAAGCCATGCACTCTCGCAAGTTGTTTTGACGGAGTTGGGGCGCCGCAGCAAATGCGCCAGCCTTGACAATGTGGCACAAAAACGTTGATCCAGAGACACAAACTTTGGTTGACAGAAGTTTGTCAAATTAGTGAACCGGATTGCATTTGTCACTAAACGAGTAGCTGCCATACTTTAATTCTAGACTAAGGCTTCACTAATATCAGTCACTTATTACTTTCTCTAAACGATGTAAAAAATATGCGGTCAGACTCACACGTAATGCAGAGGCTCGCTAACTCTCTTTCGTGAGATATAAGAGCTCCAGCAATGCGCACTCCCACCTGCTCAGATGAAATTCTGGTTTCGCGTAACTTCTGGCTAGGGTTGAAATGGTGGAAACGGAATGCATGGGCACCCTTCTTGCACTCACCTTGTGGGAGGAGTCTAGGGGTCCGAGGGACTGCCTCCAGGGGTCGTTGGCCCCTCCCAGCACGAGCCCTTCCCCCACGGGAGGTCCAATCAGGTGAGGGGGCGGGGCAGGCTGAGACAGCCCCATGGGGACTGCACCACCTCCGCCGCCGGCCAGGTTCAAAGGGCTCAGCAGAGGGGCGGGGCTGTTGCCGAGGGACTCCGAGAGCCCCAGGGGACCTGCGCCAGGAGGGACGAATCATGTCAGGGAGTTGCAAGGACCAATGAAAAGACGGGTTGCACAATTGCCTTATTCAAAAGCATTGCCCTTGGGCAATGCCGGAGAGGGCAACCTACTCATACAAACAAAACAAAAAAGCAAAAAAGTATTTTTCTTTTTTAAATGTAGGCACATCATTTTTGCTCTGTATACAGCAGGATTTTGTCAATGTTTTTCGGCGAACCGCAGTGAAAGGACACATGACGGAGGAAAACGTAACAATGAAGGATGTATCAATGAGGTTCTACTGTACCGCGGCCCCCAAGCTATGTTACGAAGAAAAAAGGATGCGAACGGTGTCTTCTTAAAACTTGCGCGACTTATTGACCTAGCAAAGCCGGCGTTTTTAGTATGAACAGTTAAAGGGACCATGAAATGACTTTTTTACTTTTTCCAGATAACTTTTACAATAAACCGTCAATGTTCACTGAATGCCGAACAGGCATCCGTTTTCGTCTCGGTTTATTAACTTCTACACAAAAAATTAATGAAATATAGACTTTTTCTTGACCGCAAAACAAGCCGTGACGTACGATGTTTCCGGAACCGGAAGTTCTCTCTGCAGTAGGAGATGGGAGCGTTAGCGAGTTGGGGTGCGCCGGTGGGTTTTACTGCGCCGATGTCACCGACGTATTTTCTGAATCGGCGCCTCTCATCGCCGCATCGCAGCTGAGCGAAATTCAATGAGATACGTTGCGCTACAGCGACAGCATGGGACTAGTCCCATACGCCGGTATGCCTGTTGGGAAGTGCAGATGGGAACAATTTGCCGCGGCGTTTTTCGCGGTCTCGGAGATGCAGGAGCGAGCCGACGTTAAAAAAGATACGTTTGAACTGTCAGCAAGAGCCACGTAAATACCTGTTCACACTCGGAGCGGACGCGCGCGTTTGATGAAGTGCTGTATTCGCGCTGTTGGTAAGCGCTTCGGGACCGATCTTTTACAATTGCAACTCGATACTGACGCGACACTCGGCAAAGAAAGGTTGGACCGGTATTGCACGTATACCTCCCACGAACTGTTACAGATCGACAGTGACGTGCAGTCTGTCAGAATAAAAATGGCATACCAATAACCAAGTGTACATACCGTGCTACGAAGGTAATCCATACAGTGTTTATTTCAGCTCTATATCACACAAAACAAGGAGAGGATCGACGAGGGTCCCTTTTCGACGAGTGTTCGTCAACACTGCCTCGGAAAACAAGGGGAAGAGATTGACCTCACCTCTTAACCTAAAATTGAGGTCAGCGATCAAACTATAATACGGAAGGGTCCACAAGGGTAGCGCGGGGATATTCCATTCAGTACGCCAGCCGGTCGTAGGCAGACGGTCTTGCGACGAAGCAACGCTGCGCCGAGTCGGAGTGCCTGCTAGGCCTATATTCCGAGAGCTTCGTCGGAGCGGGATTCGCGGCTGTTGTCGCTCTTCTCAAGTGTTTGTGGATCCAGCGTTCTTGTTCGTCGTGGTTTGTTTTAAGTACATTTCTTTCTTGCTGCTTGAAGTCGGCACGCGCGAGATGAACACGTAGAAAAATAAACGTTCAGTCAGTCAGAGTTTTGAGAGGAAGGAAACCAAAGGAAATAACCGTTCTGAACTTGGCCCTGCCCTACTGCGCACGCGCAGTAGTTGCTTCGTTTACCACACGATAGATGGCGCTTGGCTCTCAGCATTATCAAATTTGGCAATTTTCGACACACATCTCTAATTATGCTACAAAATGTGGATCTGAATATTATTTAACAAAACTTTTAGGAAACATTCGCCGGCTATTTATTGTTTACGATCGCGGTGCTGGTGAGGTAGGCTCTTACCCAATAGGCGATGTGGATTCGGCTGACGTTCACCGTTTCTGCGTATGCATCGTAGTGAAAAGGCAGAGCTTTCGAAGGAAAGAAGTCGCAAAAGAGTCCAGTTTTCTTTTAAAAGTTCTATAGCAAATAATTTTTTTTGGCTCCCTAGTCTTGTGTTTTTGTGTTCCTTTTCACACCTTTTACGACGTGCGGTGGATGAAATTCAATTTTAAAATCATTTCATGGTCCCTTTAACCTCAACCCAGTGGCGTCAGTAGGGTCAGTGGCACTCGAGGCGGTAGCAACGCAGCGACACCGCCCGAGCGCTGCACCTGGGACAGTCTGCCGCCGCCGCCGCCGCCCCGCCGCCGCCCCGCCGCCGCCCCGCCGCCGCCCCGCCGCCCCCCGCCCCCCCCGCCCCGCCGCCGCCCCCCCGCCCCGCCCCGCCCCGCCCCGCCCCGCCCCGCCCCGCCCCGCCCGCTTGCCCCCCCCCCCCCCCCCCTCGTGACGCCACTGCCTCCACCTAATCTACAAAATGTGACGGGGTTCAGCCTTTTAATAGTAATAAAACTAAAAATTCCCAGGCACCCTTAGACCCCACGCAATTGGGAGCACCGAGCAGCTTCGACGGACCGTACCGAGACTGTCGGGCGGCGATTCGTTGGCTCTCGAGGGCGCCCCCATCCCGTGGCTGGCGTCCTTGCGTCCTTCGAGTGTGCCGGGCAGCTGCTGCTGCATGGCTGGCGGGTACCGGTAGAAGGGCGGCATGGCCGGTGCCGACACCATCGGGGGCGCAGGGCGCAGCAGGCCGTACTGGCACATGGGGTCCTCCAGCCTGCACCGGCATGCATGGCTCAACGTTGGCCGAACGTTTTTTTTTTTCTAGTGCTATGCAATACTATCCTAAAGCATCAAAAGAAGAAGAAAAAAGTGAAAGCCGTTTACAACTCCCTGTAACGCCGAATTAGAGCGCAGCTCTTGAGGAGGAGGAGGGAAGGGTACTGGGGGGGTCAAGTGACCTTGGGTGGGGGGTCACGTGACCTAGGGGGGTCACGTGACAATGACGATGCTGATGACGTCATCAGTAACGATGACGATGCGGATACCGATGACGTCATCAGTGATGATGACAATGACGATGCGGATGCCGGTGACGTCATCAGTGATGATGACGATGACGATGCGGACGCCGGTGACGTCATCAGTGATGTCACTGATGACGTCATCAACGATGATGACGATGCGGATGCCGGTGACGTCATCAGTGACGTCACGGATGACGTCATCAGCGATGATGACAATGACGATGCGGATGCCGGTGACGTCATCAGTGATGATGATGATGACGATGCGGATGCCGGTGACGTCATCAGTGACGTCACTGATGACGTCATCAGTGATGATGACGATGACGATGCGAATGCCGGTGACGTCATCAGTGATGATGACGATGACGATGTGGATGTCGGTGACGTCATCAGTGACGTCACTGATGGCGTCATCAGCGATGATGACGATGACGATGCGGATGCCGGTGACGTCATCAGTGATGATGACGATGACGATGCGGATGCCGGTGACGTCATCAGTGACGTCACTGATGACGTCATCAGTGATGATGACGATGCGGATGCCGGTGACGTCATCAGTGACGTCACTAATGACGTCATCAGTGATGATGACAATGCGGATGCCGGTGACGTCATCAGTGATGATGACGATGCGGATGCCGGTGACGTTATCAGTGACGTCACTGATGACGTCATCGGGGGTCACGTGACTTGGAGAGCCACGTGACTTTGGGTGTCACGTGACCTTGGGGGTCACGTGACCCTGGGGAAGGGGTCATGTGACCTTGGGGAGTCACGTGACCCCCGATGACCCTTGGGGAGGGGTCACGTGACCTTGGGATGACCTTGGGGGTCAAGTGACCTTGGGATGACCTTGGTTACGCCGACGCCGATGCCGACGGCGCTCAAGCCGGGAACGGGCCCCTAAGAGCTGCGCTCTAAAAAGCAGGCATTTTTCGAGAGCTTTTTTGGGCAATCGCTCTGTCTATGAACATACCCTAAAAAGTAGAACGTCTGATTAGTAAAGACCGATACAGAAACAAAAATTAAAGGAAGATCGATTGGTGGATCCTAAGGGTATGCGTTAGCCTGACCCTTGGAAAACGCCACACACACCCCCCTTTGGGAAATGCTAACGCTGACCCTTTCATTTTTCTCTTTTGGCTTCCTCTATTTTTTACTGCCTCTTTTTGGCTTTGTTACAAGGTCAGTGTTAGCGTTTCCCAAAACGGGACGTGTGAGGCATTTCAAAGGGCCATGCTAACACAATCTCTAAGGATCCATCAATGGATCTTCCTTTAATTTCTTTCTGGCTTTGGGGGTTTCTTTAGCTAGGCGCAGCGCATCCTCTCCTCCGTCTCATTCGCCCGCTTTGCACGCTTAGCAGCGGCATCCGCTGCCCGACGCTGCTTTCGCCGTTCACCGGCTTCGGCAGCCCGTCTTCTTCGCTCACAATCCCTCTTCTTTTGCCGCATACTTGGACCAGTGCTAGTCCTTGGTTCACACTCCACCTTATAACACAAACCAAGGCACACACGCTCCACACACCTGCAAGTTCTGACTGGCCGGAGCATCCACGCGTGCAGATTGGCTTCTGTCTTGTGACGTCACTTCCCTCTCGCCTTTGTCCTCTACTACTCTCCTCTCTACACGGCGCACTTCTCTTTCCACTACTTTTTCCAGACGAACGGCGTCAGATTTTCCAGTCATGTAGGTACTAATGCTTTAAAATATGAGTCGTTTGTCCCTTCCCATTAACCCCCCACAACCTTTTTCTTCACACCTCAAAGCCACTGATCATAGACAAGCGATCGTTTCATTAAAAAAAATAAGGGTGATTACGCTGGGAAGCTGGCGAGCGATCATAGTGAAAAACCATGGAGGCAAGGAGACACAAGAAAAGCGGACAAGCACAACACCGTCTCAAACGGTGTTGCATTTGTCCCCTTTTCTTGTGTCCCCTCTTTTTACAGTATGATGTTTTCATTCATTCATGAGTGTAGTGAAGCAATGTTGAAACACATTAGCAGCACTGGTACACACTTGAGTTGCTTATATAATAAAGACACCAATGCGTTGAAGATATTCTTCCCTTCTAAGATAATGGTTTTATGTATTACAGAGTGGTTCCACTGCAGGACAGGTGATTTGGAAACCTCGGCCTAACCCTGGAGTGTTCGAACTGGGTTCCAAGGACATTCCCAGAGCACAGGAGAGAGTCCGCCCAATCCCCAAAATATCCTCTCCTAACTGAAAATGAGTCTCCCAACATAATTATTGCGGTAAAAGATACTTCTGGGGGAAAAGTTCAACTTATGACATTTGTGTCCTAACCAAGCACCCATAAAAGATTTTTTTTTTTTTTTTCAATGTTCAGTGTGCCTTTAAAGCAGAATCGCCAATCTTCGCTATCCTTCACGCAGCAAAGAAGTCATGTCACCAGCCGAGCCTGAAAAGAGGCTGCCGTGCCACAGTACCGCAAGCTTAGTCGGCACGACACGGGGTGCCCACCTGTAGGCAGGGTGTCCCAGGTGTGGGGGCAGGAAGGGGGGAGGGTGGTAGCCGTACGGCCCGGCCTCGAAGGGCGCCAGTGGGTGCAGGGGCGCCAAGCCGCCGGGGTGCCGGTGGTCGTCGGGCGGGTTGCCCGCACTGTTGCCACTGTTGCTCCTGTAGGGCTGGAAGCCCCTCTGACAGTCCTGCCGGCTGTCGGGCACCCTGGAAGGGGCAGCAACGCGGCAGTCCGTGTTGCGATCTTTTCACAAGATTTCTCGGCCCTCTTGATCCATATTAACTGAGTTCAAAGATGAAGTATCTAAATTCCTTGCTCTTTACTCTAAATTAGAGCATTCAAGCTCCTTATAGTCAAAAAGAGTATTCGAACTCCTTGCTGTCACAAACAGTACCCAAACTTCTTGTTGTCAAAAGGAGAATCCTAGCTCCCTGCAGTCAGAAGGAGTATCCAAACTTCTTATTTTCACAGGGGGGTGTTCAAACTCCCTGCTGTCACAAGGAGAATTAGTACTCCCAGCTGTCACAAGGTGTATCCATACTCCCTATTCTCAGAAAGAGTATTCAAACTCCACATGATGCATGTGCATGATGAAACTTTTCTCCAAAAAGGGGATTAAACGTCATCAAGTTTTGAGGTCATGTGCACCGCGTCACGGATGTCTGCTAACCCTCGAGTGTGCGGGGAGCTGCAAAGAATGTGCAACCGGCCCACATAAAATCTGTCGTCCTGCTGGAGCGACCGGCTCCCCTCCTTTTGGGGCAGGATTACGGTCAGCAGCATTGAGTGCCTTTCTTTTTTCTGCCTTTTGTCCAATGAGCCCCCGCCCGGATTTTGTGAATTGCCTCCTTCTCACAGCTCTATGACATACTCTGTTTTTTTCTGAAGATAAAGATGGGCCTTACTGTTTAAAGAAGTATTCTAACACTCTGCTGTAACAAGAATACCTCTACACCTTGATGTCATAAGGAATACTGAAATTCCCTGCTGTCATAAGGAGTATTAGTACTCCCTGCTGTCACAAGGAGCATTAGTATGTCTAGCTGTCATGAGGAGTGTCCATAGTCGCTACTCTCACAAGTAGCATCCGAAATCTTTGGTGTCACAAAGAGTGTTCAACTCCTTGCTGTAAATTTGGCATGTCTCTGAATGGGTCCAACGCACTCCCCAAAATTTATGTGGAAGATATGGGACACTTGTAGGATTGATGGCGACTCACGGCGGTCCGGCCAGTCGCTTGGCGGCCAGGAAGTCCATGGCGGCGGGGGAGTCCATCTTGGCGGCCTCCAGCCGGTGCTGCTGGCTCGCCAGGCTACCCAGGTCCAGGGCCTGAAGAGATAAGCAATTGTCACATTGAAAGGCCACCCCTCAAGCAACACGCATCACGTGGCACAAATCAATCCTTAGACAAATGAAAAGCATCACATCAACGTTTGGGCCATGGTCGCTGACAGATGGAGAACGACAAGGCGCATCTATCGAAAGCCCAGCCTCCAGCACACGCTCCATGCCTTCCACCGTGCCGTGTCTTGGCTGCGTGCACATGCTCACGGCGCACAACAGACTGAAGCATTGTTGAAGGTGGGAAGCTCGCACTGGAGGCGGGACAATAGAAGCCCCTCCCTGCTTATCTCAGCCTGTCAGTAGCCACTGACGCCACTTCACAGGCGCTCTCCCGCGACGTAGCGGGTAGGTGCGAGCAGACGACGCACCATGTAATAGCACGAAGTGGCTATGTTAGTTCGCATCTATGCCGATTAAAAACGGTTTGTTTATTAAAAAAAAAATGTGTATGATATTTTTGTGAGTGAGCTTTGTAATGAATAACAAGACCTGAAAGTTGCTTCCTGCCTATATTAAAAAACTTCACAAAGTTCAACAACAAGCCTGGAGCTTCCCATTCCAGCCTGTGTGGCATGCTTCCGGGCTATTCACGGCCTCTCTGATTCTTGAATTTTCGGATCTGTGGAGGCTCCTGTAGGAAAAGGTTTTGCATTCCCCAGAGTAAAATGATGTGCTGTCATCTTAGGTGCGCACAGGTGTACAGTTCTGTTGCAAAGCGCCGCACGCTCGTTTTAGCTACATCGATCTTGCCAATACTGACGCTTCTATCCAAGTGTGACTCAACAGTTACTGAAGAGCAAATGCTCGTCGGAAACCTATGCATAGCTCCTCCCGCATCGAATACGTGGCAAAGAAAGAAGTTTCTCTCATCGCGACTTCTGCACGGAAAAAAAGCAAAACTTTTCATAAATTCTTAAATTGTCGGACATGGCCCGGCAAATTCAGACGATTGATTAATTTGTTCTATCAAATTTTTACTAAGAATTGTCTACAAATTTAAAATCACTAGCTGAGCAGCGCATGACGCATTATGCGCAATTCTTGGGTTCGGAAAATAAAACATACAAACGGTAGTAATTCGTAGCAGGTGTGTACCTCATTTTTCGGGACACTGAAGTGTCACCGACTTACTAGAATTAACAGACTTCGATCGTGAGGGGTCCTCACACGTTTCGTGTCGATCGGGTGACTAAGCAGAGATTTAGTTGAAACAACTCCCGAAGCCAGCTACCACTTCTTCGAGCCAGCTACCGCTTCTTCGAGCCAGTTATTTTGAGAAAATGTTTGTTTACTGGTTTCCATAATTCAAAAAGGAATCAACTTGGAACTAATAAGAGACCAACACTCATTGAACATATTGGAACCAACAGGATACACAGAGTCGCTTTCACTGAAGTGTTTACTACACACGTGAGAGGTTTTCGAATTTCACTTTCCTATTTTCAATTTGACGAGACATTCCGTTCTCAGTTTTATTTTCTCCAATCATAATTAAAAAAATGGTCGGTGCATAGGTGTTTTATGCTGCATACATTTCCGTAGAATTACGTGTGAGAGGAGGGTGAACGCTTCAGCGAGTCACGTTAACTGCCCGCGCCGCAAAATATGCGAGCTCGGCCGTTCGGCCGCTGTCCAGAGGGATGAGCAAAGATTGTGAAATCACGGCTGCCGGAGCGGCGCCTATCGCCCCTTCAATCAGCCAGGACCGCGTCACGACAAAGCGAGCAAATGAGCGAGTCATTTAAATAAGAGTGCACGTGCACTGCGCAGTTCTCAGCAGCAGGCGCCGATCTGCGTGCCGTCACTTCCGTGACCAAGTTTTCGTGACATCGAATCCCCAACCTTTGCACCCCTTTCCAAGACGTAGTTCTAAGTCGAAACACACCCTATTTGCCGTGGTAGATGTAGTGGACTAAAGTGCCGGGTACTCTATTTTTATTATCCAGCCTTTTGTACTGGGGTAGAGAAGAGCACACCACCATCCGAGCAATTCAACACCATTTTCTTTATTCTTTATTCATGGTGGTCCTGCAGTGCCGTCGGGCATTAGCAAAGGGGACGAATAAACGCAAGAAAAATATTTCAGCATTTGTGGCACAAACAATTTCACAAGACAAGGCATAACAATTCTTAAAGAATTTTACAAAAAAAAAAAAAAATCTTTCTGCCCAATTCTGTATTGGTGCGAAGTTACAGTATTTTATGCAAGTGATCTTTTCGTTTGGGTATGTAATTTGGAGGTACGTAATAAATACGATGAGCTATTAATGCCCGTTGTATTCTAATAAATACTGCATAAAAACTTCAGGTGCAAATTCTTTCGTTGTTGTGCCAATGGATACTTCAGTGCCAAAAGTGTTTGTTAGCACGACTACACGTGCCACATTTTCAAGCTTCGCTAAAACGCCCTACTACAGACATTACTTCGCCAAATAAACAGATTGCGTGAAACAGACTTTGCCGCGCGTTACTCAAACAGCTCACGAAGAGAACCGACGAAGGATGTGCGCAGTCTGTCCAACCAGCAACGTCGCAAATGATTACGATGGTAGCTAGAGAAGCACCCCCTGCAGTTTGCGCACGATGCCAATAGTTGGTTCATTCTTCAAAGTACAAACAGGGAAACGACACGGACAGAGTAAACTCTGAAAAAAAAAACACCCTCAATTCAAAGGAAAATAAACCCAGAAAACACGGAACCCCGAGGACGTTCTAGAAATGGCTTGGCTAGTTATCCCAGCTCTCGGCGAAAGAGGAATGAGTGATCCACTCCTTACCTTCCTGGTCTCCGGAACGAGGCCAGAGGTGGCGAGGGGCGGAGAGGGGAGGGGGTGGAGGTCATGGCCGAAGGTAGACGGACCTCGCTTGGACGACGGCAGCCCCTGGCCCAGGCTGGGCACGCCTTCCTTGTCTGAAAGGGGCACGGGGGTCCTCACCACACACTCAGACAGGTTTGTGCCCCGGAGTTATCGTAATAATCTAGAGTACTGGTTCTCAAAGGGGGCCCGCAAAGGCGTTCTAGGGGTCCGCGAAGCCCTGCCTCATCAGTCAAGCCCGACAATAAAAATTGTATTCTTGCAAATTCAGCTGGTTGCAGCAAAACGAAAGCACCTAACCTACCGTTTGCTTTCTTTCTCCGCTTTTCTGTTGTTCTCCATTTTTAATTGATTTATGTTTACACAATGTCGATACTTATGTTTTTCTGCAAAGTAAGCAAGGAAAGAGCTAGGCACAGGCCATACCGGTCATGCATTGCTGCTTCTTTGTGTATATTAAGGCGTCACCAGAGTCTATGCCTTTCCGTTTTGAAGCAGACGGTATGCAAGTGACCTTTCCCTCTATAGTGTAAGTTCAGGGGAAGCTCCTCCCATCCGTTTCCACATTGGCAGATCGCCTTTTCTCCAGCGCTTGCTCTGCTAAAGTAGAAAGAATTGGGGGGAACCTCCCCTGAACTCTTAACCTGTCACTGACTATAGATCACCATATTAAAGGGACACTGACAGGGTATTTATGCTCGCCGAGGTTTTTAGTTGTACGTGACATATGAGAGCTCAACTACCCAGAACAGAATTTGCGGCTCGAAATTCGGTTTTTTCCGCCCGAAAACCGCCGATCAAGAACTGGCCGGTTCGAGTCTCGCTCACTCTCTTTTCCGCGGTCACGGGCCGTTTTCTAAGGTATCGATGCGACCACCAAATTTAATCAAAGTCGTGGGTCACTGAAAGCACACACTCAATATTAAAAATAGAAAAAAATAGAAAACCCATTTTTTGTGGCTTCTAAAAAGCTCCAAATACGTTGATTGAAAAAAAAGTTCGACAGACAACCGGAAGCATTCTGTGCGTGCGTCGTTTCGCGTATCGTGGGACTCGCAGGGACGGCGATGGCAGCGGACGACGGGCGTGGGACCTCTATTTCAGAACTGTCGTTCGCGGTACCGGCGAATTTTGTCTGCCTTTAAAAGAGAAATTCGGGACTGGTCAAAAGAATTGGTATTCATCCCGTACGACACGCCCGACCACCAAGCCGATTTGCACGAAGACGTCGCCGAGCCGTCGCTCCCTTCTTGTGGCTGAAGACATCGCTCGCACAAACGTCAAGCGCGACGTGTCTACTTCGAGTGGAATATGCACGCGTACGATTTCTTTACTAGGTGAGAATGTCGCCAATGCGTGGTGCATCCCGACTTCGACCCGGGAGTGCTTTTGCTAGAGAAAAATCGGCAGCAAACTTTCCAACTTACAGTTTATCGGCTGAATTATTACCAAGGAGAAAGATACCCCACTTTCGATATGCCCCAGTAGCTCAGTGGGAAAGGCGTCCCTTTCGCACGCGGTAGAGCCGGGTTCGATCCCCCGTGAAACTTTTTTTTTTTTTTTTTCTAAATATTTTTTGATGTCTACATTTCTTTTCTTTTTTTTTTTTACAATTATTACTGAAGAAAAAAAAAAAAAAAAAAAGAGGAAACAAATGTTGTGGACGACACGTCGCTGAATTAGATGGTATGGGATATCCTTTTTGACACCTGCGAACTTATTGTAATCACTTTCCACAAAATACAAGGAGCATATAAATCAGGTAGTGTCCGCTTTCCGAGGTGCCCGTAAATGGTTTACAGGAATTGCAGCCAGCCATTGGTCCCCATCCCGTTGATCTTTCGGAAACTCTGTCGCACAATGCCACTTCTGTTTCGGACGCGGGACATGTGAGCCAGCTTTTCACGCAACATCTTGGGTGTATTCTTTTCGGAGCCGATCAAAATTCACCACGGGCACTCACTACTCATCTCCAACTCCTCAATGTACAAAACAACTCATCTTGGAGTAGAGAACAACGAGCGGAACATACATAACTGCAAAAGAATCCCACGGCGAGCAGTTCCCAAACACCGCATGTCGTCTGCTACCGGGAAGGAGAAAAAAAAAAAAAAGAAAAACATGGTCGGGTGTAGCCACGTGACTTCCGCCACTCACTCTCTTCTCTCCACTTCTCCGACCTCCGTCGGGTTTCGGTTTCGGTTTCGAGCAGTTGCGCCTTTTGACTTTATTAAAAAAATACGCTACTCTGTTGCAAAATATTAATTGGGTAGTCCTCCGACACCATAATAAAGCGCCTGTCAAAAAATTAAAAAAAAAATTTGGGGGGTGTCAGTGTCCCTTTAACTCTATGAGAGGGTATCCAAGGCTAAGGCCACAAACCGAGGCCGGGGTCCACCGCCTGTTTGGCGAGCTTGCGGAGCGCAGCGGCAAAACTGGACGTCCGGGTGGCGTTCAGCGCCAGGCTCGTCTGGTTCGGCTTGGATGCAGTCGGCTGCAGGAGCTTCGACCCCGGATTGGACGGGAACCCTGCAGGACGTCAGGTGTTGAAGGATTCCGTCCGAATGAAGATATATTCACGTCCAAAAAGCTCGGGAGGCAAAGGACCACAAAGTGCTACTGTAAGTGACCTTATTTTCACAAGTTCAATATATGTGTGTCCTGCAAAATTAGAGAATCAGAAATATTTCGCGGGCTCTAAATTTTTTTTGGAAGTTGTATGCTAGGCATTCATTTCCATCAGGCGATATATTCACGTGATCAATATTTCGCAGTAGTTTTCAACAAAGGAAATTCACGAGAATTAAGTTTTGCGAAAATTAGATTGTTTACAGTATTAATTTATTTGGAACTACCACAGACCGCCAGCCCAGGAAGGCAGGGGTGAGCGCCAAAGAATAAAACAGCAAGTAGTGGACAATGCAGCAAATAGTCTACAATAAACAGGCAGCTATCTGTGTCAAATACCTTGCAACCATCAAAGCAAAGAAACGAGGACATTTTGGAATGGGTGGAAGACAGACGACGCCAACGAAACATGTTTCAGGAGACTTTTTGCAGCCCTCTTTTGGATCCTCACTCTAAAACACCACGCAACATACAGCGACTGTGAAAACGAAACTTACAGCGCAAAAATGAATTGAAACTGTGACGAACTATGTGCACTAAATCGAATTCCTTCCTTAATATTTCTTTCAGTGATATAATTGACGTTCGAAAAAGTTCATATGTCAGCTCTAAAGCTGACATATGAACAGGACAGAACAGCTCTAAAGCTGTATCGTACGAACTACAGCCTGTAATCAAAAATTGCCTCTTCTATGTGGCAGGACGACAAGTCAGGAAAAATTAAACAAGAGCCATCTTCTCACATCATTAAAAAAGGAAAATTGTAACATCTATATCTTTAATTTGTGCGAGAATTTTCAAGCATCGGAAGTGGCTCGATAGACGTGACCCATTGCAGAGAATCTCACCCTTTCACTTCGCATTTTATGAAATGTAGCCAGCCGACGTTTCAGTGCTTTGTCCAACAACTGAACCAGTAAAGCATACATTTACAAGAAAAAAAAAAAAAAGCGGCTTTTTAACTTATTTACCATAGAATACCGTGCATCCGCCCATTCCACATAAGTGCCCATTCCCAAATGTCTACGATCTGAGAAAATACACAGTAGATTGATATATAAAATTGATGACCGGACAAGCGCCCATCCCCCATTTTTTGGCGATTATCTCTAAATTTGAAGTGGGTGCATGTCTGGTACTTTACAGTAGTTACTCATTCTGTATTGATGTCGCCGGCCTGCAATAAGGCGGAGCCTCCGGGGGAATAACGGGGCCATGTGTTAACCCACCTGCCGCGCTACGCTTCGCGGCGACAGTCTGCGGCGGCTCATCACAAAAATGTTAACCCACGTGTGTGTATGTTGGCCCACACGTAAACGCCGCTTCGTGGCGCCCGACTATTCGCTAGAGTATCATTTGGTGAACCGCCCCCTCAAGAGACTCCGCCTTATTACAGGCCAGCGACATCAACACCACTCATTCTTGCCGTCGGTTTCATACTGTAAACCAGTGGTCTCGAACTCATTTGAGTGTGGGGGCCATATAGCCGACGCCGGAAAGGCCGAGGGCCAATGCAGAGATGAAGGGGGGGGGGGGGGTAGTTAGAAGATTTATAAGTGAGGAGACCTTGTGCTCTATGCTTTTTGTAAACTCACAGTTTTGCCAGTGACATCTTTAAATTTGATTTGTTTATATGACTACTTTTGGCCCTGACCTGATGAGATAACAAGAATTAAAATAACACCGTCCCGCCAACGTGCTCGCATTTTTATTAGAACAAAAAGGCAAGTAAACTGCCGTTCCCGTTGCTCAATTCAATCGGGAATTAATGCAGCTCAACATGTCTCTAAAAGTTACTTTGACAGTCTTTGCTTTCCTGACAATTTTTAATACAACACCCTGAACAAATAGTTATCTTCTTTTAATGGTGATACCCGAGCTCGTAGCTTTATCTTTGGCAGTTGTTCCACCTGATCGAGAGTTCGCACAACCGACATGCATCCTTCAAAGAAGAGCTTGCGCTTGCAGCTTGTTGTACATTACAAAAAGCTGGGAAGCAAAAAATAAAGCCAAACAAAGGCAAAATGATCACAGATAAGTAAACACATTAAAAGAGTAGAGCTACTTTTCGAGCGAAAATGAATCCGCTAGATGAGATCACTATGGTGTATGCCATTTCTAGCGCTCGAGACATGGGAACCGGGGCTTGTAGCCAGCTGCCTGCAAGCCATGTCCCACTGAGTCGTGGGCCGCATGTTTAAGCCCCTGCTGTAAACATTTTCCCCGTACCTTTCTCCCCCTCCCCTTTTTACTTTTCCCTTCATTGCAACCCCCCCCCCCCCCCTTCTCAGCAAGATGCACAACCAGCTGAGTCATACCTAGGGATCCATGTTTTTAGATAAATACGAAAAAATCAGAATATCACTCGTCGGTAAATTTCTCATTAATTTAGGTTTATCCGAAAAACTCAAAATTTTGAGGTCACAATAACAAAATCAAAAGCAAAAAAACCGGTGTTTTACAAATAAACTTAGAAAAAATAAAAATAAATAAAGTTATAAACAAATTAAGAGCAGTCAGTGGTCCCGAGGAGATGCCTCTTCAATTTGCTTTCAAATCTCAAACTACTGACAAAAATGGTTTGCCTTTTAGTTCATCAAGGTTCCTTCAGGACAACGGCTCATGGTACCCGGACTTTATTTATTCTGTTTCAGAAAACTGGGAATCTAACAAAAAATAAACTCCGATAAACCACCAATTTTCTGGGAAAAACGAACTCCGAAAGACACCCTCCGAATTTCACGAGAAATAAACTCCGCAAACACAAAGTCCTCGTTGTACCCAGGTGCTCTAATAAACACGCTTCAACCAGCTAACATGTTCCCTATATTTTATTTTCATCAAAGATCGGCACCATAACACTAGAAAACACACACACACAAAAAAAGCCGCAAACAAAAATTGCAAGCGGAGAAAAAAACAAATTTAAAATACATCTTTTTTTTTTCTTCCTTCTTTTGCGTGTGTGTGTGGTGGGGGGGTGGGGGGGGGGGTGGGGTTGAGGCATTTGAAAGAAGACGGTCACGTGCCAAGCGTCAGCGACTTCCAGGGACCACGGGAGTCCGACACAAGACGGGACTGCACCCTCCCGCGCGTGGGCGCTTCGAAGCGGCAGCCGAATTCGGGGCGCCCTCTCCTTGCCGAAAAGCGAGCTCCCCCATCGATCTGCGCCCCCTCGCCCTTCGACCCCTCGACCGCGGTCACCCATTATTCAAAGCACGCGCAAGGAGCCAACCACCGACGCCCGCAAACGGGAAAACAAACACACCACCTCACGCGCCGCGCCGCAATACGCCAACAAAAAGCAAAGACAAACAAAACAAGGATGAGCTCATCGCTGAGCAAAACACTCCAGCTCGATCAATCAAACGAGAACCAGTCAAAATAAAAACTTCTTTAAAAAAACACGCGAAGCGGGTGACGACGAAAAAGAAAGACGCGGTCAAGCGTAAGTTACCCAACGTAGAAAACGCGGTTTTGAGACGAGCACGACCGCTTCACCTCAAAACGTAGGTGCGTAGCGGTGAAGCCGAACCCTCTCGTCTCGAAGCGAAGCTCGATGCAGCGGGTCGGACAACCACGTTCAGTTTGATCGCGCTCGCTACAAAGTCAAACGACTTTTTTTTTTTTTTTTTTTTTTTGCGTTTTTAAAGCGTAGTTTTGATGGCTGGCTTACCTTGGAGCGCGAAGTACTCGACAAATCCGAACGGCGACCGCGTGAAGAACCCGTGGGGACCGCCGTCGAACGGGTGCACCGACATCTTTTCGGTCCGTTTTCAGGCAAGGCTCGGGGAAGAGTCATCGGCCCACATCGGCTCGGTGTCTCGCGTAAGGCAACGCGGCACTTGACCACCGACGGGGATCGCTTCTAGCGGGGCCTCGAAGCCCTCCTCAAACACCAGCGCCGAGCTCATTGGAGCAAACGGGACGCGGAGTACCCCACACTCTCCGCAAGCACGTCACAATTTTAGGGATTGAGGTGACGTAATCGCCCGCCAGATGGCGCAACCCGCTTCGCCTTTTTCTTTCCTTGTGCGTACGTTTCGTTACCTTTCTTTTTTTTTTCTTTCTTTCTTTCTTTAGCTCGTTGAGACAAAGTCTTGCGTAAAATTAGTTTCGGTTTTAGTCAGGTGCTTTCGTCCCACACCAAATACACCCCGATAAGATTATCTTTGTCATTTCCTTTCAATTTTTACAAAACTGGGCAGTGTAACAGAAAGTGACACAATTTAAGACTGAAATCTGGATGGGGTGCTACATAACAGGATTCACAATAAATTGTTTGCAGCAAAAAAAAAAAAAAAATAAATAAAATGGCATTGTCAGTTTTTAAATGGATAATTAGTGCCCACACAGTACTCAAAAATTTTACCGATTAGCTACTTCGTGTTGCAGACAGTTGTCAAAGCATTTCAATACCTTCGCTTAATGCCTTTATGGCACCAGCCTAACATATTCTTATCTCCTACATTCCCAAAACGGATATCCTCAGTAAGACCTAGCACACTTGTCCCAGTGATGAGAAGACAATTTAGAGTCAAAATACTCCAATGACCAGTGTTGACGAGAAAGGTACATGCACGACCTTTGATACATATCGCCTCAATAGCCGCATAATATTGTATGCTTACAATAACGAGAAAACGTATCTGCAATACTAGGCATACACCATCAATGTGCAATGCCAGTGGAAGGTGTTAAACTTGCGACCAAGTTCTTGTGATCTATCCTGACAAGAACACTTCAGGAGGTGGCCCTGGAACTGCAATCCACTACAGCAAAGTTGCATTTGCGAGAACAAATGTATCTATTAGAAATAGTCGTTTCTAACCCTGTCTTTCTCAAGTCATTAAGGAAAGAATAAAAATAGGGAATATAGGGAAGTCCCAAGTCTACCCAATAGGTGGCATCAGTGTGTTCCCTCGTCGCAAGTTTGTGAACCAGCCTTAACAGCGGAAGCACCTTGAAGTGCAAATTCCAAACATTTGTGAAACATCTCGAGACCACACTTGGACATGCTCTCCTACATACTCTCTGGAACCTACATCTCGGAAAGACCACTCACCTTGGTCAGCTGCCAGACTCTGATCCGACGTATTTGAGGGAGACGATCCACCGGACTGCGAGGAGACAAACACGTGGAACTCACTTTCATAAGCTGCGAAATCCATCGTGCTATTAGCTTTGACTGGCATTTGAGTGTATATCTGAGTGTGGCAGACTATACTCTGTTTCACCTTATGTTGTACCGCAGAGAAGGCTAGAAGCGCGAGCTCGTAGCATTGGGAGCTGCTCTTAACGCACGAGAGCTTGTGTTGCCGAGATGTGCCCTAGAGCAAGGAGCTCGCGCTTGTAGCCTTTCCTGTGGTACATCATAAGGTGAAACAGAGTATAATAGGGTAACTGACGCACTGAAAACAAGAGGCATTTACAAAGTACCGAAGTCAAAGGAGTTGGCAAGAAAGAATCTGGAGAAGAATTACGCCACACGCCGTTAGCCCACGGTTTGCCGACAAACCGGTCTCCCAAAGTCTGCCGAGAGGTCACGTTGAGGCCTACCGACCCGAAACATCAATCGGTTACCGAAGCAAACAATTAACCGCTAGCTCCCCCACAACCCCTGTAACGTTTTTACCCGAAAGCATGGCAGCAACCGCTAGTATGGCAAAAGTTAGACTTCTATTTGACTAGGAAAATGCTCGATTTATCTTGATCCAACAAATGTGCTTCCGCGGCATTCTTCGAAGTTTGTAGTGACCTTGCATTTCTTTTACTTTTCTTTAGTTATAGCGTGCTATATTATTCCAAACTCTAACCTCGTTTATGGGGTAGTGGGCACATCCTGAATTTCCTGCCTCTCCTCATAAACTGTTTTAACATGAATGCCGGTTTTCGTGCTCGAACAGTTAGTAGATATCACCGTGGGCAAAACAAAGTCAGCTAAAGAAAGCCACCAATTGGCACAGTGGTAGAATGTCGAGCTCACGATCGTGGGGTCGCGGGTTCGATTCCCGTTGGGCCACATTTAGAATTTCGTTTTCTTCTCAATTTACCGCTGTTTTTACAGACTGTCCTCTGAAGTATGTGTTACACATCTCCTACTGGTTTCCGTGGCATTCGTCCCACTTTCCTCGGGAGTCTGTGTTAAAAAAGTGCCCTGGAAGCCTCAGAGCGACAGACAACATTTCGCTAAGAAACGAAACTTCCTGAGGGTGTGGTCACATAGTTAAATGTAGGCTGCAACTTTCAGGCTTCGAGTAAAAACTTTTTCAATGTGTTTCCTACCAGCTTCAGCCACTTCTGTGTTCTGTGAGGGATGTTGCAAACCTGCCAAAGTCTAGGTTCAACTTTTTTTAATTTTTAAAGCGAAGTTCGACTGAAGTTTTCTGGTGTCTGCGATAGTTTTGAGGTAATCAATCTTTGATGCCGATTATAATGGAGAAATCGGCCACACATGAATGCAATGTTTGGTTTTTTTTTTAGGATGCTCATAGATGAGTTATGAGCATAAATAGACTATCGCAAAAAGTGGTTTTGTGTGCCTTTCAGTTATTTTTTCCCCAAAAGGTAAAATTTCTGCGTTGACATTAGGCATTTCTATTAAAAAAGAGTTTAACTCAATCAGAAGTTCGACCCTTCCCCTTTGCATCAGAAATGCAGAGGGGAAGGAAAATGGCTTAGAAGGGCAAAAGGGAGGAATCGAACATTCGCTTTTCACATTTTCACGTTAGCTGTCGCAAGCTACCAAGCGTTAGAAAGGGTACAGCCATTAAAATCCATCCTTTATCTATTCCGTTGAATCTTCCTAAACGTTCGAAGGTTTTCCAAACCAGTTGAACCTCAAACTTTGACGAAAGCTTGCACCATCCTTGATTCAAACCACGGTGCCTGGAACCTGTCTCCAACTGGTGCGTTTACCGCGTCCAAAAAAGTGGTCCCTCGATTTCCACTTTTTGACGTAAAAGAAGTGTCACGCTGTCGCTGGCCACGATCCTAACGGTGTTACAGCAGCAGTGTTAGATGTGTGGCAGACGCCCGTCCTACCGCAACTCACTCTCCAGCTGGGCAGTTCACGGAAGCTTCGGCAACAGGAGTTGGGAAGCCGCGACGACTCGTGCTTTCATTCAAAACTTGTACGCTCAACCGCCAGGAGCGGGACATTGACGGCACGACACTCCGGTTCTCGCGACTTCGTTCGTCGCCCCTTCGGAACCAGTTTCGATGCAAGCGCGGAATGGGACGACAGACACGCCAGTCGGAAACGCTTTCCAGACACCGTAGTTTGAACCGATGTTCGAACCACCGGGCGGTGCCGAACTCCGCAGGGGGTCTACTCAAGATCCGAGCCCTCACCCCGTGGGTCTCCTCAGGAGGGGGCGGCAGCACCATCCAGTTATACTTGCGCATCTCGACAGGCACCCGCATGCGCTCGTAGTCCTTCCACTGGCTGCTCAGGGACTCGGAGCACGTCAGGCACGACACCACGCCGTCCCGGAGACTGAGGGCACCCGCCGGCCGGGGGTGCTCCCGCAGGAACGGGAAGTCGCACACCGTCAGGGTGCGCACGCGGCGCCTGCCAGGGGAGGAGGGCACGCGCTCCAGTCACCCGCAAAGAGGAGTCACAGGGTCGTCCCTCCCCCCCCACGAGAACCGGGTGGGGGGGCAAAGGACGGGAGAAGAACGCTAAAAATCGTTGGCGCTGACATTGATGGTTCCGACAGAAGGAATGAGAAAGAGAGCGACTGAAGAACGGAAAAAGAGGGCAGACGATAGGTTAGGCGTGTTTGTTTCGCCGCAATGAGTTGAAGTTGTTTGAGTAATTGTCAACTTTATTTATTTTTATGTCAAATTTGGGGGTTTTACGTGCCAAACCAACGACGGGCATCTGGCACGCCCCAGCGGAGGACTGAGGATTAATTTCGACCACCCGGGGATCTTTTGACGTGCAACCGAAAGCTCAATTACACGGCGCCTTCTCCGCAATAAGCCTCCATCAGATTGCGGACACCTCGGCCGGGATTCGAACCTGCCACATGGGGATCCGTAGTCCGGCGCTCTCGCCTCGGAGGCACCAAGCCGGCTTATTTATTTTTATGGGGGTAGGAACTAAGGGAAAGGAGGTGATGAGAGCGCAAGGACGTCAGAGCACCGAGCTCTGACTAGAACGATTAGTGGATACACGGAAAGCTAGCTGCCTTTGTCACTGCTCAATTTTGCTAACGTGTTTGAACGCTTTCAAACGATGAATGGAGACAAAAGCTGGAACCACCGATGTCGGCGTCCATGCCATGCTGTTTCGAAGCGGCCGGAATGCGTGGGACCTGTACCTCTTAACTCTACGCTCCAAAATGGCGGCCGTGTCCGGGAAAAGAACGAGCTTGTCGGTTCCCCTAGAGCCACTGAACGAGCTACACTTTACGGTAACAAAACTTTGGCCATCTTGGACCTTGAGTTCACGTTGCCAGTTATCCGAAGCCTGATCTGAAATTGCAGGGAACGTTTTTGCACCCTCGAGGAATGTTACAACGTTCTGCAACGAGGCAAAACAACCTCATCCCAGCTCCCCTACACCGTAGCTAAAGCTCAGGAAGCCACATTCTAGAACCGTAACCGTAACTGCACTGGACACCAAAGTGGCGGCGCCAGCATGAACGTCGGGGAGTGGAGAGTCTATGCCCTTAAGTGTAGCGTATTGAGTGGCTTAGGTTCCAACAGCTCACAAAGACTACTCTCACGAGCTGTTAGCGGACTTGAACGGTACTTATTAAAGCAATCAAATTACTTGTAATCGGTTACTTTTTTGAGTAATTTAGTAACAATTTGAATAGCTTTATTAGGAAGTAATTGCGAGAGTAATCTGATTATTCTGAAAGTACTAAAAGTACCTGTAATTGTTACTATTTTGCCTTCCCTTTTAATGGCACCTTTGTTTCCACAAGTTTTCTGCCCAGGAATCCTCAAACCAGTCTCCGACAAGAGGAGGGTTTAGCAAAATTGGTACATTAAGATAATGGTTTATAATTCGGTGATTCTAATTCAGTATCGAACAGTACGAAATACCAGTTTTCAAACCGGTCAAGAAATTTGTTGTTTTGAAAACTTGAAGTAATCGAAAAAGTAACGGTTTCTTTTTTAAGTAACAGTTACTTTTTTAAGTAACGGCCAATTATATTCCTTCTGAAGTAATGAAGTAATCCAAATAAATACTTTTGGCCACGGGCAATCATAATTTTAATCAATTACTTTTTTCGAGTAACGTGTACAAGACTGGCTGTTAGCCCCAAGGAGTGCCTTAGGAGAGACAAGGGGTGATGACGATCTTCTGCTCCTAGCTTTCCTGCAGCATAGATGAAGTGCAGGACAGGTACGAACCAGGTTAGTCTTTGGCGGTGAAAAGGATCTGTCGCATGTTCCGCTCGCTAATTCCTGTCATATCCTCAAGCAGGGCCAGAGCTATGCTCCAGTTTTTCGGCATAATTTGGCAAATGGCAAAAGCTACGGCCTAGGCAGGCTGATTGGAACGATTGGCTCGATCGGGCCTTAGTTTTCGCGATTTCCCAGGACTATGCTGGAATGAAGTGTAGACGATCGCCACCACCAAAATGTTGAAGCGTCATTTCTGTAATGTTGCCATTTTTTGCCAAATCTTATCAATGGGAGTAGGAAAATGTTAAAAATTTCCGCCGTGAATGTCTTACGATTCTTTAGTAGAGTGCCTCGGTTGTTTGTCGGGTGAAAATTGGCTAGTGCATTGCCAAAAGTACATTTTTGGAGTTTACGGGCAAAACCCTTGAAAAGCGCCTGGCATGCACCAGCAAACAACCAAGAATTAATTTCAATAACCGACTTAAAAGAAAACATTTCTGTTATACGCCGCCTTTTCCACTTAAAATTCCACCCCATTGTGGACCCCTCGATGGGGATTAAAACCGCCAATATGGGATACATTAACCGGTACTCCGCCTCGGAACCACCGAGGCAGCGGCTAGCACGTTTGAAGCATTGTTTTCTGCGTGCATGTGTTTTCTCTTCAACCCGGATTGAACTATTCTGTACCTTTAACTACAAAGTGTGTATGGTTGATAAAATGTTAATTAAACTGCTCATTGCAGTTAAATTTTTTTTTTTTTTTTGTTTACCAAGGGTTTTATGTTATCTAGTGCCGGCTCTACCTTGTGGACTAAGCCTCTTCCACTCTCCCTCATTGTTTAATGGAGCAACAAAGCAATCACCTTTTTGAGTACCAAAGTGCAAAATAACACCAGATTGTAGCGCACGTCAGGGCACAGTTTTTTTTTTACCCCACTTTAACTCCACACTATCATGAATTTTCGCGTCCCTCGTTGCTGACAAGTTGGTATATTGACCCAAACGTCGACACCGCAAGAGAAAGCTAAAGTCTGATTAGGGAGAAACTGTCTCACCTGTAGGTCGTGATACCACAGATGTAGCAGACGTAGTGGTGCGTGTTGTAGCGACGTGACGACCTGACAGCATCCTCGGCGTGGGGAGAGCTTTCGTACGCAAGCCACTGAGCCATCAGCGAGTGAAAACAGAAAGTGCAGGCCTGGGCTGTGCCTGAAAGGCCGTCAGGACCCACGTGACTCTCCAAAAATGGAAAGAAAGGCCCACCACTTCTGTCGTCACGACCCGACACCGGAAAAGTCTCCGTCGTCTGCTCCCCACAAACATAGCAGACGACACCCTGGGACGGCACTGTCTGCTGCAGCGAAGCCGTCTGCATTACCGCCTGTGCGGGCGTGGTCTGCGCGGGGACATGATACCGCCGCTGGTTCGGAGGAAGTCCCGCACTCTCGAAAGCATCCCACTGGTGCTGGAGATCCGCCTTGCACTCTGCACAGAGCAGAACGCGACCTTGGTTGTCCGGAGGTCGTGCCGCAATCGGGCGCGTAACCTCTCGAAGAAACGGAAAGTATGGCACGCCCGGGACGGTTGGGGGACCGGTCTCGCACGCCACAAGGGCCTGCAACGGACCAATCTTCTCGCAGAGATAGCAACCTAGGTACTTGGTCTGCGGGGACAGCAGCTGCTTGCGGAGGACACTGTTGGGTGTAGCAGACGGCGCAGCACCGGTAGACATGCCGGGGACTATGGCAGACGACGGCATCGTCGCAGACGACGGCGTGGCACACTGCACAGAGGGTTGTGTGGCGGACGCCTCGTGCAAGATCTTGAAGTGTCGCTTGCCTTCGGGCACGTTTGAGATCTCGAAGACCCTGAGCTGCCGCTGCAGGGACTTGAAGCACATGGAGCACACGAGGACCTGCCCTGAGGCACTGAGAGGCTGGGCGCCCGGCGGCGGGGCGACGCCGCGCAGGAAGGCGAACCCGGGCGCCCCGTCCTGGGTCGGCAGCGCCGACACAGCGCGCTGTACACTCACGGGGAATTCCAGTCCGCACGTGAAGCAGGTGAAGGCTCTCGCCCGGAGCTGGTACTTGCGCTCGGCCTGCGGCGCCGCGCGCCGCTGGTACGCGTCCCACTGCTCGAGCAGGCTGCGGTGGCACTGTTCGCACGCCTCGGCACGACCGGTCACCGGATCCGGGGGCCTGGCGCCCGGCGGCGGAAGATGCGACGCGAGGCTCGGGAAGAACGGGCAGTTGGCGATCGGCTTGGTGAACAGGCTGGTGAGCGAGGAGCTGCGCGAACCGCACACGAAGCACAGCTCACCTGTGGACGGCGTCGCCTGAGCCGTCGCCGTAGACGGTGGCGGAGACGGTGGCGGGGCCTGCGCCGTCGTCAACGACGGCAGACTCAAGTCGAGCGCCGCCGTCGGTTGAAGAGGCGACGTCGGCTGCTCCGGGCTCTCTTGGCGCGCCTGCGAGCCCGTGTCCATGCCGGCGAAAGGTCCGTTGTCGCTCCGCTTGAGCCAGTACATGCGCTTGTTGCGCGGCGTCCGATTCTGCTCGTGGGCCTCCCACTGTTGCGTGAGGAACGAGTAACACACCGAACAGGCGAGCACGGCACCCTCGGAGGTGGGTCTATCGGCGCCCACCGGCGGCACGTGCGTCTCCAGGAACGGGAAGTACGGTCCGCGGTCCCTTGCCCGGGACTGGACCGGGTAGTCGGCCCCCGGAGCGCTGCACACGTAGCAGATCGCCGCACTCCCGGGCTCCTGCTTGACGCGCACGCGGAAAGACGACAGAGGTGACGCCGTCGCAGACATGACCTGTGGTCTAGCGGGCCCGCCGAGGTTCACACCGTCCCGACAACGCACCGCGTGAATGTTGTTGTTGTTGTTGTGGTTCGTGTTGATCCTGCGGCGGGTCGGAAACGCGAAGTGATCGCGCAACGACCACTCGTCACTTTGGCGGCACAGAGCGGCGCAAACTTGGCGACACAGTACCGGAGTTTCGCTGCCGTCGAGGAAGGTCGCCCCTGCCGTCCTCTGGTCAGCGGAAGACGGTGTTTCAAGGGCGGGCCTTCATTGTCAAGACGATCTCGTGACAGAAACACGGGCACCAACGGCTCACCACCGGCGCTGGGGCGAAGGCCGCTCGGCGGGTCCCAGTGGGAAACGAACGTGGGGGCATCTAGAGACGAGCTCGAGCGGCTCGACGCGCTGTCGGCTCGGCCGGACGCTGCTGCTTTGAATCCGTCGCGCCATGCTTCCTTTAGCGACAAAAGGCCACGGCCATCTTGAATGAAAAATCGTTCCCGTCGTGCGTGAGGAACTATTGTGTTGTCCCGTTGCGTCGAGGGGCGGCGTGACGGCGGCTCCGGCGATACCGGTGGGGTTCGGTTTGAAGCGGAAAACGAAGTAAATATAACGCGAAGGACAAACAAAAAAGAGTTGTTGCGGTTTCACGTAACAGATGGCTGTCTGTGGACTTCCCTTTTTATCTCTACATTCTCGCTTGGCCTCGCGCCGCTCATTTCTCGTCCGTTCTGCTGTGTTTGCTCCCGGAAACATTGCAGGCCGCGCGGAATACCCAAGAATATTGCAGAATCCGAGTGGATAAATAATGAGATTATCAATGAAATATTATGCAGGCCTATTTAGCCTATTTAACTCATTGACTGACCCGCAGAAAGATTACCATAATACAACAAACCGCCAAAAGCCCGATAGTCATTAAAAAAAAACAAAAAAAACTAATTGAGCTACAAATATCAAAATTAGTGATATTTTACCACATATAATACGGTCATAATACTAAGACCGGTGACCCAGTGAAGTGACCCAATAGATTTATATGCACAAAAAAAAAAATATGGTGGTGAAGCTTGTGGGGATTATTTTATTTAAAAAAATCTTATTTGTGTGGAGGGGCGAAACCGAAACTAAGCGCAAGAGGAAGGCAAATGACGTCGTTCTTGGAAAAAGATGTTTCTTTCGCAGGTGGGTCGCAACATTCTGCTAGTCAAAAAGAAGCGTCGAAAATACTAAGAAAGCACACACATTCAGCTTGTGCCCCCCCCCCTCCCACACACACACACTTTTTTACGCACACACACACACACACACACATCATTTTTTTTTTTTTTTTTTTAGCAAAATTAAATTATGTATTGTTCATTGCTCAGTTTTCGCCCGAATGTAGCACTGGCACTCCGAACCAGATGCTAGTTTCAGAACATTGGAACAACTATTGAGAATGGGCCCCATTTCTCCATTGAAAATTTCAGAAAATTGCTTGTAGTACAACAAAGTTACTAGAACCACTCAGTTGGGAAACTGCCATAGAGCCTGCTTTAAAGTGGCTCCGATCCGTACTCGAGAACCGAGCTAATGGCGATCACAACGCCGCCATTTCTCCCACAGCGTTCACTCCGGGAACTGCACGGCTGTACGTCAAGTCGGGCAGGGACCGGTGGCGCCATCTCGCAGTAGCTATGTAAAGCAGCTTTCATGTTTCAACTCGTCGCTAAAGGGTGGCACTGTTATCGTATTTAGCTCGGTCTCGGTGGACGCCAGCGGCCTAGGTTGTAAGGGTGAGTTTCTCAACTGAGGGTTTTAGTAACGTTGTAGTACAGTGTCTGCTCTGTTCCATAGGTGCTGCCCTGTTTGTTTATGATGAAACCAAGGCTATACTCCGTGTCACTAGTTGTGTGCAGCACAAGTGAAGGCAACGCCAGTCAAGGGGAGAAAGGGCAAGCACTATGATGGCTGGGGCAGTGAGCACTAGTAAGGCTGGAGCAGAAGGGAGAAACCTCCTCTCCTCTCTACCATTTCTAGCGCTCTCCCCTTCTCCCCTCGCCCTCTAGTGCCCTCCTCTCCCACTCCGCCCTCCTAGTGCTCGCCCTTCCTCTCTTCGCCTGGTGTTATCTTCGCATGCACAGCGCACAACTAATGACACGGAGTATATGTTCCAAATCTTACCCAAATGGATCCGAGTTACTTAGGCGGGTCGTGTCACGTGACAACACAGATAGAAAAGTGTAAGACATGGGTAGGTTTTAGAACCCCAAGGTACAAAACCCTTACCCTGAAGTAGGATCGAGTAAATTTTGGAACATGGCCCATGACACAGTAAGAGGTGGGGGGGGGGGGGGGGGGGGGGGGGGGCTGCACTTTTTTCAGGCCTCGGTTTTTTTAGAAACCATCGCACATATCGTAGTGTAAGAACGTCAGAGATGCATGGTCGCAAAGCTCCAACTACGACACCGATACCAAGAGTGCTGTAAAAAGCAAAAATCTTGTTTTATGCACAGCCCCTGTCTTCACAAGAGCCTGCGTTTGAGATTATTATTTTCTATTTTTATCGCTGGGGGCTAGGAATCCGGGCACCGGTTTATAACTTTTGAATAATTTAACGGTACTGAAACTTCTGCATGCGGTTCAGACCACAAGTGCTACATTTGGGGTGGAGACAGAGCAATCAGCAATGCATAGTTCTTTTTTTGCAGTGAAGAACAACACTACATTGTTTGGGTACACACGCTATACACCGGGTCATAAAGCACGTAGTAAACACCCACCCTGCTTGCGAACCAAATGTCATAGTAAGATAATCAAACACAGCTCCCTTCTTCAGTACCTTACAGAAAGCAAATCTGTCATTTGCCATGAAGAAAAATACAAGCCATACCAGCAACAAAATACTGTTTAGTTGTGATAACATACAGGCATACAAGTTCACATGCATTCCCATAGAACAAATGATGTACCTCATCATGAGCCCCATACATACTGGGTAATCTCAACAAAGCCAGTATCAGAGAGCAGTCACCTAGAATATACATGCTTCGCTTGACTGAGTCATCTATCATATACATACACTGTCTTGGTTACAAAGTCGGGCTCCTCTTTGGTGAGTCATTTGTCACACTAGTGACTGACCAACACCCATAATGCAGATTCCGTCATTGTGTCAATCACAATTCAATCGTAGACGACTTTAGTCTGGCATAAATTCCAGCAAAACATTACTTGTAAAGATGAGTGCAATGGATTCTCCATCAGTTGGGAAGCGTATGGAACACCACCCGAGCAACGTTCCAGTGTGCGCAACTGCTGAACTCAATAATTCCAAAACACAAAGCTGAGGCAGAAGACATGCCTAGGCTACGGAAATGTAGTTGTAAGTAATATCCGTAGAATTCAACGGCATCCTTCGTTCCAAACAATGACCACCAGTCACCTTTGACAGAGTTGGTGCGGCAGTGTAAGTGCTGTGACAAATATACGGGTGTCAGCTCGCGAGAAAAGTGACCTATACACCTTTTGCGCCGCTGAAAAAAACTATGCACACGCCGCTGAAAGCGCACGTTCCAACCAATCGTGGCTCGAGCAGTTGGGTCGGATGCCAAAGTTGCAGATGGTTACAAAAACCCATTGCTATCCAATTCAAAAGTTAGAACCAATTTTATAAAAATTTCAATAAGAAAATGAAGTTCGCTTTCAGCATCAGACACTTTGCGTTTGTACTGCTTTGCTTCCCTTGCCTCAATATCGGGCTTCTTCGTAATGAAGTTTGCTTCTTCGTAATTAGGTTCTACTCATCTCCAGTCTTTCTGGGTTCAGCTGATTTCCATTTTCTCATTCAAATTTTCTAAAAAGTGCCGAAAGTTTGCGCTTTATCCCAACCGCTGGGGCAACCATTTAAGCACAGTGGCAATGCATAGTTCATTCAAACGTCATAAAAAAAAAAAAATTTTCTTGGGTGACGGCCTAAACATCTAACAAATCCGAAAATGATAATAGAAATAGACACAGTGGTTAAATATGAGTTGATACTAAATCAGCAAACAAACAAAAATCTAATTAGTACAAAGTAAAAATGCTAATGTGTGTACTCAAAACAGAGCAACTTTCTATTGTGCAGCAATGATGACCTTGAGTATACTTATGACTGTCCTACTGAGCAGTAGTCAGGAAATTGCAGTCATTTCTGCTTCATTGATATAAACCTTACTGGGCTAATTCTGCACTACTCAATCCAGCCGTCTAATATTAACGTCAGAAATTCCTCGTACCATCGGCAGATGTCAAGGTACACCACTGGGGGAAGTTCCCATCATTGTCATGCCCTACTCGACACGTAAATAGAGATCTTATCAGTCAAATGTTTAATTATAAAGTAGTAGAGGGCTAACGAATTATCGAGAGAATTGCAGCCAATTCAGAAGCTTTTAAACAAGCGACCGGATTAGGCAATGATGTCGACAGCAATGTCCGGCGTCCAAATGGACTTAAGAGTGCTGGAAGTCGTTATGCGGCACGCAGCTTGAAGCCGCACCTCAACCGCTGGCACCTGCAAGTCTTCCGCAATCTACACTCCACATCAGATCACTGAGTGCAGACAATAAACGCTATAGGGGTACGGCCACGCAGCTGGAAGGTGTTTTTGGCCAAAAAGTCTGCATCGCGTTGAGGCATCCGAAGGGCCCTCGAAAAGTTCAGAGCTCTTCGAGTCTGCCGGGGCCAACCGAAAGTTCAGGGATATACACGCGCATTGCATAGGGCCTTCATCTGCACGTAACCTAATGAGACCGCCTTCGGTTTATGGCCTTCTCCTACCTAGCCTCTCTCAAGGTAATGTTACGTGGGACGAAAAACAAGAGTGTCATAGTTCCCAAATTGCAAGCTGGCTCCCTTCGGTCGACAACATTCAAGAGACGATGTTCTGCAGATGACGTTCCGCAGAGGACGTTCAGCAGACGACGTCCAGAATGACCTTGGTCACTTTCGAGCAACCTGGGTCACTCCGGATGTCAATAGCGGAACGCCGCCTGTCGAACGTCATCCATGGAATGTCGGCTTCGATAGACGACGTTTTGCAGACGACGCGCGGTCAGCAGCGCGTGACCCTCCGGTCTTCGGGGACAGGACCATCCCTCTCGGGTGGCTCGTGCGGGGCCTGTCCCAGCAGGAGCAGGTTGGCGGCCCTGAGGCGTGCCAAAGTTGCCGCCCCACCGAGCAGCGAAGGGGCCGGACTCATGCAGGGCGTGGAGCAGCGGGAGTTGCTCAGGTCGCACTGCTCCAGGAGCCGGAGCAGCTCGCCGGGACTCGGGCCACCCCCCGCCACAAAGGCTGCGCAGCCAACGGAAGAGAGAACGCCCGCTGTGTAACCCACGCAAACGTCGCCACGGTGCCTGCGATGCGTCTCCGACTGGTGCGTTTATCCCGTCCTAAAAAGAGGCCACTCGATTTCTACCCGATTTCGTAGAAGTGCCATGCTGTCGCCAACCATGATCCTGGAGGTGTCGTGGCAGCGGTGGTGGATGCAACAGACGCCTGTTCTGTTGCAACTTGCTCTCTAGCTTAACAGTTCACGGAAGTTTCGGCAGCCAAGAGGCGGGACGCTGCGACCACAGCCACAATCGCGTTCCCTCATGCTTTTTTTTTTCTTTTTTTTCCAGAACTTCTACTTCTAACCGCCAGGATCGCAACACCCGACACCATGACACTCTGATTTCTGTGACTTCATCTGTGTTTACTTCGGGAGGACTTTTGATGCAAGGGCTGATCAGCGCGCTAAATACACCAGTCAGATACACGTTCCAGGCACCATACTGTCACTATACACTGCACGACACTGTTAGTGCGAATGCGACCATTGCGCCTTTTCACATTCTACTTTGAAAGGGATTTAGTGGGCACCAATTTTTACTGCTTAGCTTACTGCCCTAAATAAGACCTTTCCTCCTCATTAAATTCTGTTTCATACTTCCTAGTCAACAATGCTGTCAAAGCTACTGGTGAAAGCGCATGTCTTCCGCTATGCGCCAACTGGTAATAAACAAGCACTGGAAAACGCGAAAACTGTGGGCAATATACACAGATACGGAAGGTGTACTCTGTTTAAGGGGGGGACATCGGCCCAAGTTCCATATTTCTTTGAAAAAAATTCATTTTTCTATTTTGAGGTTTTCGGTTTTAGAAACTAATTATACACCCTTACACTAAATTTGATAACCATATGTCAAATAGTTACACTGATATAAAATATTTTAACACATTGTGAGGCAGTAACAAAGTAAAGGAGTTCAGTGTTCGAATGCATTTTTCTCAGTTCCACTTTCTGATAAAATTTCATACGAAAGAATCTTTTGTTCAAAGGTGAAAGTATTCTGATAGCACAATCAAGATGTTTCTGAACTGAAGTTCACTGAAGTATCGGGCAATCTAATATACTGTAAACGACTTAATTTTCGCAAAGATCCCATTTTTGCAAATCGCCTACATTTCGCGTAAAATAGGTTCTGCAACCAATTCCGGTAAAATGTAAACAGACCGGAATCTATATTGAGATCCCACCGCGTCCCAAAAATGAGAACCCGCAAATTATTCCAAAACTTCAGCTTGGAGCTAAATCGCAAAATATTGAGCCTGCGAAAAATAAGTCGTTAACAGTATACTGTTTTAAGCTTTAAGTCCTCATTCAGAAAAATCTATGTTTTCAAAAATTGGCATAGGACAGATATGGATCTCATATTTTGAGGTAATAACTCTTCCTGAAATATTTGCATTTGAGTTGTAAAAACTAGATAACTCGAAGTCCCAGATCCCTCACTTTATATTCAAGCAGTCAAAATGGTGCTTAATAACTTCATTTGCATGTCATACATTTCTTAATGAAGAGACACATCTTCCTATGCAGGTATGTAAAGTTGTCCCAGAGAGCTGAAAGTTTGCACAGCACACCTATATGACGTTAAATCTCCTCAGCAAATTTCATTCTGATCACTAGAGCAGTTCAGAAGTTCAATCTCTAGCAAGTGTCCCCCTTTAACTGCTAGTTTGAGCAAAGCCAAACCTACAAGTGCGGGCGTGGCACTGTGATTGCCATGCCTACTGCAGCATACCCTGCTGAGGTAAGACAGCAATGCGCCCTCTTTATGCTGAGGACATAGAGTAGTCACCAACAAAAGGTCATCACCCTCACTTACCCGGTTCTCCCTTGGAGGCCAAGTCCAATGCAGTCGTCAAATCCCACATCTAAAAAACGAAAAGACAAAACATATTCACCATCACGGTGACCGTGCTAACAACTCAACTCTGCTAGAACCAAACAATCTATGCCCTGTTTACCTCTATTGTATGACACTCCGAAAGTAGAGGCCTCAAATTTATTATTCTCCAGGTCCAGTCACTGCACCAAAGTTGGCAGTCAAACCGACCCAAGAAAGTCTGTATCTCATTCTATTTCCGGGAGGAAACTACTCGGCTGAGCTTGACGGGTTCGGGGATGTTTCTTTACGAAACTGGTCACCGCAATAAAATAAAAATCCAAATCCCTCCGTTCCCAAACATGGAACTGAGATAGTTTCAGTTCTCTATTACTTTCACTTTGGCACAGCATCATTAAAAAAAAGAAATACAGACTCAATCTGACAATGACATCTCTTACAGATGCACTCTTCAATATGAATATAACAAAACCCTACCTTAATATAGCGTACGAGCGCCCTCCCACAAGAGATCATTCACCTCCAATTTCCATCGGACATTGTGCAATGTCCGACAGGAATCGCGTCAACAGCATGATCGGCAGTAATAGTAAGTGTGACAAGCGACTTTGTAGCAGGTTCCCGCGTGTTTATTGGACCATGGAACCCCAGTTAGCTGTGTCCGCCATCTGCTCGTGCGATATGGGTTTTGTTGACATGCAGGCACGTAACGGGTTTCGTGTGCTTAGTGTACCATAAAAGGCTAATCTACCGCAACTCCGATCTGCGATGTCTGTTCCCGTGACGAGCGAATTGGTAGCGGATTCCTGCATAATTATCGCACCTTGAGACACGAATCTGCCGTGTCTGCAATATGTGGTATCAGCTCCTGTGTCACGTGGCTGGTACCCGTCATTTTTTTATAAACTTTTGTTGCGTCATTCCCAAGGATCCCCCACCCGATATTTTTCGCCACTTATCCCTTCAAAATGTGAGGGAGTTTGTGCGGGACTTTACGGCAAGTGCCTTTATGGGATCAAATTTTCCTTTTGCGCGCTTGGAGACTCAAGACCCGTACCTGGATGGCGCCACTGCTGTGCCCGGTGAAGATGTAGCGCCTGGGGCGAGAGCCCATCCGGTTGGAACCCTCGCACTCGTGGATGCAGAACGACGTCATGGTGGTGCCGTCCACAGACTTGATGATGCAGATCCTGCCATCACCGACAACGCGCAAACAAGAGTGGGGGTCACCACCAAGCAGAGTCGTGCAATTTACTGCATACGCACAATTATAATCACAAACTTCTTGTTCGAAGACAATGCACTCAAAATTACAAGCGCGTTACAATCAAACACAAAAACCAAAGCCAAAAGATTGGAGCTATCCTCCTTACACTAAGGTTATCCCAGGCTGCTTTTAAATTTTGCGGTAGTGTAAACTACTGCCTGATATAATGGGCTGCCACTACCTTTCAAGCAGTGCACTTTGGTTGTCGCACTCTACGAATGAACATGTAGTCAAGGGAGTCACAGTTCCAAATAAACAAAGGTTGAGTAAGGCTGCTCAAAAGAGTGCCCTAAGGGTGCAAAGTCGAGGTGCCACTGCATAGCACTGTGTACCAAAAAGCGTGATACAAAGAATATGTCTTAGGTTGGAGGCATGCAGACATCAGTGAATGTTCTTTTGTCCATGAAATACTGTCTTTCATAAGTAAATATTTTTCACAAAGCATGGTAACGTGACTGAGGCCGAAATCCGCATGCGGCATGCATAAAAAAGCTTGGCACTCAAGGAGTTAAAAAACGAAAAAAATCCACCAGCCTTTTGCCAGACGATGCGTAGCGGACATACAGTTGGTCCGTTTCGGGAACGACCTTCTGAATAAAGACTTGCTCGTCGTCTTGTTCGCCGTACGGACCTGCAAGCAAAAGCTTTCTAAATACCCTAAATACGAATTCTAAATATGAATAAGCAGGATGTCAACAATGATTACGCCAACAAAATGCCACATCTATTTCACCGAAATTCTTCCGTACAATGCGGAGAAAAAATGTCTAGAAGTGCCGAAAACGACAGCAATGGCCTGCTGCTGCTTCGATCCCGGGCAAGCTCGATTACTGGCTTATTATTGACAGAAACTACCAGTTAACAAAATATTGCGTTTCGGTACTACATTAAACCCACACAAGTAAATAAAAATATTTACTCAAATTTTTTTTTTTTTTTTTTTGCATTTTTGTTGAATTTTTCGGGCTTTTCGAGGCGAGTTACGATTCACCCTACATTTCCAAAATTTCCCAGTTTGTAGACACTCCAATTACTTTATGTTTGCTGCGCACAAAACACAATCGCAGCATGAAAATGCTTCGTCCCTCATCGAGAACAAGCGGCACATTTGTCCGGCTGTAGAAACTGGAAAAAGGGTGGGCATACCCAGATAAAGCTTCATGAACTTTGCAATTTATAGTCGCCCTGATGTTCGATTTGAACCTGGTCAGATTAATACCACTTAGAAGACAAGGTTCGCGCATCGTGCCATCATTGGTCGAACCCCCAACCCGTCCCGAGCAACAAATAAGCCGAAGCTCCTTGAGACTACGCGGCAAGGCAACAGACACACGCACCTCAGCGTCGCCGCCCGCTACGACAAACCTTTTTCCACTAATGCACGCCGTCCGGGGAGTTGTCTGCAAACCACAAACAAAAAGCAGCTAAGCGTGCCTCCGCCCATTCAAACGTGCCGGCATCGTGCCGTTACATCGCTTTTCGTCACATTTTATGCCCTATACTACCAGTACTGAAGAAAAAAAATCGTAACAAAAAAAGACGGAATGCTCTCAGTTAGTCGTGTTCTCCGAAAATGGCGCATGCATAGAGGAGGCTTACTGGAAAAAGGCCCACTGCGCTCGTCAAAAAATGCTGCAAGATCCAGTTGCAGTGACACGGACGCGAGCTAGACGACACTGCATGACTCTGCTAGCAACGCCGCTAGAGGTGGAGAGGCATGGGACTCGTCTTCTAGGACACATTGGTAGGCTGTCCGGAACGCCTCTCCGACCGGAGTGTTTACCACGTTCAAAAAAGTGGTCCCTCGATTTCCGCCTGCCAACGTCGCGAAAGTGTCACACCGTCGGCATCCGCTGTTCAGGAGGTGTCTCGGCAGCGGTAGTGGATGTGGCAGACGCCTGCTCTGTTGCGGGTCTCTCTCCAGCTTGATGGTCCACGGAAGCTACGGCAGCCGGGAGTTGGGACGCCGCAACTACGGCAACGCTCGCATTTCCTCGGCCTGTCCGATGGCACGACAGTCCACATTCTAAGAACGCCATTCGTTGCCCTTTTTAAAGACCACTTTCTTCAACGTACAGGGGGGAGGGGGAACAAGAAGCCGAACGCACCGTTGGGAGACGCATTCCGAGCACTGTAGTATTAGTCAAATGCTCGCGTGGTCAGCAATGCTGGTCGGCGGACGTACCGCAATCGTTGGCGGCCGGGTAGCCGGGGCAGGGCTCGAGGTCTTCGAGGGAGACCACCTTGAAGGAGGCCAGGGGCGTCGACCCCGGCTGGGTAGAGATCATGCCCCGGAAGCGGGTGACGCTCCACGTCCGCACGTGGTTGTACTCGCTGCACACTGCACGCACAAATGGAGGCGGGCCGCCACATCAATGCCACCCGTAACCATCCCTCCGATTCTTGAGAAGCTGCCGCCTTAGAATCGGGGGCTTGAGCAAGAATGCAAAAAGCAGTAAATACACCGATACCGGACGTCTGCGCGAGGATTTTCAGACGTCACAGAATTGTAGAGCAAAAGACTAGGACAGGAAGGAACAATGGGACAGGACAGAGCACTAAGTCACAACTGATTATTTCCTGTTTGTATCATAAAAGAGGTGAATAAAGTGAACTAAGTGAACGGTAGATGCAATGAATCATTGAAAAGAAAAAGAAAGAAAAATAAAATGCATTTAGCTTTAAATGTGCGTTAATCAACCACTCAAAATATATACCACCATTTTACTATAGAAACAAAATGAAAGTAGGGAAAATCTAAGAAATGAAAAGAAAAGAAAAGAGAGGAAAGAGAAGAAATGAAATTGTTTTTTTCTGTCCTAGTCTTTTGCACAATAATTTTGTAATGTATAACCAACAAGCCCATCAGGCAATTTTATTTCAAACATCTCTAAAAATTGGCTGTTTAAGGGAAAAAAAATAAAAGAAACTTGTCTGGGGATTGTCGGGGATTGCAAAGATGTACCAATTAGCAAAATAATCACCTAAAATTCACTAATTAACATTTTTTTATTAGTGAAACAAACACATGGCTCCAATGAGAAACTTTCCAAGTGTCACCGAAAACCTTTATATCGGTCAATTATAGGTTGACTCGAAGGACGTTAGAAGCGTTGGGGTGTGCTAAAGTTACCACCCCAGGGTTCTCCCCACAGTGGGCCGCAGTGGTTTTGCCGCCCGCCTCTACTATGTCCAACCCACTTCTCTATTTTGCCTCCACTGGACAAAATGGCGTTCATTTTGAAAATGCACAACGCCCCAGATTACTGTGTTTGGCAGACTTGTGTGCCACTACGGAACAGAACTGCATAATCCCTGCAAAACAAAATCACTGCTGTGTGGCAAAGAAGGTACCGATAACACGAAAAATTGCAGCAATTGCCCCCTCCTCCTTCAGATGTTCAGATCTCAAGAATTTCTGGGGAGAACCCTCCACACATGCAGCAGGCACAAGGCCAGGGATGCAAAAGCGCGAACGATGAGAACATCATCCGCCTTTTCTCATTGCTGGCCTTGTACGTGCCGCATGAGTGGTAAATTCAGCGCTTCCCCGCACTTCCCACCTGCTTCGAGGCGTACTGAAATTGACTGATTTAAAGGTTTCCAATGACAATTAAAAAGTTCTTAATTAGAACCATGTGTTTATTCTCACAAATTAAAAAAAAGGGTTCATCAGTCAATCTTAGGTAATTAATTTGCTAAATAGCATGTTCTTGGTATTACTTGACGTCCACTGTGGCTGTAGTTTGTTCCCCAAAACAGGTTCTTGTTTTTCTCAACCATCCTAGCTTTAGAAATCTTTTTTAAAAGTCTTCACAAAAACTTCCAGACTGTAGAGTGAAAAAAAAAAAAAAAAAAGTCACAATTCCTATAACGATAATAATCCCTGGAGAAGGAGAACAAGGAGGACAAAGGACAAACACAAATCTCCAAGCACAGCTAGGTGACGGGTGTGCGACCGAAAAAATTCACCTGGTCCTGGTATCGAACCAGGGACCTCTACATTTCCAATGGAGCGCTCTACTAACTGGGCTAACCAGGAGTTAGACATCAGTAGAGCAAACAGGTTTGAACAGCCGCCACCGGTCTAACACCAACAAGAATGAATGTCCTGCATTTCAAGGTTATGACGATAATGCAAAGGTGCAAGCGAGCTGAGCAAGAATGACTATAATAATCCCTGGAGAAGAGGAACAAGGGGACAAAGGGCAAACACAAATCTTTGTACACAGCTAGGTGACTGGTGCACGACTGAAAACATCCGCCTGCTCCTGGTATGGTCCAACTCCTAGTTAGCTCAGTTGGTCGAGCACTACACTGGAAATGGTGAGGTCCCTGGTTCGATACCAGGACCAGGCAGATTTTTTTCATTAGTGCACCAGTCAACCTAGCTGTGTTTGGAGATTTGTGTTTGTCCTTTGTCCCCCTTGTTCCTCTTCTCCAGGGATTATTATCGTCATTCTTGTCCCGCTCGTTTGCCCCCTCATACATTCTCACAATTCCTTTCATAATTATCAACAACTTAAGAAACAACGAGCATGGCTGATTGTGACAATGCTTCTTGCTTTGTGATTCGTTTGTCGGCATTCTTATCGGCAGATTCTAGCATCTCATTGGCTGCGGGGCGATAACGAGATACGTGGATCTCGCTGCATTCTGCGTCTCTTAGGCGGTCAGTGACTAGAGTGTTCGTCGTTGCCTCCTCCGTGTTGCAGTAGTTCATTTATAGAATAATTGCAATTTATTTTCACGAAACAATTAAAAAAATAAAAAGCTTGGGGTAATATTGGTTTCTTGGGTTACGAGAGGTCTCTTTAAGGTGTAACCACAGCCAGGCTCCTCCGACTGTCCGTGGCAAAAGGATAAAAACTGAAGGACCCCTGCTCGAGATCATGGTCCAAAACCTAAAATTCGACAGCCTTCCGAAAGATCGGATTGATTATGCCGGCTTGATTCAGCACAAACGTGTATCTTCCGAGAATGGTGAAAAATGTTGAACCCCGACGATCCAAAGCACCTCACACAATAACGTTGCCGCACACCGCAAGAGATGCACAGAATGTGGTTTCGTAGCTGCTGTTGGTGAGGAGATCAATGTATAGGCGGCAGCTTTTTTATCCTGGTGTTTACGCAGCACGAACCCCGTGCACTGGATTATTTCCCGACCTTCCTCAACCGAACATGGGGCACGGACCGAACGCAACAGCTAAGTCAACGTTTCACTGGAGCTCGATCGATGTTTCGTCAACTGAACCCGAGCCCCGTCCAACTTCTGCGTCAGAAACAAACGACTAATTTACGTTTGTTGCTCGTACAGCCGAATTGAGGTTAGTCCACACACTAGTGACTGCTTGCATCCATATGTCTTAAAACCTTTTCAACCTTTTACGACAAGAGAACAGACCGACGCCACCCGTCGGGTAGCTGTCGAACACGTGGCATTCCTTTATATTTCCTATTTCTTTCACGCATCATTCTTTCGTGGATCGAAAATCTTTTGACAATATTATAGATGACTACTTCTCATAGATAGTATGTATGTTTCATTTGGCAAAATACCGCAAAACCTTCGCTCTAGAGAAATGAAGTTCCAGGGCCACCTCATAGATGGTGCCAGCGTGCCAGTGAGTTCTCTAGTCTTAAGGGATCGCAACACCTCTATCGTAAGCAGACACAAGTCTGTGAACGGGCCTTTAACCACTAGGGGGGCGCAACTGTTCAATCTCTGACCCGACCGAGAGAAGTTGCCAAGAACATTGAGAGGGAGAAGTGGCAGCGCACCGGAGATGAGGTACTTCTCGGAGAGGACCACCTTGGTGACGGGGCTGCGGTGCACTGTGAACGTCTGGAAGAGCTGGGGTCCGTGGCCCACCGTCTCCGGGTGCTGCACTATCACCCGCACCGAGCCGGAGCTGGTCCCGTACGCAATCTCGATCCAGTTGCCGCACAAGCCTGCACAAAACAATTAAGCTTCATTTCATGCTTCCGGTTGTACATTTTCAAAGCAGTCTGGGCCCACTTTCAACGAACGAGCTCGAGACGAGGAAGTACCTATAACAAAAAAAAACTATTTTGAATAACTAAAAAGGTTTGCGGAAAGAAAGATTTTTATGGTCGAGGCAAATGTGTAGAAACCACAGGGGTGATTATCTCTAAATGCGATAGCATTTATCGTAGCACACTGCCAAATTTAGTGGGGTAGCTTAATTGGTGCATAGGTCCCGATGTCAATTTTTTCGTTAAATTTAGCAGGGAAACTCCTCGCTAAACCGTTGCCGTCCTTGAGATCACCCTAGAGGTTGCCCCTGGGGTCGCCCTAGACGTCGTTCCTAACAATGTCCTCTAGGACATCGTAAAAGATGACATCTAGAACAAACTTTAAGACGACCTCAAGGACGATGTCCTAGAGGACGACGTCTAGGACAACCTTTAGAACGATCTCTAGGACGACGTCGAGGAAGACGTCAAGGTCGTCCGGTACTTCCAAGAGGCTGCAAATGTGACAGAGTGTGCACTGTCCCCCCACATACACACGGTGCAACGGGGTGCAAGCACAGTCAGCTGAAAAGCTTGAGTAGTAGCTTATTAATGCCATCGCATTAAAAATGAAGGGCTCAAATTCGAGCCAAAATCTAAAACACCACGGTTGTCTCATATAATAGTGCGGGCCTGCTTTAAACAGCTGTCCCCATAAAAAGCATGCTACCCCGCGGTCAACCAGTTCGGCTTCGCTGCATCGCAAGTCATGGGGTCGGCCTTGTAGCGTGTGACCCTCGCAGTGTCGAGGACGTGTGCGGAACATCGCAATCCTCCTTACTTTCATAGGGAAGATTTGGAAACTAAGTTTGCGCCGTGTTCGAGCTGTTTGGCCGCTGCCAGCATTGCTTCAAATGAGCAGCAATACTGGTTGCATGTGACAGATTTTTTGGGGGACAAGCCAGACAGATGCAGAAACCAAAGTTTGCATTTGTTCAAATTTGCCACCACCAGCACCACTGCAAACGACATAGATCTGACGTGAAACATAATTCCATTGTCCATTGTTTTGAAAGTGGGAGCTACTCTCAGACCCAGAGGCTGCAAGATCCACGTGCAGACGACTAGGTGGCTGCAAGAAGAAACGGGACGCGAGTTGCCCGCGAGCTCGGTGAATCGTTAAAGCAGCGTGGCTGAAAAATGCCTCACCCTTCGGAACACTGACGGTGCGAGTTACATTTTATTACAACCGCAACAATATTACCGGGGCTTAACGGGCAAAGCACTCACGACCTGCACCGCTGAAACGAAGCCAGCAGAGGCACTGAGCGAGAGCGAGGAGCAGAGCCGAGCCCTTACGAAGCTGTCCTTCCAAGTGGCTGCTGCGGATGTTGATGTAATCTGCGCGTACATCGTCAACGCTTCTGTCGCACGCTTACTTTTTTCACGGTTGGATGCAATCGAAGTGGACATTGTGAAGACACTTTAGACGTGCGGATTTTGATGTACATCTAAAGCTACTGTGGCTCTCAAATAAAGTCAGCGTTAAAATGTTTCCTGTCCTTTTCAGGGTGCTTACGAAGACGCTGTCTGGATCTACATCATCAAGAGGCTGCGGATCCTGCATGTCCGTGGTTACTTGCGCTACTGGATTCTCGCGGCACAAAACATTTACATAAAAAGAATAACTCCTCCAGGAACGTTAATGAACACGCAAGCGTTGGACACTGCAATAAACAAAAATGCAGAATTATTCTAGCTACTTGGCAAAAGAAATATAAAAAATGGGGCATGATAATTACGCACAAAGATTAACGCATGACGTGCAAAAAAACTACTTGTTTTGCGAAGTTCAGACACAATGGAACACAGATATATTGTGAATGTATTTTTAATTCTCGTCGACTTCGTTATAACTGGGTCCGACCGTACGACATCTTGACGACGAGGTGTCTGCTCGACTGCCCCACTAATCGGTCGCTAAGCAGGGCTGGTGTTACAGTAATCCCCCCTTAACTCTAACTCGGCTGTATATCGAAATATCAACCAACTCAAAAGCTTTCCTTGTCATGGAATGAACTCCCATAGGCGCAATACATTTACTCATCGCTTATCTCGAGAAGTTTTCAGGACTGACCTCAAATATCTTAAGATCTTGACAAAAATACTATTAAAGAAAAAAAAAAAAAAACAGGCAGGGTAAAGCAAACAGTGAACTGTGGCATAAACGTTGGTTGACAAAGAAACACAATCCAAAAACCAACACACAAAAAGAAAAGAAAAAGATTTGTGCATCATCGCGTGCGTGCATGCGCAAAAACAAAAAAGTGCTAAGTAATGAGCGCGGCCATGCACCGAGCAGCATGCACTTCAAGAACATTTGTTGTCTTGCGTTTTCTTCTCCTTGGTTTCGGCAGTTGGTGCCGCTGTTTCTCTCTTGCTCGCGCTCAATGGTATCTTCCACTTTTCGTCTTTTTCTTATTTTTTGTGGGTTCTTTCGTTGTATTTTTTGTTTTCTTTGCCTTCTTGTTTTTTGGTTTTGTTGTCTCATGTTATGAATGCTTCTTGTTGATAATTTTGGTGAGGTTGTTTTGTTCTTACGGCGTGGCGCGGCGTGCAAATGTCGAGTTAGTTAGCGCGATTGTTGGAAGGATTCTAGTAGCACAATGCAAAATCAGTGCAATGAAAATTCGGTACCTCGCTATCTCGAAACCCCTCGAATTTTTTTCTGCTTTTTATGACTTTGAGCTAACTAGGGTTTACTGTACTTTGGAGAAACCTGCCAATTACTGGCTAACAAGCTTTTCTTTGAGAAAGCTCGTTAACAAGTTATTACTAGTACCAAAGTCCTTAGATAACCAGGCCGAGAATATTTTCGTCACATCATGGTAAAACTTTTCCTAGAAGCAAAATTAAGCACCAGAGGCACACTGTTGACGTTAGGAGTCAACCAATCAGACCACCCAGAGAACCCGACGGATGGATGGAGGATCGGAGAAGCCATCATGAAAAAAGTCGCTAAATACACCTACTCTCTCGTAAAGCACCACGCGACTCATTGAAAAGGTAGATAAATGCAATCAATACTTGAGACCCCGAAATCATATTATTTCGGGAGAACAGAAATGCACATGAAGGGTGCAACATCTGATTTAAAAGGAATTATCAAAATATTTACAGATTTTTTTTATTTCTTAAATCTCTTACTTTCTACTCTTTCTACTCCTCCCTGAATCAGCGCTGCTTGTGGTGACAAAATTTACTAGGGCGGAAACCGCCCTAGTAGAAACCGCCAGAGTTTCGAGATCAACAAGTAGTTTACATATCTAATGACCGCGCTAGAACAAGTGGAAGAGCGGATCCGCCGACGGGAACAAACAACAGCCGTCCACTCACTGGTCTTGGGGGTCAGGTAGACGCTGATGGCTGTGATGGGGTCCAGCGAGGGGTCCTTGTACAGCTCTGTCACCAGCAGGTCATTGTCCTTCATGCGCAGTGGGAACTTCTGCATATCTGTGGGGGAAGCCACACTCCTCTGTAGCACCACCTACGCCACCGATTCAAACGATGCCAGTGAAAGCACCCAAAAAAAGCCCTTGAGTTCGGCTGCTTCCACGCCGTCGCCGGAAAAGAAGCGTGGAAGCAGAAAAATCTCGAGAGGGTCGTAAAAGACAAGCACATCTTTCATGGCTTTGCTGGGACAAATCTGGACAACCCGTGAGGCCCAGGATGAGGGAATGCTCCGAGAGGGTGTGACAACAACACGGGAGGTGGGGCCCTACCAATATAGTAGATGGAGCCGTTGTTGCAGCCCAGGAGCAGGATGCACGAACCGGCCGTGTCGAAGCTGGTGATGGGGACCACGTCCTGGATCTGCGAAGGAAGGGTGCTCGCTCGGTGGCTCCCAAGACTCGCAATGGCCGTTTGTCGTAGCCGGCGTTTCGATGACAAAAAGAATGCGTTAGTCGGAAATGTTGAAAGGTGCACGAACTCGGCTTCTTGGTGTTCGATGTTGCCATTTGAAAGCACACCCAGTTGTGTAACCCCATATGTTGTCTTGTTTGCACATGAAGGGTGTAGCACATGCACAAGGAGCAAAGCTAGTTGGACGTTGCAAATATGTCTGCGGCAAGAGACCCGTCTGCCCTCGAGATACGGCGACGCCAGTTCGACGCTCGAGGAGAAACTTGACCAGTGCGGCACGACTGCGAACCTGGTGCCTTCTGTATACCTACATTACTGCGCAGTAGTGATTAGGTACACAAGTTGCAGCTTGTACAGTGCTTGTCCATATTCCACATGGAATGACCCTGGTTCATACTACTACTAGGGGAGTACCTTGCCGGTTCTTTTATGTAAAGAAAGTCTGGTTGTTCGGCTGGCACACAAAACTGCACTCCCGGGGAACATGTGAAGTGGCATCGAGAACACCCACCTGCCAGTGCTGAGTCATGGCGTGCCAGACGCCCACTTTGCCGAGGTGGCTGAGGGCCACCAGTTGACTACCAATGAAGAAGAGGCTGTCCACAGGAACACTCAGCTGGAACATGCCTGCGTGCCCCAAAAAGATAGACACCGACGGTGTCGGACTCAAGTTGGACGCTGGACGCCAGGGCGGGGACCTGGGTGCATAGGGTGCCTGGAACACGTCTCCGACTGATGCGTTTACTGCGTCCTCATAAGTGGTCTCTCAATTTCTGCTCGACGATCTTGTAAAAGTTTCACGCTGTCACCTGCCGCGATACTGGCGGTGGTACGGCAGCAGGAGTGGACACGGCAGACGCCTGCTCTGGTGCAGGTCGTTTCACAGCGAGACAGTCAACAGAAACCAAAGCAGACGAGAGACGGGGCGCCACTATGACGATGACAGTCGCGTTCGCCCAAGCTTTTTGCCGGAACTTCCGTGATGAATTCCCAAGATTGAGACGTCAGACATGCCGGTACCCGCGACGCAACTTGCCGCCACTTCAAGACCACTTTCGACGCACGTTTGGGATTGGGCGGCGCACGCGCCATTGAAGACATGTTCCAGGCACCGCGGTTGGGTGCCGGGGAGTCTCACCTATCTCCGAGCGTGCCCCTTCCTCCGAGATGCCCCAGAGGCGCACCTGGGTGCCGTACGCCACGGCCAGCATCTTGGTGCCGCTCTCCGGCTGGGCGCCGGCCGTGGTCACCACCTTTGCGTTGAGCGCTATCCGCTCGATCACGGGCTCGAGGTATGGGCTGCGGAAGGCCAGCTGCCAGCCCGTAGAGTCCTTCAGCCTGCGCAGACGTGCACGCATGTGTTGCAAGGGGCACCTAGTCATTCCAGATTACGCTTCATTTCACCTCAACGCTGGTTTGTACGTTTGCATTTGAGCACGCTCGAGCGTGTTGCATTCATTTCTAACTGCTTAAAATGAGAAAACATTCTAGCACGCTGCTGACACCTATCCGGTAGCCCCGGAACTGGACTGAAGATTCGCCAGTATTTGCCTGATCGAATCTACGCACTACGAGAAGTGGTCGCTAAGAACATTGTGAGAATTATTTAAAGGATAAAAGAATTATGCGTCAAAAATGATAAAAATATATGTGCGAACCAAAAGGCTTCTAGGGCTGCCTAGTATATGACGACAGTGTGAGAGCGTGTTCTTAGAGAGCCTGTATTACAGAGAGTTCCCAACTGCCCGATCGGGGTCACGTGGCTTATGGGCTGCATTTGCAACACAGGCTGCGAGGAGGAGGCAAAAGCGTCGGTCATCTGCAAGCACCTCCACCTTTTTGTCTGCTTTTCTCTTCGCCGCACGACGACGTGGCTCATACGCGCACTTGCAACCCCTTCGGTGCGGGTTGCAAGTGCGCGTATTTCTCCGCCATTAAATTGCAAATGCTCCCCACTATTTCTGATGAACCCACTCTTCAATCTAGGCTCTCTCTACGTGTTCTCTCGCCGTAAGAAGCTATGAGAAAATGCAATGTTTTCGAGCGCAATTGAAGGAAAATTCTGCGGGCTGGCAAAGACCGGGGAGCACAGAATGTGCCCGGCACAAGCCACAGTCCGTGCAATTTCATTCCCCTTATTAGCTATTTACTTTCATCTATTCTTATTTTATTTCATGGTTTTATTTTTATTTTATTTAATTAATTTATTTTGTTTTATTTATTCACTTCTATTATTTATTATTTTGTTTTATTATCCTCATTTAACACGTGCCACTCTCGCCGGCACGTCTGCATTCGAATAAAATTGTTTACCCTTCCAGAGCAGTTGCGCTAGTGGCTCAGTGGCTGTAGAATCCGACTGCCGCCGCAGCGACCCAAGTTCGAGCCCCGACAGGGTGTCTTTCTTACGTTGATTTTACATGGGCCTTTGTAAGCTCTACATGTAACCTTAATGTTGTGTAATGCTCCAGGCGTGTTGGTCGTTCCCGACATTCGTCCACGACGCTCGCTCCAGACGCTCGTTTACAGCCCTCGTTCACAACTATCTTGTTCGTAGAAAACGACCCGTAATATACATCCTGCGTCAAAATGTGTGAACCAGCTTTCACGACGGGCTGCGGCAGATGCTGCATGCCCTACCAGTTAACCCAGCACTGTGGACATATAACGTTACTGTGTGGCCCCTCCCAAAGGCCACTAAACACTCGCGCAGCTTCAAATTGGCTTTGATGGCTGTAGCGTTTGTTTCTGTCCATCGTGAAGCGATATGGAGTATAGAAGCAGAAAAAACAGGAAACCTGCTACCCTCCAATCACTTCACGTCTTGTAGGAAACACAAAGTGCGTTCCTTGAAAACAAGCGGCCGCAGTTGGCTCTTCGAGGCTGGTATTTCCGATACTTGGGGTAAGTCAGCTCGCGCTGTGGAATCCTGGGTTCGACCCCTGCTTGTTTCGATCTGGATGGGCATTGCATTAGCATGCAGCCATGCAATTCCTATTGAGTGATGCACGTTAAAGACCCCAGGATAGCGGTCAAACTGCACTGGTTAAGTTCTTCATCAGCAGCATAAAGAAGGGTCACCACGTAAAAGCAGAAAGATCTCCCGTACTGTAATGTCCGTTTTTCTTCTTTTTTTTTTTTCTGGCTGCTCCTCAGACTTGGCGTCATTACAGATTTCCCCCAACCGACTCAAAGATCATTCACAGACCACACTCAAATAGGCGGTTAATAACAAATGGGAGGCAAGAAAGAAAGTGGTCCGTTTTAATTTCGCCAGACTAATGCTGTTCTAGGCACGAGCTAGCCTGTGCGAGACCTTTCCTGAACTGCTCCTCCAGCTAGTCAGGTTGTCCAGTGTTGTCAAGGTCAGCTCTCGGGTCAACAAACACCGATGGATAGTGTTCACCTCCTGGCACATGCTTCGTTTCACCCATCACTAGTGGTTTTCATACGGTGGAACAGTTCCGTCCTTGTGGACAGTTTAAGAACTAGCAACAGTACAACACAGTGAACGGTGCTCGCTTCTTGGCCGAAGAGTGTCTGCAGCAATGGGAGGCCGGCTTACCGGTAGCAGGTGACGAAGTGGACGTAGGACACTGCAATCCAGTTGTGGTGCCCCTTGACTATGCACACCCGCAGCGTGTCGGGCCAGGCGGTGTCTGGAAGCAGACGGTTCAGACGGTTCGGTGGAACCTTTTCAGCTTGATACAAAACGTCAGTGCAGACATAAGATGGACTAACTCTCTTCCTTCCCCACCACACACCTTATGCACCACCAGCACACACATTACGCATAGCTTTCCTAATTGCAAACGCCTTACGAGACCTATGCCGTAAAACGCGTTCACAATAGATTGAGGTGGCTGGCAAGGAGATGCGTGTCGAAGAACGCACCCATTCTCGGTTAACTTACGTCGAGTAAGTGAACGTGTTGCCTAACTCCAAATTAAAAATTTTCTAATTTCGCCTTAAAAAGTATTTAGCTTCTTTTTTTTTTACATTTTAGGTTTTTACTGTTGCGACCGTTTATAATGAAGTCGGTTATAATGAAATAGCAGCTATAGCAAAGTGATCATGATTTCCCATTCCCGATTGCACTTTGTCACTGTGGTTGTGTCTGTTTTTAGTGAAGGAAATTGAGCGGCTCCCGCAGATATAGTGAAGATAAATTTACTGATAAGTTAAAAAATAATAAAATGCTGAAAGTTTACCGAGTCGCACCGCATTTTGCTGCCGCGGCGAAGCAGCCACCCAGAACGAGCCACAGATGTGCGGCGGAGGCCAACGGCGGCAGCCTCTGCGAATTTTGTCTGCTTAACGCTCCTCTTCTGGGTAGTGGCTTTTCCGCATCGCACGCAGGGAAGTCGTCGTGACGTGTCGATAGGGCCGTTCGGAGCATTAGCAACAACGTACCTATGACGTAATGACTAGTTTAATGGCGGTCACCAGCGTGGCGAGGAAACCGGGTGGAGAGGCAAACACATTTGCAGACGGTGAACGCTTTTGACTCGTCGCAGGCTGCAGCTCGTTTCGCAAACGCAGCCCACAAACCACGTGACCTTGATTGAGCAGTTGCCCCCTTTCTTACATCTAGGCTCTTTATACCGACGAAACACAAACTTGAGTGCGAACTCGGTGCCGTGTGCACTTTAATTGCTTTGTGTTCTGTGTCGGCGTCACTCTCTGAACGAAAGACTAACTTCGCACAAGCACCGATTCGGCGACTCATCGCAACTCAACGATGGCAAGTGTACTAACACCACCGGCACCTCAACAGGGAAGACGAAGGCAATTTTCTTGAAACAAAAGCGTGCCGCCATACTCGACGAAGTGCGCATCAACATAAAGAATGCCGTCCAACGCTGGTGTCCTCCACGGCGGACGTCGCAGCTGTCGATGGGACTTTGGACGCGATCCATGCGTAGCTCGCAGAATTTTCTTTCGCTCCAACCTAGCAGAAATCGAGTGTAGGGAAGCCTCGACTGCTTTTTGCACAAACAATAAACATGTGCCTGTGACGGCACATTTTTTTGTCATTTTTTTTGTGTGTATGTGTTACTTTTATGTTGTTTGGATATAATGAAGAAGTGGATATAATGAAGAAGCGGATATATCGAAGTGATTTCAGCCTCCCGCCGACTTCGTTATAACCAGTCTCGACAGTAATTGGTGCCTGGAATACCCCTCCGATTGGTGTGCTAACTGCCGATGCACTGAAAGAGGTCCAAAAGTGGCAACAAATGATGTCACAGGAGGCGGCATATCAGACTATCGGATGCCTCAACCCTGGCGGTTGGTTTTCGAAGTTCTGGCAAAAGAGACGAGAAAACGCAAGTTTTGTCGTCGTCGCAGCGCCATCCACAACTTGTGGCTGCTAAAGCTTCCGCCGTTCTTGAGCTGCACAGTGACCTGCAGCAGAAGAGGCACCTGTCACATACAGCTTCACCGCCACGTCACCGCCAAGGTCACGGCTGAAGTGTGATATCATTGGGTTGAAATCGAGGGCCCACAAATAAGGATGTAGTAAACACAACGGTCGGAGACGCATTCCAGGCACCATCATTTCTAGGGGTGGGAGAGCCCCGAATCTGCGAGACTCACGGTGCGGTCCCGCGGAAGAGAGCCAGCTGCCGTCGTCCCTGAAGCGGCGGTTGAGGTCCGTCGAGGAATTGCGCGAGTGGTGCCGGAGGTCGAGGGAGGAGGCCCTGGAGTGGCCCCGGGCGGAGTTGGGGCCCCGTAGGTCCGAGGAGCTTCGCGACAGCTGCGGAACGGCGGAGCTCGGGGCCGGCGGCGGGGGGCGCACCTCCAGCGACGGGGCGCGCGAGTGTGACCGCGACGCTGGCTCGGGGAGCACCCGCAGCACCGACCCGGGACGTGCATCTGCAATGAATCGAATGAATGGACGGGAGTGTACGGCTAGACAGTTTTAATCGAGTGGCAGGTTGTGCCACCTGGCAACGTGCATCTGCAGTGAAACGTTGGATGGATGTGTACGGCTCAGCCCACTTAATTGAGTATCCGCTCACACAGTTCTTTTTGTCCATGCCATCTTCACTTTTTTACTCTTGATTAGATTCGAGTACCGGAGTTTGTTGTCCCAAGGCTTTGTTGCAGTAAGCATGTGCCATCACGCTCATAAAGAGTGTCAGCGATGAGTTTTCAGTCGACAAAAAAAGCTCTTATAACTATTTTGCACAGGGCATGAGCTCAAAAGTAAAAACAATGGTATACAAAGAGAAAGGTGGATATCCTGAACGAGAAGGGCTGCTGGTTCAAAATGGTGATACTAAAAACAATCATACATAAAGCGACGTTCCTAAATAAATCTTTGAACCGAGCTCAGTGAAGCCTCCAGCTGTAGGCTCATTATTAGGGGTGTGCAAATAGTGGTTCGAATCTAATAGCGCCGCGTCATTCATAGCTTCAATAGTCTTAGGAAAACCGGCTGGCGTGGCTTTCTCTTGTACTGCGGAGGTTATAATGGCACAGTACTATTCGATTCGAACCACAATTTGCACACCCGTACTCGTTGTGTGTCCAGGCACTGCACAATGTTACTAAACAGTGTACACTCCATCTTGAAAGGTGCGTAGAGTGCTAGCAAAGGCTATATGCACTCATGCATATAACTAGCACAACCTTATTGGATGCACAAGTGTCTTTGTTTACAAGAACACTACGCGCTCGCCTAGCACTGCAAACAAATTGTGACATCGGGCCAGCAGATGGGGCGAATCCAAGGTAAGCTGGCATAAAGGAAGAAAGGTATGCCACCTGTGAGAACTTTGCTCACTCACCGGCAGCTCCAGAGAGGGCGTTGCTGCAGAGTCCCTCCACGAGGAAAGGGGGCCTGGCCTGGGGGTCAGGACGCCTCTCCATCGTCGGCCCCAGAGACGACCCTAAGGGTGTGACCTCGGGCGGAGGCACCGCTGGCAACGTTGCACACTCTCAGTTTCTTTCCTTGTAACTGTGGCCGCTCGACACGAAAGGCTTAGCCACGATACCCTAATCCCAAATTTCATCTGCCCTCCCTGCCCCCGAGTGAAGTGTTTGACCAGTTAAAGCTTTAGTTTAGTAGGCACAAGTTATCCATTGATGCATAATTATGTGCCAAAGACTCCCTAGTATGAGCACTATACATCACAAGACCTATAGGCCTCCGCGATGTTTTGCTATATAAATGTCGAGACCGAGAAGGGTAGAGATACCGCTGAAAATCACAGCGACAACTGTGCGCCATGCCGATTCGTTTTTGTGGCAAATCCATCGCCATATAGCAACAAGCCACTTGACCCATTGCACCTGACAATGCAACATAACCAAACACTATACAGTGCAGATAATCCCTAAAACACTCTAGACGTGGATTTTTTCTTTTTTTTTTCTCAACATTTTTAGGCAGCAGTTACAAGGTTCATGACTATCGAAGCACACACATATAGATATCCCTACATAGTCAGCAGAGTGAGCAAATTGGCACAGGCCATCTTGGAAATCCCAAAGTGACAGTGGTGGAAAGAAAGCAGAAAGAAACAGCCTGGAGGCTTGCAGGCAAAGCGAGCTCACCTGCCATGGGCAAATAGCCATGGAAGAGAACGTTGCCACATGAGGACTGGTGTAGGTCTTCACAGAGGATCAGCCTCTTCACTGCAACCGAGAAAACAGGCAAATAGCTCTCACAGAGACGATTCAACAAATGCCAATCAATGTACAAAGTGCAAAGTGCTAAACAAATAATGCTCTCGTCCTGCAAGACGAGGGAGTGCAAAACGTAACCAGAGCTATGAAAGTGCAGATACCTCGTCTACAAGTACGGCAACGCTTCACATCTCCGTTTATCCATCTTTTTGACGGAGAAATGTCTAACTGAGAAAATACCATCCTTATTATTAGAGGCACTTTGTGCAATCATCTTAAGCGGTTTCCGAAATTGTCTTTTTATGGCACAGACACAGTCTACGCGCCCTAAGCAGCATACGAAACTGAAAAATACAATTGTGCATAATCTAAAAGAAATGGACATAATGCAATATTTTGTTGCATTACGTCGTGCAAAGCCTTGCACGATTGTAATACTTGGTTTTCTAGGATGTTGAGGGTGCACAGACTGAGTGTGGGCTATAAAAAGACGATCTCAAGAACCACTTTGTTACTGCCCCTTTAAGCTTGCGTCTTTCTTTAGCGAGATGTCACAGTTCTGTGTGCGCTCCAATGGAAGCACAGCCATAGAAAGCAGCCTCACCCAGTGGTGTGATCCCGTAGAATTCAGCTTCATGGCGAAGAACACTCACATCTAGTTCCCTAAAAAAAAAAAAGAAGACATTTAATCCACCGGGAGAGTAGAGATGTGAAAAAAAAAACACGGGGGTGGCAACACCTACCGTAGGTCAATGTCCTTGGTCCTCATGAAGTTGAGAATGTAGGAGAATAACTTTGGATCTCTGTCTATGAAGATCTAGAGAGCAAAATGCAAGGTGTTACGGTCAGCTAGCAAGATTGTATAGTAGCTGAAGCTGTCACACATGCATTTATTATAATGTCCTAAATGATGAAGCCAAAAGCTGCTCTCGCAAGCATCTGACTCAGAGGACTCGCACAACTGCTCCGGTCAGAGTTAGAAAAAGTCGGGTGAAAGAACACATCCTAAAATTGCTTCGCATACTTCTATTGTACATAACTGAGCAGATATGCCCCCAATTTTAGTCTACCATCTTATTTCACTGTATTGCAGGAATGTAACAAAAACAACAAATACCAAAAAGATGCCGAGTACAAAACTGCATTATAGCCTAAAAGAACTTGTGGCTGGGCTAGGTAGTGAACGTCATCAAGAAAACACAGAGTACTCAAAGGTACACAGGTGCTTTTTCCATAGTTCCCAATTTGCCTCAAAACGCACCATACAAACATCACTAAAACAATAACCCAAAAATTAAACAAAAAAAATGTTTGTTTGTTTTTTCAAAAGAAGTGATGGTAGGGGAAGGACTATAGACCTTGTACCCAACTAATTAAAAGCAGTATCGTGGTGTCAAATGCATGCTATGGAAGCTCGCTCCGGCATCCGTACAGCAGCACAAAACAAATGTTTGGAATAGTCCATTTTTAAACTGGCCGCTGGACCTGCAAGACTGCCATCCCCTGACGTCACTGCACTGATAAGTGCGGGTTTATTTGAACGTTGCTTTTGGCATCATTTTCATTTGCCGATTTCACAATAACCATTTTGAATTTTGCAATACTAAATAGCACACCGGAACAGGTGAAGGCCGGCGACTTTGAAAACATAGTTAGTTGAGGTAGCTCAAAAACTTTCCGGAGTGTCCCTTTAAGCTAGGGACTAATATGGAGGACTTGAATAAAGTTTCTCCTATAAACAGTGCAAAACCTAGATTTTGCTGGCACGAAGCTCTCAAAAAATAGTCAAAGAAACTTACATACTTAGAAGAATGCGGAATTTCAGAGAAGTGAATAGAGCTCTAATAATGCCGAATTCGCAATAAGGATAAGCTATAACTGATCATCATGGCAATTTTTCACATTAAACTTTTTTGCCTACTTTGTCGTTCACCACTGTTTTTTATACGGGCAAGCAGCATCCTTACTATCTGAAGTTCTTTGTGGGATACATACCATCCTCTACTTGACTTTCACAAAGAATGGAGCAGTAGAATGTAACCAAACTATAGTAACTAGCTAATGGCAGCACAATGTTACACTGGAGTAGTAGAACATGAGGCCTGTGGTTGAATCAGAAGCCAGGCTCAAGTGCAACCATTTGCAGTAACCAATCATACTCACTGCCCCGGTCTCGTCTCTCAGGCTCGAGATGCGTCCACTGAGCATACTGCAAGACAAGAGCAGATTATGAGGGAATGTCCCCTCCTCTCACCCCACCCCTACGTGACTGTAATTGTGGGCCCTTTCACACTTCCCGCTAGAAAATAACCATATCCCGCAGCCATGCCCAGCACGGGAGGCTAAAGATACAGTGGTCAGGTCTTTTCAGTCATACAATGACCGCGGGTTTGCAGGCGATGAGGTAAGAGTACAGATTTAGAGCTTACAAATAGGTTCACCATTCCTTATATGGGCAGATCAGTGATGTACACCATCTACATTTGTGGAGATGGTTATCTGCAAGATTCCTGTGCATCCGAGGTCATGAAAATATATGGGAGACCAAAGTTTAGTTATACCATGGTTGCACATAGACTTCGGTTCGTTTAAGTACAAGATAGGTTAGGTGCAAGACACATCCACAGCAGAAATAGCTACCAGGGGCAGAAAAGCTTCCTCCTCAGCTCACAATTGTATTCCTTTTTCTTTTCTCTCTCTCTTTCTTTTGTAGGTTTTTCACAACAGACCATTTCGTACAATTTTCTATTTTACACTCTCTCTTTTTAGCGACAGGTCTCCGAAGTTGCAGAAGCATTCATTAAACGTCTTTAGCCATATATCCATTAGAGGTAGGGAAACGCACAAGAAACTGGGCTAGCCCTTCACAAGCATCTCTGACACCTCAATCAAAAGCACGCACTATGCCGAAATCGTGTGCACTAGAACGTTCGAGAGGCGCTGCAAACGATCCATTGCTTCTAGTCATACGCACGCAAAAGGAATGATCGTGGTCACCGGACATCATCGGCAAAGGAACGAACTCCTTTCTCGCCATCGTTCGCTGACATGCTTCATGACGCTAGATCAACGCGATGGTATACAGCGCTGTAACGCGTTGTGGCACGGACGCGATACGCACCTCGTGAAGAAAGAGTCGGGCACCCATGTCAGGGTCTGTCTAGATGTGGCGAACCTGCAATGTCAAAGCAAGCGTCAAGGAACTAGGCACCACGAGCGTAACGGACTCGCTATTATGGGCTCGTCGTCTTGCGTCGACTCACCCCAACTCATCACGCGTTTAGATCACTGTCTTACCTGGTACCTCCAACGTTCAGATAGATGATGTCGCCAGACAGCTGATGGTTCATCTTGCAGCTGATGGAAGAGTCGGAGCAGTGCAGAGCGAACTCGAGCTAGCTTTCAGCCGAGCTTCTCAGCCGCGGCTTCATGGTAGGGGCAGTGGGTGGCCTCGAGTGCCCGACACTCTGGCTCCGGGGACCGGCGGCGGACGTTTGGCATACGCCGTAAACTGTCCCAAACGTAACTTTGAAGCGGTCAAAAAGTCAACGTCGATGAAATGTCTCGCCCGTCCCGCTGGTCTCGACGGCTGTCCCTATTCGCACCCCGAGTGCGGATAAGAATCCAAAATTATCCGCACTCGGAGTGCGGATAAGAATCTACCACTATCCGCACTCGGAGTGCGAATAGGGACAGCCGGTCTCGACAGTTCCGCAAACGTCTCACGAACTTCGGCCGCGCCGCGGAGCGAAATGTTGCTCTTATCTGAGAATCCGTAAAACTCCCTCGCACAAGAGACAAAAAGAATATCCTAAAAATATAAAATCTTATAAATTAAATTTATTAAAAAAAGGATGTTTCTTAAACTGTTTAAAGCGTTTACAGCTACAACTTACGCTCCTGCGGCTGCTGCCTTCTGTAAATGACAACCATGGCGTCATAAATGGGGCGCGCCATTCAAACAGCGACACTGAGAGGATAATCATAATAATTGCCTTTATTGATTCAGGAGAGCCGCGGCACCTAAGAAAGGCAACAGACAGTATCACGGAGGCCCGCGTTGCAGCGTCTAGTGATGGTGATTATGTGATGTAAGGTGTTCAGGCGACTTGTCTCCCAGCTCTGCAGCGCGAGCTTTCGCTCCACTTGCTCCGAGGAGTCCGAGCTAGTGTGCACTAGCCCCCCTTTTCAGGGTCTCCTTGACCAAAAGTGCTGCGATGCGCATCAGCAGCAGTCGTTCGACTGCCCTTTCAACTTGCCTGACAGGCTCCCCCATCTACAAATCAAAATATAAAACGCCAAAAAAAAAAAAAAAAAAAAAAAAACGACAGGCTAAAGAGGAGAGTAAACAAGACGAGGTGCACTCGTAACGAAGCGCACTCGCACATATGTTGGACGTACGAACCCATCCTGCCGTACGAGTCTGCTCATTCAAAATAAGTAAAAAGGGGCATTGCTAGCACGTGTTTGGAGGCGGCCCTAAAACGATCTTGCGAACATTCTGTGCAAGACAGCTTTAATTTACAGATTTCGCGCCTGCAGAAGGCAGGTTTCCCACAAGGATGCCTGACTGAGGTTGCGGAAGGATTGTTGAAAAAATTCAAAGGGGCAACAAATCCTCAGCTGCCCTACGCCGTCGTTTCCTCGTGCCCTAGCTGGGTGCCTGGCTAGCAAACACACAAGCGCATGGCCCTCACCCGGGCTGTTTTAATCTTACAAGCCACCCGGCATGGAGAATAGAAGGGTAGGAGAGGGCATGACGTCGGCCGCGTAGCCTCCACAAGCCGTGCTCCCTCGACGCCTCGCCTCTTTCTCATTTCCCTCCTCACTCTCCTCACTTACCATGCCAACGTGACCACATCACGTGACCGTAGCTAGCATTGGTCTTGCTATGGGGTACTAGAATACACCACAGTCTAGCCTTCGATCTGATAAAACCTACCGGACGGAGCGCGCGCAAGCCTGGAAGGGGTCCTTCTACAATCAACCATCCATCTCACACGTGACATGTCACGCGCACCAATCACCAGGCAGATCTGCGGTCACGCTGGGCACAAAATCGTTTAAACTTTTTATGACTAGGCTTCACCAATATTGCAACGTGTCCCCTCCTAGTACTTCTAACCTCCTTGCCACCCGGGATGAAGTTGCTGACATCACTTTCAGGGTTGCCAGGTAGTTTTTAACTGAAACCGCCAAAAGCCAGACGGCGTAGCCCAAAAGTAGCCAAATGCAAGAAATTTATGTAGCCCAAAAATAGCCATATTCTGCAGAGCCCAGAAATTGTGCGCTCAAATGTGCGAGGTGAATTCGAAGGCACTGCCTCTGCATATCTAGGGTTTAGGAGCAGCTAGCAAGATCTACGACAGCTTGATATGTGAAATAAAACACTCAATACATATCAAGCTGTCGTAGATCTTTTATTTCAAACACAAAAGTACAACAATTTTCCACACGCGTTTTTGCAGTCACATAGTTATGAAGCACTCGCTCGTGCCCGGTTTACCTGCCTCATACATGATTTCCGTGTTAAAACGGGCAAAACTTTCTTCAGTAGGGTTGATGTCCTTACAGAACTCGTTCTTCCCAAGGAAAGCAAGCTTTACCAAGCTTTACGTAGAGGACGTTTTGAAGAGTTGGAAAAGACATGTTTTTCCTTAGGCCTGCCTTTGTGAGGGACACATGACTGAATACCCTCTCCACGGCGGTATTCGACATGGGCAGTGTCGGGAGCGCGATGGCAAGCTCGGATAGCAACGGAAACAGGGCTGCTCCTGCGCATTGATCTTGGCCTCGTTCGGAATATTCAATGTCCCAAATCTGTTGTCTTTTGTTATGGCTCATTGTGCTTTAAGAAACTTCCATGTTTCGCGGAAAAGCTTCCTTTGTTATATCCGGTACGGCCTGTGTTATCGGGCGACATCAAATTTTGCAGGATGTCTTGAGCTGCCTTTAGTATCATTATTCCTCGGATGAGGTGATTCCTGTAGGTGGATGGTGGGAAACTCGAGAAAATAAGAGACGCCAGTAGGAAGCAGAAAGAACTTGTAAGAATAAAATAAGCCACAATTAATACAAAAGCGATGTCGTCGGAGCTGAATCTAGACCACGGTAAAGCTCATAGGTTCTGGCATCACGCCCACGAATCTTCACGCAGAAAATCCCTGAAAGCGGGAATCCAGAAAGAGTGGACTGTCACTTTGTGTCCATGCTGAAGTGTCTTTTGTACAACTAATCTAAACCAAGCAAAAAAAAAAAAAAAAGTGCGGCGTTAGGATTTGGAGTAGCCCAAAAATAGTCACATAGCCAACAGTCAAATTTCGACGCCAAATGCATGACAAAGTAGCCCAATTTGGCTATTAATAGCCCAACCTGGCAACCCTGATCACTTTGCAAATAAGGATGATGATGATGATGATCAAAATAATATACACGACGAGAAAAGCAAGAAGGACGTCCTTCAGTTGTCTCGCCTCCAGAGCTTTTTAACTTCGATGACACGTCGGCGTGCTTTGGAATGTCGGCGTTTCGAGCTCCAACGTGTCCGACAAGTGCAGTAGAGATATGCGTCTGCATACCATTAATTGCTTGAACCAGAGCTCGGCATTCCGAAGTCCCCTCTCGTCTCCTCCTCTCCCTCAGTTTCTGCCCGCACAGAGTTGCCGACTTTGTCTTGCACTTTGTTTGGCCTTTTCTCAGCACCACTAGGCTTCCACAGGATCTGTTTAAATCTTGAGCTGTTTGGCTTAGGATTTCCAACAAATTGTAAACCACAAGAGTGCACGTTAGTGATCAGAGAAAAAGCTACCGGACTTTGGAAGAAATTTGGCTATCCATTAGGAGAGTTGTTGCAAGTGTAGCGGTGTTGTGGATGTGATCCTTCAGCTGCAATGGACCTTTTGCAGAAACATCGGTTCGAGAGTAACTGGTTCCAGTACCCTCGCTCTCTTCCTTCTGGTCGAGCAGAGAGGGAAGATGGTTTCGTTGTGTCGACTTCGGGGCGGAAGATTACGCACGATGGGGACAAAGGCAAGTCTGGGGGAGCCGTATCTAGGTCACAGCGTCTCAATGGGTGAACAGGATGTAGCTGACGTTTTGGGAGTGCAAAGGTGGGAAAGGCCTCGCGCGCGCATTGTTTTCTTGCCATTTAGCCTCGACCCCAGTCGCGTGTCTAGGTGGCAGCACAGTCGCCAAGAGGTCCATTACTCCATACGTATGCGTGCACAGGCGAAAATCAGAAAGCTCTCGATTTCGGTGGAAAATATGAGCTACCGAGATGTAGCACTAAGCTCATGTGTGGTTCATTTTCACTGCAACATGCCTCTGTTACACATCGAAGCTCCTTCCTTACATTTCTTTTCCTTTCTTTGGTGACTGAAATAATCAGGCTCAATCTAAAATGGGCCGTAAAAATCGGCGCCTGCACGTAGCAACCTAAACTTCTCGTCAAAGGTGTATTTCACGGGTCGATGTTTTCATGCGAAATTTACAAAGCGTAGCTTCCTTTTTGGAAAAAATAGGTCCAAAACTTCGGCAGAACACTCCAGACTGCTTACGTGAGAGCATGACGCACACACTAGGCACAGCTTTAGTCGGCCGGAACCGTGGAGGCAGGGAAGCGTGCTCGTCTCGCATCTCTGGAGGCCCGAGTTCGATTACCACCCAGACAGAATTGTAAGAAATTTTCTTTTTAAAGCCATTAATTTAGTTTGCGTACACGAGCCTCGCTGGGAAATTTTTCCCGTGTTTTTACCCTTTGCGCTGCCCCACCAGCAGTTCTGCTGGATCCTCAGCAGCGACAACGCCGTTGCAGTGGAGCCACATGACGCGTCGCAGCCAATTGGAATTTAGGTGCCGTTCGCTGGCTTCCCTTTGTGAGAGAGTTAATGCTTTCGCATTAAAACCTTGCCAGGGTCTATGGCGGGCGGCGACGTCGACGAGAGTCGAGTGGCGGGACGAGTTTGGCACACACATTGATAGATGGCGCTACCTCCTTATGGAGACTGCTTGCGACGACTGTGGTCTACTAAAATGAACAAATCTTTTCGTAAAATACTGAAATTTGAAGTAAAAAAAAAGTGGTAGCATAATAACGGCGGTTTTGCTGTAGACGGATTTTGTCTACGTGTCGTCCGCTTTCTTTTGTTGGCCGGCTACACCTTCCAACGCCATTCATCAATATGTGCGCCAAACACCTCACCAATAGACTTGGTCGTCTTTTGTCGCCGTTCGCCATTGACCCTGGCAGTTTTTTGGCCCTATGTTTTACAGAAAGGGAGCTACGCTTTGTAATTTTACACGAAAAAACTGCCCTGTGAAATACACCTTTTGGCGAAAAGTTCAGATGGCTATGTGCAGGCACCGATTTTTACAGCCCATTTTAGATCGAGCCTGGTTATTTCAGTCACCCTATAGGTTTATTGGCATAGGTCACTGTACGAGCCTTTCTAGTACACTTCAACCTTCAAGGGCAGCAATTATTACTACAATTATCATGATAGGTACTAGACTGCTCACCGAAGCTGCCTGCGGGGTCCAAGCCAAAAGAAACTAAACTTCAGGTGGTAACAGCGGTAGTTACAACACTTGTTATCGCACTTATCAAGAAAACACCTACAAGTTTCTTGCTGCGTTGCGACACAAAATGTTTGTCAGAAACAAAGTTTTTTTGTGTTTGTCAGTGCGGCGGCTATCGACCTTTCGACTTAAAGGGGAGGATACTCACTCTAACCATTTTAAGACTGATTCTTCGTTACCCCAATGCCTAACAGTCTCAAGCTGGACAAGCCACGCCGAAAAGGGTGAATTACATTTCAATTCACGACTCGCTCGATTATGTGGAACTGCAATTTATTGCCATAATCCATTACAGCTTTCTTGCGCCAGAATAATTAGTCTTGCTCGTGATGTTATATGCACGGTTTTTAACAAACACAAAAGAGAATGCGTGATCGCCACAAGTACTGGACCAGCAATGTTTCGGGAGCAGTGCAACCAGCAACATTTATTGCGTGCAACTCGGGTCCCAACTTGCAGAGGCATTCGGAGCGCTCCTGCCAATGGCACATTGAGTCTCATACGCTCGTGTAGCACATGGGCAACAATCAGCAGGCCATATTTCTGCTGAACAGATACAGTCAAGAACAAACGTGACGAGACTCTCGCTCCGCAAGTTATTATCCAAAGTGTGTGGGCAGAGGACTGTCTAAGAATTCTTGTCCAAGTGTAAGTACAGCGAACTGAAGTCGACATGCTTTTAGATGAGGTTTCCACCGTTAGTTTCCGGTGACAATCATACACTTTTTATTATTAGATGAATTCCAAATAGATTTATAATCTGTGATGCCATTTGTTTTACTTTCCCCAATTTTGGGAATGCAATTAACCATAATTTTAGAGAAATATACATAAAATTTGAAGGCTTCCAAACCGCAATGACGTGCTTTCAACACAATAAACTTGGCATCACCGGCTAAATGAAGTCATTGGTATTATGGCCACCCACTTTTCGTTTGTTGCTGTTACGGGAAAGTGTGCTGCAAGGTTCGGTAGGAAATTATTTGAACATTTCTGTTTTCAATAGCTCCAGATCTAACATACCTATCTAAGGACTAATGCCATATCTGGGATCAACAGAACCCAGAGAACAGTTGTGTGAAAAAAACAACTTCCTTCCTTGAATGTTGTTGAGACGTACATCCATGCCTCTGGAGCATCGTGCTGCATGTTCACAAAGATTTGGCAGTATGTAAAAGATGGCGCTTCCTTCAAGAAAATGAAGTGACAGACAACCTTACAACAGAGATGCGCGATGGCCGTCAGCTTTCGAGCCGGATCCACATTTGGGAAAAACAACAAAAGGGCAACTCTGCCCAAAGGGCAAGGTTTGATTAAACTATGTGGTGCAATCAAAACTGTTCAAGTGACATTGAAAAATGAACACCTTCCCTCCTGCTGTCTTATGGCCCGACGACTTGGTGACTATTCGCAGTGCCCGGCTCACCTGACCTCATTTCACCATCTTAAGCATTGAAATGGCAGCAAGGTTGGCCACCCTGAAAGCTTGTCTTACAATGCCGGGCACGGCACATGCGAGACAAATGCTGCAGGCACCACGAAAAATGCAAACTGTTGATCGGTGCAAGGCACGCGCTGTTATCCCAGCGTGGCTCGGTAATAGCAGTCTTAAAAAACGAGCCGATCACAGATCGAGCTACTTCTTTTTAAATTTTTTGGGACAACGAGCGACTAATGGTCCACAGTACACTCTCGTAACCGAAACAAAGCATTGAAATGCGCAAAGACGTAGGTATATATTGCACAATAACACATTCAACGGGCAGAGAAAATAAAACGGCGAGCGTTATAAGGCTTCTCTCGTTTCGGGTTCTGATGAAGATCTTGAGTATGCCATTCTCTGGTTGTGGAATTCCATCCCACCATGCCAGCAAATGGAGAGGCGGCTTCCTTCCAAAAAGTTAAAAGCTTACCGGCACTGCCTGCATAACAAAGTCATTCCAAAAACAATGGCCGAGGAGCCGTACAGCGCTCTCGTCGGCGTGCACAAACAGATTATTATATTTTTAAAGCACACATCCTGGCGTGTTGCATAATATCAATGTCGGCCTCCTCCACCAATCGGAGAAGAAAAGGCGGGTCAATTTGTACTCAACCGACCAATCGACGCGGTTAAACGTGGCGGTACAGATCAACGCGACATGGTGAAATATAATGCCACGCCACCTTCCTCGCTCCCCTCAGACTGACACCAACCCTAAGACACGGCCGAAGCCACGTCCAGACACGGCTGAAGCCCCAGGCAAAGACACGGCCAAAAACACGACCGAAGACACGGGACCCATTCAAGTTCTCCTTAGTCGACTAGCAACACCTCAGAGCCATGACAAACACGCTTAGTGGGTGGGAGCAACCAAGTTCCGCATCTCAGTCTCCATGTGGCGCCGGGTTCGGCGGAATGTCCTGGTCGGTGCGGGTGGCGTCACCGGGAAAGAGAGGACGTTCCACAAACGCAAAGAACTTGGGAGCAGCAGAAACAACGACGAGGAACACGCCGCGCCGGGACCGGGTCCCTTCGGAGTGTGCTCAAACGCGAGGGCTTCCGCGTCGCGTTCCTCCACGTCACGAAGCACCCTCGCGCCTCAGTCCTCGTGCTCGTCGTCGCTGTCCATGTCTCCGTCGTTGGGCGCGTCCGACGGTAGGTGGATGTTGTTGAGGAGATCGCGCATCGCCTCGAGCAGGGAGGTGACGCTGCGGCGGAGGTCGCCCGCATCCACCACGTGGGGCGCCCCGTCGTTGGCTGCGCCGGCGGCACCGCCGATGTCTTCGTGCTGGAGGTCACCGTCGTCGTTGCCAGGAACTAGCCGGTCGTCCACCGCAATGCCAACCACTTCCCTGGGCTGAAGAATTAATGCAAGTGCTAGAGTAGCTTATTCTCCTTCCACTCTAGCTCATTTGATCAATTTTAATGCGGAATAAATTTTAGAGCTGGTTTCTAAGTGTAGGGCATCACGAAAAGCTGTCGCAAAACGTGATAACAAGGTCAAGTCACGTGACGTATACTTGGCGGGAAGTTTTCCCGCTAAATCTGGCAGGGAAACTCGACTGACACGGCTTATGTATGTCTTGAACTCTGGCAAGTTCTCCCACTAAATTTAGGTCATATAATGTGACATAACATCGCAACGTGACACTGTGAACACATCATGTGACACTGCGTCAACATCATGTGACACTGCGTCATATAACTGTGACAGCGCTGGATATTACAACACGATTGGTGACATCACGTGATCGGGTAGTCCCATGACTGACGGTGGCACTGACCCCTAAAGGCACACGGGCAAGACAGATGAAACAATTCCAAACCGCACATTCCTGTCAACAGACTTTAAATGAAGTACTGCGGTAAGTTTTCCTTGCGGTACAATGAAACTTTTACTTGCAATAAAGACATTCCATTGAAAGATAGAAAGAGAGCAAAATCTTTAACATAATACAATAAACACCTTTACAAAAAAAAGATGTATACAGGGTGCGCGGGCCACTTCTGGCTGCCATGACAGGGGGACAGAAATACTTCCGGTTCTCCCATGTTCATCTTGTGTGTGGGTGGGTGCGCGACGACTCTTGGTTCATTAGCAAGCAATTCTGGCAAGACCCGACTCGGCGACTCCCGCGGGGAAACTCAACGCGTCTCTTCGGCGCCTGGGAGAGGTAGGTGCCCACCATCAATGCCTTGCCGTTCACGAAGTAGTTGAACGCGTTTAGGAATTTGTAGGTTTTAAGTTGTCCTGAGGTATATGAACCAGGCTAGTCGAATAGGTAGTCCTGAGTCTGCATCCACAACACCATCGGCAAATTTGTCATTTCTTTGAGGGGCAAGTGCTCTTTCTTTTCACTCGAGCGATCGGGAAGGAGTGTCGATCCCAAACAAGTAAATTGTAGGAGGTACTGCAGTTAGCACTTGATGGTGAGACTTTGGAAGTACTCGAGGTAATCGAGCAAAAACAATAGCCAAACGGGAGTAACATACTCCCCCCAGGTGTTCCACCATTATTGGTTTTTGTTTGCCTCAGCGTACCCTGTATACTTCACTGCAACTGGAAATGTAATGCAACAATCTGATGTTAATTTGTTTTGCTGATGGTTTTTTTAGTTTAATTTTGTGTAGGTAGTACTGCCCCAAACTGAAACACATAATAAAGACACTGAAACCAGAATGGTGTTCTTGGGGGGCACTGACACGGGCTGCATGATTACAAATGCAGGAAGGGAGACCCATGGGCCCAAACGACGATGCAATGTCGGAAGGACTGGGAACAACTCACCAAGTTGAAGCTGGGCAGCAGGGACCGAAAGAAAGCGCTCACCATGCTCTGGTCAGTCACCTGCACAGTCCTGCCACGAACGAAACACAAGTGGACCAATCCATGAGCCTCGTCAACACAACCTATTTTGGGGCAGCTCACACGTCCCATAGTCTCCTAACCGGCTAGGGGGACACTGCTCACATATGTCATAGTCATGAGACCGACTATGTAAGGTTTAATTTGCTTGAGAATATCCAAAATATGTGAACAGAATAAAAATCCTGCAATGCTAAAAAAAAAAAAACAAAAAAAAAATGCATTTACAAACGACAACGAAAAAAAAACACAACATCACAGGTGCCAAAAAGTGTTACTGCCAACAAAAAAAAAAAAAAAGCCCAATGTAAAAGAAAAAAGAATTGTAACAAGGTTGAGAACTGGCCCGTTGATATACGTTAGTCTTTGTATCCTTGGTGCTGACAGACTGACAGCCAAGAGCATCGGAACCATCATTCGACGCAAGAAAGGGTGTCACCAAAATCCTCATTTTTGGAGAACACTGTCCCCAAAGGTAGGGCGATTGCCCCATTCCAGATTCCCACCTGGGAGGCCTGGTGTAGCTCACAATGTTGTCGACGGGGGGCAGTGGGTCGAAGCCGAAGATGGGGGCATTGGCGAGGTCCTGAAAGGATGAGCGACACTGTCCTGAGGATCATCTTTCCCGTCAACCCCCTCTTCCTTATGGATACGTCCTGGACGCTTGCCTCTGAGTGGGCACATATTCTACACACATGTATACACAATTGCACTGCTTCATTACTGGTTTCGTATATCTTATGAGAGACGAGATGCCATTATTCAACCATCTTTGGGTCATCTTGTATAGTACTATTTGAAAGAATGTGTTCGCTACTCATAGTGCTATCATCCTGACAGCTTTTTTGGGAGTTAGGAAGAAAATACATTTTTGGCGGGTATAGAGGACAGAATTTCACACTGTCTACAAATAGTCAGGACTGCTATAAAGTTAAAATTGAGGTCAGATAAGATGCTTGGCATCTGGAACAAACAAGCACTCCTGGCGTTCTTGCGAGACTGCTTCGGTAAACAATTCTTAAGCATCCAGAAGACCTTCCATTTTTTATTTAAATAGATAATGGGAAGGTTGTTTTTAGCGAATTGTTTCTAAATAAAAATACAAAATACAGCAGGAAATCCAGTAGAACTTATTTATAGTAAACCTGTCCCGACCGGGGAGTAATTTTACTATATCAGGGGTTTTACTATACCGGAAGCATCTCAGAAAACCTGTTATTGAAGCTTTAGAAAGGAGTGGAAATGTATAAGATGCTTATTAGTCCAAAATCAAACACCACAACTATTAAAAGATCACTTACATAGCAGTAAAGAACTCAGTTATATCAGTTTGTTTTGTAGGTGCTTTGTACTTCACAAGGAAGCTTTCGAGGCTTGTTGTGTTAGGCTTTTTTTTCCTTTTTTCTAGGTGATAGGTGCTGGAAAGTTGCGAAATCTTCTGGCGGAAAATCGAGTGCAAGGGACGGTCTCACCTGTGGCAAGGTGAGATTAGCTTCCTTGATGTTGGAGAGGAGAATGTGCCGGGAGATGTTGCGAGGGGTGGCACCCTGGTAGCGCCTCTTCCTCCTGGCCAACCGAACGACGCCAGAGAAAAACCGACGTTTAGAGCTTCAGCACTGGACCGAGGAAATGCACACCTAACTCGTGCACCTGTATACTGGGGCTGGCCATTTAAGAAATCTGTTAATTGAAAATTAAGATGTGTTCATAACAAAATTTAAATTTGTTAGTTAAGTTTTAAATGTGTTAATTAACAATTTACCAAGTCTAATTTAATAACAGGTTTCCTCTAATAACAGAAACTAACAAAACTCTGTTAATTAAAAAATAATGAACAACTTACTTCATTATTAACAAAAAAAATACAGGATAAGTAATCATGAACAAATTTACTTCACTAATAACAAATTTACTCTAAAGGAAACATAAACTTGTTCATTAACAATTAAGAAAATTAACCTAGTAACACAAACTAACATAAAAGTGTTAAATAACAAATGAACTTTAATAAAAAAATAACTCTAATAAAAAAAACTTGCTATTTAACAATGATCTAACAAGTTTACTTCAATGATGCAAATTAACAAAAAATTTGTTCATAAAAAATTACAAAGCCAGCAACCAAAAATGTTCTCCCTCTGTCCGCGGTTGAAAACTCACTTGGCCTCAGAGTCTGCCACCAGGGGGTCCCCCCGGTCGACCCTCTGCAGGACCACGCGGACGTTGCGCTCCAGCCAGGCGAGCACCTCGGGCTCCTTCCAGAGCCCAAAATGGCGCCCAACAAACAGGGACACCAACTGGCTCAGGGCGGGGGACTGCCTGCGTCCAAACAGCATGCACACGCGTCACCTCGTGCGAGCGACGGCAGTCCCACTAGACTGCCGCTAAGAACTCTTCCAGATTGCCAGGTGCCATCGCCGCAGCCGCCAAAGTGCGTCCCCAGCCTCGTTGGTCAAGAACAGGGTCGCAGAAAACTGCCGGAGTCCTTAGCGGCAAAAGCTATTTTCCGCGACCGTGCAACGGTACGGCGTTGCGCCGGAGACGAGACGGCGAATAACGGCTCGAGTTCACCCCACAGTGTTTACGCTACTCTTGCAGCAAACTCGAAAAACATTCTCAACTCTTCGACGGTCGTTGACGTACATGTACGGCGGTAATTGCACGTTTGGAAGTGCCCGCTTAAACGCAGAGTGGCATGCACCATGGGAGGTGTTGCAATTTGTTAAGTCTCTGGCAAACGAGAAACGTTCGCATGGTGTTTCGCTTTTGCTGGGGCTGCTTATGAGTTTTGAAATTAGATGCTTTGCGCAGGTGAAACACGCGAGATGGTCTCTTCACAGGTCGACTGCTCCGGCGGTAGTGGCACCTGGAGCTTCGGCTCTTTCTTTTAACGTTTTTCAGAATTGAATTGAGAGGGCGAGAGATACTAATTCTATCAAGAAGCTCCGCAAAAACACCTCCGATTCAGAATTTGAGACTGCCGGAATGTCGCAAAAGCGGGCTTGCCAAAAATAAACTCGCATGGAGGAAAGGCGAGAGCTACTTTCCCGCAATATTTCCAATCTATGCTTCTAAACCTCAACAACTTGCAAGCAACCTAGAAAAAAACCTGCACATTGATCGTTTCTTTACACCATTCTTTTCGACACAAAACTCGACCACTGGGAAACATCTTTTAGGGAAAAAAACCTCGACCATCGAAGATTTAAGGTGTACAGGCTAGTTTATGTGCAAATGAAGAGCTTAAAACAATGGCCCTGATCATGAAACAACACATTAAAGGAACGGAGTACGTAGAAAAAAGAGACAGCGAATAGCCAAAACCTTCGGCGGGTGTCCCGGCATCGGAACAATGCCCCAACCATGCCCCTGATCAAAAGCACAACCGAAATATGGAGAGGTCCTTGGTTCGATACCAGAACCAGGCGGATTTTTTCGGTCGCGCACCAGCCACCAAGCTGTCTTTGGAGTTTTGCATTTGTCCTTCGTCCTCTCTGTTCCCCTTCTCCAGGGGTTATTATTGTCATGACATCACCATTTGGTCGCAGACGGCAGAGGCGTAGGAATGAGGAGGGGTCCCGACTCACTGTGCCTGCGCTGCAAGCCCAAAGAAGTGGTGCTTGCTCACTTCGGCGTCCGGCTGGATGCCACATTTGTCGAGTAGCGGAGTCAGCACGCCCGGGAACATTATCAGGGAGTCTTGCAGCTGCCAACACAAAAACCCAGCGGCATCAGTATTAAAAAAAAAATAAGAAAAAGTCTGTCACCTGCAGTGGCTGCTGATACCACAAACAAAAAAGTCCCGAATGAGGCGCAACTATACAAAATGAAGCTCTTTTCGAATCAAGACACCACAAAATTTACTTTGAACATGTGCGTGCTAGGAATAATTTAAAGAAAGTCGCATTAAAGTGTACCACATCTGCTTAAAAAAAAAGAATTCTCAAGAATTTTTTTCACACCTTTTGTTTTGTTTTTTCACTTTTTCTTTTACTCCCACATGGACCAGCACCCGTTGTGGTGACAAAGGCTTGGCATGTGCGAATAGTGCCTTTTGAGTTTGAAGTGAATTTGAAGTGAATAGTTTCTGAAAGCCTTTTGCTATTGTACCATGCTTAACGAAAGCCCAGCTGAACTCATGAAGGTTGTTCCCAAGCTTTCACTTATTAATTTCTGAGCTAATTTAATTTTAATCTACTAGTGTTACTTATGGACTGCACCCTCAGAAAGTTCAATGCTTACATTGGCATGGCAAGTAAACGACACATTTGACATAAAATTAAACCTATGCAGATGCCCAGCTACACATAATCACGGAGATTTATAAATTTTCTTCTGTATGCAATTTCTGTCTAATATACTACCGCATAATAGCCACAGTTTAATTTTGAAAATTTTAAAACAATGTAGATATTGACATTTATAAAGCTTCTGCTACTTTTTTTTTAAATACACTGGGTGTGTGCTGCATCCCACTTTGAAGGAGTGCTTTTCCCCTAAGCATGTGTGCAATATTTGTACTTTTCCAAGTGCTGACCACGACGGGTTGGCACCGTTAAGCATGCTTCTTACTGAGCACCAGTGCCCTGCAAAGAAGCGACACCCACGGAAGTGAGCTCCATGGGTGTTCCTTCTCTGCAGTGCACCAGTGCTTGGTAAGAAGCACACTCTCAAGGGCTAGCCCGTCGCGATCCAAACTTTAAATATTGCCATTGCAAGCAAATATTATTGTTTGCATGGTCGAATGTAAACGCTTCTTTGTACTTCTACAAGATTCGATTTACTCTTACCACGAGTTTAATAGATAAGGAGGCCAACATGACCTTGCCGAGTCAGTCTCCGAAGTGTTCGACGCTCGAACATTCTAGAGCGAATGTTCCAGATACCAAGGATAATAGATAGAAGGCCAGTGCGGCCTTGCCGACTCACTCACTCTATCGCAGCCTCACTCAAGCCAGCAGTCACGCCAATGCTGCGAAGGTGGCTTCTGCTTTGTCAACGCTCATTCTTACCTTTGTTTCTGGCGCAAGTTCACCGATTAAACCTTGATTTTTAGTTCTACATTTGTCTATCCTTTTCCATTCGCGACAATATGAAATAGCGTGTTGTTCGAAAGTTTGAATATTCGCACGATAGACAAGTAAGTAGTTTATCTGAGGACCGTGACGCTTGATGCTTCCTCTTGCCCATCCTAAAAAGTGTGCACTCCATCCTCACCATGCGGTCTGCGTCTTCTTCCGACACGGGAGTGCCGGCGTGGCGGTCCGCGTGCGCCCCCGTGGCGCCGCCCTGGTGGTCCCTCTGCGCCCTGGCCAGCTGGAAGAGGGCCAGGGGCACCGAGAAGGCGAAGTTGGGCAGCTGGGACAGATTCCGGGAGGGCTCCCACTCCTGGTACAGGCGTACCAGGTACTGATACTGGTCTGCCCGCAGTGCAAAGTAGTCCAGCATCAGGGTGGCGCACAGCGGGTCGTTCTCTGGGTCTAGCCTGGGACGTTACGAGACGGGCAGGGTTCCTTGTTTCCGGATATATCCGAAGAACTCAGAAAAACATTTGCCGCTCAAATTTTCGTCAATTCAGATTTGTCCGAAAAACTCCAAATTGTGAGGTCACGATGGCCGAATAAAAAAAGCAATAAAAAGCAAAGAAGATGGTGTTTTATGAATAGGTTTTTTGTGAGCACAGGGTCGGTGGTCCTTTTGAAATTTCGAACTGTCGAGAAAAAGGGTTTACCGTATTTCCTCAAGGTTCGTTCAGACCAACGGGTCGTTGTACTTCCAGGTCGCAAGACAAAGGTCTCTGTTGGACAGGGTTTCGGCTTCCAGTTTGTAGCATGCTACTTCTGCTTCTTACAGGGACCACCAGGGAGGAGGGGTTGTGTTTTCATAAAAGTGAAAGCTACAAACCTGTAGATTCCATAGCAGGGGGCAATGCAGCTGGGGAGCTTTTATGCTTCCCATCGACTACGTCCACTGGTGTTTGGCTATTTCAAAGTATTGACGTTAATTGAAACAATACTTTTTTGCAAGATTTGTCATGGGACACTAAGTATTGCCAATGGCAAGGGTGCCAATGCCAAATGCAGCCGCAGAGACATCATTCGACAAACGTGAGTTTTTATGCGGTAAGGGTACGTTTGTGTCCGGATATTCTTTATTTTTATTTTTTCAATGAAGAATTAGAATCACAATAAAATTAAACTTTCAATAAAAAAATGGCACTAAAAAAAAAAAAACTCAAATAAATCTGGATTTTTTAGTGAAAACTAAACTCCAAAAAACATTTTCCGAATTTCATAAAAAAAAAATTGACCGCATCTTTACGTGGTGAATGATGTTGATTGGGGCGAAGCTCTGGTAGTGCTTGTCTGCGTAGACGCTGAGCCGCAGCATGCCGAGCCTTTCGTTCGTTTTCATCCATGTCAGAAAGAGAATGTGTGGTATGGCATGTGGTTATAAACGCATTTGAGCATTTGACCGCAAGGCCCTCTCGTCTATAGACGTCGAGGCAATGCATGCAAAGTTTAACGCGATTATATACGCATTTGACCACAGCGCTCTCTCCTGTAAAGACGTTGAGTGGCTACATGCAACGTTTCATTAATGACCTTCCCCAGCTCTCGAGTTACTACCACATCTCAGAGCCCCCTACTCGTTCCGCAGTCGTGACCGAGTGGCTAAGGCGATGAACTAAAAATCCATTGGGGTCTCCCCGCACAGGTTCAAATCCTGTTGACTGCGCAAACATCTTTTTTTTTCTTTTTTTTTTTTCTTTTTCTTTTTTACACGAGCACGTGAGCTCACGAGAACGAGCACCAGCACGAGCACCAGCAAGATTGATGTGAGCCCGGACGCCGGACGGACAAGGCTAGACCCTAAAAAGCTTCGCCCCTAATAAATTCCGAAAACACGGGATCCTAAAGATAGGTTAGTCTAGCGGATGAGTTAGTCGCTTGTCTGGGATCCCAGTCAGGTTACCAGTTTTACTGCATTAAAAAGAGTTTCAAAACAGGGCCCTGTAATTTAGTCTCGCCTTCCGCAGTGCAGCTAGCCTCACGTTCATACAGTTATGTTTTGTCGACATGTTGAAAAACGCAAAAATTCAGTTTATTGCCTTAAACTGATGAAATAAATGTGCCAAGGTAGTAGCCCACCACCACATATTTTGCCTTATATTGTTCATGGACACCAAGTCAGCACTCCAGTTCTGTTGTGAAAAGATCTCTTTCTTATTATACAATATATTACCCCTCTCTTCTTTTTGTCGTCATTTAGGTTTGCACACTAAAACATAAGCTGCAAGTGTGCGCTCATCCTTTCTACTTTTTCCTTCGCGCTATTCATACTCTAAACGTCTATGCAACAACCCAGCTCATCCAAACATTTGAATACGAAGTGCGACGCAGTTCACAAAAACATGTGATCGCCAATTTTTGTTCTTATCACATACACAAACAAAAAAAGACGAAAGGCTCTTGCCAAAATTATTTGTCTGGTGGAACCTACCCATCCAGATAACAAAATGAAGAGCAAGTCACAAACGCACAAAGGTGTCCATGTCACGTTCGTATTGCTTCACGCGGAGTACCTGAAGGAAACCACGCGCCAAGGACAACTGTTACCATTACAAATGCCGAGAAAATAAGTACCCAGCTTCCTTTTCAATTCCTTCCTTTCCTATGGCGATAGCCATTATCGGTGAGGTTTCCCAGTGGCTCTTGGGGTAAGCTTTGTGTAAGTCATGACATGACATCATCACGGCGTCCCGTAATGCGTTGCCTAAATCTTTCTCCACTAAGTTTAGAGGAAACAATTTCTACAATGTCACGAGATGTCAGGTGACACCGTGACATCAGATGACGTCACGTGACATCAAGTGACATCGTGAGCTGACATCGCAATTTCACGGCATAAGATGCCCTTATGCCACGGGATACCACGATGCGACTTTGCAATGCGACTGCATGTGACACCATTACATCACAATAAACATAGCAATGAACGGGCAACAAGGCTACGGATGTGGGTAACCTCTCACCCGAGGAGCAACTTGCAGAACTCGAGGGCAGTCCTGGGGCAGCCCCTCTGGCCGACGAAGTGAAGGTGTTTAAAGAGCGCGAGGAAGAGAGAGCGGTTCTCTGGGCGCCGGTAGTCTAGACGACCCGTGCCTTGGGTCACGTTAAACAGCGGGTGGAAGCAGCTTTCCAGGCAGTAGAGGGCACGCTCTGCGGGCAAACGGGTCGGGTAACTTGGATCGCCGTCGACGATAATGTGAACCCTTTCCAGAATGTGGGGTTCATACTCTCACGATTGATGGCACTTAAAAAGAAGGAAGGTTGAGCAGCGTGCGGGTTCGGCAGAAAGACGAGAGCCCATGCGAGTGGGGGTGCCTACGCCAGACTCCATAAAATGGGACAAGCAACCTGAACTTTTTAACTTCATAGCGGTGAGTGAAAATGTAAGGGCTGGAGGATTTTCTGGTCCACGTTGTGAGGACTGATAGTATTGTCAAATAAAAATAATAATAATAACTGTCAGTCCCACCCGGACAAAATCACACTTTTTCCCCCGCAAACGACTGCCGTTACCGTTTATTTAATTAACCCTCCACCTTCCTCCGTCATCAATGAAATCTGCTAGCAGTGAAAAGCAATATGTGCACCACAAGAATTTCCGGCACCTTAAGTTTTTCCTCGTACAGTTAGCACATCGCAACCTCTCAAACAAAAACCTAGAAGTTACTAAACATTGCCACAATGATACTAAACAGCCCTCTGGCAATTTTACAAGGGCTCAGATGAAATCCAGCCAAGACTTAGGGACAACAGCTAACACATCTGTTTGATTCTCCTAGAGAAAGCAGTATAAAGACAAGCATTTCTCCTTGATTCCCGAAGTGATTGTATCACCAATGAGCTCGGCGGCCATCTGTAGGTCTTCGCCCATCTTGCAGACGTCGCTGAACTGAATCAGAGAGTCCACATGCAGCGGGTGTATGTTCAGTAGGGCCTGCATAAAGAGACAACAGCGGAAGAGAAACCGGTCAAAAGAAGAAGTGCAGCCGACCCGCAACAAACGAGTTCTTATAAACACCCTGGTTTGGCTCCACTGTCAGATATATCACAAGCCAAAATGCGAGCACAATTCAGCCGCAAATAAAACTGGCCGGTTCAAAAATCAATGAATGGCAGCAAATTTGGTGCCTGAATTAGAGCGCATTAACACTTTAAGTGCCTTGGACGAGCCGAGCTAGTCGGCCACTTTCTGGTTAAAAATGCCATTGACAAGCTCAGCTCGTCCAGTGGTCTTTTCGGTAGCCCTCAATTCCATGGACGAGCTAGGCTTGTCCGAGCGGTCTGCAGCGCTGATCATAGATGGCAGCACTCACTTTAGTTGGAGCCTTTCTTTTGTCACCACCACTGATTTTTGCGTAATAAATCGAAATTGTATCTGTGATGCTAACAAAATAAAATTCCTCAATAAAAAAAAAATATTTGGCATTATGAGGTTACCTAAAAAAAAAAAAAAAAAAAAAAGTGGCACTTAAGGGGTTAACAGCATCGTATTTGATGCAAAGATCAAAACTAACGTTATTCTAATAAAAAGTTTTGAAAATAGTTACCCTAATGAACCTGGCGGTGCAGCAACGCCCAAGATTTCCATTTCCGTATTGATGTAGTGAGATTAACTTTAGGTGCAATACAAATTCCTCACATTTTGCTGAAAAGTACCAGGATGTAGCAAGGTAACCACATAAGTTAAAGCTACTATAAAATCCTGTATGAGTATGCTCCCTTGATAAATTTCCCACCCATTTTTAGAACTAAATATCTAAAGATAAAAGTTTCAAAACATCATGCACCCCCGATTTTCTCCTAAACTTATGCGATGTCTAATGGCAATCAAATTAACTACACGATCTGGAGTTTTGGTATGTGCGACAACCAAGTTTGTAGCTAGTTCCTGCGTGTTTATTGCGCCATGAAACTAGAGCCTGACATGTCCACGATCTGTGCGTGCGATATCGGTTTCCACGACACGCGAGTTCGTAGTGGGTTCTTGCAAGTTCATCGCATCGTGGGAGGCAAATTTGTTGCGTCCACGATTGTTGACATCCGTTCCCATGTCATGTGGTTAATAGCGGGTACTGTCATGCTTCATCTCATTTTCTAATAAACTTCTTCTATCTCATCTCCAAAAATAGCCCACCCAACATTTTTTACCACCTGTCTCTTCACCGTGGATGGCCGCTCAGACGGGATCTTACGGCAGGCGCAAAGGGTGCAGCAATCACGTTACTGAATGAAGGACTGTACAGGCTTGAGACCTCTAAGCTGCACGACTCTGCCGAGCGTGGGAGGCACAAAGGGAGACGCACCACAATGTTGTCTGGGTTGAAGGTCTCGACGGCATCCAGGAACTGGAACTGGATGGCCTGGTAAGCTTTGCTGTGCTCGAAGGTAAAGTGATGCACTTCGCCCCTTGTCTCCACCAGTTCCATGCTTATGCCTGCGGTGAAGCGCAAACGAAACCACATTAAAACCACCAACACAGGTACAACTGAGCTACGAGCGAGAGAGGCACTTGTACAATCACATCTCGTTAATACGACCTCCAATAATATGAATACCCTGCTATACAAACAACATTTTCAGGGAAGAACTGGGCAAGTACATGCACTTTTGCCTCATTATGAACATCTCACACTAGAAACAATTCTTGGGGGGAATAGAGATGTCCACGTTACCGGGGCATTACAGCACCACAAGGCCCCTAAACACTACAAACTTGACGTGCAATATAACGCTGCACCCGTGCTGCTCTGGTTATAGGTAAAAAAATTGTTAGCTTTACCTTGATGGGCTAAAATAACAAAAACAAAGCAGCTAAAGATTAAAACAGCGCAGGGACACGGACAAGAACAAGTGTGAGTCACTTTCTAGAACTTTTATCTTTTTATCTCAAGTCGACGTTCGCGATCTGGAATGACGGTGTTTTTATTCAGAGAAATGGCGTGTGCATAGGGTCGTGTATAGCCCCAGTACTAAGCGATATATTTCTTGCGTTCCACGATAAAGTCCTGTCAGGCAAGCTAGAAGGAACCAAGGTGGGGAAAATTTTTAGATTCGTAGACGACTATTTGGTGCTTCTAGATTGTGACAATGAGGAATTTGATTCGGCTGTGTCGTTTGTCCTGTAAACGTTCAAAGAGTGTCTGAAACCGCTGGTGCTGACGTATGAAGTACCTGTAAATGGGGCCATTAGGTTTCTGGACCTGAGCCTGCAACTTGGTCATGGCCATGTGTGCTGGATATATGAGCCAAGAGCAAAGAAACCCATCTTGCCTTTTTCGTCAGCGCATTCCAAACTTGTGAAAAGAGGAATTGTTAACCTCTGTTTTAGAAATGCCCTGTTTAAGTCCTGCCCCCACAGGGTGAAAGAAAGCTTCGACACACAAGCGGCAAGGCTCAGACATGCGGGATATCCGTCTTACCTGTTGACGACAGTTGCTGAGAGCTTACTTAAGAAAGGACGCGAGGAAACTACCCAGCAGGCTCGTAGGGTTAACAAAAAAGTAACTGTTTTACCATACCTCCATAAGATATCTCACAATCTTAAGAAAGTTGGCCGTAGGGTTGGAGTTGATGTGGTTTTTTCGGCTCCAGAGAAGCTATCTGGGCTATGCAGAAAAGTGAACTCCTGTCCTAAAGAAAAGCAGGGTTGCACCAAAAAACACAAGGACCAATTCGTAGACTGTGTGGAGGGAGTAGTGTACTCTATTCCCCTCTCGTGCGGCAGGAGATACGTCGGGCAAACGGGGCGAGGCCTCAATGATCGGCTGCGGGAGCACAAGTATAACGTGTTTAGAGTTGTGTCAGGTCATCTTGGCCTGCACTGCCGAGACTGTTGCTGCGCTCCCGTCTTTGACAAATGTGAAGTGATTAGGAAAAATAAAGACAAACTCACTCGGGAAATCATTGAGGCGCGGGAAATTGGAAGATTGGGGCAAAACTGTGTCAGCATTCCGTCACTATCTTTGTCAGATAAGGAACGCTCCTATTTAGACAAACAGTGACAGTGCATAGCGATGGCTAGTGAGCACGTGGCATCCAGGTCAAGCTTTTTATTCATGTTTGTTTGTTGTGACAATACAGTATTTATACTCGCTGTTAGAACGAATAAACTTCAGTTGTAAGTCAGCGCCTTGTTTGTCTACCTTCTTGTTCTTGTCCGTGTCCCTGCGCTGTTTTAATCTTTAATCATGAAATACCAACTAGCCCAAACTTCTACTTTAATCAAAGCAGCTAACACTTTTGAGCTAAGGTATGTTAAAGCAAATTTGCCTCAAGTCTTAATCAAATAGACCTCTATTTAATAAAGAAAAAAAAATTGTGACGACTCATTTTTATATATGTACACCCAGAAGAAAGCTATCGTCCGTTGCAACTCAAGAAGGTAGGGCGTGGGAAAGCCGGGGAGGAGGAAGCAGGCAGACCGCTAAAGAGAGGAGGAGGTTTCCCCCTCTCCTCCCCAGCGTTCCATCTGCTTCATCCTCCACGGCTTTCCTTTCCCTTGCCCTACCTTCTTGAGTTGCAACAGACTATAGTTATTGAGCCTCTACGGTTCCATTTCGGCAATTACACTCCCAGGGTGGAAATACACAGGCTGCACCCCGAGGGTGCAATTACCAAAGTTACACCTTTAGAATGTCGACTCTTGAAGATTGCACTTATGTAAAAGTCGTGCTAGGGGTGTAATCTGTTGAGAGCACCTGGCTTTCCGATGTGCGACCAGTTACGACCTTGCACCAGGATGCCAGATCTGCCGTAAACACGCCCACCCCGGCCACGCTTTTTCCTGCAACAGAGAGCGACAAAACAGAAATCAGACACGTTTAATATATGAAAATTAAGTCCGTGCTCTATTACCATACAAATGGAAAAAAAAATAAAAAATTTTGTCCAAAATCATTATTTTTGTGTTCCGTTCCCACTTCACTTCCTTCTGTGTTTGTCGGATTTGCTAATCAGCTTTCCTGTTTGGCATCCTTTCCTTTCGGGGCCGTTTCTTCCTTTAGACTACGATAACAAACTCATGCCTGCCAGAGGTGTGCTTTATAGTTTTCCAATAAGGTGTGTCCTCACAGCCCACTGTGCAGCATGCTATTCTCACTGCATTCTCAATTCAACCCCTCTTTAACAAAGGCTTGCCTCTCACAAATAGAAGAAGTTAACTGGAATATATTGGCATGCCTTGTTTCTCTCGAAAGATATTATTAAACGTCGTGCTATCCATCTGTGTTACTACGAAGTTCTGAAATATCCTTACGAGTTCACCAGCCAGTAAAACAAAACAATTCAAAATGCATTATTGTTGCATCGTCTACCCATTTTCACTATTAGAGTTTTAGAAGTGGCCCCTGGGACGTGCTGAACAAGTTTGTAATATAAAAAGCTACTCCTCCGACTATACACCCTTCCAAAAAACACTTGACCCCAAAAGGCAACAAACCGTTTTCGAGCCCAGTCACTGAGTCTGAGGCTAGACTCTCACCGGCGTCCCTCCTAACCCTAACCGAGTGGACTGTGATTTCAATAGGCGCAGCCTGCATAGGCGCAGTTTCAAACGCTGCTGGCGGCGAAATTCTAGTTTTTTCCTGCTATATTTTGTGTTTCATGGTACATGTATTTTCCTGAGGACATTGAGAAAACATTGTGCCACAATTTAAAAAAAAAAAAAAAGCAAAAAAAAAGCAAAAAAAAAACCAAAAAAAAAACCTGTAAACTATTTTTGTTGGGTAAGCGCGCGACAGAACGAATGCGACTGGAATTAATAGTTCTAGTTATTTTTTTTCTTTTCTTACGATAAGTTTTGACGGCGCCGCGGGATTCGCCGCATGTGAAACGACAAAGCGCTTTGCTGTCAAAAATAAATTGCAACAGAAGAGGACCGAAAGGCACGCATTTTTCACGCTCACAAATAATGTGTTTAACGATGGACAGGCCACAGACATACAATTGAGGAAGTGTTAACATTCGAACAATATATCGTACGTACCACACAATGCAGCGTTATCCGAAAAGAATTTATTTGAGAAAGATCTCAAATAACACAGTCACAGTGGATGACAGTCACATCTTGACGATCGGACGGAATTCGAGATGACTTCGTTTTGGGGCACGTTTCGGGGACAGCTTCCTTTTTTCACAACCGCACCAAGGCAAAGAAACAAACGTGACTGACCCGTTTTTCACCCCAACCCGGATAACTATTTTTGGAGATGACTGAGGATTCTACGCGGATTATCTCTGGAAGGAGGGAGAACAATGTTCGCAAAATCGCGTCGAGGGTCGTTCGACGTCCTTCACCTCCTTCGTTTCCCGTGAATGTCGAGCAGAAAAGCTTGAATGGCAGGCACTTACCAGCCTTATTTCTCACAATAGTAGATAACACAGAAGCGGTACGCAGCACGCATAAAAAAATTAAGTGGAAACTTTTAAGAGGAGCGAGAAAACGTCGAATGCAAAACCGCAAAAACACAGGTAGAGAACCTCACTGAGCGGGTCTTCACAGTCCCAGAGAGTGGCAGAAAATTTCTAGCTGATAGAGGGCGCGAGAGTTGCACCAGCCGCATCAGCATCAGCAACATGGCGGCGGCCTAGGAGCGATTTTTGGAAAGGTGTATAGCACTAGGGTGTAATCACAGAAGTGTGGTCCTTTTGTAGGAGTCGACCACAGAAGTGTAATTATGATACTCACACCCTTAGGGTGCAGTTTTTATAATTACACCTCTAGGGTAGTTTTTCTAATTACATCCAAAGATGTTTAGCTAACAGATATATAATAAAAGAATCCTAGGGGTACAATTATAAAAATTATGCTCTAGTTGTAATAAAAACCAATTTTCGCTTTGATAAAATTAAAGCCGATTTGAGCCCTGTCTACATTGGTACCAGTTTATGCTTTTCTTTCTGGTGCAGCCAAAAAAAAAAGAAAGCATCATTTCCCTTACGCCTGCTCCGATTGGACGACTCTCGATCCGAAGATGCGCCTCATCTCGTTTTCGGGGTTCAGATGCCGCGGGTCCACGCAGAGCAGGCTCCTTTCGCTCCTTCCACCGGTGGTCTCCGGCGTCACTTGGGCACCACCCTGCGGCTCGCCAAGCATCCGGTTCACCTCCCGAACGCTTGCGGTCACCTCATCCTCCGCCGCCTGCACACGGTTGTGCCAGGAAACATCAAAATCACAGAGTGGGTGTGCTCACCCACGGCCTCCTATAGAGGGAGAAACCTGCACCATTCACACCGGTACCGGTCGCCAAAAGTGAGAGGGGCAGAACGACAAAACATAAGGTAAAAATGGTATTTGGAGGCGAGTGCCGCTTCGTGGCCAGTTTCCAAAACACTCTTGCTTTCTTTCGTATATCACAAAAAAAAAGGTAGCATTCCACGTCACCCTCCTCACCTACAACTCACCCAGCTACAACTCGCCTTCCTTTTCCAGTTTTTCGGCGCATCCTCCTACCAACGCCTTCCTCTCGGAGAGCACTAGGAGAGGAGCAGGGACACTGGAATGCCCATAAGAATACTCAGGGGGGACCAGAGCCCCCCTAAGTATTCTTATGGGGGAGCTCAGCAGCGATTCAGGCCCCCTGACAGGGGCTCGTTACAAAGTCCTCACGTGCGTTGTGATGATCGTGATAGAACATAAAATAGAAATTTCAGCACACAACGTAGTGAAAGGAACAAAAACTAGCCTGCTAGGTCTCTCTCGAACAAAACTGAGATTGTAATTTCCGAGTTTCACTTAGTACAAAGAAAAACTTGTATATCAATACTACAAAAATACGACGAAACGGAACTTGGACTCAGTCCCCCTATTTGCAATATACCTCCGGCATCCCTGGAAAGGAGGATAAGTCGTAGAAAAAAGGTTTAAACAACGCTAGTTGTAGTCTTTTTCCTGCCTTCCGCGAAATACAAAAAAAAAAAAAAAATAAAAGAGGGGTAGTTAGCTTTACAACACGTGTGGTGCTGCACATCTACACCTAGCCCTCCACTCCTCCCTCTGTTACAGCGACCGAGCAGTCTATTGTTCGGGCGGGGAAGCAGCTGGCTTTTTCCCTATATAGGAGGCTATGACTCACCGCGTTGACGCCAGAAACTATTGTAATACACAAGGAAGCTCCAAGGGTGTCTCCGGCGCATAGCCTTTGTGCGCAGTGTTTTCAATGTCTTCAGGAAGAGAGAACTTTAGAAAGGATAAGAAACTAAGTTAAATAAAGGAAGCTGAGCCTCCACTTTACTGGAAGCAAGTTAAGCTGAGAGGAGCGAACCATGTTTCTTGCACCACAAAAATGAATGATGCATTGCTAAAAGCTCAGGCTCTGCCCGACTGTGGCACCAGTAGTTGGGGCAAGATGCAAAAATTTCCCAACTCGGCGGCAACCGACAAAAAGTTAGAAGTGATTTAGGGAAACTTTTAATGAGCAAACGATGGTCAGCACAGCTTGCAAGTACATGGAAGTGAATAGCGTGTGATACTAATATACAAACACCCTTTTCTGACCCCGAATTTCAGAAGAACCACTTGTAACTTTTGAATCACACAATGCCGAATTCTGATAACTTTGGCACCTCCGCAACAGCAACCAATAAAGGCGATGCCTCAATTAACTGGTGACAAACACTGGGAGAAGAGAAAGGCTTATGTCTCAAAGGTTGTTTTCAAAGAAAGTCCAAGTATTAACGCTGCTACAAACGAGTCAGGTTCAAACACTCTACACATATCCAGTGCACCTAAGGCTGAGCCCTCCCACGTTCCCGAGTGCTCGGGCACCCACTGGCACCTGCTTTGCCTGCAGCCTGTCCTCGTGGCTGTGCTGGCTGTTGAGCTGTTTCTTCTTTTTCTTCTTCTTCCTGCGCTTGAGGCTGTCCGTGCTCTGCGTCGAGTCCTGCTTCTCCAGGCGGCCCCTGCGGCCTTCGTCCGAGGCTACTCCACCGCACTCCTCCGGGGCGCCCTCTTGGGCTGTGTGTGCCGATGAGGGCGCCGGGCCGGCTGGTGGCTCGTTCTCGCGGTCGTCGTCCTCCTTGGCAGTGTCCGAAAGGGACTGGTCGCCCAGCCCTGTGAGCTAAAGTGAGGCGAGAGGAACGAATACCACTTAGAAGACGAGGACTGCAGCGCATGACATTATTGTTAGCGGATCCCTGTCCCGTCCCAGGAGGCAAACATGCGGAAGCTTAACAAGAACCGCTGCAAAGCAGCACGGCAGACACATCGGTCTTGGCTTCACCATGTGCTATTGTCGCGCACGTTGCGGGACGCTGAGACGCACTGGTGGCATTGTTTTTGCAAGCTAGGTGGCGCTGCGCGGAGCCACTTGTGACGACGTTCGGAGGGGAAAGTAAGGCGCCGGTCTTGTCTTCCAGGTGGTGTTGGCTGAATGTGCTGACACACATTGTAATGCCAAAAGCTCCACCCCTTTACAAGTGCAAATGTGCATGCTTTTGTGGGCCCAAACAACATTTGCGTATGTGTACCTTTAATATATTTTGTTGTTATTGTTATTATTGCTGCCGAGTGCCACAACAGACTGTTAGCTCTACCTGGTCACGCTTCATGGCAAACGTAGTAGAAGGCTATTGAATATACTTTTTTCTGTTTCTCTCAAAGAAAGTTTGTTTACAAGAGGACTACTTTTTTTTTTTCTTTTCTTTTTGGTTTTTTTTTAATACTGCATGGACGTTCTAGGAATTAAAGCGAAGCGGAACTTATTGGTTTTGGATGTTTTAAAAACCGAATTTTCGCTCTTCGCTGCAGATGCTTGCGCGTGTTGTTTTTATATGCAAACCACGCCGTACAATTACTGTTTTCAGCCGCCGCTGCTGCTCCGTATTTGTAAACAGTAGAACGCCAACTGGAAGCACAGCTCTGTACCAGTGCTGACATGTGCAGACTCCCACCAACTACTGTTTCACCGTTGAACACAGCGATAGAAAGTGGAATGACCAACAGAAATCATCGCATCATCTAGACGTATTGATCGGAGCTCAGTCGCGACAACCGAATAAACGTAGTGAACTCGGGGCAACTGGTGCGGCCTTGCTAGGCGACGTCCAGGTACAGGGCAAGAAACAAACCACGAATCAGCGGCTCGACAGGCGATGCCGAAGCGTGCTTACCAACTCGAAGCGGTTGGCGGCTCGCTGCTGCTTGGTCTTCTTTTTGGTCCCGTTCGACTCTGAACCGGCAGGAGCTTCATCTTCAGTGTCTGACTGGGCGTCGAGCTTACCAAAATCGTTGCCCCCTTGCAACTTCTTCAGCACACGGTTGGACATGTTGACGCTCGAAGCACCCCAAAAAAGGGTGGACCGTAGTCCTGGCGCTGAACTAGGATATTAGAAGAAGCACTCCCATTCACAACAAGAGGGAGACTTTAGGAGATGATATCAAAATACGCTCACGACTGTCGCTCAATCAACAGCCATGTGTACAAGAGGAGAGCGCGTTCGTTTACTCGGCGGTTTGAAACAGGTTGAAAAGTTTGAAAACTGCGTCATTACGTCACCGCGTATGTCACGTGCATCCCACTCACATTCGCTTTTCTCCTTGAATTCTTTGATTTTGCTACGGATTTTAGAGGTGTCCGCGAACGGTAAGTTTTATTTTTGGCTGTGACATCCGCCGTATAAGTAAAAAATAAAATAAAAAGTCAATTTTATGTCAGTGACGTCACGTAGATTGCTCGCTTGATTGCTTGCTTCTCTCTTCAAGGCCTTGTTCGAGTCAATATTAACTCTCGGGCTTGTCGGACTAGCCGACAAGACATAGACACTTATGCAGTATGTGCTTCTGCAGTATCTGGGAGAAATGCCGATCGTAACTCAGATTTTTAATTTCTACAAAGTCTACACCGGTGATAATCGGTTCCTCGAACAACGTTTCACCGGCATTGTTTCGTCGACACTGTGACGTTTCTTCGACAGCATGGTTGAAAACTGGGCTAGTTTTGGTAGTGGATCATGATAACATAAAAAGCACACAAAAAAACCAGGACAAACAAAGAGGACACGTACGACAGCCGTCGTACGTGTCCTCTTTCTTGTCCTGATTTTATGTTCGCTTTTTATTTCATCACGTTTCATCGAGTTTGTTTAAATGAAAAGTTCCCGCGTTTGTTTCATCAACACACCTCGCAACGTTTCGTTGAAAGCGTTTTTCTGCCAATGTTGCTTTCTGTGCACATCGCCTCAGTTGCCTGACCCTTGGCAGTTCCTACGAGGATGGCTGCAAGCTCGGGCCCCGGGATTATACTGCAATATCCCCAGAGATAGCCCACCTAAAATTGAAAGCAAATCATGCCAAAAATAGGGGGCGGGTTATCTCTCGGGATGTTACGGTAGAAAGCTTCCCTGGGCGAGACGAGGGCTGTTAGCGCATAGTGTGGCGTTATTTAAACAAATTATGATTAGGGCTCAAAGAATTGTTTTTGACCTACTAGAGCCGCCTGGGTTAACGTCCCTAGATAACGCTGGGCGAGGTAGCAATAAGTCCTCCTTCCCCGCCCTCCTCCCCTCGCTCCTGTCGTCTGCTAGCGCGCTGTTCACCATGTTATAACTCGCCCACCATGGCTGTGTTCAAAATCTTCAGAGTTACTCTGGCGGGTCACGTCACACGACAATCCAGATAGAACGACGTTGGACGCAGGTAGGTTTTCGAATGCCAAGGTGGCAAACCGTTACTCAAGAGCGAGGTAGAGTCAAATCCGCCATGTTCCTCCTAACTGAAAACGGAATGTGGGCACATACCTCTGGAAGAAGGAGTCGGCCCATCAATCGCTGTCGCTACTTAGCAAAGCGCTGATCGAGGGACTCTAGCTTGGGCGAGTTCGCTTTAGTTCTGGTATGCTTCCAGCGAAGAAAATAATCCAGTAATCCAATCCAATCCATTAAGTAAAGAAAATTTGTCAACGAAACGTCGGAGAAGTATGTGTTCATGAAACATTGCGATGTCAACGAACCGTGCGTCCACGAAATATATTTCGATGGAGCGATAAGGATAACCTTCTCGCATAGGGGGTTACGGGGGTGTCGCAGTGTTGAGCTCTAGTTGGAGGATTGCTTAGGCAGGTGCAGGCGGCTGCTGCATCGTCGTCTGCTAGTTGTCACAGCAGCTGCCCTCTGTTCCGGTTTATTTACATGTTGCGCCGGGATTTATCACAGAGGTGCAGCTAGGTGATGGAAACTTTGAGTGAAAATATGAACAAATAAACATAGCCTTGACGCTTCAGAGGTCTGAAGCGTCGAGGACATCTCAGTGCCAAGCTTGGCAGGCAACCTTCTGAAAGTTTGGACTATGCTTCCTCAGCCCTCGACGCTTAGAACATTCGTTGGCAGCATTACACAGCAATAGTTTGCCTACACTCGGTTATTCTTTTCTTGTGTTTTGAACATGGTAATTTTATTTCTTGATATTTTCACTCCAAGCTTCCACCACCTAGCTGCATCTCTGTAGTAAATCGCAGCGCAATACGCACACCAATTTTTGCGAACCGTGTAAAGTGGGTTCCGAGTGTTGGTGTACGTGCTGTTCCTTCTGCGACCAAAAAGCGATCGGCAGCAGGAGTAACGTAAAAAGCGTCCTTTATTGTTCCGGCAGACGGGTCAGCAAGCGTCACCCGGCGAGAGCACCCCCAAACATCCCCCGCGGCCGACGTCGCGAGTCGACGTTTCAAGCCGCAGGTTCATCCGTCTCCCACCGGGGCACCTCCTTCCCCGCTACCAGAGCTCTCCTTCCTTGTCGGCCGAAGGCACGGGCAGCACCCGGGGCTGGTCCACGAGCACGGCCCGCCTCTGGCCTTCCACCACGTCCCCGATGATCCAGGCAGGGTAGCCCTCGAGCCGCTGCAGCTCCTCGCAGAACTTGACAGCATTCTCCTCCGGTAGGCACACCAGCAGACCCCCTGCACCACGCAGCCTTCTTGAAGGAACGTTCCAACAGAAGACCATCTCAGATGCCTAAGGCCCCTTCACGCACTTGGATTTGCTTCAGACCGAGTTCTTGTGATCTCGTTCGAGAGCACGCTGGCGCTCCCGCCCCACTCCGCTACACTCGTCACCCCCGCTCCTCGCTTCCTGGATCCGTGGTGCCCTCTCTTGACGCCCCCCTGCTATTGGGAGATTGCGAGAGACGTCTACTGCTGCGCCACTCAGTTGCCCCCTCTGCGCTCTTTTCACGTGTCAAAATCGAGATTGGTTCATTGCACTTTATCAGCAGCTACTCGTGTTACTAGTAGGCTAGCCCGACCTACCTGCACTGGCCTACACCGGAGCGGGTAAGAACGAAATAAAGCTGAGAAGACTACCAGGGTTCAACCTTGCAATCGGTCATTTGCAACCTCCTCGTGCTCATTAACCCCTTAGCCGTTTTAGACGAACCTGGCTCGTCCACCTAGAGCCATCCCCAAAGCATTTAGGACGAGTGTAGCTCGTCCGCACACCCTACCTCGCCCCTTGACTGTTTTGGACGACGCAGGCTCGCTCGGAGCTTAGTTTGAGGCGCTGCTCAGAGATGGCAGCATGCATTTTTATAGTCTACACATTTTTAAAAATGGCAACAAAATGCAAAGGCACGTAAAAGAAAAAAAACAAAAACCAAAAAAAAACAAAAACAGTTAAGGGCTTTGCCAGCAACCGATGCTTGTCTCCGTGCTTTGCCATTCCAACGCAGCAGAAACACGCAGGAAGATGGCGGACCATCTTTAGATTTATTAAGGCTGGTTTGGACATTTTCGTTAGAGTATGCTAGAGTGTGGTAAGTTTCGTAAAACACGGTACGACGCTTGCCGGCACGTGGTACATGTTGGTTGCGTGAGTGTGCCCAGTTAGGCGCAGTTCCGGGGCCGACCACCACACTCGAGGACGCTCTAATGCGTTGGTCCGAACTGGCCTTTCCACGAAACCCCCGCGCTCACCCGAGGTCTCAGCGGAGTAGCCCTGCATGAGCTTGAAGGAGGTCCCCGTGGCCGCCAGCACCTCGGGCACCCCTCGGATCACGGGCAGCGTGTGGATGCGCAGGTCCACGGCCTTCTGCTGCACCTCCGCCAGGTTCTGGGCGTGGCCCAGGAGGCCGAAGCCCGTCACGTCCGTCGCTCCGTGAGCCCCGTGCCGATGCATCAGCTGGGCCGCTGCGAAGAGTGAAGCGCGCGCCTCCGTGTACGCTTTCTCACCTCCCGCTCTGACAAACCTGGCAGAAAATACTCTGTTTTGCCTAAAGGCCTGTTTCCACGCTTGCATTTGCTTATGACCGAGCTCTTGCAATCTTGTTTGACAAGAAATGCACTGGCACGCTGCTGCCACCTACGAGGTGTCCCTGGAGCTGCGTTTCACTAGGGCAAAGGTTCTGCAGTATTTGAGAGATCAAACACACATAATACCGTATTTACTCGAGTAATAGCCGCACTGTTTATGAAGAAAACCTGAGGGTTCGCTCTTCCGCAAAGCACACAGATTGCCAATCACCGCGATCGACAGCATGACTCCAGCGGTTTAGAGGACAGACATAATGTCTTCGCGCGAAGATACCATCTGTGAAGATTGCATTTGTATGGAGAATCGTATTCTCGATCTAATTATCCGCTATGTTATTTTTGTGCAACGCGATGATTGGCTGTATATGTGCTTTGCAGGAAAGTAGAAGCAAGCGCCTCGTTCATAAATAGTGCGGCTATTACTCGAGTTAATACGGTATCTACAAGAAATGTTTGTTGATAACAGTTTCTTAAGCCAAGAAGAAAGGAACGATGTGCGAAGAAAAAGGAGGAAATATACGAAAATGCAGGGTGTCCTGAGGTTGCCTGAAAGATGGCGCTGGTCTGTTGTCTTGTTGCGAGAGATCCCAAAAAGTTTAAGGCACTTGGTCGTAAGGTGTTGCAAGTGTGTGAACATGCCTTTACGACGTGCCTTTACGATGTACCTCAAGGGAAGCTACAATTTCGGTACACACCAATACACCTCAAAAAACGGAACACGACTAGTACAACGAACAGAGTGAGTGCGACTCAAACCGGCCAGTTCTCAATCGACGATTTTCGGGTGGAAAGAGAAGTAATTTCGAGCCGCAAATTGTGTTCTGGGGAGTTGGGTTCTCATGTCATGTACAAACAAAAACCTCGGCGAGCATAACTACCCTGTCAGTGTCCCTTTACGGGTGAACGAAGTACAGCAAATAACAAGGGTGGCAGAGCAGGCGAGCAGGTGAGGACGGGCAAGCAACTGCGCTCTCCCCTGACGGAGGAAAGTCCACTCGCCTCCTCTCCAGCATTCGCTCGCTAAAGTGGAAAGAGTGGAGAGCATTGCGGTGGGAGCTTGTCTCTCCTTTCTTAACCTTCGACGGAGTGTAAAAGAACTCCCGCTCTCGGCTGCACCGCGTGGGAGTGCCGGGAGTGCGGTGCCCAAACACATCTCCGACTGGCGTCTTTACCACGTCCAAAAAAGCGAACCTTGGTTTTGTGCCCGATGACGTTATAGAAGGGTCACAATGTCGCCTGCAACGCGTCTCCGACACACCGGTCGGAGACGCGTTGCAGGCAGCGTACTGCGGGCTTCCAGAGGCGAAAGGGGGACACCCACCAGTGAGGTTCAGACGTGCCATGCTGTCCATGCCGCGAAAATACATGCGGCGAATGTCCTCGGCCGCGATGCCGGCCTTTTCCAACTGCTCCACGCGCTGGGGCCTATCCAGCCACTGGTGGGCGTTGCTGGTCACCTGGGTGCCCAAGGGCTTGGTCAGCACCAGCACGTCCCCGGGCTCGGCGCCGTCCGGCCTGGAACGACGGGACGGGGTGGGAGCGTGACCCGGGGAGGGAGGCTTTGCGAAAGGCGGTTGCTGGGAGCTGACCAACATCTTCGACGTGCCGAACCCCTCGAGCTGACAGAGGTGGCCACAACACGACGGCTTAGAGCAATCGGACTAACTGTGATCGCTCGATATGTTCGCAGACTGCATTAGCTATGATGGCTAGTAGTCTACATGCGGTCTATCGTAAGGTCAAACGAGGTATAGATGTCCGCACAGCCAACACCACGCGGAATAACCCAGGCCTGCGAATGTCCTTCTCTCTCTCCACAAAATGTCGTCGCAGCCGGATGTTGACAACTCGGCAATCGGTCCCGAGCCCAATGCCGAGTGTCCGACGCAACACTCGTGTCCAATCTGCGTCTGCTCTTGATCTATGATGTCAAAATTTTAGCGTGCAGGCTTGGATTTCTGTAAGTGGTGTGGGCACAGCCCGGGACAGAATTAACGCGTACGATGCAGACGGGCCGCGCTTTTTTCCTTAACACGGGGGCGTACGTCGCCGAGGGTTACCCACGATATGATCTCGGCGTCCCGGCAGCAACTGGAAGCCACTCCTCCGATCATGGGCCAAGGATTGAGCACCGTCTGGCCACCCGTGATGCGGGTACCAGCCTCTGCCGCCAGGTCCTGCAAAGAGCATGCACGTCGGTGCTACTGGACCCCAAATGCACGGTCCCACTTCTAATATGTTGTATAAAAGGCCACCGCGACAGAACCATCCGAGGCGCGACAGGAAAGTGGTTGCACAAAAACTGTCTGCTCCGAAGCATGCATATCCGTCGAGTAAACGTGCTTCGACTGGCAGACGTGGATATACAAGCACAATCAAATGCCCTTCTTGTCGGACTAATGGGCCTGTTTCGAAAGGAGAGAACACGCTTCAACTGGCAGACGCAGAAGAATTCGTCTGCACAAATGTGACCGTGGCCCCCTTGTGGGGCCTAAGGCACGGTCGACGAGGAGAGGCATCTGAATGAAGCCAGAAAAGAGGCCGAAAATTAGCTCGGGCTTCGCCCATCTCTTGGCGGCGGCACTGGCGGTTTAGGGCCCCTGCACAGGTGCGGTAGCACGCCACGCACGCGAGTAACGACGGTCTTTGGGGTCCCTAGACATGTTGCGCATCTTGTGGCGTTTGCCAGAAATGAGAGCAAACCTTCGACACACTTGTTCCATATTGAGGTGGCGCCTCTCAGACACCTTTGTGTCCTTCCACCGTGGTCTATGGCCTTCGAACAACTCACCCTGAATCCCTTGATGAGGAGGGGCACCACGACGTCCCTCTGGCTCTCGGTCAGTTTGGTGCTCACGGCCATCACCATGAGCATGTTGTCGCAGCGCGTCACTCCGAGGGCGTAGAGGTCAGACAGCACGTTGGCACACGCTATCTTGCCCTTTTGACGGAAAGGGGGAGACGAGCATGGGTACGGTGCCTGGAAAGTGTCTGACTCGAGTGTCTAGTATCCTATACCGCCCATGCATCGAAAGTGGTCACAAAGTGGCAGCAAATTACGTCCCAGGAGCCAGAACGTCACGCCGTCGGATGCCGCAATCCTGCCAGATGTCGTGAAAGTTTAAACAAAAAGACGAGCGATTGGGAGCGTCGCCATCGTCGCAGCGTTTCAACTCCTGGCCGCTGAAGCTTCAGTGAACTGTCAAGCTAGAGAGCGACCCAGAGCAGAACAGGCGTCTGCCTATTCCGCCTCCGATACTGTGCCACTGCCAGGGACCACAAATGCAGACACGGTAAACACACAGGCTAAAGACGCACTCCAGGCACCTTAGTGTGGCGGAGACGTGCGAGCGACGGGGCCTCAACACTTACGCTGATGTAGGGATCCTCCACCGACGGGTAGAAGAAGTCGATGGTCTGCACCAGGGAGAACCCAGAGGCGCCCAGGGGGGTGACGCTCGAGTCCATCCCTATGTCTGGGGGAGAGCGATAAACGCTGCTCAGCACGTCTGCTGCAACGCGCAACTGGCCCAGAGCGTGGCTCTATCCTGCTAGAAAGCTATAGCCATACATGCAGTGCTACGATTCTGCCGCTGCGTCTGCTCGCTGTCTGCTCGTAAATCAAAGATGGTCCCAGAGTCCTAGATAATCAAGTCATCTACAAAATGTAAAAAAAAAAAAAAGAAATTACAATGTTTTTTTGTTTTTTTTATTGCAAAATTTAACTACCTCTGCATCGTTGAACGCTCATTTTCCGCTCAAATGTAAAGCTAGTGGTCTGAGCCTGACACCGTTGTTTTAAAACCAACCATTCTCTTATTCAAAAGCTACAAGTGATTTCCTGAAAATTTCAATGGGAAAATATGGCCAGTGTTTGGTAACTGGTGCCATTCGGACCCACGTATTAGAGAGCTCTCTCGGCCACCATTTTCCCATTAAAAATTGCAGAAAATCACCTGTAACTTTTGAACCAGATAATGGTTAGTTTTAAAATTTTAACATCTTGTTTGGACCGCTAGTGCTACGTTTGGGCAGAGAGGGAGCACTTGTCAATGTGTAGTTGTTTTTTTGCGATGAGAAAAATCCTGCAATTTTGTTTTTGGTGGGGGGGACCCTCTGTATATTGCTGCAGACTAGCTGTATTGTTTTATTCATCCACCCCTCGTTCGTAAACTAAGAACAGTTTCCCTGCTTCGTAGAGAAACTGTTTTGGTATAACTATCAGCTACAGTCAAGCTTCAAAAGCTGAATGTGGCATTTTAGAAACTAGCGCCATTCTGCTAGTTGCATTCGCATCTGACAGTTAAGCTCACTCGATGCATTCCAATGAGATAAGCATGCATTCCAAAGAGATAAGCTATACTAGCCGAAGCTACGAGGGACACCTCCCAATGGCGTCCCTGGGTATGCCAAGATTGCCACTTTAGACATACCCACCAGCCAGGGGTGTAAAGACGGGAGTAGAATGTCGCAAATCCTGAGCGCTGCCATCGGCAGACCAGAGAGCAAGAACAAGAAAGAGGGCGACAGAAGAGTGAAGAAAGAAAGCAGAGAAAAGTTAGGCGTGTCCGTTTTACCGCGACAAGTTGAATTAAGTTGCTTGAGCGCTCGTCAACAATTTCTTCTTATACAATGCACGACACCAGTGTCTTTCACGAAGTATAAAATAGAGCTAGAAAAACAGTAGATACAAACATTAGAGGTGATGCTTTACTGCTTGTTTGTGCATATTAAAGCATTGCCAGGGATTTGGGTTGACCGATATCTATGACAACTGCCATGGAGATCAGTATGTGGGCCCGTTGGGACCACACTTGGGAGCACCAATGTCCGCGTACGTGCACCGCCATTCCGAAGTGGCCACAATGCGCGAGACCTTTCCCTCTAGACACTTACATTAACCCTATAGGAGTGCACGTACCGATCTGCGTTCCCGCAGGGCCGTGCTGGACGCTGCTAGACGACGAACCACCTGGCTGCAGCGTCTTGAGCATCTTCTGGAGCACGCCCTGGGGAACCTTGCACCCTCATCCCTTCATGTCTGCCAGGTCCAGGAGCCGGAACTCGGGCTCCAGACCATGTGCCGCGTTGTCGAACAACCGGTACGTGAGAGGAGGGTTGCTGGCACCGCGCCGCACCACATAGCCGTCGCCGCTCATCGTGCCCGCCGGACGGGTACTGTACGAGGTAGACGGGCTCGCTTCCAAGACGGCACGAGGCAGCACCACCCACTGAGGAACAGCCTAAGCGGGTAGAAACTGAGGGAGAGGAGACGAGAGCGTGCGGGGAGGTCGGAACGCCAAGCTCCGATTGGAAGGATTAGAGAATGGATGCAAAGCACTCGTCGAACGCATTAGAATGCGGAATGCCAGCATCCAGCATTTGACTAGTGCAGTGAAGACACAGCTGCAGCTAGCTTTGCATCTATCAACTAAGGCGTTCCGACGTTCCCGCGCGCTCTCGTCTCAATTTCTACCCGCATGGGTATTCACGACTCCAGCGAACTATATAGGGGGCGTGCTGGCCAGGCAGAATGGCGGAAGAAAGGTGGTTATTTTCGTCGCTCAGCACGATGAACACCATAAACTTCCTGCACTGCAGCGTAAAGTCTGTGTTACATATGAAACCAAAGCGATTTTTCGACAGTAGAAACCTTTTATTCTGCGTAGGAATGACATGACAAAAGCATAGAGATAATTACTAGAAACAATGTTTGTTTCTATGCTGTTTACGAGAAACAAGCACCGATAGCAGACGACAGTCGAAACAACCTCCTCTCTTGAGCTTATCAGCATTGCCTCTATGCGGCGTCCGTTTCAGTGGAATCGCCAATACCTTAGCTTCGTTAGATTTACCTGCACCTCCTGCACCGGTGCAGAAAAGTGTAGGGCAGTGTACTTACGGTCGTATCTGAATAAAGTACACCACCCTGCTTTTCTGTACCGGTGCAGGTGCATTTAAATCGAAGGAAGCTCTTGCTTCAGCTTACGATAACCGTGGAGGTCGCTACGAGACATCCGAAGCAATCCAATGCCCTCAAGTGTCATGTGACCTTCGGGAGGACGCTTTCACAGCATTGGGTTGGGTGGGATGGCTTGAAGCGTCCGCTGCGATCCACCCTAAAGCGAAATGAAGTATAGTATTTACTGGCCGATAAAGGCGAGTCCTTTGCTGCCGAGTGCGAGCATACGACGAGCTTCCACATCGCCAAGATTATAAAGCTTAGGAGATAAGTGAGGTCTCCTCCTGAGCATGCACTGTGAACACCGGACTCAAATATGGCGCCTTGCGAGTACCACCCATAGCAGAAGAGTTGTAAGTTGGGCAAGTGAGCATGATGACGTGGTGAACAGAACAGCGCACAAAAAGACAAGGACAGAGAGAAGGAACAGAACAGCGCTTGTGTGTAGCGCATGTTCATTCTCTGTCCTTATCTTTTTCTGCGCATGCATCCTACGCCGAGCGACTTGGCAAAACGCGCTTTCGAGCGTTTGCGATACACTCAGGCAGACGTCATGCCATGGTACGGTGTATCCGGCGTCACTAGTATGCCGCTGAACTGCGCTCACCTGTCGCTGCCGCCGAGTAGGTAAAACCTGCGAGCGCAGTACGGACGGAGTCGACTGCTCCAGGCGCGAAGCATGCGACGGATCTGTGCTCAATGGCGATCCACCCCAGATGGGCCGAGTAGATTAGAGAATCCCAGAATCCCTGTCAGACGGCACCGCCCTCGAGTGCTTCTCAAACAACGAAGCAACTTTGGAGACCGGCGTCGCTCCGTCGGCGCAATGTCGGCGTCTCAAGATAAGCTCAGGAGCACGGTGGGACGCCTTATCTGGGTCCGTTTAAACCCATCTAGAGACTAGAGGACTACCATTATAGACACGAGTACTACACAAACAGTTCGTCCGTCCTCGAAAATTACCGGCAATCTACTTGTTTTCACGTCCGTGGCGTGACCAGCGTGACCAACAAGTTGGGCGTGACGTGAAAATAAGACTAGCGGAAAATCAGCCAAGCCGAAAGACCGCTTTTCCGGCAAATGCCTTTTTTTTTTTTTTTTGTTAGTTTCATAGTTACGAGCTTATGTTTCGTTCTTTATGTGACGAGATGTTCTTTTGTGGCTGCTACCAATTTTCTGCAAATCTCCATTACTTCTTTCCCGCCATATTATTGTACCGCTAAAAACTGAAACTGAATGGCGCACCAAGTCGCCATTCAGTTTCGGTGTTTCGGTTTTAAAGGGCTACTCCACCGATTTTTTCATTGTCTCCGATTTGCTTGAAATTTTGCTAAACTAACCAACAAACATCGCGAAAATAGTATCCCAAATACTAGGTCAAAATATTGTTTTTTCGCGAAGTTATTGAATTTACAGTTTTGGTCCTCACCGTGTTTTTCAAGCTCGAAGTCTCTACACACACAGCGAAAAAGTACACCCCTGGACGAGTAAACCGTTGTCCCAGGGCGGACTCCCCAAATGGTGTTCGTTTTACACGCGAGGCTCGGTGTATTTCGTTTGCACCCGAGGTCTCGTGTAAAATGAACATCTTTGAACGTGTACTTCGTTCTGCGATCACACGTCTAGGGGTGTTTTTTTACAATGGCGGCCGTTTGACGCAAGACGGGTTCGACGAGCGAGGCCCAGCGCTTTACACGGCTTTTCGCCGCAGCGAAAGCGTAGTTTGCACGTGTTCGTTCGTAATCGTCCATACGTGCTGAACTACCGCAAGCATTCACCCCCAAGCGCGGACGCCGTATCCATTACGGCGATTACGCGACAGTGGGAGCGACCATCGACTGCATCCAGCAGCGTGCTTCCCCATCGAGCAGGTCTCGTTCGCGTGGCGGTTCAGCCGATCGCCGAGGCCTCAAGCCGGTTGCATTGTCACCGACGCCGGGTAATTTCCACAGCAGTTATCTTTTCGCGACCACAGACATGAACTTTATTGAAAAAGCCCGTTTGCCGCGAGCGACGACGAATAGCTCCGACACCGACCCGACCCGACCCTACCCGACCGGCGTTACCGACGTCCCGCTCACCTCTTTACCGCGAGCAAAGTTGTACGCGACGTCTCGACGTATCCACTCATATCTCGTGTGTACGCAAATTTTGCGGCTTTCCGGGTACGAATCGGCTACCGAAACGGCCAGCAAACGAAGACCAACTGAACGCCGGCGCTATGCGCCATTTAAACACGCGGTTACTTTTCTACTAGACTGTAGCTATGTGGTGTGGTTCCTTACACATAAATGGACTACGTACAAACAAAGCTAAAATAAAATTGGGCGGCTGCTTGCGCCACCTAGTGAGTATGCAGAAAACTACAAAAATGAAGGACATTTTGGCATTCGCGGAAGTGACACGATCGAACACGGACGGCAGCATACGAACACATACATCACAGCACATACCACAAGATCAACATACAAGCATTTACATACACAAACAACGAACAGAGGCACTAACAACCCGACACTCCTACTCTGTTGTAATAAAAAATTGGCTTGCTCTTTATGTTTATACAGCCTTGATGGAGATGCGCCTCAACGGGTAATCGGTCTCTTAGCTGTAGATGAGAAATTTAGCCAGTGCGGTACAACCGCTAACCTGGGATTTTTAACGTGCATCACGCAGTAGTGATCACACGAACGCGTGCCGGTACGAAACTCATCCAGATCGAAACGGGCGGGGGCGGCGGGGATCGAACCCAGGAGGTTCCCAGCGCAAGCTTTCGCTCCACGCTCCGAGCTGAGACGCGTTAGCCCACTCGGCCACTTCCTCCCCTCTCTGATCACCGGAGATTCGGATTCGGACAGATTCGGAAATTTCCGAACTTTTCGCGACGAATATTCGGCAGATTCGGAGATTCGTCGCTGGATGCAGGCGGTAGCATGAAGCTTGACGTAAACCTCGCGAATACGGTCAGTTGTGCTCTTCTTAAATACTGTTCTTGCATATAACCAGATTTCGTCTTGTTTATTTCAACGTATGGTATGTACTGTACTGTCATTGTAAACCCTGGCACGCGCCCAGGTCCAGCTGAGCTGATCGGTGTGGTTGACGTAGGCCTAACCAATGCACGGTCTCGCTTTCTGTGCGGTTTCGCGGTGATCGGTAAAATGTAGCGAAACGCTGTGTATTATATGTAATCTGGCGCAACGCACAATAAATATATATTCAGGCAAGGAAATGATTCGTCTCCTTCTCTAGAGCTGCGTATGTCTGTACCTGTAAGGCGCGAGAGCGAGATGAATGTTGCTCGTCACAACTTGGGCCGCGTACTGGCACCGGTGGCAAAGAACAACTGTCGATTCTGCGTTCTCGGCAGCAAGTTTTGTATACATGAACCTTATTTGATGAAAAAGAAACACAACACGGGTGTACAATACAACTTCATTGTTCGGAAACAAACACTAAATCGGAAAGCCTGCATTAACCAGGAGTTTCAGGTTGTTTCCCGTGTTCCAATAGAAATACTTCAGTGGGCACTCGTTGGAGATAATCGAATCGAACATACTCACTTATGTGGTGTGTGCCACTGCGACAGTAATTATGGGCACGAAATGTGTCGGTACCGAACAGCATGTACGGCATCGATCTCTTGCGGCGATGAAAACATGCGCTTGTATTTCCACGTGCGTGCACCAACATGCCTATTTGGGTCGTGATCCGGAACCGAAACCAATTTTTCCGCGATGTCTGGCTAGGCTACCGTTCTCGATAAACACCCAAATAATATTAACAAAGCGGAACATTTTATTTATTAATCTGATATTATATTACAATATTATTTCGTGCACTTTGTAGAATTTATTTAATTTAATATCACGAAAAGTTGAAACACACATCAACGTGATTTGGCAACCATGGCAACGCTCCGAATCTTTCCGAACTTTTCCGAATCGCTTGAGATTCGCCTACTTTTCCGAATCTTTCCGAATCTTCAGATTCGGCTTCGAATCTCGATTCGGATAAAGATTCGTCCCATCACTAGTTGTAATCAATACTGAAAGAGGGCGAGAGAGAAAAGGAGAAAGGGCTACCGGCGCTTTCCCCCTTTCTGATTGTGTAGAAAGAGTAAAAAGTCCCGGATGAGAGGCTTGGCCGGTGTTGGGTGTCTGCTGTGCCCCAACTTCGTTCGCGCTTTCTTTTCTGTTTTGAACTCGCAAACTTAATTAGAGTAACGGGCTTTGATAGCAACAGTTCCCCGGTCATCGGGACACCATTGCTCGGTCATAGGGTGCAGGAATAACGACAGAAAGCGTCGAATACTGTCCGAGGACCTATGTAGCTTGCAATGAATCCGGCAAGGCGAGAGCGGCTGACCCCGGTCTCGGCGGCAGTGGATTGCGTCCGTAAACCGAAAAGACGTTTCCTAAACGCCATCCTATCGACTGTGCTCGGAACATCTTGTAAATGAAGCGCGCACCGAACGCTGTACCGCCGATGAACATGGGGTACGCTCGCAAGGTCCGTGCCAGTATTCTCGTGATAATTGCTGCTTCAGCTTGTAAAATTTTGTAACTGAATTTATCTTAATATTGATAATTTGCAGTGGTGACTCACTCGATTTCATAATTTACAACACTTAGTTGAAGGCTTATTTTCGCCGCCGGCTGAGGCTAGAAATTGTTGGAAAGGTAGTTCTATCGGTTTTCCTGAATAGCGATCCCCTGTGCGATACCAGAGAGCCGGCAAAAGCGCTCCTTGGAGTGCCGCTGGTGGGTTGTTTGGGTTGTTTCCGTTGATTGGGCGCTTTGAAGCGCTGGATAGTCGCTCCAGGGTACGACTCGTGTGTTGCGATCTGCGTCTTCGAGCCCAGTGTGTACGTTTCTTTGTTCGAGTCATGGCATCCGCCAGTGCGCCAACGGGGGGAACAGCGGCAGCGAACGTGTCAGTGGTAGAAATTGGAGGTTAGTGCTCAAAATGTTGCATCAAATAGTAAAATAATTCGTGGCTGCTTTGACGCTTTCTGCGGTTCGATATAAGCACATCTAGAACGTCTTCGTCGTTCATCCACAATGAAATATGAGAACACGGACACGCAAGAAAAAAGCAGCGCAGCAAAACGATCTGTAGCAGCTCCGGGTGTTTACAAAAGTTAATTGAGGTTCCCGGTTCGTGTATCGCTAGTTCATTACTAAAAACGGCTGCGTTGAAAGGGGCCTATTGCAAGCAAAGATTTATGAATGGTTAACCATTTCCAGTCACGCGGAAAGCGGTGGAGCTTCGAAACATTGCAGCCGCACGTGCCTTGCCGAATTCCATGCAAGCTACGAGGTTCTTGGGCGGTATTCGACGCTTTCTGTCGTTATTCGTGCACCCTATGACCGAGCAATAGTGTCCCGATGACCGGCGGACTGTTGCCATCGAAACCCGTGGCTCTAATTAAGTTTGCGAGTCTAAAACAGAAAAGAAAGGCGCGAAAGAAGTTGGGGCACAGCAGACACCCAACACCGGCCATGCCTCTCATCCGGGACTTTCACTCTTTCTACACAATCAGAAAGGGGGAAAGCGCCGGTAGCCCTTTCCCTTTTTCTCTCTCGCCCTCAAAATGGCGCTACCCACGATAAAACGGTCTATAGCAGACTTTTTGTTTCAGACGAAGATCCGGTGACACCCCCCGTATTTTATATGAACGTAACGATATTACATAATTATTACTTATATAGTACGGCGACATAAATATAATTTGGGAAGGTACACATTTCTCTTAGTCTAGATTATAGCTAAAAGACACCCTATATTTAAAAAAAAAATGTTTCGAGCTAGCCAAAATGTAGCAAAATCTGGTTTCGTTTTCGGAAGTTCGAGCGCTCAAGGCTGTAATGCGCTAGCGAAGTGTGTGCTTGCTTCTGTCAAACTATAATCCATTGTATGACGCTCTCAAAGCTGCTGGCTGCAGCCCCCGTCTTGGTTTAGGGTTTGATTTACACGCGCTCCCGTGGAAATGAAATTATGCGCGCTCGAGTCGATATTATTGACAGCGTGAAGTATAAACCGAATGTAAACGATTTTGCGAGCGACGAGAACAGCGACGGCGACCTGCTTCGCTCACGCTCGATCACTCGCGCGACGACGCAAGCCGCATGAAAGCGGAACGATGTTTTCTAGAAATCCAAAAACCGAGTGACGCGACGAGCGATAGTAAGAAATCTTCGTAATACGTCGCTGACTCGTCGCTGTCGCCGTCGCTCGCTAAATCGCTTTATGCAGTTCAGCCTTTATACTCACGCTAGTGCCGACCTGCATTACCCGCTGAGCCCAAGCAAGCGATAAGGATATTCAAATATGTCACAACAGTGGCGTGCATTCGCTAAGAAAACATATATCTCAAATTCCTGCAGTTTGACGTCGGGATCCGTTACTTGTTCTGCTGTCACCTTGGCGAAACGGTCACTAAAGAGAAACTAGTCAGTTTGTTTTATCAGAAATTATAAAAACCTTATCTAGCCACTGTTATGCACAAAAGCACTCTGGAATTTCATATAAATAGTTTAGAATAAACTGAACACAATCGGTAACTTAATTTTCCAAGCATAATAATAATAAAAAAATCTTAGAAAACAATGTATTTTTAAGGTGTTTCAAATAAAAAAAACTGAAAAAGGAGCCTTATTTCAGCTGCACTATCACGTAAATACTTTGGGAAAAAAATATCTATTGAGAAGTAGGTTTTGCAATCTCTTTGCTTCTTTCAACTTTCCAGTTACTTTATGCGTACTTGCAGATTGTATCCTGAAAAATCTAGACAAAATTGTATAAAAAGTAAGTCTATATAAAATTTATAGCTTAATTAAATTCACATTTGTTTGATAATGTTCAATCTTAAATATGAGTTAAATTTCACATCTATTATTACAAATGATCGAATTACATGCTGCTTGATGCATGCTGTGCCGCCCCCCCCCCCCCCCCCCTTTTAAATATATATATCCTGTATATTTGCTGGTTAGTTGTTGTAAACCTCTTAATGTCGTGTTATTTGTTTGTTGTTGTAGGTGTGTGAATGCATATGTTGTACCCCACTGCTACTTGGGCCTTCAATGGCCAGTAGTATCCTCTAAATAAAATTAAAAAAACAAGTGAGCAGTAAAAATCTGGAAGACAAAAGTAAACACAGAGCCGTGCAAAAAGGCATTCAGTATATGAAACAGATACAGATATGGGCCTCTGGCGGTCCATCGGTTCAGCCTCCACACCGCCTAAACAGTGTTGCAATATTGCGAACCAGCGCACAGGTAGACAGTTACCAAAAATCCAAACACAAAAAACTCACATCAGCGCTGTGCGAGTGTATATTTTTGTGTATTTGGATCTTGAGTAACTGGTCTACCTGTGCGCTGGTTCGTAATTATGCCGTACCAACTGGCCCAATCTGCCGTATTAATAGTGTTGCAAAATACTTAGGTCAACTATAATGCTAATGACTGCAGTGTATAAAAGCAAGCTACTCGTCGGAACGAGCTTGACGGTACGAGAATAAAGAGAATGTTTTCACAGTTAAACTCAGAGTCTGTTGCACCGTCTCTTCCGTCCTCAAGATCGAAAGTGCTACAGATTGGTGACCTGGACATGATGATTGACTCCGAGCACCTGCTATCCAGGGGAATGTTCTTCGTGGCCAAGGGCACGGCAATGGCTCTGCCTTTTCGGACGAAAATGCAGTAGGCACATATTCAACTTTCTCAGCCTCCACATCTGCAGCGCCTCTGCAACCACCTCTGCTCTGTCGCATCTAGCACCGGCATCTCCCAGCAATGGGCTGCGACCACCTTGCTTGCCCCACAGGCTTGGCAAGTGAATATTCATTGACATCTTCACACTGTTCACAAGGCATGTTGCTAGCCGACCAGGGTCTCCTCATCGTTGCCATGTCAGGCATTCGCTCTCAGTTCGGTTCCTCATCTTAGGGGATGTTGCATCGGCCCCGCAGTCGGCCGGCATCCCCCTTTCAGTCCGAGGCTGTACACTCCAAACTGATCGAGCCGGACTGAAAGCACGACAGGGTCGATTTCCCCCGTCTGCTGCCTCATTTCCTGACCTCGGCATCAACTACCATGCACGGCTTCCAAACGCTCTCTTTCCTGCTCTCTAATATGTCATCCTGCTTGCGGTACACGTCAACAGCAACGACACCTCTCTGGAGCCGCAATCACTTCAACAAAATCGTGCCATTCCTCACAATGCAGAGCTGAGGGCGATAGCTCTGCGGCAGTCTATCGGTTCAGCCTTGGCATCGCCAAAGATGACAGTGCTACTCATACTCGTCACCACGAGCTCAACGACATGAGAATAAACAGAATGTTTTTATTGCTCGGAGTCGGTCGCAGCATCTTTTCCGTCCACAACATCGTATACTCTATAGGTAGTAAGCAAGAGACGCACTTCAGATGAAAAGAACAAATGCTCAGATCACACATGCCGCGGGTGTCCAAAATTATCCATCATGTTGAATATTGTTTTGGTTTTTTTAATTCTAACAGAAGACAAACATCATTATCGCGCAATCAAAATGAATACTTACGAAACACCTAAGTCGCAGTGTAAGTGCTCATCGCTGAGCTGCGGCTGTGGCATATATGTATTTATTTAAAAGTGCACCGATGATAAAACCTTCAGGTTCGGCAACAATACCGAGATTACAACGGTTGTTGTCCATTATAAAATACAAAAGAAATAAAAAATACCGGAAACAATGCAAGGTACAAATCTGCACAACAGGCTTCCGAATTCAACTACTTCGTCGTACTGGAGTTTGTTACAATAATAACAGCTTTGGATGGGCTGTGGGGACAGCATTCACACTGAACTGGGTGCCTTGGTGACTATCACCAGTGTTGAGGAGTTGCCACTCCAGGGTTGGAACGATTCCGCACTTCCACAACCCTGGAATCGAATGCAAATAAAATGGTGGCAGCACTGGAATGGAATGGGAATGAAATTAGTAGTTACATTTTGCCCAGAATAGAGTAGGAATGGAATAGGCTTTGTTCTAATGCGAGCTGCTTAGATGCCGTCAAAGGTGCTTTCGAAACGGCATTATTGCACTTAGGTAACTGACGGTTTGGTTATCTGACTGCTTATGTTCCTTCGAGGATGAAAGTGTCAACCCCAGTGAAGCAACCCAAACTGTAGAGTTGTAGGCTGACAAGGGCAATTTACTCGATCTTAATCCAGGGTAAGGGTTTTGTACCTCAGCGTTCCAAAAACTACCCGTGCCCAGCACTTTTCAATCTGTGTTGTCACGTGACACGACCCACCGGAGTAACTCGGATCTATTTGGGTAAGATTTGGAACACAGCCAAAGTGTCGTTCCTGGTGCTGCGAGATGCAACCATAAGGCTGTTGGGACCATGTGTGATTACAGCACCAGTTGCAGGCCACCAGGCAGGGACAATGTCACACCGCCCGCACTTCGTTAATACACGTGACTCCTCACTTATTATGTATCTCGTAAAAGTGGAGGACATATACGGTTCTTTTGTGGAAAAGATGGGCGACTTAGTTTTCCTCTCTGTTACGAGGCTTTTACACCTGGTGGTGCGATCAATATCTGCAGTGCCCCCATACCAATTGCCACTAGTGCTATGTGCGACCAAAGCTCAACTTAGTAAAATCAATGATTGCGGGTAGGGTTTTGAATTTTGCAGTTGTCTACGCATTTCCCAACGCCAGCTTTACGCCGACGTTATTTTCCGGTAACTTAGTACTAGCTGTCAAGTGCCATTTTCACAATTGGGAGTGATTGAGAGGAATGGAATGCAGCAGTTCAGCCATTCCAGGAGTGGGAATGGGCCCAGTTTTTCCTTTCCAGGAGTTCAAAGGAATGGAATTAGTATTAGAAAATTCCAATTCTCTGCAATGGAGTTGGGTGGAATGGGGAATCTTTTGTTTGTTTGAGCTTGGAATGTTTGAGATAGAATGTTTGAGATGACTCGAGAATCTTGTTTGTTCGAGCTTGGAACCTTCTAGATACCTACGGGCTTACAAAAAGAGCTTCGCATGGCTGCTCGAGTCAGTCGTCCTTTTGTCGCTGTCAAAGTATGTGCGGTCTTTGTTACTTTATGTTTCTCGGCACAAGTTCGCTGCATTTAACATTGATCTGAAGTTTTATTAATCAAGTTTGTTTTTGTTCATGACATATTGGTGGATGTGCAGGGTAACGCAGTCTATGCCCATAAAGCGTACCATCTGTGAACACGATAACCCTGAAGACGACGATCGTAAAGGCGACGTCCTTGAAATCATCCGAGGACGACTCCAACTCCGACACCAACGACGACCTCAACTATGGCCTCGGAAGCGACCCGGACAATGAACTTGACAAAGCCCCTGGCTACCACACTTAGACGAAAACATCATGACGACTTCTACGCTGATGATGAAACGGACGACAACTCCAAAAACCAAACCCGGCTACAATGTCAACAACCAACCTGACAACGGCCTCGATGACAAACAGTCTTCAACCGTGGTGACGAGACTGATGACGACACTGATGATGACCCAGGCGAAGACTCAAACAATTTCATGGAAGACGATCCCGACTACGGCTTTGACAGTTATCCAAGGACAATCCGGACGATGACTTTAAAGGGCAACTCCGGCCAAAACTCGAAATTAAAGAAATTACTGGTATCGCTGTAGTGACACAAAATACGACCCCAGCCAAAATATTACGTCCGTGGGATGCCGCATTCTCAACTAATGCCGATAATAAAAATGTGACCCGCCGCAAGCCGCTGCACCTTAGCGGTCGGCTAGCGGGTTGCCGATCACTAAAGCAACATTGGGCCGTGACGTCAGTATCGTTCTTTTTTTCCTCCAAGCGTTACGCGGAGTGCGCTTCTTTGAGCCGCTACCACCGCTACTTGGACTTGTGATTGTCATGTTTAGCCATTGCTTTTATCTGTAGCCCGTGTAGCTTCGGTATAGCCTTTTGTTTATTTGCTTGTGAGGACTCAGACTGGTTTTAGCGAGCAACTCGTAGCGCCCAAGACTGCCCAGCTGTTCCTCGAAGGATGCCGAGTAGAACTTGTAGTGCTGTGGGCTGCTCAAACAACCCGCTGCACAACCCGGAGGTGCTTTTTCACAAGTTTCCAACGTACCAGAAATTGAAGAAGGTGTGGGTAAACGCTGTTCGACGAGTGGACTTTGGCTTTTACGCGCCCAAGAAAAAAAGAATGCAAAAACAGACATGTACAGCCTTAACGCAGCAGCCCGTGCCGGAAAGCCTCAAAGCTTCGTGTCTGTTACTGACCCGCAGCGCGAAAGCGAGAGGGCCCCCAGTACTGTACTTCACTGGCAGCGCGTCGTAGAGCAACGCCGCTCCATCCACGGAGCCCCGATGACAATTTAGGCCTAGCGACAGAGTACGGAAGACTGCACGCACGGCGACAGCCGCTGAGTACGGTACTGAACGAGTTCACTCGTTTTCCAGTCGCTACCTTTTGGGTATACTAGCGACAAGTACGGCATGGCACACGCACGGCGGCAGCGGCCGCCGAGTACGGCACTGTACGAGTTTACGGGTTTTCCAGTCACTAGCTTTTGGGTATACGCACTAACTCTTCCTACATGTGCTGGATAACTACCACATATACAGAATTAAAATAAAATCAGCTTACCTCCTACCTTTAGACGGCTAGCGCAACAGAAGTAGCTGCTGATCAACCTGCGTACTCGTTGAACGAGAACGATCCTGACGTCATGTTCACATAGCGGCTGATTTCTAGTGCTGCCAGGGCCACCAGGGCCTCGAGCGGCTAGTTTCGGTTTTGTTGGCCGTGCTCCAAACAAAACTTTGAGGCGTCCATATCTTTAAAACTATGCACAATAACGAGGAAAAAATTACACCTTGCAATTCAGGGACGCTGACTGCACTAAAAACAGTCATAATCCCAAAATTGAAAGTATGGTCCGGAGTTGCCCTTTAACGACAACCACGACTACAAACTTGACGGCGACCTTGATGATGAACCCGATGACCTTACCTATGGAAAGTGTGGTATCTGTCACGAAGACGAACAGGACGACGACACCTGGTATGTCACTCAACGAACGGAGGAAGTTTGCCAGCTTGGTCGCATTTTGATGCAAGCCACAACTTCCTGACGATGACTGTTACAATCTTTGTCACCACGACGCCCAGTTTCAGCCTGGCTACCCACTGTGAATCTAAACACCAATTCATCGTCGCAGCAAGGAACTGTTAAAGTGGTGCTTCGACCTCAAGGTTATGCGCTACATGAGACCTAAGTTGTAAGTCGTTGGCCAATGGCACATCAACATTGTCACGCTGCCCTCTGCGACCCGTAGGCGATTCACGTCTTCCGACTCAACTGAACTAGGTATGCTCGGTAGGACTGTGAAAATCTGCTATTTACGAGACTCTGTATTTTGACCTAGTCTTGTTTAAGCTGTTAATTTAATTTTGTGTTGCATAAAGACTATGAGTCTTTCACAAGAGGGGAGTAATGCCACGTGCAAATAGCCGAGTCAGCAGCGTGATCGACTCACATGCCGCTGACCTCGCCAGCGCATGTCCTTCTTTCTTTTGTTTGCGTGACTGGAATGATGAGACGACTCTAAATTTTTTTTGTTCGAGCTCAGAAACTTCTAGATACCCACGCGCTTACAAAAGTACCTTCGCTTGGCTGCTTGAGGCAGTTGTCCTTTCGACACCCCCAAAAGTCTTTGTTAATTTATGTTTCTCAGCACAAGTTCGGCGCATTACACACTGATTTTAAGTTTAATAAAGAAGTATGTTTTTATTCGTGACAATATTTAGATGAATTTTGATAATTCAATCTTCTGATATTTCAAACTAAAGTGTGTGGCTTCCAGGGCCCGTTTGCTCAAGCGCTAACCGCGGCTTAAGTTAACCGCAGTACCTAGGAGAGGGATTTTGAAATCAAGTGACTGGCTCGGCAGGAGTGCAGGGAAACATGGCGGTGCCCCGGTGAGTGAGCGCCGCTCGCTTTGAAACTAATATGTCGCTGTAGCTGCAATATTGGGCGCGTTAGTCAGCAATGAATGGTGCCAGAGGCTTTCGCTTTGCCTTACCTCATTTAAATCGCAAGGCATGAGCATATGACCTCGCCGCATTTTTTAGATAGTCTTTCGATTCTGGCCATTCCTAAGCCTAAATGAACGCGATAAATGTCAGCATGGCAATGTCTTTGGAAAGTGGATTGCCTTGACTCAATCGGCCGGGTATTACTAGCACACAAAAGCAGACAGCGTCCCAATAGACCATGTTAGACCTTTCTCTAAATTTCCCAAGCACCGAGGTGCATGCTACAAGTGTAGTTACACGCGTTGCACGTGCTGGCGTCTGAAGTAGTAACTGTTCTAAAGCAAAAAGTCTAAAACAAATTTTGTCTTGCACGTGCATTGGTCAAATATTTATTATGATTATGTACTTCGAATCTTTTTGTAAGAGGAAGGCCAGTGCGCGCGGACCGCAGAATTATACTTTCAGCGTTCTTCTCGATGCTTGGGTAATTTAGAAAAAGGTCTATAGGGATGCTGTTTGCTTTTGTGTGCAATCAATACCCGACCGATAGAGTCAAGACAATCCGCTTTCCAAAGATGTTGCTAAGCCGACAATCACCACATTCATTTAGGCTTAGGAATGGCCAGAGTCGAAAGACTATCTAAAAAATGCGGCAAGAGCCTTGCTCATGCTTTGTGATGAAGTGAGGTAAGGCAAAGCGAAAGCCTCCTGCACCATTCGTTGCTGACTAACGCGCCCGGTATTGCAGCTACAACGACATATTAGTTCCAAAGCGTGCGGCGCTCACTCACCGGGGCACCGCCACGCTTCCCCGCATCCCTACTGAGCCAGTCACGTGATTTGAAAATCCCTCTCCTAGGTACTGCGGCTAACTTCAGCCGCGGTTAGCGCTTCGAGCAAACGGGCCCTGGAGTTTGAAATAATGAGAGTCGACTGTAAAACACCATTTTTGCTACCCCAAGTAGCAATTTATTTTAGTGTAATTTCTGGAATCTTTTATTCAGACCGAACACTTCTTTTTCAATAAGCTTGTCGGCATAAAATTTAGACTATTTTTTATAGCCTAAACGTAGCAAGCGTTCAAAACAAATACAACCTAGTGCATCAGATACACAGAAAACACAATATTAGCAAATGCTACTTTTATTGAACACATCTGGAGTTTCTGTTGGATACATACAGCGCTGTGAAGAAGTACACCATTCTTATATGAAAATAAGCTTCCCACCAGTGAAATTTCTCAAGTTGGACAGCCTTGTTGTAAGTCAGGCACGTTAAAGAGAACCCTGCCCAAGTTTTTATAGACACTCTTACAAAGTTGTTTCATCCGTACAATAGCGACTTCAAGGTATATGTGTAGAAACTTCCCGAAGTGCAAACATTATGTGAAGAAACTGCATTTCAAAGTTGACGTCCTCGCAACCCCCCCTATCGGTAGCTGCTCTACCGGCAACAATGAAAAGAACTATAGAAAGACCGCTGAGGCCACATAACGTAAGACATGGTGTCCAAGATTCGCCATGGACAGCATTGTTCGTAGTTGGACTTGTTTGTGCTCACTCTTTTACCCAGTCTGTCGATTGACAGCTATTTAGAGTGCATGATAGGAACTATTTGTGCTGTAGACATAAAAACATGTACATGTTGCCCCCCCCCTTTGAATCTGGCAGGCGAGACCACTCAAAAATGTTTGAGAGTAGCTGTGTAGAACTGACATGTTCTAACATTCTGATGACACAATTATTCATATTAAAAGGTATGCTTAACCGAAATTCGAAGCTTGCAAAACAACACTGGGGCGGTAGGCGGGACGCTGCAAAACCCCCAAAACATCACACATACAGCATTATTTCTAACGGATGGCCGTATTTTTGGAAACATGTGGGATTCAACAAGGCTGACGAGACATGTGATGTCGCGATTCTCATTCCCTCTCCTCTAGGCTTCATCCCCTTAAGCAGGTGAACCGAAGCGGGAATGAGAGAAGCGAGGCCGCTTCCCCTTATTCTAAAGTGTACCAGGAGAAGTATGATGTCACATTTCTTGTTTGATTGTGCCCTTTCCTTTCCAAGAATACGGCCATCCGTTTGAGATATTAATGTATGAGTGATGTTTCGGAGTTTGTAGAGCTCCCATTCAAAGCTTCCGCAGCCTTATTTTATGAAATCCAAATTTTGGTTCAGCATCCTTTTAAACAAGTTTTTTCAAATATTAGCATAACGAACATACAATTGGACAACTTGCTAACTCACAACAGCATCCTCCCGATGATGCCGTACAAAGGTTCTGTCACACACACCAACCGAGGGGATTGCTGCAAGTCCATCCACCCTCAACTTTTAGTCACCTTTGAGACTGAAGAACTGCTGTATGAGGCCCGTCCAGCCACTGCGCACACAAAGAGAAACACGGGGAAATAACACTCAGTGACGAGCAAAGTCTCTGGGCGGAAAGCCCTCCATGACAAATGAGCACTGTTGGGTTACGGCAATGGCGTAATACACAGGTTCTGCTTCTTGGATGCCTTCACCGCTGCGGTGGGTGGTCGTAGCTAGTCGTAGCAGATAGTGTCACGTTTGTTGCTCGTACCAAAACACCAAAGCCGTGTAGTATTCTTGTTGCCGAAGTTCATAAGCCTACGTTCCCGGTCTACACACACTACACAAAGCCAGCCACGAGCAAAGCTAGCTAACCCCGTTTCTGCTTCGGCGACAAGCCGCCAGGGCGGTGACACCGCCGCTGAAACTTCTGCCTCGGCTCTTCATACCAGGGCCCCTCAGTGCACAAGCATGACACTTGCTAGGCTGCTCTGCCTGTACCAAGTGACACGCGCCCGCATGTTCCCTCTCATAATTCTTCTGACTGTACGTGCCCCGTATTGTACACGGCCATACTGTGCACATGGCGAAAGTTCCCTTTTTGAAAGTGCTCCACGGTCGGCTTACAATGCTGCGAACACATAGCACATGACCACTATAGGTGACGACACTTGGGACACTTGCCATCCGTCGTTGTGGCGCAAAGTCACTCTCTCAGTCGTCCTCACAAGGGGCAAGGAAAGGCAGGCACTGCATAAAAAATCAATACATATTATAACACTGGCTGTGGCAAACTAGTTTCAAAGATGATACAGTCATGTCTCCTTAATATGGACACCTCCGTACTATAAAAAGATTTTTTTTCTATAATGTAAGGTGTTTATATGAGAAAATTAAATTTAAAACAAAAATTGGATAACAAGCATAACCGAACAAACAGTTTATTCAGCTAAAAGATAATGAGATGTGAGTTTGCTCTATCGCTTTAGAGCCGTTTAACATGTAGCAATACTGTCGTTTACAAGAACAGATACCCAGGCTGTAAAGTGATGATCGGCTGAATAGCAAAAGATGTTGCACTGTACGCACAAGCCGGATGTAATTGACACTTAGCTGCCGGCAGTTAGGATCCTATAATCTTATGATCGCAGACGGGAATTACATCTGGTGCCTACGGCTGGAATAATGTCTCTCTTCGTAATAGAAAAAGCACCAAAAAAACACAGGATGGAGAAACCGGGTGTCACAAATTCAGGCTTCTCTTCATTTTTTTAAATACTTTTATGATCTTTTTTTGGACCACTTTAAGTGTTGGTACGGTCAAAAAGGGGGAGTGTGGTGCCACTTTTAATCTCGGTTCGTCCCGTCGTAGTTCCTTTCTAAGTCCCCAACGAATTTGCTCGTTTGCGGAATGGGTTTTTGTTAATGGGCGACGTAGATCATCCCAGGTCACAGTTTGTGGCTTTGACCTCGCGGACGGAGGGGTGCGTATGCTGGCTCGCGTATGGTGCCGATTTGACATGCAGGGGCGCCGCCGGGATACAAAGATGTTTACGCTGGCTAGCGCGCTTTTTGAAGGTGGCGGCTTTGCTCATTCTGCCGCCTGTCGTGTTCTATGTATCGGCGATAATTGATGTTTTTGGACTCGTACGGGGGAATGGACGGGCACATATGTTTGGTTGTCTGAAAAATGTAATAGGTTTTGCCATTTGGGTCGTTGCTGTGTAGCTTTGTTTTTCTTGAAAGTTGACTGACCCGAAAGGCGGGGAAACGGGAGGTTGGTCGGTAGACGAGCCTATAAAAGGGGGTTCGGGAACAAAGAAGGTAGTCCAACCCCAGAGCTGGCCGGGTCGCTACTCAACGCGGTTACTCCCTGCAGATGAGTCTTGGAACGTGTAATTTTTGGCTTCTGCCCTGCCTGTTGGACAAGTGTTTGAGTTTGTTGTGCTGAAGCGTGTGTGGCTGTGTGGTGCGCGGTGTCGACCTCATCAAGCCTCTAATTGGACCGCTGGACTTCGAGACGCCGTTCTTCGGCCGACAACTCCAGACTACGGACTGCTCTGGACTCGGCACCTACCGGAAAGCTAAGCCTGGTTTTCTAGGACTTGTCTACTGCATTCTCTGGCTCTGAAGTACGAATTGTTGAATGTTGGGAAGATTTTTACACAGTGCTACTTTCTGTCGCGACTGTTTTGGGGGATTATCCCATGTGTGTAGCGGTAACGTTTGAGCTCCATCTCGGTTTGCTCTCGTTGTTAGTGTCGGGTTTTCGTCACTGTTTTGTTGGCTTATTCCGGTTTTATGAGCGTCGAGTCTTTTTAGTATTAGTTTCTGGCTCGCAGGGCTCCATAGCTTTGAGCTGGAGTGTGGTTTGTGTTGAGTGCTCTATTGCCGTGTACAGCTTAGTTTTTCACTTTATTAAATCTAATCTTTTGTTTGCTTATCCTCCCTGTGTCATCATCTTTCTCTACTGATTATACACCAGGCGTGGACCTAGCGCTAGTCAATGGTCGAACTTAGCTCTCTTGTTCTTTTCCCGTAATTTCTCGTTTATTCTCAGAGTGGATCATTGAATTATTTTTATTAATTTGAACCCCACTCCGTGACACCGAAACAGATGGGAAAGCACCACAACGTATTAAACTCGTCGAACATTAAATGTTCTTGAATTATACCTGACCCATGCTTGCTACGTGATGAAGCCCAAAGGTTAGTTCAATGCCAATCAATATTAAATGTCTTTAGATGGGCACCTGCTGCCCGATCATGGCCTTTATTGCAAAGCACTGTTCACACATTTGCGAGTCCTGCAGTGCCTTGTGGAATGGTGGGCGATACTTGCCGTTCCGCAAGGCACTGCAAGACAGATCAGGCTCAACTTTTGAATGTCGACGTGCTTACGGAATGCTGCAGCAAACCAATCATTCGCCGAGGGAAAAAGAAAGGAAGCTGCATGCCTCCGTGTGCTCATTGCCAGTGTTTTCTGCTCTGCTATGTACCCTGCTTGTGTGCTGTGATTTGCAAGCCAGCGCGGGATATATTTCCTTGATTTGTTTGTCTGTTCAGCTGTGCGAGGTTGTGATTGAAACAACCAAGAAGTATAGATCGCCATTCTTTTCATCAAGCTAAGGCTTCGCTCATCCGAACCGGGGTCGATGACTGCTGTTGTTTACACGATTTTCGACAGCTATGTGGAGTGGCTTTGTGTTTAAAATTGCAATCCTAAGTGCAAAAAGAAGTTACCACAGACTATATTGTTAAAGGTTGATTTCAACTGGCAGGCTCTGGCTACAACCACCTTAATATTCATTCAACATTGTTTGCATTTCTACTTACCCGTGATCGCTTCATTTGCCAAACGCGTTAGTGGCCGGTCACCTTACCAATGAAACTAATGTGCTGGTGTCTCCGGCGAAGAATTCCCTCAGGGCTACATGCAATGCACAACCCAGTTTGTAGCCCGTTGTGACTGAAAGCTTTCACACTGGGGAAACGTTGTTGTCACAAACGCAGTCAAAGAATGCGATAGGATTGAGGGAACAGGGGGATTGTCCAAGTTGACTGACTGCATGAGCATATGTTTCTATCGCCACCGTGTTTTCTCCACGCAGGCGACGGAGAAAACGATATAGAGACTCCTCGCGCTTGCCAATGCCAAGTTTCTCTAAAACGTCGAAATACGAGACATCCAGCAGCGAAGTGTCGATATTGCCGGAGAGAGCGGCGGGACAACGATCAGCGCAGGATCGCGGCTTCGCCACTCTTATGCGACGGTGTCTTCGGTTTCCGCTCTCTGCAGCTTCCACCGGGACGCTAGCCGTGCCTAATTGTGCTAGCTTTGAGCACCACAGTTCATAGGGTTCACAGCGCCCGAGCGAAAGCTCGCGCAAAAGAACCGGCGAGCAGTCGAGTCGTTTCCAATCGACGGGGTGGCTAAACGCCGGTTGTGTGAATCGGGCTTAACGCCTGAGCCGGCTTGCTCAAAGCAAATCTAACGTTCTTGAATGTCATGTAATAAAAATCTGAGACGTGCTACATTCTGTACAAACTTGATAAAAAAAAATCAAACACTCACCTTCGGCTGCTACGTCCGCCGTACCGCTTCAAGGCAGAAGCATGGATTGGATTGGATTGGAGTCTGCGGCTCTTCCCTTTGTATCGGGTGATCAACAGCAACAAGTACTGGATCTAGCCTGTCGCGCCTCCCGCGACTTCCGCTTCCGCTTGATGTTCCGCTGATCGGTTGCATTCCCTCCGCCGATGCGTCTCCCTCCACCAGACCTCCAGCCGCCTCTTCGTCACGTCAACCGCCGATCGAACGTTCTTTTGTTCTTCCTCTCCTTGTTCTGCACCGATTCGGAAACCGAGTGCTACAGGTAGCACCTCTGTACTTGGGACCGGTACAATGTGCCGGCACTGCAGCACTAGGTGCTCCATCGTCTCGTCGGTCTGCCCGCAGAGTGTGCACGTCCTCTCCTGTCCCTCCGTGAACCTGGCCCTCCACACCCGGGTCCGTAATGTGCCCATGCGGGCCTCTGCGAGGAGTCCACTGCCTGTCGAGTTGTCGTACCAGGGCTCTTTCCCTATGGCCTCCTTCTCCGCGCAGTACATCGCGAGGGACGGCTTCGCCGCCGCTCCCGCTCTCCATCTCTCCGTCTCCACTGCTCGGATGCCCTTTCTGATTGCCGCTGGGCCCTCCCGGCTCTCGCCCGCTGACTCCAGACAGATCGGTTCGAAACCATAGCGGTCCCGCAGCCTTCGGAGGCGGTGCATCCATTTGGTGCCTCTTCCCTGGTATATCATGTAGCGCAGGGTGCGGTGGGCCCAATTCCCATCCGGGAGTCTGTGCACTCTCCTCTCGTACAGTGCCTTGGCGCTGGCTTCTCTGGCCTCGAAGGACGACCAGCCCAAGTCCCCCTGGACACCCTCGTTGGGTGCTGTTCTTGAAACTGCCAAGGCCATTCTTCCCGCATCCCTCTGTTAAAGTGAACTACCTCTGTCTTCTCTCCAGGAAGGCAACATGGCGCTCGACGCAGTGTTGCCAACCTATTTTTCGAGAATACCCCACGGCAGCGTCCAGAAAACCCTACATTACCCTACGAATGCTTCTTATCATAAGCGCCAACTACGGGGGGGCAGTGGGGCTCGTGCCCCCCCCGGACGGCTTCACGGGGGGGCAGAGCCCCCCCCAGCCCCGACCCGGGATTTTTTTTAAAGAGCTTGGCTTGGGTCTGCGCCCATCGACAGTGGACTGTTGGCCGTCCTGACTGGCAGCTATTTCACAGGGGCCTGTTTATTCCCGCTTCTTATTTCCTTTCAGGCTTTTAAATGGTGGATCTCGGGACAGTGACAGGTCAGACATTCAGTGGAAAATTCCCCTCAGACGGAGTTAGATGCGCGGAATATGTTGTCTGAATGAACAGCTGAAGTGCCCGCTTCAGCTATGACAGGCTAAAAAAAGTCTTGAAAGCGTCGCGACATCTCTGTCGGTTTTTAGACAACAAAAATGCTTCTGAGAATAGGAAGCATCCCCGACACAGTGAGTCAGTGACTGATTCTGCAGACCTGCTCGCCAAGAAAAAAATTTTAATTTCTTGCGCGTCTACAAATGAATGCCCTTTCGGCCAAGAAAATATTGTACACATTTTTGATTGGTCAGTGAAGGGCTTTACTACCAGTCTTGTCACCGAACAGCGACTCGAATACTCGTCCAGAAAACAACTTTTGGCGGAAAAATTTGTAGCCCCAGCTTCGCACAAGGTATAGTGGTATCAAATGGTCTTTGCTACCGCCTGAGAATTATTTTTGGCCCTCTTAAAATTGAAGTCAGTCGTATAATTAAAGCTTCTTGTGCCACCATTACCCCACTCTCCCCTGCTGCATGTGTTAACAAAATAAACAAAACATGACAATAAAATACACACCAGAAGCCAAATAACAGCATCGCAAAACACAACAAAAACAAAGGGACACTGCTTTGAAACAAAAGCCTGTGGGGAAGAGAGCGACTGGGCCTTCGGAGTCTCTACGAAGGCCAACTTTGGGGAAAGAACAATCATCATGCCCGATACGTGTTCCTTTTGTCATTTTTAAAACGTTTGTATGGACAGTGCGGCGCTAGGCGGCACAATCCGCTCCCCTTTTCCGTTTTATTCTGAATAGGCTTCACGAACATTCCCAGGGAAGGCATTTATACATATACGCTGCAAACAGTCAGTAGAATAGCAAGTGCTTGATCACTTCCTTTGAGGCAAGGTCACCGGAACTTATTACCTGTGGAAACTATTTTATATTAACTCCCTGGGTTGAGGCTTATTTGACAAAGAGACGGAAGCAACTGAAGGATCGTGATTGGAGTCCCGGAATAACGAGCGGGGCCAAGCGAAGTTCAATTGAAACTTAAACCGTGAGCCGACACGAACACCGCAAATGGAAACCTAAACTCAGAACCCATTGACATTCTTGAAACGTAAGCCGTTCTCATAGGAAGTCGACTCGCCCAGTTCCGACTCGGCTAAGAACGTGACAGTTCGTCCGGTATCCTGTGTAAAAATTAAGACGAATGGCTCTCCGATGGGTCCCTGCGTTGAAAATATCTCTATACTTTTTTTTTTAATTGTAAGCGTTTTGTAACCGTTGCATTGAGAATTGCTCAACGTGTGCCTCGTGTGTCTGTTCATTATAAATGTACCACACGAAAATAAAAATATTAAAATATTTTGGTTACAGCAGATTCATTTTCTCCTGTTCACCATTTTCAAAATTAACACTTTTGGTGCGCCTGCGTATCCACTCGGGGAGTTTGGTACTATATGGGCATCTCAAAATACACTTTACACACAAAATGGCCCGCAAAATTTAGATCCTTGGTGCAACAAGTAGGAATATTCCTGAAATACGTGTTTTACTGGTCACATTTCGGCAACAAAATTTTAGACCCGAACTACCCCTGCAGAAAAAAAAAAAAAAGATTCGCTTTTTTGTACTGGTAGTTTAGTCTTGCAATATGTTTGCATAAATGTGGCCAGTAAAACACGTATTCAGAGAAATTTCTACTGGATGCGTCAAACCGCTGAAGTTTCCGGGTCATTCTTTTGCGGAGCGTCTTATTAGTTAGCTGTCACAATGTCCGTGTCCGTTTGTTTATGTCCTTGTCCCTTTTTCTCCAGTCTCGGGTTTACCAAAATGCTCGGTAAAGGCTCCGACTGCTGCAGGTGACCCTTATGGGGAGAACCATAGCCTCCTCTATACGGAGAAAGCCTGGCGCGTCGCGGGAAAAGACGGCCGCCGTAAATGGGAAAGGAGGCGCGGAGAAACGGGAGCGGAGAGAACCTTGTTTGCTAGCGCCACAAAAAAGCGGGCGGCCAAACGCAGAAACAATCTTTTTTTTTCTCTCTCTTTTTTCTTGTCGCTATCGTGGAGAGGAGAAATTCAACGTCCACCCTTTCCCGTTTCTCCCTGCGCCATTTCGAATCGCCGCACCCGTTTCTCCAGGAGTACGAAAACGACGGTGACGAAAACACAAAAACAAGCGTGGTTTGGGGAGCGGCCGCTCATGACCCAAGCGCTCGCTGTCTAGGTCTACCCTTTCTGCTCTGCGCTACCATATTGGTCACCGTTCGGCGCGCTCCTCCTCTCCTTTTTCCTGCGGCCGCGCGCCCTATGGCTTCGTCGTCGATGTGCCAGGCTTTCTCCGTATAGAGGAGGCTATGGGAGAACCCACGGAACAAATAAAACAAGGACCTTCTCCTCCTCTCCCCCCCCCCCCCCCCCGCAGCCTCCCCCCCCCTTTTTTTTTGAGCCACATTCCGGGTCTGCCCCCCCCGGGAAAATGGAAACTCTACGCCGCTGCTTCTTATTACCCTACATTTTACCCTACGAGGCACATTTTTGCTCAAATAATACTGTTGCATGAATTATGATGATACAGGGTAATATTAACACAGTACAAAGCGACAGGGCACGCATGCACGCGCATACCTGCGTTATTCCAGAACACCATGCCTGTATCTTGCATGTGCGCTGTGTAGGGTTCCATATCAAATGAGCGAATGACATTTTAGCGAACCGCGACATTTGAGCGAATCAACGTTTTAGCGAATAACGGGGGCGCGCGTTAACCCATCCGCCGCGCTGCGCTTTACGCCGCTTCGCGGCGACAGTCTGCGGCAGCTCATTCCAAAAATGGGAGCCTTTTTGGCCCACCCGAAAACGCCGCTTCGCGGCGTCCGACTATTCGCTAAAGTGTCATTCGGTGAAACGTGGGCGTTCGCTAAAACGTCATTCGATCAAGTGAGTGCCTCCCGCTGTGTAGCATCAGCACAACAGTGATGTAGCGAGCGCAGACATCCCAAACCAACATGTTTAGTCGATTTGTCGTGAAATTAAAAACTGGGCTACGTGGAACCAGCACTCGCGGCGTCAGACAAGGCGGCTCATTACAGAAGGAAGCTAATCCGAACGGTATATTAGCTTCTTTGAGTGTACCGCCTAGGGATTCGTCAAACTAAGGTACTATTTCGACAAACTAGGTTTTTACACCAGGGGAGGATAGGAAACCGGCGGCTCCTCCGTATTCCTTAAAGTATCATTCGATGAAACGTCATGGTTTCGGCTTCGTTCGCTAAAACGTTGTACGCTTAAGTGAACGCCTCCAGTCCCCGGGATGCACTCACTTGACCGAATGATGTTTTAGCGAACGCCCACGTTTCACCGAATGACACTTTAGCGAATAGTCGGACGCCGCGAAGCGGCGTTTTTGGGTGGGCCAAATGGGTTCACATTTTTGTAATGAGCCGCCGCAGACTGTCGCCGCGAAACGGCGTAAGCGCAGCGCGGCCCCCGGTATTCGCTACAACGTCGATTCGCTCAAATGTCGCTGTTCGCTAAAACATCATTCGCTCATGCGATATGGACCCGTCCTGGTGGGCTCGGGATGGTTCCGCCCGCGGTGCCACGTGCTTCGCAGGTGTAACAAGGACCGCCGGATGGACCAGTCATCAGAAAAAAATTGGCGGGACCATTTCCCTTTCCCAGATACCTCTTCTGGCTCCAAACTTCCTAAGCGCAACTCCACCTCCTCCCACCTCTCCCACTTGCTCCAGCTCTCCAATACTCTCCAACTTCGGGAGCCTACATACTCCACCTTGGTGTGTGGTGCTCTCTGTTAGCACGTCTTGCAACTTAAAGTCTGAAAATATATCTCCAACCAAAAAATGAAAAGCAAAAATGAAAAGCAAGAAGAAGACTTTTCTTGGAATCGTGGCACATCCAGCACACCCCAGGAAACCTAAACAGGTCGCTGGGCGCTCTGCCCTCTGTGTACGCACATGGCCTCCGTGACCTGACGGAAAAGCTGAAGAGATGACCATCTTCATAACTAACAAGTTATTTTACAATTTTTCCGATTTCCTAACTTCTCTTTTTTTAAATTTTTTTCTTTTCTCTTTCTTTCTTTTCTTTCCTTTTTTGAAGACGAAGAGGTTGGGAGCTGCTGCTGTGTCCGCGCGCCTTCAGTCACCCCTGAAGAAGAAACCGTGTTGGTTTTGAAACGTCGGGTTGCTTTTCATTTTTTGGTTGGAGATATATTTTCAGACTTTAACTCTCACCCAACCAGGCAGATATCTGTCGAATATGTTTACTTTCCAGTCTTGCAACTTGAATTCTTTCGTTTTGCACGATGTTGTGGTGCGGCAGCACACGGGTTGTAAAGCTATGCAAAACTTGCGCAACAGCTTTTTTTTTTTTTTTTTGTAATGCTTGCCGTGTAAGAAGCAACGTCTGAAAATACCCTACTTTTAGTGGGAAAAGGGCCTGACTGCCCTACAGCCCTACAATATACCAAAAATGCCTAAAATACCCTACAAGTAGGGTAATTACCCTACGGTTGGCAACACTGGCTCGACGTTTTGGGGTGTTGGGCTGGGGTGTTTTCAGTGTTGCTCACACGCCTAGTCGTGTAAACCGAAACCGAAACACCAATTTTTACTACCCCAAGTAATTTTTTGACGATTTATCACTAGCAGAGCGTGTAAAAATATGCTAACGAGTGAAAATGGGGTGTAAACGGGCGAAATATTACATTTGCGCTAACAGTGTACTGGCAACAATGAAAAAGTGACATCAGTGGAAGGCAGGGGTTCACTCTTAGGGCTGTAGATTTTGTTTTAAACTGATTCGAAGCAGTTTCATGGTGTCAAATGAATGCTTGGGAAGCTCGCTGCAGTACCCGCGCTCCAGCACGGAACAAATGATTGGCATATTCTATTTTTTGGCTGCTTGCTCGACTGGCAAGTCTGCCTGCCACTGACGTCACGGCTCTGCAAAGCGCGCGTATATTTGAATGTTGGTTTTTGCATCATTTTCATTTGCCGATTTCGCAATAACTATTATGAATTTCGCGATTCTAAATAGCATACCGGAGAGAGTAAAGGCCGGGGAGTCAGAAAATATAGTTAGTTGAGGTAGCTCAAAAAATCGGTGGAGTACCCCTTTAACTCGCTTGCGATAAGAACGGCCGATCTCGTTCATCAGAGCGTGCAGGAAAAAAGCTTGCTTTTTTCTTGGGGTGAAAATGGGTATAAGTGCCTTAATTTTTGTTACAAAAAAAAAAAAAAAAGAGTTCAAGACGTTTAAACTTGACGCGCCGTTGAACTCCTCACCATTTCCCGGTTTGAGGACGGAAAACGGGCCCGAGCTAGGGGGGGCAGAGTGTACTCGTGTGTATCTGGTAGTGATGGGACGAATCTTTATCCGAATCGAGATTCGGAGCCGAATCTGAAGATTCGGAAAGATTCGGAAAAGTAGCCGAATCTCAAGCGATTCGGAAAAGTTCGGAAAGATTCGGAGCGTTGTCATGGTTGCCAAATTACGTCGATGTGTGTTTCAACTTTTCGTGACATTAAATTCACTAAATTCTACAAAGTGCACGAAATAATATTGTAATATAATATCAGAGTAATAAATAAAATGTTCCGCTTTGTTAATATTATTTTGGATGTTTATCGAGAACGGTAGCCTAGCCAGACATCGCGGAAAAATTGGTTTCGGTTCCGGATCACGACCCAAATAGGCATGTTGGTGCACGCACGTGGAAATACAAGCGCATGTTTTCATCGCCGCAAGAGATCGATGCCGTACATGCTCTTCGGTACAGACACATTTTTGCCCATAATTACTGTCGCAGTGGCACACACCACATAAGTGAGTATGTTCGATTCGATTATCTCTAACGAGTGCCCACTGAGGTATTTCTATTGGAACACGGGAAACAATCTGAAACTCCTTAATGCAGGCTTTCCGATTTAGTGTTTGTTTACGAACAATGAAGTTGCGTGTGACACACCCTTGTTGTGTTTCTTTTTCATCAAATAAAGTTCATGTGTACAAAACTTGCTGCCGAGAACGGAGAAACGACAGTTCCCCCCCGGTGCCAGTACGCGGCCTAAGTTGTGACGAGCAACATTCATCCAATTCATCTCGCTCTCGCGCCTTACAGGTATAGACATACGCAGCTCTAGAGAAGGAGACGAATCATTTCCTTGCCTGAATATATATTTATTGTGCGTTGCGCCAGATTACATATAATACACAGCGTTGCGCTACATTTTACCGATCACCGCGAAATCGCACAGAAAGCGAGACCGTGCACTGGTTAGGCCTACGCCAACCACACCGATCAGCTCAGCTGGACCTGGGCGCGTGCCAGGGTTTACAATGACAGCACAGTACATACCATACGCTGACATAAACAACACGAAATCTGGTTATATGCAGGAACAGTACCTAAGAAGAGCACAACTGACCGCATTCGCGAGGTTTACGACAAAGCTTCATGCTGCCGCCTGCATCCAGCGACGAACCTGACGAATCTCCGAATCTGCCGAATATTCGTCGCGAAAAGTTCGGAAATTTCCGAATCTGTCCGAATCCGAATCTCCGGTGATTCGTCCCATCACTAGTATCTGGCATGGGCGTACCAACCGGGGGGCAAGGGGCGCTTGCCCCCCCACCCGGTTCTCAGACGCTTCTGGTCAAGAGATCCAACGAGTCAAAAGGTCCAATAATGGATCTTTTGACTCGTTGGATCTTTTGACTCGCCAGACACGAGTCAAGAGATCCAATGTGGGTCAAGAGGTCCAACGAGTCAAGAGATCCAACGAGTCAAAGTGTCCACTGCGAGTTAAGAGGTCCAACGAGTCAGAAGGTCCAATAATGGATCTTTTGACCCGTTGGATCTTTTGACTCGCCAGACACGAGTCAAGAGATCCAATGTGGGTCAAGAGGTCCAACGAGTCAAGAGATCCAACGAGTCAAAGGGTCCACGGCGAGTTAAGAGGTCCAACGAGTCAGAAGGTCCAATAATGGATCTTTTGACTCGCCAGACACATGCATGCGGGTCAATAGTCCAAATACTCGAGAACTGCCGCGTCATATGGCAAGGGGGTTACGGAAGGCCCCTCACCACTCCTGCCCTAGATGCGGGGAGGCATTGTACAATAAAATTCGGAAAACAATGTTGACTATACCCGTGTTCACCTCAAGGAACGTAGTAAAAAAAAGTCCGGCTTCTCGCGGTACACTGCTGTTTTCCGCATTCATGTAGAGAATTAAGATATAAGTAGGTGAATCGTAGATTAGATATCTTACTAAAACATACACGTTCCAGACGCCAAAAGCATCGCGTGTTCCTCCGACAACCAAATCTCGTAAGAACTACTTCGGTCCGCGTTTGAACAATGCGCAAAGCTTGCTTTTTTCTTGGGGTGAAAATGGGTACAGGTGCCTTAATTTTTGTTACAAAAAAAAAAAAAAAAAAAGAGTTCAAGACGTTTAAACTTGACGCGCCGTTGAACTCCTCACCGTTTCCCGGTTTGCGGACGGAAACGGGCCCGAGCTAGGGGGGCAGAGTGTGTATCTGGCATGGGCGTACCAACCGGGAGGCAAGGGGCGCTTGCCCCCCCCCCCCCCCCCCCCCCGGTTCTCAGACGCTTCTCGTCAAGAGATCCAACGAGTCAAAAGGTCCAATAATGGATCTTTTGACTCGTTGGATCTTTTGACTTGCCAGACACGAGTCAAGAGATCCAATGTGGGTCAAGAGGTCCAACGAGTCAAGAGATCCAACGAGTCAAAGGGTCCACGGCGAGTTAAGAGGTCCAACGAGTCAAAAGGTCCAACGAATCAGAAGGTCCAATAATGGATCTTTTGACCCGTTGGATCTTTTGACTCGCCAGACAGATGCATGCGGGTCAATAGTCCAAATACTCGAGAACTGCCGCGTCATATGGCAAGGGGGTTACGGAAGGCCCCTCACCACTCCTGCCCTAGATGCGGGGAGGCATTGTACAATAAAATTCGGAAAACAATGTTGACTATACCCGTGTTCACCTCAAGGAACGTAGTAAAAACAAGTCCGGCTTCTCGCGGTACACTGCTGATTTCCGCATTCATGTAGAGAATTAAGATATAAGTAGGTGAATCGTAGATTAGATATCTTACTAAAACATACACGTTCCAAACGCCAAAAGCATCGCTTTTTCCTCCGACAACCAAATCTCGTAAGAACTACTTCGGTCCGCGTTTGAACAATGCGCAAAGCTTGCTTTTTTCTTGGGGTGAAAATGGGTATAGGTGCCTTAATTTTTGTTACAAAAAAAAAAAAAAAAAAAAAAAAAAAAAAGAGTTTAAGACGTTTCAACTTGACGCGCCGTTGAACTCCTCACCATTTCCCGGTTTGCGGACGGAAAACGGGCCCGAGCTATGGGCGGCAGAGTACAGCTTGTGATAGGGTGTGTTTTTGTTTGCACACTAGTTCGTACAAGAAGGCCAACACAAAGTTCGTGTATATTTTTCAATGAAAAATGATTTGATCGATTTTGTCTGTTCGTTACAAGAAAGCTTGCCCCACCACGACCATAAAAGACGACGCCCTTCGCACGTTTTTGAAACGCGATTGTGTCGCGTTCACGCTCGCTAGAAATATGTGCTAAGGAGCACCTTGTAGGTGATGTATGACTTGTGCGTTATGTGTTTCTCTGGTGCGAAAAGCTAATTAAATGAGTGCCGCAAAAAAAGAAAAAAGACAGTCGTGCTTGTTTGAGGTCTGAATCTATTCTCCCGGAAACTTCATTTGACAGACATGTTGGTCGCTGTGAAGGTTTCATTGTACCAACTACGAGATTCCCCGCTTGGAATTTTTTCATTACACAAGAAAAATGACAAAAAGAAAATGAAGATGATGAACCGTACACAGTCAACACAAACCTTAGTGGTGTTTGTGGATATTAAGACATCGCAATGCTTGTCAGCCATATCTAAGGGGTGACATATTTCCCGATAATGAGCAATTTAGCCGGGGCCGTACGACGTTGTACTGTTTCACCTTGAAGGCTGGTTCCCACTGTTGCGACCGACTACGACCAAGTGTGATGGAACAAGTTTTTACGCCCCTCTTACGACCACGCCGCGCAGCAGCAATGGCGACCGTAAGCGGTTTAAAACTTCGTTGCCCATAGCAACCCGTAAAAGAAATTAACGACGCAAGCCGTTGCAGGCGCACACGGTCGGACTCATGCATGTGAGTGAACCAGCCAGCGCATCCGATCCTGCGCCGACAGTGTGTCACGTGACCTTCCGGTTCGGCCGGCGTCGCGCGGAGCGAGATGTCCCATGACGCTCTCGATTTCTAGCACAGGCTGCGGTCAATCCTTAGGTGAAACGGAGTATAGCCTTGGGTCTTTATGTGCACCACGCTGTAGTGGTTACACGAACGCACGCCGATGATGGTTCTCCGTACAACGTGGTGCCAGTTAGCAGTCATGCTGCACTGGCCATATTGGCAATATAGGAACCGTGCGCATCTAATTCAAGCCCCGACCAGGGCGCCCCTAGCGGCAAACGGGTCCATCGCATCGGGGAGCTTCTGCCAGTCGCTGCGTTGGTTGAGCGTTGTAGTGGGTTAGCGTTGTAATGGTTGTAATCTCTGAGATGGCTATTCCGCACCGAGAAAGCCGCAACAATTGCTGCGTGGTCGGCTGCAACAGTACGTCGAAGATCGCACACGGCACGAAGTACTATATCGTCCCTTCGAAGCCGTACGAGGCGGAGTACTGCGCGACCTGCAGGTGCGACTTGTGCGTCCATACAGGTTAGTGGCGTTTCTTACCTTTCTGTTCATGCTTTGTTTAAGCTGCTGACGAATAATACAATTAACTTTTTTCTATTCTAGCGACGATGGAACAGCATCGACACCGACGGCAAACTCTAAAGTATGCGGCAAATACTTCACCGGAATCGAGAAGCGGAGTGCGGTCGCCCACCTAAGCCTACCGTTGGATGTTTCCATCAGGCTACAGGAAGATAGTATTAGGAATCGCGGAACGGCGCGAAAGAAATCGCCCAGTTATTGTCAAGCTGATTCAGAAATAAACGTACATAATTACCACGGTCCACTCAACGCCAACTACATTTTTTTTTTGCGGGCACGCTTAATTTTGTTAGCGGAGTACGGCGCTCCGCGACATTCACCTGTCCGTCGAAACGGACCTCCTTTACGTCGTACACGCGGCCAGATTCACGAAGGAGTTTTCCCTTCTTCATATTGGTACCACGGAAGAAGCTTTCTAGATTCGTAACCGCCTTAAACCCCGTCGTAATCACCCCGGGAACACTGTCCGCTGTGCTCGCTGTGCTGCTCATCGCCGTTGCTTCCCCCCCGATGATTCTGCACCGGCTACCGAAGAAGTTTTCCGGATTCGTAATCGCCCTCTGTCGTCTGTGGTGTTCGTTGCTATTACTTCCCGATGATTCTGCGCCAACGGCACCGGCTACCAAAGGAACTTTCCGAATTCGTAACTGCCTTAAATTCCTTCGTAATCACGACGGGGACACTCTCTGCCGTGCTGTTCGTCGCCATTGCTCCCCGATGCTCCTGCGGCGGCTACCGCTAGGTCGCGGCGAACAATAGGCGACCGCCGCGACACGGCCGGCATGCTCGCTTCCTATACTGCGGAAAGGCATGTTGACGCTCTGGATGGCTGTCAAACATTATGCTGTCCAAATCCAAAGCCAAAAATGTTCTTCTTGTTCAGCTCATGCTGCGTATATGCGTTTTGTAATTAAGTCACCGACTAACTGTTCGTTGGCTTCTAAATTCAAGAAACAACCTGCGTCCCCTTGACCGTACAGCAGGCGCAACTCTCTGGAAATTTCTCTGATAATCAAGCATTTCCGACGAAGAAATGGCGTTGGTTACTAGCCAATTGAAATGGAAAACGCACCAACGCCGTGACACAGCCAGCCATTCGGGATCCCAAAACTTCTCGTCCCCGAGGCCACTGCATCATCTTCTCCCACCTCCCTCTTTTTTGTTGCTTTGTTATTAGACGCGGGATCCCACCCCGCTGCAGTGCAGCGAGCGTCAGGCCCCTCCTTGCCACCAGAAAGCCGTCATTCATCGTAGTTTCTTTTCTTTCTTTCCTGCTCTTCTTCAAATCCGTTCCTCCGCTTTCCCGGTGATCGGACTGTGAGGTCCAACAAGTCAAAGGGTCCAACGAGTCAAAAGCTCCAATAATGGATCTTTTGACTTTTCAGACACGAGTCAAAAGATCCAATGTGGGTCAGGAGGTCTAAGGAGTCAAGAGATCCAACGAGTCAAAAGATCCACGGCGAATCAAAAGGTGCAACGAGTCAGAAGGTCCAATAATGGATCTTTTGACCCGTTGGATCTTTTGACTCGATGGAGTCAAGAGGTCCAACGCGTCAAGAGGTCCAACGAGTCAAGAGGTCCAATATTGGACCTCTTGACCCGTTGGACCTCCTGACGCGTTGGACCTCTTGACTCGCCGTGGATCTCTTGACTCGTTGGACCTCTTGACCCATATTGGATCTTTTGACTCGTGTCTGGCGAGTCAAAAGATCCAACGAATCAAAAGATCCATCATCGGACCTTTTGACTCGTTGGATCTTTTGACTCGTTGAATCTCTTGACTACAAGCGGGTGCAAGGCATGTGTTAATTGCCCCCCTGAAAAAGCCGCCACTGGGCACGGCAAACACTAGCCAGCGGTGCCACACGCATACCAAGGGCACCGCTCCGGCCATAAGGGGGGGGAGGGGCGCTTCTGGTCAAGAGATCCAACGAGTCAAAAGATCCAAAGAGTCAAAAGGTCCAATAATGGATCTTATGACTTGTTGGATCTTTTGACTCGCCACACACGAGTCAAAAGATCCAATGTGGGTCAAGAGCTCCAGCGAGCCAAAAGATCCAACGAGTCAAAAGGTCCACGGCAAGTCAAGAGGTCCAACGCGTCAAAAGATCCAACGAGTCAGAAGGTCCAATAATGGATCGTTTTACGCGTTGGATCTCTCGACTCGGCAGACATGAGTCAAGAGATTCATTGCGGGTCAAAAGCTCAAATTACTCGAGAACTGCCGCTTCATATTCCAAAGGAGTCACGGAAAGTCCCTCACCGTTTTTTTCCTTGTCGCAGGGAGGCGTTGTACAGTAGGAATCAGTTCAGTAGGCCTTGAGCCAAACGCACGGGGGCTCAGCATAATGCTCAGCACCCTCTAGAAAATGTCAGCGGGTGCCTAAACTTCTGTTGCCCCTACCCCCCCCCCCCCCCCCCCCCTCCCCCTGGTTCCTGGGTCCTTGACGCACTAGATTATTTGAATCTCAAAATCATTTCACGGCCCCTTTAAAGGGGTCATGATACGTTATCGGGTTGGAACGTTCATGACTTTGCCGGTTTGTACTGGTCCCAGCCTGTCATAAGTATAATCGCACAGACCGCCACTGATTCAGAAACTTCTCTGTCGCGGTTAAATTGTGAAATCGCAAAGATAAAAGGGGACTATTTCTTTCAGTTTGCCTTTGCGAAGCCGAATGATGTGATTGGGAATCGAAATCCCCCGACTGACGACAGTCGAGCGCGGCTCATGCATAGATTTGACACGAGAGCTACGTGAGCACTCGCCTTCAGCTCGTAACAGTCAATGCCTCGACGGACACTCGGGTAGTGTGTCCAAACACATGCGGTGATTGGAATAACCCAACTCCAACAATGTCTGAGCTGAGCACACGTTCTCTACTTTGTCAAAGCCAGCACGTGGGTATGACTAACGTTAAAGGAGCGGTGCAACGATATCCAATTGGAATGTTTTTCACTTTACACGAGCTTACTGGCACTAGTGAAACTCAAGGATACTCGCACGCAACACCACTGACCAAGAAACGCCTTGGTTGCGGTGTAATTTCAAGGACAAAAGTGATCATTTTCATTCAATCATTCCTTGGCAAAATTTGATGACGTAACGTGGGGATCGCAGTACACCAATATGACGATGTTTGAATGCGGTTCATAGACTGAACCCAAGAATTGTGTGGACACTCGATTTGGGCTCGTGATAATTACTAGCTCGAGAAGCATTCGGGTAGCCGCGCGTGTCCAATCGCTGCAATGACGACAGCAGCCGAGCCATAACAATGTCTGGAACTGAGCGCGTGTCCTGTGCTTTGCCAAACCCGGCGCGTGGCTCCAGATCACGTGGCCGCTTGTTCTGGCTGCGAGTTGAGGGGGTGAACGCTGCTCGTTTTTCTATAATTTTTTTTAAGGGACTTCTATTGCGTGGGGTGAAAAACGAACGCGCGTTTCATTGGTCATTAGCGTCAGGGATCCGTTCTAAGCGGTATTCGCGCAATGTACAAAAATCGTTGCATCGCCCCTTTAAAGGTATAGGATAGGCGCCGGGCCACGTGGCCCCTCGTTCTGGCTCCGAGTTGAGGGGATGAACGATGCTTCTCAAATTTATTTGGCGACTGTGCTTAGAAAGAAAAACTAATGCAAGTTTTTTCAGTGATTAACGTTAGGGAGTGATTCTAACTAGTATTTAGCACAAATAGAAAAATCGTTTCAAGGCTCCTTTAGGATGCGCCTTAGATGGGCACTTCGAAAAGAGGAACTCCCGATAATTCACCGGTTCTTTCCGTGCAGGTAAGATATCGAACTTTGCCAATGGGAAGGTAAATGACGAAAAATAATTCAAAATAGTAATTTAAAATATATATATTTTTTAAAGGCGGGTTGATATTATGGTGAACTTTTCCTTTTTAATAAACATTTAGGTTCGACACAAGATATAACGAAATTTAAATTAGCGTTTGAGAAGCGGTCGCTGTAATGGATCATGGGATGCAAGGCTCAAAATATGTCGCGAAAATGTGGAAAGTACAATGGTTTGTTTTCTCGGCTTTATTACGTGGGAATAAAATAATTAAGTTTGCACGAACAAAATCCACTAGGTGCCGTACATTAAAAGGATCAGTAATATAAAACTTCCGTGATTATGAAAACAAATATATATATATATATATCGGTACTATCGCGATACATCGAAAGAATAATAAAACTGTGCATGGCTTTTGATCAACGCTGCTAAACCTGAACACGAGCCAGTGAAGCGTGTGCATGCACAACAAGACAAGTGGTACTAGGGTCCTTCTCCAACTCTGAAATGCCTCGAACACGAAGGTGTTCAAGGCGTCGCGCTTTCGGCTTCTAGCATAGGCTGCGGTCTATCCTTAGGTGAAACGGATTATAGCCTGGGATCTTTAGGTGCACCACGCAGTAGTGATTACTCGAACGTAAGCCGATTCTTGTTCTCCTTATAGCGTGGTGCAGTCAGCAGTCATGCTGTACTGGCCGGCAAGATACTGCGACATGCTGACCCTCTGGATGACTCCCAAAACATTACACTGTCGAAATGATCCACATAACCCTTCCTCCCGGTTGAGCTCATGCTGCGTATGGACCCACCGTGGTATGGACCAACGCGCTGTTTCCATACAAGCCCGCACAAGGTGTGGGAAAAGGCGCAGTTTCCACATGAGGTGTGGCCACTGCTAGTGCGCAGGGAGCGCGTCAAGTAGACCGTCTGCGCGTGCGCAATGCCAATAGCAGCGCCAGTGCAGGGGCGGGACGTCAGCACCGCGTGTTGGTCTATACGTGCCTCGTAATTCAGTCACCAATTAACTGTTCGTTGATTTCTAAATTCGAGAAACACCCTACGTCCCCACTACCCTGCAGCGTACACAACTCTCGGGAAATTCCTGCGTTAGTCAAGCATACCGCACGAGGAGATGGCGTTGGTCACCGTCCGATTACACTGGAAAATGCAAAGCGCCGTGACAGCCAGCTATTCAGTATCCCAAAATCGGTCGTCACCGAGGCCACTGTATCCTCTTCTCTCATCTCTCTCTTTTTTGTTGCTTTGTTATTAGACGCGGGATCCCACCCTGCTTCAGTGCAGTGGCCGTCACTCCCCTCCTTGCCACCCGAAAGCCGTCATTCATCGTAGTTTTGCCTTGCTTTTCCTGCTCTTCTTCAAAGCTCTTTCCCCCTTCCCCGGTGATCGGGAAGAGAGTCAAGAGACCCAACGAGTCAAAAGGTCCAATAACGGATCTTTTGACTCGTTGGATCTTTTGACTCGCTAAACACGAGTCAAGAGATCCAATGTGGGTCAAGAGGTCCAACGAGTCAAGAGATCCAACGAGTCGAAAGATCCACGGCGAGTCAACAGGTCCAACGAGTCAAAAGATCCAACGAGTCAGAAGGTCCAATGATGGATCTTTTGACGCGTTGGATCTTTTGACTCGTTGGACCTCTTGACTCGGAATCGGGGGGGGGGGGGGGGGGGTTTCCTGGTTTGCCCCCTTACTCAAAAACAAGTTGGTACGCCACTGGTATCTGGTAAGGCGCGAGGACACCACCGTGAAAATATCACAATTCAATAGTGGCAATATCTCCTATCGGATTTAGTTTTGAAACACGAACCTTCAACAACTCAGCGCCACCTGTCGAGGGGAAGAAAAACGCACACACGCAACGTTTCACTTGTCGAGGCTGCTGTGTAGAAGAAACATAATAGAGTCAACTCGGACGGATCCACACTGGTTCACCTCTCTTAAATTAATACTGGCTATTGAGAAGAATCTCTTCGTTGATGCACTTTATGCTGGGAGTGGGATGGCGTGCACGAACTGCGCTCCAAGAATGAGGTGCAGAGATTCGTGCTGGCGCAAGTTGCACCATTCCAGAGGATCGAATTCAAACTCCTCGATTATACCTGTATAGCGAACAAGCCACTTGCAGGCTTCTTCTGCTTTCTTGTGGCTTGTACGTTTTTGGGTTTTCTTTGGCCAAAGAATTTTTTTCCGCTCTTTCCCTGCCAAACAAGAATGGGCTTTCCCGGGACGACTGACACTCCTGCATTCTTTACTTTTGTTTCTAGGGGCAGCATTTTTGGCGAGATAGAACATTCTAAAGTGATATTTGGTGAGAATCAAATATTTCTTGACGTAAAGAACAATTTTCTTCCCAACTGGCAACCTTTTATCAAAAACAGTAGTCTGCTCCCGCAATGTATTCCATGATCCACCCATCCTTAGTATCATTCACTTATTATTCACTCCACACTGTGCGGTCGCACACGTTTATGGGCCGTCTCCTCGGCAAAAATGCAGATCCAGACCCGCTGATGTCGGCATCCAATAGGCAATCTGCCAAATCTGATTTATTTTTATGCGCATCCGCCAAATTACTGCGGATGCGTTTTTTTTTCTTTTTTTTCTTTTGATGATGTGCCATGTGTGTGTGGGTGTGTGGGGGGGGGGGGGGGGGGGTTGACTTACAATTGTGTAAATGCGGTATGTAAGCGTACTTCGCTGCGGTGAGTGACCGTCTTACCAGTTCCACTTTTTTTATTACTTGACCTAAATAAAATTACACAATTTGATTAGTCTGTTCTTTATTAAGTTTCATGATCAGAAAATATGCGTCTGCGTGAAGTGGGGCTACAAAACAAAAGCAAAAAAATAGATAAAAATGATTATTTATTTGTTCATTTGAGCGAGTCTCCTGGGCAGAATGTCGCAGACTTCCGGGATGATCTCATAACTGCGATCATCATTCCAGCGAGGCGAAGTGTCTCTGGAACGATACTCGCTTAAATTACAAATACGATAAAACAAAATAAGGTCAAATGTCTTTCAGCATATTCTGACTCGAAGAGTTTTTGTACAAAGATAAGCAAATGGCTTATAAAATACCATCCAAAGATTTTTTTTTTTTTTTTTTAAGTACGTTTGATTTAATTATTTAGCATGAACGCGCGGATTGCGGGTCGGGTGCAGTTCTGAATTTTGCGGACGCGGTAGGGATGCGGATGGTCAAACCGTTATCTGTACAGGGTTCCAAATACGAACAATATTAGCCCGTCACTGCACTTTGCCCCACCGCGTTCAGTAAACTTGATTTACTCCGTGTCGTGTATGCAAGTTAAAAAAATAAAATAATAACATAAAATATTAATGAATGCAAAAAAAAAAAAAAGCTTAAACACGTCGTTTTTTTTGTTTTGTCTCCAATCTTTACTCGGTAGAGGTTCAATTAAATTCACCGAGATACATTGAAAAGATCTTGAGAAACTCGCGGAAATTTAGGTGTGCAGAACTAAAAAAAAAAAAAAAAGAGTGCAACATTCGACTTTATACTTGGGACTTGCCATCGTACCTGAAAAGTATATCCCCTAAGCGCTAGGTTCTATTCAAGCTGATTCAGTTGCTTGGTGCTTGCCACTACATCGAGATCGTGGTGCACCGAGGTCCGTGCGTTTAGCTTGTTTGGGTGCTCCCACTGCTCTTGTTGCCGGAGTACGCACGCCTAGGGACAACCTTTCCATGATATCAGCTGGCCTCTTTACCTGGCCTTAAGAACCAGCGAAGGTGGCGAGCTTGCTGATGATTTGCTTGGTGCTTGCCAATACATCGAGATCGTGGTGCACCGAGGTCCATGCGTTTAGCTTGTTTGGGTGCTCCCACTGCTCTTGTTGCCGGAGTACGCACGCCTAGGGACAACCTTTCCATGATATCAGCTGGCCTCTTTACCTGGCCTTAAGAACCAGCGAAGGTGGCGAGCTTGCTGATGATTTGCTTGGTGCTTGCCACTACATCGAGATCGTGGTGCACCGAGGTCCGTGCGTTTAGCTTGTTTGGGTGCTCCGACTGCTCTTGTTGCCGGAGTACGCACGCCTAGGGACAACCTTTCCATGATATCAGCTGGCCTCTTTACCTGGCCCTAAGAACCAGCGAAGGTGGCGAGCTTGCTGATGATTTGCTTGGTGCTTGCCAATACATCGAGATCGTGGTGCACCGAGGTCCATGCGTTTAGCTTGTTTGGGTGCTCCCACTGCTCTTGTTGCCGGAGTACGCACGCCTAGGGACAACCTTTCCATGATATCAGCTGGCCTCTTTACCTGGCCCTAAGAACCAGCGAAGGTGGCGAGCTTGCTGATGATTTGCTTGGTGCTTGCCAATACATCGAGATCGTGGTGCACCGAGGTCCATGCGTTTAGCTTGTTTGGGTGCTCCCACTGCTCTTGTTGCCGGAGTACGCACGCCTAGGGACAACCTTTCCATGATATCAGCTGGCCTCTTTACCTGGCCTTAAGAACCAGCGAAGGTGGCGAGCTTGCTGATGATTTGCTTGGTGCTTGCCACTACATCGAGATCGTGGTGCACCGAGGTCCGTGCGTTTAGCTTGTTTGGGTGCTCCGACTGCTCTTGTTGCCGGAGTACGCACGCCTAGGGACAACCTTTCCATGATATCAGCTGGCCTCTTTACCTGGCCCTAAGAACCAGCGAAGGTGGCGAGCTTGCTGATGATTTGCTTGGTGCTTGCCAATACATCGAGATCGTGGTGCACCGAGGTCCATGCGTTTAGCTTGTTTGGGTGCTCCCACTGCTCTTGTTGCCGGAGTACGCACGCCTAGGGACAACCTTTCCATGATATCAGCTGGCCTCTTTACCTAGCCTTAAGAACCAGCGAAGGTGGCGAGCTCGCTGATGATATTTGACAAAGATTTTGTACATCTGTTGTTCGAAACAGACTAGCGGGAAGTGAGCGAGACGCTCAAAAGAACGCCCTGTGCGCATCGTTTTGTTAGCAGACGATCAAATGGCTAACCGATATTCGGCGCGGGTGAAGACAACTTTACAGGGGACGCTCCCGAAAACGTTCACAGGACGTTGCCCTCCAGAGAAAAGGGGAAGAAGGAGCTCCCCTCTTATTAGGATCCTCCTTTGTGCCTCCCGGATTTGCTCAGGCATCGCTATTCTCCTCCCAGAAGATTATGGAAGATTAACCTGTCACTCAAAATTCTTACAAAAGCAGCTTCCCTCTCCTCCTTTTAGTTGGTGTTGAAATGTATGCGATGTGACGTCAGTGCAAGGAGCACATCCATTTCCGACATGATCCTCCAGCCTGTCGCATCCGCTGCGACATTTTCGCCGCCGGTGTTTCTTCAATTTTTTTTTTCTTTATGCTTATGCTATTGTTTTCTTCTCGCAACGCAGACGGCGCTACACGGCGCCGTTGAGGTAGACTCCAAGGAGGATCGTCTCTTAGCCCGCAGTGTAAGCAACAAAACAACAAACAATGCGACGCTGTTTATGTTGTGCACGTGTGAGTTAATGTCTGTGTGTGAGTGTTTCACCGAGAGCTAGGTCACACTTGCGAGCGCTGAGCCTTTCAAAGAGGCACCGTCGGCGCCGCAAAGTTTTGCAAAAGTAATTGTAATTCTGTCTGAAATTTTGCAATTACTAACGCTAGAAAGTAATTAAATTGCAATTCCTTTTAACCAAAAGTAATTAATTACAACTACAAATTACAAAGGAAAGTAAATAAATTACAGTAATTCAATTATAGTAATAGAATTACTACCCAAGTATGGGTCAGTAAACGTGATTTACTGCATATCGCGTATGAAAGTTAAAAAAAGGAGAAGTGATGAAAGCAAGAAAACAGAACAAAACACTTAAAGGGACACTAACACCCCCCAAAAAATTTTTTTTTATTTTTTTGCCAGGCGCTTTATTATGGTGTTGAAGGACCCCCCAATTAATATTTTGCAACAGAGTAGCGTATTTTTTTAATAAAGCCAAAAGACGCAACTGCTCGAAACCGAAACCGAAACCCGCGCACGGAGGTCGGAGAAGTGGAGAGAAGAGAGTGAGTGGCGAAAGTCACGTGTCAACACCCGACCGTGCGTTTTTTTGTTTTGTTTTTTCTCCTCTCCGGTAGCAGACGACACGACATGCGGCGTGCGATTGGTGCGATGCGGCGTGCGGGAACAGCTCGCCGTGCGATTCTTTTGCAGTTATGTTTGTTCCGCTCGTTGTTCTGTACTCCAAGATGAGTTGTTTTGTACATTGAGGAGTTGGAGATGAGTAGTGAGTGCCCGTGGTGAATTTCCATGATCGGCTCCGAAAAGTATAAACCCAAGATGTTGCGTGAAGAGCTGGCTTACATGTCCTGCATCCGAAAAAAAGTGGCATCGTGCGACAGAGTTTCCGAAAGATCAACGGGATCGGGACCAATGGCTGGCTGCAATTCCTGTAGAACATATACGGGCACCTCGGAAAGCGGACGCGACATGATTTATATGCTCCTTGCATTTTGTGGAAAGTGATTACATTGAGTTCGCAGGTGTCAAAACGGAAATCCCATACCATTTAATTCAGCGAAGTATCGTCCACAACATTTGTTAGTTATTTTTTTGTTTGTTTCTTCAGTGATGATTGTAAAAACAAGAAAAAGATATGTATTCTTTATATAAAAAATACAGAAAATACAGAACACGTGCAATGTTCTGTATTTTCGATTTTATATTCCTTGCCCCCCGCCCCCCCCCCCCCCTTTATGTAATGCCCATTGGGCCTTTAAGGGTTGAATAAATAAAATGAAATAAAATAAACATAAAAAAAATGTTTGAAAAAAAAAAAAGTTTCACGAGGGATCGAACCCAGTCCTACAGCGTGTGATCGGGACGTCTTTGCACTTTTTTTTATTTATTTATTTATTACATGGTATTTGGTCAGAAAACACAAGGCACTTGAAATCACGGTACACCAAGGTTGGCGTTAGGTGTCACACCTCTTTACTGGTGGGTCTTTTTCCTTAATAATAATTCAGCCGGTAAACTGTACTTTCGGACTGTAAGTTCGAAAGTTTTCTGTCGATTTTTCTCTAGCAAAGGCACTCCAGGCTCGAAGTGCGGCAGCACCACGCATTGGCCAAATATAGTAAAGAAATCGTACGCATGCATATTCAACTCGAAGTAGACACGTCGTGCTTGACGTTTGAGCGAGCGTTGTCTTCAGCCACGAGAAGGGAGCGACGGCTCGGCGACGTCTTCGTGCAAATCGGCTTGGTGGCCGGGCGTGTCGTACGGGATGAATACCAATTCTTTTGATCAGGCCCAAATTTCTCTTTTAACGGTAGACAGAATTCGCCGGTACCGCGAACGACAGTCCTGAAATAGAGGTCCCACGCCCGTTGTCCGCTGCCATCGCCGTCCCCGCGAGTCCCACGATACGCGAAACGACGAACGCACAGAATGTTTCCGGTTGTCTGTGGAACTTTTTTTTCCAATCAACGTATTTACAGCTTTTTAGAAGCCACAAAAAATGGGTTTCTTATTTTTTTTTCTATTTTAATATTGAGTGTGTGCCTTCAGTGACCCACGACTTTGATTAAATTTGGTAATCGCATCGATACCTTAGAAAACGGCCCGTGACCGCGAAAAAGAGAGTGAGCGAGACTCGAACCGGCCAGTTCTTGATCGGCGGTTTTTGGGCGGAAAGAAACCGAATTTCGAGCCGCAAATTCTGTTCTGGGTAGTTGAGCTCTCATATGCCACGTACAACTAAAAACCTCGGCGAGCATAAATACCCTGTCAGTGTCCCTTTAAAGTCGTTGTTTATTCATTTTGTCTCCAATCTCTACTCGGTACAAGTTCAAATAAATTCACCGAGATACATTAAAATAATCTTGAGAAATTCGCGCAAACTTAAGTGTGAAGAACTAAAAAAAAAAAAAAAAAGAGCTCAACATTTGACTCTATACTTGGGACTTGCCATCGTACCTGAAAAGTATACCCCCTAAGCGCTAGCTTCCATTCAGGCTGATTCAGTTGCTTGGTGCTCGCCAATACATCGAGATCGTGCACCGAGGTTCGAGCGTTTAACTTGTTTGAAGACTCCCACTGCTCTTGTTGCCGGAGTACGCGCGCCTAGGGACAACCTTTCCATGATATCAGCTGGCTTCTTTACCTGGCCCCAAGAACCAGCGAAGGTGGCGAGCTTGCTGATGATATTTGACAAAGATTTTGTACATCTGTTGTTCGAAACAGACTAGCGGGAAGTGAGCGAGACGCTCAAAAGAACGCCCTGTGCGCATCGTTTTGTTAGCAGACGATCAAATGGCTAACCGACACTCGGCGCGGGTGAAGACAACTTTACAGGGGACGATCAAAACCGACATTCGGCGCGGGTGAAGACAACTTTAGAGGGGACGCTTCCGAAAACGTTCACGAGATCATGTATACGCCACCACATCCATTTTCGACATGATCCTCTAGCCCGTCGCATCATAACTATAAGGATAACTAACATACCGCTGCGACATTTTCGCCGCCGTTGTCTGTGGCGGTCACTCGATGTTGATGCAAAGACTCGCCATGATGGACCTAGGGACATGATGTCCCCGCCAAGACCGAACTTGAAATCGAATCACAGTTTAAAATAGCACTTTTAGCACTTTGAACTAGTGACCTTCGTATTCCTGATTACATTTATGATATCCCAGAATGATTTAATTATTACTACGAGGGCTACATTCGTAAGTGCGCCTTAACTTGGACGATGCAATAGGGACAAAAGTGGAGCATTTGGGGAATTCCGAAGCCACTTAGACTAATTAACGCTGGTCGCTCTAACCGAAGCGAAAACAATAGCCCACGAGGGGCGCGGTTTCAGTGTCAAAGGCTAATAAGAAAGGGTTATTACGTCACCCGAGGTGATGACTCCTATTGGTCGAACGCCGGACTATAAAAGAAATTCTCCAGAATCGCGCTCTTTTTTCCCAGTTTCTCCGTGGTGACGACCTGCTGTCAGTGACTTCCGGAGGTGAGTGAAGTCTCAACTTTATAAGTGCTTTTTGGCGCGCCAGCGGCTTTTGGGTAAGCGTTTCCCGTCTTTGTCGCGTGCCGTACAAGTTTGTTCGATGTTCGGATTCTCGTATGCTATGTGCACTGTCCGGTTTTGAACTCCGCAACGTCGGAGTCGAAACAGCTCTCGTCTGCGAAATATCAAGACGCCGCGTACGGGTCGCAGCTTAGTCTGAGAGCTTAGTGAGTCGGCATTTTCCGCCTGGGTGTTGAGTGCTGGAAAGCGTATAAACAAACAATTAAAAAAAAAATCGCGTATAAGTTTTTTTTTTTTGTTAGTATCGTTTTATGCAGACGTAGTTTATCATGCTGATAATTGGGCGAGTTGGTGTTGAAACTTTGAGAACACGTTTGCCCCCCCCCCCCCCCCCCCCCCTTTTTTTTTCTTTTTTTTTACGCTTAGCGTCGACGTTGAGTGAGCTTGAGCGATATTATTCTGCTCCTATTTTTTTTTTTCTTTGAACAATCTGTCTTATTTAGGCGGTTATATGCGAGTGCGCGTGTTTTAATGTTTTTTTCTTAATGTTGGAACAAGTGTTGGTGTCGCTCTTCCGTCCTATTTAAACAACAACAACAAAACTTATTTTAAGTATGGGACGGTTGGTTGTGGTACGCAGCGTATCATCAGCCGGAAAACTTTTTGAGTAGCCAAACTTTATGCCTCTGCTACGAAGATATCGAACTTGCATTTTAACCCGCTGCCTCGCTGTATAGTTAATGTTGAACTCGCCAGCTGTGACCTAATGGAGTGTTTTCCATCGTATATGTATATAATTGCAATTAGGTACTATACTTTAGATATAAAAAAAAATAGGCACGAAGTTCGAATATGACATATTTTTATCTTTTAGCTAGAGGTAAGGGGACCGAAGGTAAAATAGGTCTTGTCGAGAGAAGCAACACCTAGCTAAGTAAACTTTTTTTCTTTTCGGCGTAATAATAAAAGGATAAGCCCTTTGCTTCGCGGGTTCGTGAGAAAATTGGTAAGCGTTTGTCCGTTCAGCTTTTGCTGTTGGATTCAGTGAAGAGTTGGTTTCTTGGAATTGCGTTTGGGCCTGGCGTCCGTTAGTTTCAGAGTCAGAAGATGAGAACGACATGTAGGAGCTTCAGTTGTCCCGCTTCCAGCGCGAGCTTCCTGCCTTCAACAACGCTTCGATTCGCCTCGCGCGTTCGCGGGCAGCCAAAGCACTGCAGAGGGCATAGAGGAGCACTGCAGAGCAAAGTACTTTGGAGTGCCAAAGCACTGCGGAGGGCGTGCTGGAAGCCGGGCGTAGACTGCGGGCTTCGCGGGCGCCTGCCCAATCCATGCTTCGATGTGACGGTGCGAGCTTCTGCCAGCAACGCGTAGCGCTGTGTACGGTCTCGTCTGTCGACTCGGTGGCGTTTGGGGTGGTTGCATTTTGCGAGGTTTTGCTTTCCTCTTTTCGCAGCGACCAATCCTCGTTGGTGTGACGGCGAGACCGTCCAATCGTCGGAGTTGTGCGACGAGCCCGACCATTCCTCGGTGTTGTGCCCGTGAGATCTCGGTGAACCATCTGCGGCGTTGTGCGAGCCAATCTGGATCGTGGCCACAAGAGCCCCCGTGACTCGTCAGCTTGGGTGAGCGGGGGGAGCGAGCCAAGTCTTCGGCTCAGCCCCCAACAACACGAGCGTTGGCCTCTAGTCTAAGACCAAAAACTACACAGGACTGGAACTCTAGGGCATGCATAGGCTAAGATCAGCTCGCGTTCGCCATGTTGGTTCGAGTCCTGCGTACCGGTTCTAAAGTCAGCCGTCCGGCGTTCGTGTAGTCGTGGCCAACGCTCCCCTCTCGAAAAAGCCATACTCCGCTGGAACAGCCTGTCTTTACCGCGCTAATAATTGCAGCGCGTAGTATTTTTCCCGCGGTCTGGCTTTTGGGAGGGGGTATTTCAGGTCGACTAGAACTTCGGCGTCGAGACCCTCGGCGTCGTGAACTTCACCTATCAGAACCTCGCATCAGGCTGAGTGTACCCACGTCTTACCGGCTGGGGCATTCGGCTTCAAGTGAGTGTCACTTCACTTTTTCTATAGGGGTGCGTGAATATTGCTTTAAATAGAAAAGTGCTGTCTCATTCTTAGCTTTAGGAGTGTAAATGGGAAACGGTGATTGCGCCTTGCCTCCTAATATGGAGGTTATGATTGACGCGGCGCTAGTCGATTTGAATCACTGTTCGCGCACCTGTAAACCGTAGTGTAAGCAACGCTTTTTGAAATGTTCTTCTGCAGGCGGTGAGTGTGGCTTTCGCGAAATGTTCTTTTTCAGGTTGCAGTATTTTCTTTTGTGAAATATTTTCTCCCCCATACATGTAGCGGTTCTTAATAAAACTTGGACTCGTTTTTCTCTGCTTCCGTTCTGTCTTTGATACGCTTCACAAACACGCACAGCTTACGGGACTCGCAGGTTTACACACCTAACCGTATCTCCCTCTTTCAGGAGCTTCGTAGCGTGCGTATGTGCGGCTCTAAAGAAATAAAAAAAACTTTCTCTGTCGCTCGTAGTACCCGGTTTATTCCCTAGTCAGTTGATATCTCAGCAAATCGCATTCCAGCGAATCCGATTCGCTAGGGTATTGACTAACTTCTACACGCACACGCACCACTGGGAACCTTGATATCAATGCTTCCGTTTAGTGGTGCCATCTTATATATTTGTTCCTATATAGGTGGACTTGGTGGAGATGCTTCTGTTTTTTGGTACTGTCTTGTACCTTTTTTTCTTTTCCAGGTGAGCCGTGACTGACCGTGGATTTCCGCGTCGGTGGTGGAGTTTGGTTTCACTCTCCCATCTCGCCTGAGTGTTTTAAGACATCCCCTAACACTTCATCGTCCGTTAACACGTGCATCTCTTTCAGTTTTCGTCGAATGCCGGTGGTTGGTTTGGTGTCTGTCTCGGCTTGTTGTCTTTTTTGTCGTTTCAGAAGCGGCTGTGCCGGGGTTGGCGTGGAGAAAGTTTTGCGTGGACTCCTGGCTTTCTTCACGGGGGACTTGGCCCGATGCTGCGCTTCTTACGGGCTGCAGGAGAGGCTGATTCCTGTCTGCGCTGATGACGGAGCTGCCGATCTTCTAGACGACCGCAGCGTGGAGCGTCATTGTTTCTGAGCCTCCTCGAAGCCTGCCGTGTTGAAATGCCTCCATCGGCGTCAGTCGGTTCCGAAGTGGCGGGATCTCGGTACCGTGGACAACTTCAGAGTCGTGGTTTCGAAGAATCCAGCATGTTGCGGCCGCTACGTGCAGTCCGTCGCTTCAGTGTTGATGCAAGTTACCTCCTTGGAAGTGCGGCGTGAAGTGCAAGTCATCGTCCCGAATGTGCCCCAGTTTCAGCGACTGATTGAATCCGTGGTGAAGTTCCAGAAGATCATGCCTACACAAGAGCGTGCAAAGTGATGTGAAGCGATTCGTGCTGCAAGTGGGGGCCCTCTAAGATTAGTCAACCGTAGATGTCAATAAATATTGATTAGTCAACCGTAGATGTCAATAAATATTGATTAGTCAACCGTAGATGTCAATAAATATTGATTAGTCAACCGTAGATGTCAATAAATATTGATTAGTCAACCGTAGATGTCAATAAATATTGATTAGTCAACCGTAGATGTCAATAAATATTGATTAGTCAACCGTGGATGTCAATAAATATTGATTAGTCAACCGTAGATGTCAATAAATATTGATTAGTCAACCGTAGATGTCAATAAATATTGATGCCATACCATACTAGATATACTAGATTACTCAACCGTAGATGTCAATAAATATTGATGCCATACCATTTGTCTGTTCGTTCTAGTTTATAGCGGTTTAAAGGTTATCGGGAACTTGTAAAAATGATTAATCAGTTTCACCCCCCCCCCCCCCGAAAAAAAAAAAAAAAAAAGAACAGGTAGCAGTTTTTAACATGAAAGTAAAACTCCGTGTTGGGGACAGAAGGGGGTTCCGATAAAAGACGATGAGTTCTACCTAGTAATTTGTGTCAGACGTAGAAAAAATTGGGAGCACCAGCAGAGGCAATTTATTCGACGTTTCGAGCAGAGCCGGCTCTTTTTCAAGCGAAGAGATAATACAACTCGCAAGATGTTTGGGAGATCGAGAGAGAGAAAGCAATAATAAAGGAACGTACCCCAAAAGCAAACCAGTGGGCCACGTTTGCGACAACATATAAACATGCAAAAAGTTGTTGGCAGTGCCCATGAAAAGCAAACATGTAGTAAAAGGCGGCATTCCCTTTAGTCCCACGCCCGTCCTAAAAATCGAAATACTAAGTATATAATCACAACTACCTCGGTCGCTAAAAAAAACCATAAACATTAGTGAAGGGAGCATCAAAAAAATCGTAAGGGTGCAGGCGAGGTGGTGAATATTAACCATGTTGAATTAACCTGAGACTGGGGTAGAGAAGAAACATCAAAATGTAGAAGGGACAGAAAATAGACAGGACGACGGCAGCATCGAGCTGATTCTGGACAACAACGATAAAGAACGGTAAGTGGGGTCAACAACGATAAAGAACGGTAAGTGGGCTAAGTAAGTGAGAGATCTATAGTAATGCTACAATATATTGAAATGTAGAAAATTTCCTCCACAATTCGGCTTCCGAGACTACTATAGGTCAGCATAATATAGGAAAAAAAAAAATATCCAAGTCCAGAAGTGAGGTAATGCTACAATATATTGATTTGAAACGTAAAACTAGTTCACTATAGTATAAAAAGAAGAAGAAAAAAGATTGCTGGCGCTGAATGGGTCGAAACTGCCTTCATCGGAGCGAAGTCGCACCTGTACAGGTCGACGCCCGAGAAACTACAATTGTAAACCAATATGCGTATTGGCCCAAGCAGGAAACAATTTCAATGATTCTCCAACGGGTCTAACGAAAAATTTACCCCCGCGCGAATTTGGAGCAGCAAAGAAAAAAACACCTACAGAAGAAAAAACATAAGTCGCACTGTCGAATAGGGCGCTCCGATGTTATTTTCTAAAACGAAACCCAAAAGCACGAGTCGAATTCTGCACCACCGTACCAAAAAGCACGCGCGGTGCTTTTAGGCCCAGCTGGATCCCTGTCGCGATCCTCTTGGTTGATCGTAGAACTGAGATCACAGACGAACGGGAGTCCGTGTCGCTGGCGTAACCAGTAACGTTGGGCGTAACAGCGTTTCGTTACATTTCATCCCCTGGGCATCCCAACCCGAGGCTATCGAAGTTTCCGGCGCCTGTCTGGCACTTGAGAGAGGAGTACGGCGTTGGAGGGGCCAAGCGAACAGACGTCGGCCGTATTACATCCGTTATTGGGCCACCGCCAGGATCGCGACCATCTGTGCTTTTGGTGATTGAATAGAGAACTAAATTAAATTTAGCTCTATCTTTTGAGTTGGGCGGCGTCTTGCGCTCCCTAGCCAGAGTTCTCATTTTTTTTTTTTACATTCTTATGGAGAAAAAAAGCAAGCTTTACTTTTGAATTAGGGGGCAGTTTGCGCCATCTAGCACGAGTCCTTACATTTTATATTTTCATTAAGAGCTAAAATGAGATTTGACTTATGAATTAGGCGGCAGCGTGTGCCATCTAGCGAAAGCTTTTACATTTTTATAAGGGGTTAAAATGAGCTCGGTTTTTTTTAGTTGGGCGGCAGCTTGCGCTCTCTATCTAAGTTAAAAAGGCAAGGCTCATTTTAGCCTTCCATGAAAATAGAGAGTTTTAGTAATACGTATAGGGGCAAACGCAAACCTCCTACGTTAGCGTTAACGTTGCGTCGACGGAACGTTACGGAGCGCGTCGAATACGCGCTTTTAGTACAGCGGAAGAAGAACGCATACGTAAAGACTTGTAGCGTCATCTAGATGTGCTCCTGTAAACTGCTTCAAACAATCCAAGGCGGGTATTCGGTCAAGCCAATCCAAAGCCCCGATTCTCCTCGCTTTGTTACGGAAGTGCGTGTTTCCGTGTGTCGCCGCAGTACGTACGTATGGCGCATGCGCAGTGTGGAGGACGCAACGTTAACGTATGGAGTCTGCGTTTGCTAAAACGGCGTAGCAGGTACGTTTGCGGAAGTTAGAGGAGGTACTGGAATCAGCCTTAGCACTGGTGCACATTGTGTGTGCGGGTAATATTGATAATGATTGATTGATATTTATTATAGCTCACGATGGCCGCGGTGTTGCAGTAAGGCAAGTCGCCCATACCATGAAGGCCCGGGGCACCGCGTTTAGTTAGCAAATGGTATGGCAGATGAAAGCAAAGTGGAGCTTGTGGGTGAGGGCGGGGGTTGATGTTCCGTGTGTCCGTCGCGGGTGTCACTGGTGTCACCGCATGAGTAAAGCCCCTCTATCCTGGGAAAAGTGCCGCCATTCATTGTTGTGGAAATGCTCGAGACACGTGCCGCGCGCCGCTTCTGGGAAGAAAATTGCGTCTGAAATCGAAGCTCAGTGCTGCGCTGTGCCGCCATGATCTTCCCAAGGGCTGCATGTTGCACGTGCCTAGCTGTTGCAACGACGCACCTTGCGCTACTTTTAAAACATGAAGGGCTTTGCGAATAAGCGGTTCCGCCACTGAACACTGATCTCTACTATACGGGGCTGGATAGCGCATTGAGCAGACAGGTATGAAGCCACCGGAAATAAGTGACTTGTCCCGGAAGTGAGCGCTTGATGGGCTTTTCAAGTCTTCCGAGTGCTGGTTCGAACAGCACTCGGAAGAGAAGTCTTCTGGGAAGCCATTCGATGTGAAAATTCTGAGATTTTAGTTCATCAAGTGTGCGTATGTCCCACGTTCGAATGTCTTATTCTCGAGATTTAATGCAGAACGGGAGTATTAAAACCCAATCAAAGACACAAAAAAGCATGGACCAAAATATCGACTGAATGCACGGAGCCCAGCGTACGCCTGACTTTAGGGACAAACATAGAATTTCCGGTGGTTTCACTTGCGCCAAGCTCGGAGAGCAGCTAAGCGTCATGAACACACGAATTAGCACTGCAAGGCGGCCTGGTCGTCGCGAACTAGCTTGTCACAGCGCTTAGCGTTACATTACAGCTGGCTTTAATGAGAAATTCTCTTAGTAGATTGGTAGGCAGATGAGAAATCAATCTTGGTAGCTAGATGAGAAATTTAGTCAGTGCAGTACACCCACCAGCCTGGGGTCGTTAACGTGCACCAGGCAGTACCGATATACGACCGCGCGCCGGTACGATGCTCATCCAGATCGAAACGTCCGCGGAGTTCTTCGTGTGGATACCGCTTTAATAAAACCGGTTGTCGTGGTTTTTCCTTCCATCGTGAAAGGAAAAAGTGCTATTCGATTATGACCGGTATTCTCCCACTCCAATAAAAGATAAATACATTTTAGAGGAGTCAGAATATTCCGGTTGGATCGAATAGCGCTGCGTCGTTTTTAACCTTCACAACGACAACCGGGTTTCTTCGCAACGTTGAAGCTAGAGATGACACTGCGCCATTCGATTGAAACGGTATCCGCACACCTGTCTCTTCTTTTTTTTTTTTTTTTTGTTCTCTTGTCTTTGCCGCCATACGGCCATACGATGATCGTTCCATGATAGTGTAGGTGGCATTTTTACACTCGGTTTATTCGCAGTTCGGAGCGCAGTCAAGAGGCTAAAAGACACGCAAACGCACGCAACTAAAAGCGCGTCGGTACGGTAGACTTTCCGCGTCTGATTGCGTTAGCCACGAAACATATCACATCGAAAGAGAGATGCAGAGAGCCGGCGACGTCGTGCTTCCGTGGTTTCTTGATAGGAGCCATGGATCGGCTCGTTGTTGACTTCGCTGCAGTTTGAAAGAACAGGTATTCACTCTTCTTCCTACCCTTTTCTGGTTCTCCCTCACTCGTCCGCCATCGTCGTTCCAGGATAGAAAGCGGCACTCGTCAAAGGATGACGTTACGTTCCGTATGAGGGGGCTTTAAGCTGCGGTCCGCACTGCTGTACTACATAATGACCGCCTGCAAACACTGTCTGAGGTGTGCTTCTTCCTCGTGTGGTGGTCCTGAGACACATTGGTCGCGCAACACTCTTCTACAGATACATTTGAAGAATTCATGCGTATTTGTCCGCAGGTAATTTTCTCATCATATCTGCAGCAAACGCCTTGTCTTCTGTATGATGCATGAGCTGTGGGTTTGCTCGGCTTTAGGGTGAGCATGTAAGCTTTATTTTCAGGCTGGTAAAAAGCTCTGTCTTAACACCTTTTTTTTTTTTTTTTGCTTTGCTAGTTGAAACAATCAAAAGAACGACAAACGGACATGTGACATTTTTTGAAAAGATTAGAAATTTATTTGTGCAGCGGGCACGTGGCTCTTAGGATTGCGGTTCCTCGCAGGTGTTGCAGCATCGGCACGGACTGCTGGTGGACGTCGTTCCCTGCGGGCACGCGGCGCAGCGCGCAGCTGCGCAGTTGGGCCAGTATTCATCGCGGTCCTCGGGCTTGCAATCTTCACACGCACAAAAAAAAAAAAAAAAAAAAACTTAGTTTACGCTTTTATGCGGGAGCCACGCGCTTTAAGTGGCTAAACAGACGATAAGAATATTTAGATCCAAGTTTGCAAAAAGAGAGTCTCAGAATATTTTTTTTTCACTATTTCTAAAAATAAATTACGAGCGAGTTTATCTACGAAAGAATTTGATTTAAGATGAACTTGCTTTCAAAATGCGCACATCTCATCCAATCGCAGTTGATGGAATGAAGAGCCTCAGTGTTGCACGAAAGTTCTTTATCGACGAACGAGCTTTTCTAAAACATAGGTACTCTCATTTTAGACTCGCTCGCTTTAGAGAACGAGCACGTTAAAGTGGTATCACAGTTCAGCAATGAAATGCCCTAGTCTACATTAGGATTCTTCATCAATAAGCGTGGTCGTCAAAAACGAGTACAATTATAGAAGAACTCGTTTTAGAAAACGAGCAAATCAAACCGAACCACAGTTCAGCGAATCAAAAGCCTAATTTTAAATAAGGCCCCTTCATCAAAATGGAAGCACATATCTGAAGCCACCTCAGTGAGATAACTGCCACCGCTGACATCAGTAATCAATCAATCAATCAATAATAATAATAATAATAATAAAATGAACAAAGCAGGTGTGAAGCCAGACCTGCCGAAGCCACATTGGGCTTGGCTGGCAGCGTCTTACAAACAGTAAAACGAGCCGTATGCAAAAAATAACATGTAAATAAAATCCACACAAAGAAATTAGAACAAAACAAAAAGTAGACAAAAGGAATACTTTGTTCTACCCGCATATAATACTCTCTTTGCATCCCCAACTGCCTAGGGTAAGCAATGCTTTGCTACAAGCAAATAATAATAATAATAATAATAGTCTTTTATTCCTTTGAAAAACACTTACAATAACTGGGCCAGGAAAGCAAAGAAGATTGCTTGTCCGTGGGACAAGGCAGACCAAAATCTTTACAAAATAAAGGTAATAGAACGCAGTATTGCAAGTAGCGCAATAAATAAAGAAATTAAACAGAATTGTAAAACACAGCAATATTTGCGCCATGTAAATGAAACTACTCTCCATATGAAAATCAAACAAAATCGCCGAACACTGAAATACTAACGAATTCTAAGCACTGTACGACTCATGTGGAACATACCAAAGTAGACAACAATTGAACATCAACATATCGCATAACACAGAAATGACTCAGGAAAAAACACACTAAACAACAGAGAAATCAGAAATGACTCAGGAATAGCTCAGGAAAAAACACAGAAATGACTCAGGAAAAAACACACTAAGAAACAGGGAAATCAGATTTTACACTCTAGACACCACTTTTTAAGAGCTTTCTTAGCCGTTCGCATGGATGATATACTAATCAAATTATCGGGTAATTTATTAAAAAGGGAAGGAATATAATGCCTTTTTATTCTCTTTCCGTAGTTCGTAAATATTCTGGGTATTACGTACATTTCAGTGCACCTCAAATTTCTCTTTTTGACCTCGATTTTCGAGCTTTTATCGTAGTAATGCTGTGTTAATATTACATATTCATACAGTTTAGAAAAAGACATTATATTTAGTTCATTAATTTTCATATCCATTACTAGGTCATTATATCTGGTTCCGTACGCAACGTTACTCGCAATTTGTTTAATCTATTCCTAGTTTTTTATTTCCTGCACATTGTCCGAAAACAGTAATACCATATCGCAAGATCGACTCTCCTAAGGCCAAAAAAACAGTTTTACGAACTTTTACACCACAAACGCTCTTTAACCGGTAAAGATACGCTGATACTACGCGAAGCCTTTTTTTTAATAAATTTTATGTGATGGTTCCATAAAATATATTCGTCAAAATATAGCCTAAGTACTTTACAGACTGTTCGTACGGAAGTGCTATACTTTTACAAGAGTTGCCTTGCCCTGAATTTAAATAAATGCCTGCCGTAAGCTTCACCTGTTTATGGGGATTACGGAAACACATAAGTTTCGTTTTGTTGTTATTTACTGAAATACTATTGTCAGAAAACCACTGCAATAACATGTCCATGTCCTTTTGAAATATCGGAATTGCTTTTTCGTATATGTCATATGGTAATAGTAGAACCGTATCGTCCGCATATGAAAAGGTTTTAGACTAGCGGTAAAAGACTTAACTCATTTATGTAAATATTAAATAACAACGGGCCCAAAGTGCTCCTTGAGGTACACCGCACTGAACCCGAGTTTTATCACTTACACAATTTTCTAGTTTCACCAGTTGAAATCTATCTGTGAGGTAGTCATGGAAAAAATCATAAAATGGTCCTCTAAAGCCCATTCTTTCAAGTTTTTGTAAAAGGAGCGTATGATCGATGGTATCGAAAGCCTTCAATAAATCTTGGAATAAGGCCAGAGCAATTTTATTGTTATCTAATGTATCGTTGATGCAGTCCGAAAAATCCTCCAAAAGTGCTGTTGTGCTTTTATTTTTCCGAAAGCCATACTGAGAATTAGTAATAAGAGAAAATTTTTCACAGAAATTATTCATATTTATCTGAACCCATTTTTCCATGATATGCAAAATTACTGGCAATATTGATATCGGTCGGTAACTCCCTGAATCCTTTTCAATTACCGCCTTTGTAAAGAGGCCTAATTACTGCAACTTTTAGCTCTTTTGGAATTTTTCCTGTAGTAAGGGAACCGTTAATTATTTTCAGTAATACTTGTTTTAGATTATCTATATTGTAACGTAAATCTCGCACACGTATTTTGTCTATACCTGGTGACTTTGTTATGGACATAGAATTTGTGATGGTTACCAGATCATCCTCACACATTAGAGGTAAGTATGCCGAGTTTTTGTTACTGTACTTGGAAGCGTTATTTTTTGCTTCTACTGTTTTAATTTTCACTCTTAAATCTTTAACGCCACTGATAAAACAACTATTAAAGGAGTCTGCTAAGGTAGTGTAGTCATCAGTATCGGGGAAATGCGCGGAGACTGCAGTGGTTTCTTGGCAAATTTTCAGCTAAATGATGGCTAGACGAGCGAAGATGAATGGTTGAAGGATTATTTAATCTTGAGATTCCACGACTCATGATCAACAGGGAAATATTTATCTTGACAAAGCATGGGTTAGCAAGTTACCATCATCGGCGCCTGGAGCTTTCGATCGGGTCCGTGAAGAGATTAGTGAGCAAATCTATTCCGGTGAGCATTTGTCCGAAGTTTTGTCCGGTTCCTGAAGTGTTGAGAGGGAACAGCGGCTGAGTCTGCTAGAGACTCGCAGCTCGAGGCAAGGGGAGCGATAGCTCACTTTGTAGAGCCTATGGGATCTCCGCCACTGCCCGTTTCAATAGGAGTATCGTACCGGTTAGTGTCCGTGTAGACACTACTGCGTGATGCACTCTCATGACCCAAGCAGGCTAGCAGTATTGCTGCACTGGCTAAATTTCTCATCTACATCACGTAACATATATTAGGCAGACCAAATATATGTTACGCAAATATATATTGGGCAGACGAAGCTCGCATGTCAGACTCCAACGCTTGCTTATTTTTCTTCATATTTCTTGGCACACCACTAGCTCGTCCGCACAAATCATAAACTAATATTGCTACATTGCCTAAACTCTGTGATAGCTATCCATAAAAAAAATAATTGAAAGGATTCAGTCATTTTAACTGTCCCTGCACTCAGTGCTAAAAGTATACCTCTGATAATTTAATGGTGCGAGTAATTCCTTAACATTGGTATTACGTTTGTTATGTTGTAAGTATAAGACTTTTGTGACAGTCCTATCTCGTGTTTACCAAACTGTATATCTAGAACAGGTAAGGCTCATTTTTCTGTGTTTTCAAGTCTCACGGTCAAAATAAAAATCGCAGTGCCTTAAAATAACAAACCCGATCAAAAGAGAATAGTTCATATGTTATTACTTCTTGAAGTATTTAAATCATCGAGCTGAAATTTCGGAAACTCACTTCTATAGATGGGCGGCGCTTGTCAACTTCCGGTTCGTTAGGAAATTTTGTTTAGCTGCTGACAAACGACTACGATGATCTGCAAGCCTGTCTAAGCATGGTTCCGGAAACTATATCCGGTCTTCTCAGAATTATGCCTGCTCAGGCTTGCAGCTCATTGTCGTCCTTTGTCACCAGTAAAACAAACTTTCCTAAGGAACCGGAAGTTGCCAAACGCCGCTCACTTATTACATCATCACGTTTTTGTTGAATTCTATACACTTTTTTTCAAAAGGGCGCAGCCATCAGCGGAATGTCGTCGCTTCTGGTATGCTGCAAAACACCGTTTTGCAGCAGTTGGATTGGTTAGTGGGAACTAGAGCCGCTAAATGAGCTGCGCTTAGAATAAACGATGCTCATTTTTTTTTTTTTTGGCGACTGCCATTTATTGATTTAAGTCGATGCCAGGTTAAGAGCAAAGTGGAAGCTCCGCCCACCTTTTTGCACTTTAGCAGAGCGAATACTGGAGACAAGGCCGCAGCTCCTCTCCGGTGTTTACTCTTTTAAAGTGGAAAGGGGTAGGAGGGCTTCCACATTTTTCTCAGGAAAGCTGCGGCAGGTTTATTTTGTTATTGACGTTAGGGAGTTGTTCTAAGTAGTATTTAGCGAAAGCAGAAAAATCGTTTCATGGCCCCTTCAATGCGCCCTATAAAGCCACAGTCACCATGTTCATAATGCAAAAGACGCGGTGTTCGCTGCTGCAGACATGACGACCAGTGGCGTACCAACTTGTTTCTGAGTGGGGGGGATGGGGCAAACGAAACCCCTCCCCCCCCCCCCCCCCCCCCCCCCGCCAGGGCCGGGATGCGGTGTCCTTGGCATTTCTTGTGCGCCGCCGGACAGTTTTTGCCCTGCCCAGTGGCGGCTGTTTCAGGCCCGGGGGGGGGGGGGGGGGGGGAAGGGGGGCAAAACATGCTTTGCCCCCCCAATCTGAGAACAGGGGGGGGGGCAAGCGGCCCCACCTTGACCCCCCCCCCCCCCCCCCCCCCTGTTGGTACGCCCATGATGACGACAGAATTACTCGCGGACACGTCTTAAGGCCCGTTCACACTCTTGCAACCGAGTACGACCGAGAAAGACCAAACCGGTTTTTAAGCCTCTTGCGATCTCTTAGGACCAGCTCCGCTCAGCGCATCCGGTCTCAAGAAGTCTTTCTCGGTCGTACTCGGTTGCAAGAGTGTGAACGCGCCTTTAGTCGCGTTCGAAAGATGTTTGCTTCACTCGTTTGTATGCTTTGAGCATATCTGCAGAGAGTCTTTGTATGGCCAGTGCGACCGTTCTATTAGCCCCGTGGATGGATGGATGGATGAATACGGCTGAGCCCTTTGGATCGGGCGGTAGCTTACGCCACCTAGCCATTTTGTTTTACCATTTTACCCGAGAAGTTCGCGTGACGCCACCTTACGGCGAACCGGGGTGACGTCGCGCCGAGGAGAGAATTTTTCCCCGACTCGGCCCGCTCGCCCTGTGGAGGCTGTGACGACGCTAGCCGTCGGCGCGCTTGTTTCTATTTAATTTTTTTTTTTGGCGTGTTTTTCGTAGGAAGTGTAAATTTTTATATGAGCCTTTATTGGGTATGGCCTGTAGCTACTGGCGAAACTTCAACCAACATTTTAAGCATGGTTGACAGGGCAAGCAACGCATGAATCACAGCTGGTATATGAAAATAAAGAAATATGTCCACAATTGCAGGAGCATCACTATAGATTTACATTTTGCACAATAAATGCTGCTGATGGTCTGATTGAATTGGCAGGTTATGTATATTATTTTTTTTTGTATCTCTGTTTTTAAATAAGATCGCCGAAGCAGAAAAGCTGCATGCTGCTCGAGCAACATGTTAAATACAGTCTGGTCCATGAAGAGATAATTACAAATAAGACAGCCCAAGTGCAGGGGCAAAGTAAAAAAAAAAAAAAAAAAAACAAGGAACATTTATTATATACATTGCTCGCATTTGACCTTTGCTGGATTCGGATAGTATTTCAATGGACTACACGGGTGGCATCTGTGGACTTGTTTGTATCAACCCTCAAGTAATGTATAACAAACGTAAGCGAAGGTGTCTAGCTTGTTATTAGCCCCTTTAGCCCTAAAACTGAGATTTTACTTAAATCGAATTGCCCTGAAGCGAAAATACCAGAAGCATTTCTCACGCAGACTGTCGCCCTTCACATGTTCCACATTTTCTGCTACTAGTGCTGCGTCTACCACTGGACACACGTTCGAATGCTTGCTTTTACTCCTGTTTTCCTCTGATGTCAGAGAGTCCAGCTCTAGGGAGTTTGGAGGCTGAGGAAGCTTTTGGGGATCTGCAGCAGTGTCCCTTTCAATTGGAAATGACAATTCAGACTAAACGGTGTATTTTCGGAATACCCAAGGCTGGAATAAAGAATGTCAGGAAAAAGTATAAACATTCCATATTACGGCACTATTGCCGTGCATAGTTTGGCAGTTCAATACATATCATACAGACAACTGGGGGCAATTCGACCGTTTTTAATGCTACCATACAAACTAACTTCCAGTAATAGTGCAGCTTCTAAGAAATATGCCTGCATGCGTGTGTAAACTATATAATTAATTCACGAAGAAGCTACATTTATTTAAAACAACCCTGTTCCACGAGCACTTTCAAGATCATCAGACGCAGGGCCTTTAAAACATCTGCGAACCAGCGCATGCGGAGTGGCAGCGCAGAGTCAGGGTCGCGAGCTAATTTGCCGACCACCCAAAGGCCCATGATATAAATGCCACTTCAAATGCCTTGAAAGCGGGATGTACTATCGTCTTAAATCATGAACGTGCAAGGAACAGAATTCCAGCGTCTGAAACACTCGCGCCACCGCTTCACCGACCCCTCGCAAGATTGCCTTGTGTCGTGTGGACGGACGGGGAGGTTCATCGGCGGAATTGCCTCCGCAGATAGCTTTCGAGATTTGTAACCCAATTTTAAAGGTAAAAGGGATAAGCAGGCTTATAAAATGTACGGAAGCACGTCAATATTGGCTTAACTGAACGTCTTGCGTACCAGGTAAACGAAGTCCAGCTCCTCGAAGAGCTTGCGGCACACAACGCCAAACCAGGAAACCGGTGATGGAAAGCGAGCCGATGCGAGATCGCGGAGCGGAGTACTCCCCCTGACGTTACGGTACACCTCACCTGCTTATACGCATCCGGGCGCGGCGACCGCAGCGACGCTTGTGTTCGCTCTCGGGGCTAATAAGGACGCCTCAGACATTGTCTGCTGTCTGTCTCTTGCACGATGAGGCTCTGTTTAAAGCCTCTGTGGCTCAGCATGGGTTCTGCATTTCTTGGCTCCGAGCTTCCGATAAATGTTCGCAGGGTACTGCATTCCACAATGTTCGGCTCGACCGGAGGTAGCAACGCAATCGAGCTTTCTAGTTGAGTGAGGTCGGCCATGTTGGCACCAGGAGAAAAACAAAAACAAATAGACCGAGAAATTAATGTAAGTCGGATACGCACGCGGGAGCTTTCCGCGGCCGGTGAATTACCACCAACCCCACTGGCGGTAATGAGCGTGCTGATTTTCGCTGATCTAGTCTTCGAAGGGAGAATTCCAGCACGTTTGCCCTCTACCCGCTTATGCCGGGGGCTCACAGATTCAACGCGCTAGTCCTAAAAACCCTAGATCTCGGCTTGGGACCCATATCGTTTTTTTTTTTTGTTTTTAACACATTTTGTGGAAATGTTTTCTTCATCGACACACGTTTCGTCGACACTGTGACGTTTCAAGCACACACATATACTGCGTCGTTTCGTCGACAACGTACTTTTGTTTTTAGTAAGTGGATTGGATTGGGGCTACTACTGGCTTCATTTCGTTCACCGGAAGAGATCTGACATCAGGCAAGGATGTCACGTGGGCGATTCATTACCAAGATCTGTTTTGTGACCCAATAATTGCCATTTCACCAAAAACTAAACAGCCCTCTTCTAAACAAAAATCTATGTATGCCTTCTTTTTTTTTTATAACAAATTCATTATTGAGAGGCTTAGGGGCCGGGGGGGGGGGGGGGGGGGGGGGGGAAGGGCGGACTTTTTGTACATCTTTGGATAGCCGGTATCTCTTCACTTCTCTGCTTCGCGTCTTTTACGCTGTGTGGCGTCGCCTCTTCTAGAGTTGCGAACAAAGGCTATTCACTACTGGACGCCATATTAAAGGCGCTGCTTAGAACGCACGATCAGAACAGGCTTACATTCATGGGCCGCTAATATCCGCAATCTTGATGGTGTGCAATGCACGTTGCAAACAGAACTGTAGAAGTTCCCCATCAGCACGCGCCCAGCAGTCGCGTATACAATGAGAGGTGTTGCTATCTCTACTCTCGGTTCGAACGGCAGTGTCCAGGGACGTCCTTCCGTTGCCCCGCCTCCAACGCGAGCTTCCTATGCCTTCGAAAACACTTGGACGTCTCGCGAACATCGAGCGTGCACGCACGCTCGATGCCAATGCACGAACGTGCGCGTGCTGAATGGAGGCCGAGCACGCGAGACAGACGCGCCCGTGTCCTTCTCATCCTGTAAACCGACACGCTGCTCGCAAACAAGTCGGCGTCTGCCCGCACCCTGTGGGCACTGCACGTGCGCATAAAGACCGCGCAGTCTGCGCATGCGCCGTGCCGACAGAGGCGCCACCAAAGCGGTATGACGTGATGGTGCACGGTGCCGTATACGTCTGGGCCCCGTGTTTTAAACGAAATCGGAAAACTCGCCATGTGGCGTGCGCTTCCGCTCGTGCATATATACAGCCGATTCACACTCGAAAACAAGATCGATCTGACGACTTGCGCATTTGCGATCCACCTGCTACTAAGGTGTCGATCGGCTGAAAGTCCGAGGCAGACATTAAGCCCCGGTCACATTGCTGTACATCGTGCAAAAGACCGTCCTGAGACATTGTTTGAGGCATCTTTCTTCCTCGTGACGGATCTGTCAGATTGATCGTGCAAACCTTGACTGCAGGCATAGTCGAATCCCACAAATGAATGAAGCAATCATGCTTAAGACGTGTCGGCAGGTACTTCTGTCATCCTGTCTGGAGCAAACACCGCGTCTTTTGCTTCATGGAGCCATCAAGGTAGAGTAGCAAGTCACTTACTAGCTTTCTTCCATTTCTCTCTTATAAACATACTCTCCTACTCTCGAAACAGAATTACGAAGAGGACTCGTCCCGGAAGACAAGATGGTGGTCACAAACTACCGTCTGTGATTGTCTCTTGTATTTTTTTTCGCTTAACAATAAACCATTACTACTAATACTACGTTGAAAACGTAATTCGCTAACGGTGCATGCAGCAAACAAATATCTTCAGAAATAAACGCGCTCGACGGAAGGGTCGCTGCTAATCGTCTTCCGGGCCAGCGTGCGTCTGGAGCCGCTCGAAGAACCGTCTGGAGGACGACGTTTTCTAAACGACCTGGGCGGACCATCGACTCATCTTCTTTGGCGATGGCCTACAAAGCGGACAAATGTCTCCCTGTAATCGCCCTCCAATTTTAGATTGGTTCCAGAGAAGTTTCTAGTAGGAAGAACGGCTGGGAGATATCTCATGCCGACTTGGACATCAGGCATTGTACAGCGTGGGCAGTGAGACGGCTTCAAAAGCTATTAAGACGCGCGCTAGTGTAAATAAACAAAAATAAATATTGTATACTATACGTGTCGATTACGATCATCATCAAACCTGGTGTATGACACCGCACTTCCAAGCGGGCCCTAGTGAAAGAAACGATATCAGACGCACTGCAAAAGCACTGCTATACAAAGAGCTTTATGGGGACTCTTTGTCGAGGACAGGTTTCCATTCGCGGCGACCAGCGACCCTTCTTCGCCTCCGTACGTCATTACCGTTGCTCGCGGAAATAAAGGTTATCCTTGTTGGGTCCAGCCACTGACCTATATTATGGGGGGTCATGGGCTGCCATATTGTGGGATGTTTACATGTAGTTGAGTCCAACGTCTTGCACTCGCAGAATCTATTACAGGTGACAGAAGAGAGGTCGGTGGATGATGAGAGCGTAGAAATGCTTAGACCTAAAAGCAGGGGTCAGACTGCTCATACCATCCTACAAAAGACAGTCTGCAGACACGAGTCACTGCAATATCCGTGGTTAGAATGCCGCCTGGCAAGTTTCCTCCTTGAACTCATATAGCCATGCGGCATTCGAAGCACAGATCTCGCGGTGACTCGCCTTCGAATCTGTATGCAAACTGCCTTTTGTATGATGTATAAGAAGTGTGACCCCGGTGTGACGTTGCTAATAGACCATACCAAAGACAATCTGCATACACCGTCTGAAGTGCCTTTCTTTCAATTTTATTATTTACTATTGTTAATCTCAGACTGCGACCGATTTGGTTTTTGAGCACCGCGGTCCCGGTTATACAGCTTTTACACCAAGATACGGCACCTTAAATCACTTGGTTACGTCCATAGCCAGTTACCCGACTACGTTCATTTACTTCTTATTTGCCTTCCTTTGCCTTTGACCCTCCCTCATCATCATTATGTTAGAGGAAGTTCGCGTAACATGTTACCATTTGTCGAAGGCGTCAAATGGCGATCGTATTTGGCGAGGACATCGACAGTCCCTCCGCGAAGGTCGCCAATTCGGTCGTCTCATTCACACCCGTCGGCTCCTTTGTGTACTCGTACTTCCCCTTGGGTCAGAGCGGTCAGAAACGATAAAAGAGACGCGGCTAGACGCGGCCAATGGGATGGGTCCGCCGTTTCGAAGCTGCAATGGCGTCCCAGAAGGCCTTAATTTAAACGAGGGAGCAACTCGAACCATGGACAGCTCTTGCGGTTTGATGGTGGGAGCCTCCTGTGCAGCTTGGGTGGATGTGCGCATGCGTGCGTTGTCAGACGGTGAGGAGAATAGCGGCCGGGGGACTCTCGCAGACGATGGACGCTTTCGCCTTCTCCTCGCCGCTTGAGATGCAAACGCGGCCCCCTAAACCACGTGACCCCGAAAGAAAAGTTGGAAACACTCTCGAATCCGGGTACCCGCCTACGGCGTCCCGCTGGCGGAAACGGCGTCTAGCTTCGCGGCAGCGGCTCGAAATTGGGTCACCGGGTCCAGAGGAGGGTAGATCAGAAAGAGAGCGAAATAAAGAAAAGGAGAATGAAAATAAAGACCGGGAATGGCTCGAAATGCACCGTATAAACTGGCCGAGGGAAAGTCGAGGAAAAGCATTTCTCCGCGAGCAGTCAGTGCCTTCGAAAGCTGGGCCAGGACAAGACGACACTTTTGGGTGTGCGCCGGTCGCCGCACGACTCGATCGCTGCTGTCGTAAGGACAAACGTTCCCTGTCGCTTTCGAAGACGGCCCTCCCTCGACAGAGGGACTGTTGCCTGCTGAAGACCGCCTGCTAGACCTGCCATTCGGCAGTACCTTTTTGACGGATCGGCTCTTAATTGTACGCGAAAACCGTTGTCCGCCGACAACCGTGCACCGGCACGTCTGAAGGAGCTGTCTTCCAATAAGGCCCTTCTGCTACGAGAGTTTCCGGCCACTATTACCAACTGCAAGCACACTCGCCTGGTAGGGCCACCGCCTGCCAAGCGTGCCGTTTCCCAAGCGTTGGTCTTCGCCAGAACTGCTATATTTCTAGGACTTTCGTCCGCTTGTATAGTGCCGCTACACTGACAGCTCCAAGCGCCGTCTGCTGTCGTGTCCTTCCAATACTGCTTGTCGTCGGGACTCCTGTCTTCCCGCGCTTTGCTGAGACAGACTCACCTCCTCCTACGAGTGGTGCTCTCTAAGACCGGTGTGGTGCTTGTTTTCTTCTATTGTTTTTCGTGGTCTCCAAGACGGATTACTCGCTTCCGGGACGTGGTGGTGAAGGTACGCGACAGTCACGACGCTGTGGTGTTGGTTATCGGACATCGTGAGGAAGTGACTTGTCCGGAAAGGGATCTTTGCCCGCCGTTGGCGCTTCGGACTTGGGAAGTAGCGACCGATCTGGCGAGGACGGAAGTCATGTTTCTCCAAGTCAGCCTCGTGGTTCTAGGTAAGTTCGTCGTATCTGCGGACAGAGTATCGCAGTCGTTTGCCGTCGCTGACAGCTGAAGAAACGTAAGACGTGGCGAGCTCCCATCGTATTATTATCACTCAGCACTCACTGGGATTCGGACCGATAAAAACGTTCAAGAATACATTACCAAGCAAGAGCGTGGAGGTAATGAATCACGCCCTGAATTTATTAATAAGCTTGTAGTGACTATGGAAGATCACAGTAAAAAAGAATATCTCGCGACAGAGGACGAGCAGTACAAATGCAGACAACTGAAAACTCTTAAAAACAAATCGGTAAATATATGTCAGTATAGTATGCGAATATTATATATGCAGCTGTGATAGAATAACACTTCCTAATATACGACATAAAATTGGACCTTGTCTATACGCCTTTTTCTCAAAGATAAAGTGCCGGAAGTAATGCAGCGTAATCGCTAGGTAATTGGTTGACCCGGAAAGGGAGGGGGGGTCTGCCGCTGAAGAACGACCATTATGTTTATTTTAACCGAGCTATAATTGGCTTTGAACATCAAAAACATTAAACAGGACAGCGGCGCGGTGCGCAATTTACCATCGACGAATTTGCTGACTGGGTTTAAAGCGACAAGAAAAGGTGCATTGAGTACCGCCAGGTGGGTCATTAGGATGGCATCGTTACAGCGTCGGCAAGTGGGCACGAATTCTGTGATTCATCACGAAAGTCTTTAATCTGCATACCAACGGGAAACAGAAATAAGGTGCAGTTTCTCTGGCGCAAGGAACGCTGGCGTTGAATCACGTGACGTCATGGGCTGGTTACAACAAAACGGCCCTAGCTCAGCAGCATGACGTCATGCACTCTGGCATTCAGCCGCCCTTGGTTCAAGGTTACCCAACTCGTGACGTCACGGCACTCGTGTTTCTCGAGGATCGTCTGTAGAGAACAGGAGACAGGTGGCAGCCATCAAGCAGCGGCCATCTTTGATGGATATATTTTCGGTTGTGTGTGTCACCCTTTACGTTTACCCTCCTCTTCAACCACCTACTTAAGAAATCCGCTATTCGTGATAAAAAGAAAAGAGAAAAAAGGAAGTTATCCTGCTCTAACCTGAAAAAAGCTAGAGCAGGGGTCGACAACCCTAGCAGCACAGATGTCCTATACACATCCACAGGACATCCCTGGAACGTCGGGACATGCTGAGGATATCCGGAGGACCATGTGTGCTGCTTGGGAACCTATGGCCCGCGGGCCGAACCCAGCCCGCGAAGCAATATTAAAGGGCCTCTGACACGCCAAAAAAACATTTTTTTTTTCATGCTGGCGTTGAAATGGCATGTCAGGACATTACAAAAAAATTGTTTCACTATAGAGGTGCGTAGTTTTTTCTATAAAAGATAGAAATACGAGGCCCGACTCAAAGTTCCCGCCAGTGCACTGTGACGTAACAGTGTACCGCAAGGTGTCGGGGCGGTCAGAAGGTTGGCATCGCCGGAAGTCACGTGAGTTGTCTCCCTCCTCGGGCTTACAGCCAGCGCGTGTAATATTTTTTTAAATAGTTTTGTTATTCTCCGCACCTCCACGAGCGATCCAAGCAGACAAGGTTTCTTTTGTTTGCTTTCCATCGCTTAATGTTGCTGTAAAGGTAGAAGAAGAGGAGTCAGTGAATTGACGTGATCAACTACAGTGCCTAGAAGGTGCTGTGTGAGGGACTGTCCCGGTATTTCAGCAACTGAAGAAGAGATCACACTGCATGCATTTCCGAGAGACGGGAGGCACCTTCAGTCTGGAGAGTATTCGATGATACGACGACCTCGGTGTCCGAAGCTTCAGCAATGCAATTGGACGTGTCGTACGCAAGCAATCCCAATTTCTGCGAGCGTTCTAATTTTTTTTTTTTTCAAAACTTGATAGCTTTTTTTTTTTGTGTGTGTGCCCAGTATAGCTCTGTATAATCGGACTGACGGCACGGCACTCGTACACTGGCTTGTACTCGCAACGCTTTCATCATTGACCTCCATCACGTCGATCCATTGACTCTGCGTCCTCAACTTTTACAGCACGCAAACTAACCAACGGTGCAGCGATAAAGAGCTAGTGGAAATGAAACTTCGTTTTCTACAATCGCTCGTACAAAGAGCAGAAAATAAAAAATAAAAGTCGTAGGCACGGTCGCGGAGAGCACGAGGAGTGAAACTCACGTGACTTCCTGCGAACCCACTTTTAGTGACGTATGTCGATGCCTTCCTTCTGACCGCCCCGACACCTTGCGGTACACTGTTACGCCACAGTGCACTGGCGGGAACTTTGAATTGGGCCTCCTATTTCTATTTTCTATAAAAAAGCTACGCACCTCTATAGTGAAACAATTTTTTTGTAATATCCTGACATGCTGTTTCAACGCCTAGCATGAAAAAACATTTTTTGGCGTGTCAGAGGCTTTTTAGATGGCCCCTGGCACGCCACCAAAAATGACCCTCGCCAAAACAAAACACACACACACACACACACACACACACACACACACACACACACACACACACACACACACACACACATACAGACACGCACACGCACACACAGACACGCACACACACACATGCACACACACAGACACACGGACGCACGCGCACGCACACACACACACACACACACACAGAAAAAGAGAGATAGAGAATATTAGAGCCACTAAATGAGCTGCGCTTAGAGTATCGGCACTCCGTTCCCCGACATTGTTGTGGGCGCCGCCATTTTGGCTCTTATGCAGAGCAGACGCAACTGCCGATCGTCATGATTCAAAAGTGCGACTTCCTCAGCATTATATTCAGTTTTAGGAAGGTCATGTCATATTGTTTTGCTCTGTCGCGAACTGTTTAAACATTTGTAAAGACCGGAAAAGCGTTTCCTGTGATTTCAGATAAAGCTTCAGATAACTGGCAACCATGATTTTAAGACACAAAATGGCCAAGTGTCGATACTCTGAAGCGTAGCTTATTTAGTGGCACTAGCTGCACTCCGTTCCCCGACATTGTTGTGGGCGCCGCCATTTTGGCTCGTATGCAGAGCAGACATAACTGCCGATCGTCCTGATTCATAAGGGAGACTTCCTCAGCATTAGACTTGGTGTTAGGAAGGTCATCTAATATTGCTTTGCTTTGTTGCGAACTGTTTAAACATTTGTAAAGGGCGGAGATGCGTTTCCTGTGATTTCAGACAAAGCTTCAGATAAATGGCAACCATGATTTTAAGACACAATATTGCGAAGTGTCGTTACTCTGAAGCGTAGCCTATTTAGTGGCACTAGAGAATATGGCAAGAGGTATGTTTGGTTGCAGACGCTACATAATCAGACGTATTAACTCAAAAGATTTGACGGACGGAGTTCGCTGATCAGCTGATCCCCTAACAGCTGAAGCATGCATTTGCATCGAAAGACATCGTTAAGATTTCCGCGGGCCCCCCCTGAATTGAAGTTTTTAAATCTATGCAATATCGTAGTGGCATTGATCGAGGTGTTTGCTACATCGCGAGTATCATCTGCGAATATATTTTCTCAGGATGAAAACCGTAAAGCCAAACGTGAATCTCGAGAATTAAAAATGAGCGCGTCCAAAATGTTTTTGCGACTCTCAATATATGCGAGCAATATTGAACACCAATATTTTCAGAGACGGGGCTCAAGTAATCTTACTTTACCTGTTCCTGTTTCAAGAGGACATCTTTGTATACGACTTCGGGTATATGACACCTTTTTTTTTAAATATATTTTATTACCAAAAGGTCCTTCCTTTGCACACCGCATCGGATGTGCAAACACGGTTTTCTAAAACTCTCTACACAGTCTGAGGCTTGTTTCTTGCTTGTATGACGGTCACACGTTGGTCATACAGAAACTGTTTGCAGGCAAGTTCGAAGCATTGATATGGTGTGAAGCAAAACATGCTTCGGGGCATATGCTTCGTGCTTTTCCGCAGATAATATTCCGTCGACGTGTAAGCAACGATGGGCGGTGTTACGGCGGCCTAAACGATTGTGCGCAAATGAATTTTTGAGCTTGACAGCAACAGGAGTACGATTTGTTGAACGTTATGAATTCCATTATCCCCGTTATTGTATCCTCCCTCCCTCCTCCACTGACTGCTAAAAATAAACCCACCTCGCTTCACGGTAAGCCACTTTCGCCGAGTTCGCCGTTCGGAGCGCGGCGATCCGTGAATTCTCGGATTCGTAGAGTGAAAAACACGAAGAAACAAGAATCAAGCAAAGAAAGAAAACAGAAATAGGCAAACCGAAAAACAAAGAAAAAAGCGTATGTATAAAAAGAAAAAGAAAAAGCGTTACCCCCGTCTCTTCCTTGCCGCCGTCCTGATTTTTTTTTTTTATGTCCCGTTTTTTAGTTTGTTTCAACCACCGTCATTGTCCAGAGTCGGTCTTTTCGTGTAAACATTTCAATCCTTTTTTAAATTAAACATCACAAATAATGAGAAAAATACGAACCGGTTATGACATCGTTGCGAGGCGTATACAAATCATATTCGCAAACGCAAAAACGCACGCATAAAAAAAAAAGAAAAAAAAGCGGAATGCAAGCGATTTAACGTGGAATGCTACGTATAGCTTCTGGGCGTACTACATTTGGCCCTGGACGTTGTGTTTGTCTTCCACAGTACTCCCTTTCTAAGAGTTTTTTTTTTTTTTTTCTTGCTGGGAGTTGCGTCGCGATGCTGCGCGGGCTATTTCTGTCCGTAAAAAAGATTAGGACAGGCCCAAAAAAAGCCCGTGGAGGAAAATTACGTCGCTAAATGTGTTGAATAACGCAGACGCCATCGGCCGCCGTGAGATTGGGTATGCCGCGTAAATCTAATCTTTCCGAAGGGTTATAAAAATCGGCAACTTACTATTGGAGGCATCGCACCCCCTCTGCATCGACCTAGTTTCTCTTCTATAGATAATCACGAAAAGTGCCAGCCCTAGACACAGACGCATACCAAATGGGCGTGTTACGTTGTTATGCATCAATATACCCTTCAAAACGTTCACCCGTTTCGGCTGCAAGAATTCTTCACGCGTAAATTGTTGCATAATAGTATAAGGTGAGCTTGACTCTAAACTGGAGTGAAGGAAAAAAAAATAAATGGGGCTCGGGAGAGTCTCGACAGCGCTATGTTAAGAAACTAGGAGATGCCCCTCACGCGAAGGCCTACCACTCTTTCCACTTTAGCAGGGCGAACGCTGGAGAGGGGTTCAGTTCCTCCTCGCCTCTTTTCCAGCGGTGGTGGGCGTGACCATAGCCTCCTTTATGCTTACAAAGCCTGGCAGTTCGACGACGGAGCGATAGAGTGCCTGGTCGTAAATTTGGAGTGCGAGGATCTGGTAGCACAGAGCATCAAAGAGCCCTTTCTCGGGGAACCAGGACGTCAGCGCACAGCTTTTGCGGCGGCGAGGACCCGAAACACACTTGTTCGCTCGGGAGAAGCGTGTTTCGGCGTCTCGCCGCAGCGGGGCGCCAGTCACGTGGTGGCTCTCCTCTCATCCGTTGTTTTCCGCTCCACCTTTTCCATTTCGGCGGCCGCTTCTCGTGGCGATCTGCCAGGCTTTGTCAGTATATAGGAGTCTATATGGTGTGACAAACGCCTTAACTGCTGCAGGTCGATCTGAAGCCTTGGCAGTTCACCGAAACTTTCGGCAGCCGGGAGTTCGAACGCCGCGACGACCTCGACGCTCGCATTCACTTGCCCTTTTTGTTGGAACTTCTAACGTCAACCGCCAGGATCGCGACATCTGACAGCGTGACGCGTCGGCATCCGTGACGTCATTTGTTAACACACCGGTCGTAAACGCGTTTTACGGCAGCGAAGTCGAACGGCTGGTGACCGACAAGACGACAAAGGCTTACATCTTCCCAGACAACGCGAGAGAGAGAGAGAGATAACCCGGACCGGGGCAGCAGACGGTCTTCTGGAACACGAGCAAGAAGGCGCGCGCGCGACTCGTTTGCGTAAGCGATTCCCCCCGAAGGCGACGTTACGATGTGGGTTTCTGGGATGGCAGGCGGCTTGCAGCGAGTGCTTGTTCTACCGGCTTCGATCGGTCGTCGCCGACTTGACGTCGTTGCCTCAGAGTACCGCCGCCGCCGCCGTCGCTAGGGCGGAAAGTGGACCAGTGAAACACGCACGCGTCATTAGTGGGCCTCATCGACTCTGCGCGTTCATTGGTGCGCTCTTCTTGTTGACTCAGAAAAAGGAGTCAACGAACCGACGTCCTTGACTCGAGAACGTGCACGGCTGTCTTTGTTGCTTCGTCTTCCCATGGACTCATAGAGTCACTTTTTACGTACAAAATGTTTTAGCAAAGATGAAAATAGAATTAATAGAGTTGGTGAGAAAGAAATTTACTCTTTTTCGGGAACAAACTGCCATCCACGGCAAAAAAAAAAAAAAATTCCCTCAAACTTATTATTTGACTTTCCAGCTGGAGCTAATAAACGTATGGTTCCAATTAGAAACTTGCGTCATTGGAAACCTTTAAATCAGTCAAAATGTGGATAATATTCTTCTTATTCGCGTTTTCTCGTCACTGGCTTTGCGCCTTCTGCACGAGGGGCAACTTTAGTGCACCCCCGCGCTTCGCCGTCCTAAAATTGACTGATTTAGGGGTTTCCGTTGACAATCACCATGTTTCTAATCGAAACCCTATGTTTATTTTCACTAACTAAAAAGCTAATTAGTAAATTTCGTGAAATTGGTTTTTAACTAGTGTCTAACTGTTTCCAAAATTTTTTTTTTCTCACCGACACTAGTTTTTAGGAATTTTGGGAAGTCTTCGCAGAGACATAGTCCGAGGGGGGGGGGGGGGGGGGGGAGGGAGGGAGGGAGGCAACTCCCTGTTGCATTTCAGAAATGGTGAAGAGCGTGCGACGGTGCACGGCTTCGATCGGTGCTCAAGGTGCGCGAGTGCACGGGCGCCGATATTTATGGCCTTATAGACACGAAACGTTAGCAGCGAGTACACTGCTTCAGAGTACACCAAGAGCTACTAATGAAGCTCATGTAGTGGCTCAATTAGTGGCTCTAAGTACACCGTAGTGGGCAGAAAAAACAAAGAACATGCTGGCGGGCTGGTGAACTTTCAACATCTTGAATACCGGAGACTTGAGAACAGAAATGTTGACGACACATACACATATACACACAGGAGAGACCTGTGTCTGTATTGTCTTTTTTTGTAACCAAAGCTGTATGTTGGGCTAGTTGGTATTGGTCTTGGGTTGCCAAAGGCATGGTAGCGCTTTTTTTTTTTTTTTGGACGAGGACAAAAGAAAGAAAGACAAGACAGACACGAGCGCTGACTGCAACTATTTAATCAACATGGAAATGAGGCATATATACACGCTTCGATCCTATCAATCAACCAACCCCAGGCCTAGCCGCCACTTGCATGAACTGCACCTCCTTATCGAAAAGGTCGATGGCCACCTTTCAATGCATTGCCATGACTGCGGGTGCAAGCCTTTGTTTGACTCATGCTCCGTACTCGCTAGACATAAAAATAGAACTGTTAGGGAGATTATCGAAGCAGACGAAATAAAAAGGGCACGGCTGGGGTGTGTCAGCGTTGCATCTATCGACCTTTTCGATAAGGAGGTGCAGTTCATGCAAGTGGCGGCTAGGCCTGGGGTTGGTTGATTGATAGGATCGAAGCGTGTATATATGCCTCATTTCCATGTTGATTAAATAGTTGCAGTCAGCGCTCGTGTCTCTCTTGTCTTTCTTTCTTTTGTCCTCGTCCAAAAAAAAGCGCTACCATGCCTTTGGCAACCCAAGTTTGTAACCAAGTTTCGGGTGTTCAAGATGCTGGTGTATTGGACTTGATCTTGTTCAGGTTTTACTGCCATTTAACGGAGACATCACCCGTGAGCCTAAAAAAATATGTGCGGCTTGTCTTTCAATTCTCGTCGTTGTAGCGGCACCGATCATGCATGAAGTGGAATAATTAAATGTCGTCGGGCGTTTGTTTTGTATTCGTTCGTTCGTGTTTTCTTTTTAGCATTATAACGCTTGTTTTGACGAAAACTCGTTGGTGCCTTTCGTTTGTCAGTTGACGCGTGCGACGCTCCCATTGGTCCGAAGCGCTGACGTAAGCACGTGTCAACCTCTCCCTCTCTCCCCGGCGCTGACAAACTGACAGACACCGCCGGGTCTCCGCCAAAACGAGCCCTTTTGTTTTCGGCAAAGACACGCGGACAGCTGGCGGGGAGCCAGAGAGGAGGAGGTGCCGCGCAGCACCTTTTAGATAACAAAGCCGTAGTGCTGAATGAGTTGGCTTAATCATAAAAGGCCAACGCTGGACGCAGATTGGAAACGAGTGCTGCGTCAGCACTCGGCTTCGAGTCAAGTTTGAGCCGAACGTTGACGCAATTGTCGCGTCCAGTCTGTGCCCAGTGTTGGCCTTCTCTGATGACGTCATCTCATTCAGTACTAGGGCTCTGTTATCTAGGAGGTGTTGCGCCGCGGCGCGCAGGAATGAGGGCATGCTCAGTTGCGGCTCTACTGTCGCCGGTTGTTCTTCACTCTGGGTTTCCGTAGTAGCGGTGAGTGGGCTATGATATCTGTGCGTAGTTAAGACGATGGATTCGGTTCACTCCACGAGTGATATAGATGAGGTTCCTTCCAGGAGGGGTATGGATGTGGTTCTTTCCACGTGTTATATGGATGACCGTATCCAAGGGCGTCGACGTACTCTGACAGGCAGAGTACAAAAAAAGGGCGCGAAAAAAATTACAGGAAGATCCATTGGTGGATTTTTGGGGAATTAGTTAGCATGACTCTTGGGAAACGCCACACACCTCCGTTTTTGGCAAACGCTAACACTGACCCCGTAACGAGGCCAAAAAGAGGCAGCAAAAAATAGAGAGAGCAAAAAAGAAAGTCAGAAGAAAAAAAGGAAGGGGTCAGCTTTAGCGTTTCCCGAAATGGACGTGTGTGGCTTCCAAGGGTCATGCTAACGCATTCCTGAAGAATCCACACATTCCACCAATGGATTCTCCTGTAATTTGTTTTTATTCGAAAGGCTACAAGTGTTAGCTCTTTGCTGAAGAGCGCACGCACGTCTTCATGAGTTCTTGCGAAGATTTCGCTGTGGTACATCTTAGAAAGGACGGACACTGCTCAAGCAAACAAGGGCTGCTTTTCGATGACCCGACATCACCAACTTCTTGGGACATCAGCGCCTTGCTAAAGGAACTAAAATTAGTATTTCAACTGAACGACAACAAACATCGCAATGTTCCCCTGGAATATTTTAGATGACAGTCATAAAATATTAATTAGAAGTATTTAATCGCTTGGGCGCGTATAGTTTTTATTCCACTGCTCTAGTTGCTTGCATTGAATCCTATGGTCCACATTCACGCAATTATCAATAGCTGCTTTTCTTGACAGAAGATCGTAATGTACTCCAGGACTGTATTTGCCTCGTTATCATAAAACGCAAATCAACTATAATTTATTTTGATTTCCTTGAAATGTTTTAATTCTACGGAATGTCCCAGAAGGTCGGAAATGTAACTTTGAAAAGTGCTGCTCGTGTGATAGCGGCGAGGTTCCTAACATAAAGGTGAACAAAAACTGGGTTGTGTGTATGTTTATACAACCTAGAACTTGGTCTGCCTCAACGGGCGACGAGTCTCCCAGCAGTAAGATGAACAATTTAGCCAGTGCAGTACAACTGGTAGCCTGGGGTCTTTAACGTGCACCACGCAGTAGTGATCATACCTCGGCAAACCTCACTCATGAGGGCCCTCACTCACCCTCACTCACCCTCGTCTTCACAGGTGAGGTGAGGGTGAGTGAGTTTCTGAACCAGGAAAATTCATGAGTGTGAGGGCGAGTGAGGACCGTGAGGGCTGTGAGAGCGGTGAGGGCCGTGAGGGCCGTGAGGGCTGTGAGGGTGGTGAGGGCCGTGAAGGCGGTGAGGGCCGTGAGGGCCGTGAGGGCCGTGAGGGCCGTGAGGGCGGTGAGGGCCGTGAGAGCGGTGTGGGCCATGAGGGCGGTGAGGGCGGAAAGGGGTATGAGGGCCATGAGTGCGTGAGGGGCGTGAGGGCGGTGAGTGGCGTGAGGGCCATGAGTGCGTGAGTGGTGTGAGGGCGGTGAGTGCGTGAGGGGTGTGAGGGCCATGAGTGCGTGAGGGCAGTGAGTGGCATGAGAGGAGTGAGGGCCGTGAGGGCGGTGAGTGCATGAGGTGGTGTGAGGGCCGTGAGGGCGGTGAGTGCGCGAGGCCCTCTTCAGATCGAGCATCTTTCTCAGCAATTTTGGTGTTAATGGCGGGTTGTTCTCTAGCTTTCCCTAGATCGACACGAATTGCTGAGATCGGGTCCGGCTCGAAATAAGCAAGCAACTCGGAGCAATTCGAATACGTTTGAAGCGGCTGCATCTAATCAGGGACGCAAAATTTTCACGTGATACCTCGTGCCGGTGATGATGACACCGAAAGACTTGGTTCTCGTTTGAAATCGATCGTTTTTTTAAAATAAACTGTTTCAGAAAGGTGCATTAGTATTCTTAACGAGATTTAAATGCATAAAAACACGTTTATAACGCGTAATTGTGTCTAAATAGTGCAAGAAAAATAAAATTTTATGATGACGATGGCAAATTGCAGCAATTGGTTGCTGCGTGTGATCGCGGGCGGCCCGTGTTGCTGGTGTTGCGACGTAAAGTTTCTGGGCGAAATTGCCCCATCTGAAGCTGGCCTGAGTGGCGTGAGGGCCATGAGTGGCGTGAGGGCGGTGAGTGGCGTGAGGGCTATAAGTGCGTGAGGGCCGTGAGGGCCGTGAGGGCCGTGAGGGCGGTGAGGACGGTGAGGGCTATGAGTGCGTCAGGGCCGTGAGGGCGGTGAGGGCGGTGAGGGCCGTGAGGGCCGTGAGTGGCGTGAGGGCGGTGAGTGCGTGAGGGCCGTGAGGTTCAGTGAGGGTGAGTGAAGTGCTGAAGGTGAGTGTGACTGTGAGGGTGAGGGTGAGTGAGGGGCTGAAGGTGAGTGTAGCTGTGAGGGTGAGGGTGAGTGAGGGGCTTAGGTGAGTGTGGCTGTGAGGGTGAGGGTGAGTGAGGGGCTTAGGTGAGTGTGGCTGTGAGGGTGAGGGTGAGTGAGGGCGACCTAAAATGCCGACCTCTGGTAGTGATACACGACCGCACGCCGGTACGATGCTCATCCAGATCGAAACGGGCAGAAGTGCGGATTGAACCCAGGACCTAGGTTCTGCAGCGGGAGCTTTCGCTCCACGTGCTCCGAGCCGGCGTGCGCTAGCCCACTCGGCCACCGATCCCCCACATCAAGTTGAAAAACCTGCGAGCAATGCGTTGCCATTCGTCTCGAGTCCCGTGACACAGATCAGCTCTCACTCGCTGTGTGTGTGTGTGTGTGTGTGTGTGTGTGTGTGTGTGTGTGTGTGTGTGTGTGTGTGTGTGTGTGTGTGTGTGTGTGTGTGTGTGTGTGTGTGTGTGTGTGTGTGTGTGTGTGTGTGTGTGTGTGTGTGTGTGTGCGTGTGTGCGCGCTCGCGTGTGTGTGTGTGTGTGTGTTTAAGCATGGGAGTGCTTTTAACGGAACTTTCCGATCCCAAAATTTCATCCGTCCGTCTGCCCGTTCGTCCGTGCATTTCCCGCTAAATTTAGCGGGGAAATTGATGTCACGTGACCTATACTGCAATTTATTTTCCTGCTAAATTTAGCGGAGAAACTGAACTGGTACATAGGTCTCGTGACGTTGCTAAATTACCCAAGCGTCAAGGAGAATGCTGGGATTGTAGGTACACACGCCGAAATAACCCAAATAAGGCGTTGACGAACGGGCGTGCAATATGCCATTTGTTTTAAGCTTTTGCTTTAAAACAGTTACTGCTGCAGACGCCGGCCCGTGCAGCGCGTGTGACTACACTCGCGTCAGGCTCCTTGGTGCTTGAGTAATTTAGCAAAATGTGTATTTTCAGTTACTCCGCTTTATTTAGCAGGAAAGTAAATAGGTATATACGTCAGTTTTTCCCGTCTAAATTTTGCGGGAAGATTGACGTCAAGTGTCCTTCGTACCAAGACAGTTTCTCCGCTAAATCTAACGGGGAAATTGATAAAAATATAGGTTTTTTTCATTCTTCGAAACAATATTTTTAACTCTTTATTTTCTTCTATACAAATGTAAACGGTCGCGCCTTAGATACTGCGTTTTATGCATTATGGAACTTTGAAAATAAAAAGAGAATTTTTTTCCTCAATGTATTTCTTTTTCGTTTTTAGTATTTTCCTGTTTGTTTTCACGCGTCTCCGCCTCCAAATCAACTCTGCGCGTTCGCTGGATTGCGCACACGTATATATATATGCCACGGCCGTTATACAATCACAGACGTGCGGTTGCACGCGCTTGCAAAATCCCGTTTTGTGCAATCTCAAAATATCCGCCAACGACGAAATGTCCTGCCGGTGCTTGGCCAGGGCGGTCACCGCGGGCATCCGGCTAACCGCCATAATCAATGCAGGAAGGTCTTAAATTGCCCGCAAGCATCCGCGCTGAACGGCAAATAATGATTGCGGTGGCGTGCCTCTGGGTCAGACCGTGAAATACCAGGATGTCGAAGCTCGAGACTAGAGTCCAGTGCCTTTAAAGCCGTCGTCCCCGTACAAAAGACACTGTGTTCGCTGTAGACATGGTGACAGAATCGTCTGCTGACACCCTTCGAGATGATGTTTACCTCACACATATGTTTGCTTCGAACATGTATGACCGACGAGACGGGGGAGCTTCATACAAGGAACGAACAGGACAGTGTTTGTATAGACAGTCTTTTTGTATGATGTCTGATAGCAGTGAAACCGCGGTTTGATGACTCATTGACATAGCCATTATACGCTGAGGGCACACTGTAGCTTATATACATCATACAAGAGACAGTCTTGACCATCGTACCGGCGTGTGATCGTGTATCACAACTGCGTGCACGTTAAAGACCCCAGGTTAGTGGTTGTATACTGCAATGGCTAAATTGCTCATCTACAGCTGAGACAGCAGAATCCCACTGAAGCAGACTAACATTCGGCGGTATAAACATACACTACAATAGTCTTGAAGAGACAGTCTGCAAACAGATTCGAACGGGATTCACCACGAGATCCGTGCTTCGAATGCCGGATGGCAGCGAGTTCAAGGAGAAAACTTGGCACGCGGCGTTCGAACCACGGATATTGTGGTGACTGATGTTTGCAGACTGCGTTTTGATATAATGTATAAGCAGTGTGACACCGGCTTTGAAGGACTTCGTTTAATTTTCAACTATGTCGCTGGCACTTTCGTATCAAGCACTTGAGCGGTTGAACACGAACAGCGCTTCCATCTACTGTCCGGCCTAATGTTCCTAGATATTTCTTTTACAAGCAACGACAACCAATACAAATGACAAAGCACTTTCCGCTGGACCAAAATGGCGGCTTTCAGTTCAAATCTCTTCTGTGCGCCGCCATTCGCTTCCTAAATCCTACACCGTCACGCAGACGGCGCTTCAAAGAATGTCGCTACATTTAGGAAACTCTTATCCGGGGTCTTTAGTTCGACCGACTTCTGCAAGCTGACATTGTGATCAACTGGAGCAAATCTGTGTTTAGCATCGATGGCTTGAAGTTTTTGTATAATGACCGATGCGGAAGCTCCATTTTTGAGAACGAGCGTTTAAATAGAATACGTCACCGATGCGTATCGGTGCCGGGCACGAAATGGCAACAAAGGAAAGTACACACGCGCTCGCTCTGTCATCGCACTTCCTTTCGCCCATAGCTTTCATCGATGCCGAAGCTACGCACAGGACGACGTCTACGGGAGAAGCGTCGATGCGAGTGTGATGGCTCTAACGCTTCTTGGTGTACGGAGTGGACGGTGGTTCTTTGAAAAAGTTCGCGATACTCTTGAATGTCTGTGTAGAACTCATTTTCTATCTTTGCTCAGCATCAATATATTTGTTTATTTGCACCGCGAGCTTTTTCTTCAGTCAAACGGCTCTTCGAAGAGTGTCGCTCCTTGCGAATAAATCTGAGTATACGAAACCACGCGAAGACAGCATGCAGCCCGCGGTTGTCGATAATGTGGGCCTCGATCTATACCACCTCGAAGACTAAGGCCTGCTCATGACGTCATCGGTAGTTGACGCCCGACCCGCCACGAGCGGCAGACACGTCACAGCTCGACAAGATATACGCCGAATACGGCAGACGCGTCCGTTTTGGCGACGCCACGCGTGCTCTACACCGTTTCACCTTATGTTGTACCGGAGCGAAGCCTAGAAGCGCGAGCTCATATCTTTGGCAGCTGCCCTTAATGCACTAGAGCTTGTGCCCCCGAGATGTGCCCCTAGAGCACCGTGCCCTAGAGCAAGGAGCTCGTGTTTGTGTATAGCCTTTCCTGCGGTACATGACAATTTCATAGGTAAAACAGAATACATCGTCGCGCTAGTTGTGAAACGCTGCGAGACGCTGCGAGTGGACCCACTTCTGATGACGTTGGAGGGGGGGGGGGGGGGGGGGGAGAAAAGGGTTTTCGTCTTGTAGATGGTATTGGCCCGATACGAGCTTGCGCACTTTTTTGAAAGAGGCCGCTGTTGCGAGGAAGGAGGGCACGCGAGGGTTTTTTCGGTCATTCGCATGGTTTCCGGGTAAGCATGCATAACGTGTGGAATGAATCGTCTCTCAATCGGTGTTACAACTTACAAGCGTTCGACTCCGCCTTTTGCTGCGGTCACCTCACGTTCGAACCGAGGAAAAAGAGAAAGTTGTCGAAGACCAAGACGACATTGTATGCTTCCCCTTCGCCCCAGCGTGCTTTTGACTGTCAACGGAGGGGCTGTTGCTCTCGGCCAGCAGGATAGCGTTCGAGAGACGCGGCTTTTTAATGCTGATATTATAGAGGGGATCCTGTTCCATCGCACACGTCTGACATCCTCTGTTCACGCGCACTAACAAAGCGTTTTAAGTACTAAAAAAAAGAACTAAACTATTTAATAAAACACCGAAAAAAAACCGCAGTAATAATTTCCTTCCCACTTTCTTTTTCACACAAATGTATATTAATGTGGGCGAGCGTTGTGACACAACCAAAACGCGACCTAAAAATATCGGAATTTGTTAGCCCGAGGCGCTGCTCAAGATTTGAGTGCTACTGAGCCCTACAGGTTATACTCGTCCAAGAGCACATGGACCAACATGCGACTTTGACGTCATGTGCCGCTGTAGTGGCGCTATACTGTCGGCAAGACGCATAACGCAGGCTTGTTTGACCTGTACCTCTCAAGTTATGAGCAGCGCCCCTGACGAGAAAAGTCGGATATTTTTAGGTCGCGTTTTCGCTGTGTGTCGCGTTGAGGGTTCTTTCAAACGCTCTATTAATGCCTTTGGAAAGACGCCAAGGGACAATGACAGACGCTGCAGTTTGTACCCGTGGATCCTGCGTGGTGGGACGCTAGCGCGTTGCGCTTCACGTCAGCTCCGAATGGTCGCGTCTCCCGCGGGGAGGCGCCACTTTTGTGGTCGCGTCTCGTGAACGCTCCCTGCGCCCCCATGGCCGGGAGAAACAGGCCTATGCGGAGCGCAAGTTCGTCTGCTTCTTTTTGTTGTTGTGACGTCAGAATGCCGGGCTCTGATTGGCTCTGATTGAAGGATAGTGGTAGACCTCAAGGCTTCGAGGTCTACCCACTATTCTTCAATCAGAGCCAATCAGAGCTTGGCGTTCTGACGTCACAACAACAACTTCTGCAAAAGAAGCAGACGAACTTGCGCCGGGCTCTGATTGGCTCTGATTGAAGGATAGTGGTAGACCTCAAGGCTTCGAGGTCTACCCACTATTCTTCAATCAGAGCCAATCAGAGCTTGGCGTTCTGACGTCACAACAACAACTTCTGCAAAAGAAGCAGACGAACTTGCGCCGGGCTCTGATTGGCTCTGATTGAAGGATAGTGGTAGACCTCAAGGCTTCGAGGTCTACCCACTATTCTTCAATCAGAGCCAATCAGAGCTTGGCGTTCTGACGTCACAACAACAACTTCTGCAAAAGAAGCAGACGAACTTGCGCCGGGCTCTGATTGGCTCTGATTGAAGGATAGTGGTAGACCTCAAGGCTTCGAGGTCTACCCACTATTCTTCAATCAGAGCCAATCAGAGCTTGGCGTTCTGACGTCACAACAACAACTTCTGCAAAAGAAGCAGACGAACTTGCGCCGGGCTCTGATTGGCTCTGATTGAAGGATAGTGGTAGACCTCAAGGCTTCGAGGTCTACCCACTATTCTTCAATCAGAGCCAATCAGAGCTTGGCGTTCTGACGTCACAACAACAACTTCTGCAAAAGAAGCAGACGAACTTGCGCCGGGCTCTGATTGGCTCTGATTGAAGGATAGTGGTAGACCTCAAGGCTTCGAGGTCTACCCACTATTCTTCAATCAGAGCCAATCAGAGCTTGGCGTTCTGACGTCACAACAACAACTTCTGCAAAAGAAGCAGACGAACTTGCGCCGGGCTCTGATTGGCTCTGATTGAAGGATAGTGGTAGACCTCAAGGCTTCGAGGTCTACCCACTATTCTTCAATCAGAGCCAATCAGAGCTTGGCGTTCTGACGTCACAACAACAACTTCTGCAAAAGAAGCAGACGAACTTGCGCCGGGCTCTGATTGGCTCTGATTGAAGGATAGTGGTAGACCTCAAGGCTTCGAGGTCTACCCACTATTCTTCAATCAGAGCCAATCAGAGCTTGGCGTTCTGACGTCACAACAACAACTTCTGCAAAAGAAGCAGACGAACTTGCGCCGGGCTCTGATTGGCTCTGATTGAAGGATAGTGGTAGACCTCAAGGCTTCGAGGTCTACCCACTATTCTTCAATCAGAGCCAATCAGAGCTTGGCGTTCTGACGTCACAACAACAACTTCTGCAAAAGAAGCAGACGAACTTGCGCCGGGCTCTGATTGGCTCTGATTGAAGGATAGTGGTAGACCTCAAGGCTTCGAGGTCTACCCACTATTCTTCAATCAGAGCCAATCAGAGCTTGGCGTTCTGACGTCACAACAACAACTTCTGCAAAAGAAGCAGACGAACTTGCGCCGGGCTCTGATTGGCTCTGATTGAAGGATAGTGGTAGACCTCAAGGCTTCGAGGTCTACCCACTATTCTTCAATCAGAGCCAATCAGAGCTTGGCGTTCTGACGTCACAACAACAACTTCTGCAAAAGAAGCAGACGAACTTGCGCCGGGCTCTGATTGGCTCTGATTGAAGGATAGTGGTAGACCTCAAGGCTTCGAGGTCTACCCACTATTCTTCAATCAGAGCCAATCAGAGCTTGGCGTTCTGACGTCACAACAACAACTTCTGCAAAAGAAGCAGACGAACTTGCGCCGGGCTCTGATTGGCTCTGATTGGAAGGATAGTGGTAGACCTCAAGGCTTCGAGGTCTACCCACTATTCTTCAATCAGAGCCAATCAGAGCTTGGCGTTCTGACGTCACAACAACAACTTCTGCAAAAGAAGCAGACGAACTTGCGCCGGGCTCTGATTGGCTCTGATTGGAAGGATAGTGGTAGACCTCAAGGCTTCGAGGTCTACCCACTATTCTTCAATCAGAGCCAATCAGAGCTTGGCGTTCTGACGTCACAACAACAACTTCTGCAAAAGAAGCAGACGAACTTGCGTCGGGCTCTGATTGGCTCTGATTGAAGGATAGCGGTAGACCTCAAGGCTTCGAGGTCTACCCACTATTCTTCAATCAGAGCCAATCAGAGCTTGGCGTTCTGACGTCACAACAACAACTTCTGTAAAAGAAGCAGACGAACTTACGGTCCGCATTGTGTCTCGCCGCAGCGGTCACCTCTTTGTCCATCCTGCTTTAGGACAAGGGCACGCCGCCGTTGAAGTGAAGGTGACAACGCGTAGATAAACGAGCTAATGATGCGTACAAATAACACTATCTAGCGCAGATCACTTGTTCTAATGAGACGGCGAAGGCCTCGCTCCGGTCGTGGAAGGTCTCCACGCCGAGTCGCTTTCGCACTGCTACCCAACACCACCTATAGAGGACAAGGCCTAGCTGCACCTCTCCCCCCCCCCCCCCCACACGTCATCAAAGGGGGTGCGGGGGGGGGGGGGGAGTCATCGTCGAGCTTCAGCGATTTTGCCGCTTGGAGCGGTTCGGGGGTCCACCAACGATGACGTCATTTGGAGGACTTGTCTTTGACGTGCGTACGGCACGTGATGACGTCTCGGTCAGTCGGACACGAGGATTAGAGCGGCCCCTTATCTTACACGGAAGCCCTTGGCTCACCTGGCGCTTTACATTTTTTTTAATTATGGTCGCGATAAAGCGTACGGAAGGGTGAACGACCTCTCCCTACAAGATCGGCCGTCAAAACAAACAAAAAGAAAAGAATGAAACTTGTGGGGGGCCGTTTATTCGGTCCAGTGCGCCGTGAACCGCAGCGCCGGTATAGTGGCACCAGCGACTGGAGCGAGCGGTGGCTCGACGAGAGAACAAGCAAAACAGGGAATCAGATGATCGGCCGATAAAGGATCGCCGGAACGGTTGACGAGAAAGAAGAAAAGGAAGCACGCGGCGCTCCAACAGGAAGCGAGCATTTTTATCGATATAGATTCGGCGAGGGATCCGAGACCTCCGCGACTGCGAGATTGGTTTGCGTGGCGTGTGCAAAAACTACAAAACAATCGACGCAAAAAAAAAAAAAAGGTTCATTTTGATATGTTGCTTGAGAAACGCGCAAAGCCCTCCGCTTTTTCCATCTTAGCAAAGCAAACGCTGGAGGGAGAGGGGGAAATCATCAGTCGGTGGCGAGGGGGGAGCTTTGAGGGAAGGGCTTGCACGGTGTTTATTAACTTGCAAGACTATCGCAGACAATATAAACTGTAACAGTTCTTGATCCTTTTTTTTTTCTTTTTTGTTTAGCCGCCAATTAAAAAAGAAAATGAAGGAAGTTTCTGGTCTAATCTGTTCGGTGCAGCGCGAAGCTTAGGTCCCATTTTTTTTAACTGCCAAACTGGACGTTGCGACCCATATGTTGTCCGCGGGTGCACTTCCCCACGTGGTTTGTCCAAAGGTAACTCGCTATAAAACACGGTTGCCATAGGTCTTTCAATACCCGCAACACTTTCTTCATGGGTCTTTTTTTTTCCTTTTTTTTTTTCTTTCCTCGCAAAAACGACAACGAGTTCGATGCATCGGCGCTACTTTGGGAGTTGGGACAGAAGAGGAAGTGAACTCGTCGCTCTTGCCCCCCGGTTTCTTGCGTGGAGCCAGCCGGAAGTGCGAGTGGGCGCCGTTTCCGTCGAGAGAAGACGCGAATAACAGCCACCCGCCAATACGAGGAAAGTCAACTGCCCGAGAGGATCTCTTCTTTCCGTTCGTTTCCTCGCTATCCGCCCGTGTCATCGCCGCATAGGCACACTGGCCTATGCCTAGCGAGAAGAACATGTAAGGCCTGCACCTTTGCCCACCAAACGTCATCACTGGATGGATAGATGGATGAGGCTGAACCTTTTGAAACGGGCGGTTCTTGTAGAGCTTCAGCGTGTTTGCCCCTTGGAATCTACTAACGATGACGTCGGGCGATGGCCTTGTCTCTTAGGTTGTATTGCTCTGACGTACGCCGTGTTTTGCGCGCCCGTGCGGGAACATACGCGTCGTTGATGCAAGGAAGTTAGAACGCCGACGACTGAACGCTTCTCTCTGTAAGGGCTTCTCTCTGTAAGGGCTTCTGCAGTCGACGCTGTTTTCAGCGTTCGTGAGAAGCGACGAATATGCATGCGCGCATGCTGGGCTGTGGAGATCGCACGTTGGACTGTGGATTTGTAGACCATGAAATGGTGGATATCTGGCGCGCTTTTAAATACGTCAGAATTTATTTCCCTCGTGCATGCTGCCGTCTTTAGTTTGGACGGTCCTGGCTTGGACTGGTCTGGTTTCACTCGATACGTCCATTTTATTTCTTATGTAAGAGGTAAGTCTTCTCCCACGCTTCCAATGACGCGCTGCATGCTGTTGACGTGCACTCCCATAGCCTTTTTATGGAGCGCCCGGTTGCCGGAAAAAGGCCAGCACCACGCAGCGGCCTCCGGTCTCTCCGCGAAACACAACTGCGTTTGGATGTCTGCATTACCTCTGAGATCATAGTCCACCCCCAGGCGCGGTCAGCGCGGTGAGAGAAAGAGAAAGGAGGCTATGAAAAGAGGCTACCGGCGCACGGAGAAACGCGAGAAGGGCGGAATAGTTTAGTATCGACGCAAAATGTTATCCTTTCCTGAAAAAAAAAAATGACCGTGTTTGTGTTTCCAGATTTTGCCGCTGGGGTATTGTTTGGCGCTTCCTGACAGACCCCCTGCGCGCGCCCTCTTTCCCGATCTTCTTTCCCCTTTACAGCGGCCACGTTCTTTCGCGATTTGACGGGCTTTCTAGAACAAAGGGGGCTATGGCACTGCTCGATGTTCTTCTTTTATATAAAAATTTAAAAAAAAAGGGTGTGAGCACCGTGTTTTCGGTTGACTTGTTTGCGAATTCAGGCAAAGAGGTGTCGGTGCAGCACTGAACATCTTTCTCTTTCGTCTGCACCAGGGGTCTGGGGAGGTTTATGTTTCAGAGCTCGGGTTGGTTCTATCAGGAGCGTGTAACGCGACAAGGCTCGTTCACGCACTTGCGTTTCCTGACGACAGAGTTCTTGGTCTGCCTCAACGGGCGACTTGTTTCCAGCTGTAGATGAGCAATGTAGCCAGTGCAGTACAACCGCTAGCCTGGGGTCTTTAACGTGCACCACGCAGTAGTGATACACGACCGCGCACGCCGGTACGATGCTCATCCAGATCGAAACGGGAAGGGGCGGGAAAATTGTCGTTCTTTTAACATTAACAAAAGATTTTTGAGATAAAAAAAAAAGAAAAAGAATGACGCGCATAAGAACGAGAAATATATGCGGAAATGCCCAAGAGTTCCGTGGTTATCCAATAAATTGCAACAATACATATGTTGTCTCGTTGAAAAAAGTACTAAGAGGTTTTTGTGAGCTCGGTTGTAAGCAGTCGCAAGTGTGCGAACCAGCCTTTAAAAACCGACGTATATACTTCGCGTTCCACTTTTTCTCACTGTCTCATTTTCCACATTCTCACCCAGATTTCAACCCATTGCCTCAAATCGCACTTAATAAGAGGACGGCGCTAAGAGGATTACTTTCTCTGCAGAAAACCGCGGTTGTACCACGTCGGCCTTTGGGCAGACGGCGACTCAATCTAACGCGTGACGGGACCACTCGTACCCATCCATATTTTACTGCGTCTTGTCTTTCTCTTCGTCCCATGCACGCAGGTAGCCGAGAACTTCCCTCAATGGGGTAAAGGGACGAGCTAGTATAGTGGATAAGGTAATTTATTGCAGTAAAGCGCACCCGACCATGCCCCCAAGTGAATGAGGCGTTGTCGTAGCAGTTCATATATATAGGTCCGCTTCTGATCATCTATATTTTATAGGTATCTTTGGTATAATAGACCCTTTTCAAAACACCATCAAGCAACATTGGTGGTCGCCATATCTTGGGCCAGGGGGCGCATGCTACCGCCCGTTACAAAGGGTATAGCCATTAACATCCGTCCATCCAAGCATCGGGCGCGAAACGCTGGATTGTACCCGAGTCTTCTCCAAACGATTTCATGCTTTACGCTGGTGCAGCCCCCTTTAGAGTTAGTTTGTTACTCCGTGAAAAAGGGGTCGGAGGAACAGAGGGAGAAAATATATAAAAGATAAATTTAATTCAATGTTTATTTGATGAAGTAAAGCTACTTAAAATTGAAGAAATTGATAGGATGCTGATATGTGAGCTAGAATTATGATATGTGTGCTCAATTAATAAAGCACTGAACTATGCCCATACACTCATAAATCATAAGAACTTACGGAATTATACTGCCCGATTAAAGCGTATGTACAATAAATGATATAAACGACGATATACTATTTCAGTTCACTCTTGCTGACACACACGTTGAGACGTGTGTCAATGTATATTCACACTTTCCCGCAACTCACTGGTATGTTATATACCGCTGACGTTGCACACTCCACGCATTGCTTAGCGTGTTTCTTCTGACACACTTTACCCTCTCCACGCTATATTCACACATAAACCACAGCGCTGCCTCAACGCTATTAGTCAGAGCTAGACGAAAAAACAACAAAACAAAACTGACCTTGTTGATTTCGCGTTGACTTCTCGCTGTATTAGTGATACAACTCTCACGGTACAGCTTTGCATCAGCTCTATTCCAAGTATTGATTTAGCGCTGGCGAAGTACCGTGAAGCGCTTTGTTTGCCATTCTAGGTTCACGATTGGATGTATGTTGAAACATGGTCACTCCCGTGAGGGATCATGTTCATTTTTCCACCAAGACCACCAAGAGGTTTAGTGTTAACCCCCGGACGAAACAAAATGGCGGTGTGTGCTTAGACGAACGCTTGTGAAATTTAATCGTAATCGCGTCCAGCGTTGCGAGACGTTTCGTTTTCTCTTCATGGCGAGACCCCAGTTTGTGTCTACACGTTAAATGGATAGTACGGGAGTCCGAGCGCTTGTAAAGCTTGTTTCGACTCAGCGCGTCGGTGTACGCTGGAATGATACCTTTACAGGGGCTAATAGTGTAACCAATATGAAAAGTTCCCGAGGAATAAAAAAATATTTATGTCATTAGTGAAATTTAAATTTCGGTATGTGGCGTGGTCTCATCACGCTCTTGCAGTGCTCGGAATTACGCGTTTATCTATTGTGGTGGTCAGGCGTTCCAAGTTTTTCAAATGGTGTTCATAGGATGAAATCTATGGGGCCCGGGAATAAAAAGCGTGCGTTCCTGAGTTTAATTAGTCTTAGTTAAAATTGCATTATTGCCGTTTATAATATACTCCAGGGAATATTTCTACGTATGCCGTTTTTGTACTGGTACGCGTGTTTTACAGAGTTTGACCGAGAATTTCCGAGAGAGGGCGCAAGAGGCCAATGTTGCAAAATGTTGAGGATGTCTATACCCGAGGCTTTCCCCGTGTCTGTCCTAATTGGCTTTAAAATTTCTTTTTGAATTAATGTCGGCCCCTTGTTGGGTAGTTTTACGGCGAAACCAGAAAAATTACTACGTGGCTTGCACGTGACATCATAACTATAATGCGCGAGCTCTCTACACCTCGCTTCAAAGTCGGCCATCGAGAAGCGTAACGCGTATCGCACTCGTGACGTCAATAGTTCCTGCACTGCCAAGGGTACTGTAGTTGCGAGCCTTGTTGTTAGTTTTCATGCCGCAGAAGTAGTGGCTCGAGGAAACCAGGAAGTAAAAGTAACCGGAGGTCCCCACATCCTCAGGTCAAGCTCCTACCTCACGTCTGCAAAGAACGGCGATCTCGATGGTGCAAAATGCACGTTGCATTGCAGAAGCGCCGTTGAGCTGAGACTGTTGCCGATGCCGCAACCAGGACAGCTCGTGGTCGCTGCTTTGAAGCGTTGTTCTGCAAAACGATCGAGCGCTTCGCGCTATAGACGCTTTGCAGCAGCTGTGCATGGACGCCGCCATAACTGACATTCAGTTTTTGTTTTCTCTCAATTTGTTTATTTCATCATTACCATAGCAGGCCAGGTTATTGCCATATTAGCCTCAACTGTGTCCTTTTCTAAAGCATCGGCCTTTGCAGAGGATCGTCAACTACCGTTTCAGTTGCTCGGCATCTCGGTAAGACAAGAGAAGGTCGGCAATGGCGGCTGTAATTTGGCGCGTGGGTAAAGCGTCTATAAATGCATGGCTCAAAACAAGGCGCGCGGGCTAGCTCGTGCTTGTAGCTTTGACTGCATGCAGTCTCAGCTTATGAGCGTTTCCTCCTTCCTCGTATGACGGAACACTTTGGTAATACAAAAACTGGCTGATGTTTGAAGTATACAATATATGAAGAAAACATGTTTCGAAGAGGCCTGAAACGGGTCCGCAAATCCTTCTGACATGACGATGTCGCAGCGAACACTTTTGTATGCCATGTGAAATGACCAGCGTGACTTTAGGCTGTCAGCGACTGCGCACACGAGTAACGCCGGGACGCAGTGCTTAAACTAAATTACATATCATGCACATATACCCCCCCCCCAAAAAAAAAAAAAAATGACGAACAAAATAAGCGAACGAAAACACACACAGAAAAAACACGGAATCTTTCATCCAAATCGGATGGCGAAAAGTCATTTTTTTTCTTGTTGTTGTTGTTTTTCTCGCATTACGTCGTCCATGCACGAAATGTTTGCGTGCCTTGTGCACATGAGCCGTTCTTTAATTTTCTGGTATCTGTGGGTATATAGGGCCAGGTAAATATTCAATTCTGACCCAGAACTCTGTTCCTATGCGTTCGTTTTTTTTTTTTCTTTCTTTTTTTGTCAAATGCGTGTTGTTTTGTATTCAGTGCGGATGTTTGTTTTTTAAGTAACTCGGCAGTACGCCTCGATAGTCGGTGGCTGCATAAGACCCCAGTGGATTCTGCGCCTCGAGCGCGAGCTGTCTGCCTTTGATAATACTTCGTCGCACGCGCGGTCAAAGCACGGCGGAAGGTAAAGAGCGCATCCTCGAAACTTATACTGGGTTCTTACTTCACCGACTCTAGACCAACTCGACTCTGTCACGCCACGTCGGTGGTGCTGCTGTCGGCTCTGAGCATGCGCATGGATGCGACATCTCTCGCAAGGTAGCTGTGAAGCAGCGAAACGGCTCGCGATCCCAACTCTGTGCGTATACCACGTGAAGTAAACGCTGGACCGCCGATCCAAGAGTGGAGTATTTCTTGGCACCCGTATCGCTCCAAATAACGCGATTAAATGTCCTACATAAGAAAAATATATTGACCTTTTTTGTTTGGCAAGAACAAAAAGCGACTCCAGAGATGGAATCACGCTGCGCATAAATCCTACAAAAGACGGCCTGAAGCATATTCTGAGCATGTTTTCTTCATATATATGATGCGTACTTGAAATATGCCTGCAGACAGTTTGTGTATGACCAACTTGACAGGGCCATCATTCAATGATGAAACACGCTTCAGACAGAATGTGCAGACTGTCTTGCATTATAGCGAACCTGTTTATTGCTGGGGTTCCGTGGATTTTGTCATGTGCGCCAACGAAAACTCGCAGCGCCCTCCCTTAGTCGTCGTTCAGCGCTTGCGTGCCTATAGTTTCCTTCCGCTCTCCCGGGGTGGCGGTCCCGTCGCGCGTGTCTACTTTCCGCCGGGGGGCGGTACCGTCGCGCGTGTCTAGGTTCCTCCGGCTTCTCGGGGCGGTGATGGTCGTCCGCGCGAATGTATATATAAAAAACCAGAAAGACAAGTTGCCGTTCTCCATTCTCAATTTCACTTCTCTTGTCGTAATGGGGAGGCCGCGTAGAGTCCGGACATCGTGAAGGGCAACGCGCTTACGAAGAGCAACGGCGGGAACGGCAACGAGGATGTCAGCAGCGGCTGGTGGCAAACACCACCGATGAAGATCGTGCACAAAACGCCAAGCGCATGGGGCAAACCAGACAAGACGACGAACGTTGCGGGGCGGAGAACGCATCACAAAGACGCAGGTACCAAGATGCTAAATTGGACAACTTTTATGAAGCATACGCTACATTCAAAAGAGACTTTCTGGACAGACAGTTTGAGTGTCTGTAGGGTGTGTGATCGGCTGTGGTTCGACAACGACTTAACCAACAACGGCAATGTGCGGGATCCTGCAAAGCGGACTCGTGCGCTGCAAGAGTTGTCGGTGACCGCTTGATCGATGACCACCGATTTAGACAATAAATGTGTTCGTACCTTTGTTCGAAATTCAGTGTCACGTTTCGTGTGCTAAACAGCTTCACTGATCATTCACTTCACCGAGTGGAACGGCTCACGATTTTTTATGCATTAGCTGTGAAGACACGCGGTCTGCAGATGTCGATATGTGTTCCCGGGAAACGGAGTTGTTCCAGACAAACAATGAGGTCAGGCGGTCCCCCCCGCCCCCTTTTTCTTTTTTAACTTTTTGCGCTCCAGCGAAACGCACTAGAACGAATGCGCCGAACGGGAAACCAACAAAGGAAACGCGTGCATCGCTATGCGGAGCTTTCCGGGTGCTCGGGTCGCATAATCTTCCGTCGATGTTACGTGCGGGGCATGGTTAGTCGCGGTCTCGATGCATCGACGTGTGAGCGTCAGTGGTGGTTACGCGCACATCGGAAGGAAAGGAAATGCACGTTGCGGCTCTAACGGCCGTCTCAAGACGGGTCAGGGCAAGTGTGGGTCTTCGGTCTTGCTGCGGTTTGAATAATTTAGCGCCTCACCCGGGAGGCTGCAGCTACAGGGGACGGTGTTGGACACCGCAGTGTGATACGTCGAACGCAGACTTACCGGTTGCGGGTCGTCGATCTTTACAGGGGGATGGCTTTCAGGTTCGTCCGTAATGGTTCACTTACCGGTGGCACGCATGCGGAGTGTTTCTCTAGACCCGGAAGACGTTAGACGAAGCGTGCTAAATGTCCGTATGATTTGTCGAAGCCTGTCTTTCTACCGAGCTAGGGCATGAATAAATGCCCTATTCTATTCTCTCGTTGCAACGGATACAATGAGTAGCTGCAGTATCTCGAGTGCTTGAGGATTGTCGCGCACAACCTGTGGCGAATCAGAACGGCAGGGCGTCCCTTCCGATGCCTGACCTCCATCACGCGCCCGATGCCTTCCGCCGTGCCTTGGCCGCCCGTGCATGTTGGAGGTTCGCGAGACGCCTTCGAAGAACCTGCCTGCCGTTCTAATCCTGTCAGTGACCATACATAGCTTTCACGTGACGTCATCACATCATGCTGGTGGTCATCCCTGCTTGTTCTTGCCGACAAAAAACTAATTCGGTGACGTACAATCTCTGCAGAAGAAGGAGTTGACGTCCATGGAAGCCATGCATACAACAGTATATAGTTCAAACTCAAAGGCCGCCGCCGCCCGCCCTGTACTTCTGCGTGATCGGCGGTATATTTATTTATTTATTTTACCCTCAGGGCGTGAGTATTACAGAGGGGCAAGGGTTTGGGCATGAATTATTGAAAACACAGACACCCACACATGAAAGTACGATCAGTTTAGATTAGAAACAAAAAAAAAAAAACACAAAAAAAAACGATGAAAAGTTTTTTTTAATCTTTTCTTTACATAAATTTGACCATTACACATTAAACAAAAAAGCGTCATGAGGGGGAATCGGAAGACGTTGGTGCGAGCTTATGGGATGCCAACTTTGTGTTGATGGTCGAGTGCAGGTGAGACATAAATGGAAGGTATGATAAGCTTATTACGCCGCTTGCCGTTAATGAAATACATTTCATGAAACAAACTTAGACGGGCTATTTTTCTACGGGTTAATAATTGAGGAAGAGAAAGATTAAATTTCGTTGTGCATACGCTGGATGTTCCATGGTAATTAGAAAACATAAATCTAACGGATCAATTTTGGACAACTTTAATCACACCAGTTAGTATACACTGACCAGGGTCCCAAACAGAAGGCGCATATTCAGGCTATGATTGTACGAGAGTTTTATATAGAATTAGTTTCAAAGATAGGGGTGCTAAATATATTTTCTTTTTTTTTAAAGAAAAGTAAGTGATATCGAATGTTTTGCCCTCCCCACAGGTTTGCGGCTGGTGGCAGCGATCTCGCTCAAGCTGGGCTGCAATGTGGAGCTGTTGGACAAGTGTGGCGCAGACCTGGTCATCTTCGGCACTGGTCCCAAGGTTCCTGAGAACACCAAGGACCTGTTGGCGCAATGCGAGTAAGTTCCTGGTCTGGAGCGGCTGAACACGCGCCGATATGTCATCTTTCTTGTACGTGTCTCTGGCTAAAATCGATGCCACTGCGCATGAGCGCGCGAGTCGTTCGTGACGTCGGGAAGCTCTTCTCGTTCGTTTCTCCCATTCCGGCCGCTGAAGTCGTCGCCGGAACGCAGCCAGCAGCGTTCACGACTCGGGTAAAAAAAAAAATGGCGGTCGGTTTGCGACTGACTCCACGGACCCAGCCGAGCGTTAGGCTTAGGACAGCGGTAGGCGATTTGCCATTTTGTTACTCTGCTTCATTTGAGAGGTTGAACCATATCACTTCAAGGACTGCGCACAATGGTAAGATATCGTGAATGCTGTAAACTGCGCATATAGTATATTTTTGCGATCTGCGGGCAGACTATAGCTGCCGTCGCGACCGCGAGCAGACGAAAGGATTTGGTTCAACGGCGCACAACATAAACGATCGTTCAAGTTCAAGATGTCGGAGACACACCACATACCTTTACGGTCGTTCAGGTACGTTTTACTCTATCTAGTTTCGCAGTTCTTAAAATTCCAACCGGCAAATGTTACCTCGGTCGTCTTGTTTACATCAGTCGTACGCCGGAAACACGAGCCGCCGCGTATTAAACGCTGCAGAATGTTTCACATATTTACTAGAAGATGGCGCCACTGGTCAAACACAATCATCATCATCGTCTACATGGTTGCGCCATTTCTACGATTCGCTAAAATATGTCAACTTTCACGTACGGTTTCCCGGAACGGACCAGCTGCACCGTTCGTGATTTCGGAACCTTTGGCTCGAAAAACGACTCGCTAAAACTCCGTTTTGTGTTGATCGACGCCTGAAACTGCTCCTAAATAACCATTGCCGCCGGTAAGAGCTCTCTTGCGTTGGTACACACTTGTTGTCCTTAATGTCCTCGTTTTTGTGCGCTCCTCTGCAAAGCTAAACCGATTCCGTCGACAGAAATTATATTTTGTTTGAGTTCGTGAGCTTTTCACGAATGTCCGTGGACGTGCACAGGTCCTGTAAAGCGAAAACGCCTGCGTATAGACAATTCTAATAATCGCGTTCTGCGCTCTGCGTTGGCTACTGGGCTGTGAAACGCATTTTGAGCATGCGCAGTAGCTCTTTTCTGCAGAATATCAATCAAACGACTTGCATGCGTCCACAAGACGTTTGCAAGCGGCCTCTTGGTGCTGCCACCTTGCTGCTAGTATGGGTAGATCGTCTGATAGTCAAGCATTGATGATGCATGCCCACGGCCTCAGCAATGCTTGACTATCAGACCATCTACCCACACTAGCGGCAAGATGGCGGCGCCCAGAGGCCGTACTTGCAAACGTCTGTGCGGACCGCAAGTTCGTCTGCTTCCTTTGGGGGGCTATGGTGGCGACAGAACGCTGAGCTCTGATTGGTTCTGAATGAGGGACAGTGGGTAGACCTTAAGGCATCTTGCTTTGAGGAGTACCTTCTATCCTTCAATCAGATCCAATCAGAGGTCGGCGTCGTTCTGACGTCACCACAAATCCTGCACAAGAAGCAGACGACTTGCTCTCCGCATACACCAACACACGGCCCTGACGTCACGCCGCTGAGGTGGCGCTGTTGTTGTTCCGCGGCGCGTGCGCAGACGCTCCCGTTCGTGCGAATCTGGTTTCTACGCACGCGCAGTGCGTGTGTGCAAACGCTGACTTGTTTGTAAACATGTCGGTTGTGATGCCCCTCTTTGGCCCTCGTGACCAGGGTGGAGTTTGCAGCGGGGGTCTGCGCGCGGCAGTTCGCCAACCGGTGCCTGCCGCCCCTGCCCCGGGGCATGGTGGTCGTCATCCTGGAGGGCATCAGCCAGGAGGTGTCCTCGAAGTGCAACGTCACCAACCCGCTCCACAATGGTGAGCCCTCCCTCCCGCGGCCCAACCTCGTCACCAGATGATCAACCATGGGGCCCTAAGAAGGACCCTCGGCGCGACTTTCGCCGCTTGCCGAATGCGATTGGCCAACACCAAGGTCAAGCGTGACGCCAGTCAATCGCGGCGTTCGGAGCTCTGTTCAAATGATCTCACGCTCTGAAGGCGCCACACGTTATTATTCAAATTATAAGCTGTCTGAATTTGACGTTTTCTTTTCTTTTTTTTTTTAAATTCTTCTTTTTGTTAATTGTACACTATAAAATAAAGCATTATTTTATGAGGTGTTCAACACGAGCTAGAACTCTACATAGCAGGCACCAGTGATGGGTCCTGAAGAGCATTCGAAGAACACAATTGCCTCGACATATTTTCTAATGAAATCAAAATTGCCAACTGGCAATGAGTCTATCTGCTTTAGCAGTAGGCTGGTTCATACATTTGTGTCAGTTGCGTTCACAGCAACCGAACTGACGGCAACGACAAAGTCACCGGTACAACTGTTCTCCGTATACATACACAACGTGGCAAGCAATGCAAGATGTAGCTTCGTGAAACAATCACGAGTCACGGTTGTTCCGATGTTTTGGTCGTTTCTGTCGTTTTCGTTGTTGTGGACGCAACCGTCGCAAATGTGTGAACCAGCCATAATTTGTATAGACCATTTTACTGTTTACAAACATGAACTGCCTCCTGCGTCCCCAGCGACTTCCGGTCGCTCCGTCTTTGCAAGCATGTCGAACTTGCTTTGTCACCAGTGCTGGAAAGCAGAAATGCAACACGGATAACAAAGTTGGAGATTTAGCGAGGGCCTTAAGTTGTACGATGTACCGTCCTGGAGGGGACAAGTTGGTTTATAAGAATATTCGAAAAATTTGATCAGATCTTGTATGGTGGGAACAGCACAAAATAACGTGGTTCATTGACTTTTGGGTTATTTTGGCGTTCACCTGGAGAATTGGTGGTTAAATGTTTCAAACAAAAAGCGCCGAAAAAATACAGGGACACAGACAAAGGGAAACAGGACAAGGCGCCTTCTCCTGTTTTTCTTCGTCTGTGTCCCTGTATTTTTTCGGCGCTTCTTGTTTGCAATGAACCAACTGGCCCAAATTTCCACTTTAAATGTTTCATCGATGTTTCAAGCAGTGGTGTTAATGAGATACTGAACCGAAATTAGGATTTCGTAAAATAAGGACACAGAAACATTGAACGGAACGCTACGAACCCCAAAACATCACTCATACATCGAGAGAGAGAGAAATGGTTTATTGAAAGACGAAGATGTTAACCTAGCTGTATGATGCCGGTTTGCTACTTCGTACTGGGGAAAGGGAAGGGGAAATAAAGAATCGAGAGGAAGAAAAGAAGAACAGAAAGAAAGAGTACTCGTGATAACATTCACGCACACATAAATTAACTAAACATAAAAAAAAAAAAAAAAATTAAAAAAAAAAAAATATTGACCTTAAACGCAAAAGTGGAGGAGCGTATGCGTCAATCGCAAGTACAAAAGGAACAGAAGGTGTAAAAAAAAAAAAAAAAAAAAATGATTGGCGTGGTCGGTTCTTTCCTCTTTGTCTCTAAAGTGTCCTGTCCAGCCGGGTTTCTTTTAGATACTTGGTCAGCGCATTTGTTGCAACCTCAGCTTCTCCATAAGTTTGCCAAGGGCCAAGGAGTCGCTGCAGGGATAATGGTTGTCCGGATAGATGCAATGCCTGAGCCATGGTAGCACGTTCCTTCTCGTACAATCTGCATTCGCACAGGAGATGATGTTCGTCCTCAAGTGATGAGCACGGTTGGCAGAGTGGGGATGATGCTCTGCCGATCATGTGAAGATACTTCTTGGTGAAAGCAACACGCAGGCGTATTCGGTGAAGTGTGGACTGCTCACGCCGTCCAAGTCCTCGCGGTACACGAAACTGAAGTTGAGGGTCAATTTCATGGAGCCGCTTGTAGTGATAGTTTGGGCAAGACCAGAGGGAAGAACGGATGGCGCTTCCGATACGATTTGCCAATCGCCTAGCGTCTGCCTTTGAGTATGGAATACGTATGATGGAATCTGATTTTCTTCCGTTTTTGGCAGCAATGTCTGCTGATTCATTTCCGGCGACTCCACAATGGCTTGGTATCCATTGGAAGAGAACTGTGTGTCCAGTCATGATTGTCTCATTGTGAAGGTGCTGTATTTTCCGTACTATTTGGATGTTCGCGCTTTTTACGTTTGGGTTTATCATGCTTTGCAGCGCCGCTCTAGAATCAGTGAATATCGTCCAGCTGGCTGGAACTTGTTCAATTATTAGCCTCAAGGCTTCGCGAATCGCAACTAGCTCTGCAGCTGTGGAGGACGTTGCATGACTAAGCTGTGCCTCAAGTGTGAAGTTCATCGACGGAACAGATATTCCTATGCCTGTGCTGTCTGACGCAGTGGATCCGTCAGTAAAGATATGTCGTCGTTTAGAATGGCGTTCCTGGATTATGGTAAGAGCATGCTGCTTAAGAGTTGTTAGTGCGCATTCTTTTCTTGAGGTAATTCCTGGAACATCAATATAAATTTCAAGGTCCGAGCGTAACCACGGAGGGAATGAAAATGTCTCTAAAGGTTCGAATCCATCAGGAAGCTCACTACTGAGAATGTTCAAAACCTGCGCGAAGCTTGAAGCCTTTCTAGTGCTACCAAGAGTGGCGAGATGATGTGCCTTATGGCGCGTGCTTTGTCGCAGGTGTGTACATAATATTTCCTGTGTCCTAAGAATAGCGATGGAGAACGCTCTGGCTTCTGCAACGCTTCCTGTGTTAGATGTGCAGGAAGGAAGTCCGAGGCATGCGCGAAGGGCCTGAGCTTGCACAGATTCAAGCTGCTTCATGCTAGAACGTGAGATGTTGTACAACACTGGCAGACTATAACGCAAGAGTCCCACGAATAAAGCGTTGTAAAGTCTTTTAAGGGAGGGGACGGAGGAACCCCACCTGGTGCCACTAATAAATTTGAGTATGTGTACTATGGTGACTAATTTTGCTTTCAGACGTTTCACATGAGGAGACCAACTTAGGGATCGATCAATTACTATTCCTAAGAAGGTATGTTTTCGGACGTAAGGGATAGCAAGGCCATCAATATATAGCCGGTACTTGTCCGTGTCGCGCCTCGTAAAGGCCATTGCCGCTGTTTTTTCTGGTGAAACTGTAAGTCCTCGTTCTTTTAGGTAAGAAGATATGATGATAATTGCTTTCTGCAGACGGATACGATTAAAGTGTTGTGAGATGGAGGATGTCCAAATACATATATCATCTGCGTAGAACGATGTTTTTGTAGACTTTGGAATCTTTTGTGCTAGTTTGATAAGACATATGTTGAATAGGACGGGACTTAAGACACCACCCTGAGGGACTCCGCGAGTGACACTGTGCATTGTAGTATTTCCTTCTGTAGTTGACATATAGATAAGGCGGCCATTCAAGTAACTTAATATCCACGCGAGAAGTCGTCCTTTTATACCAATATCACGTACAGCAGCGTGTATTGCCTCGTGCATAACATTGTCAAATGCACCTTTGACGTCAAAGAAGACAGCTGATGTAATTCGTTTTTCTTTTTTGGCTTGCTCGACGGATGAAACAAGATCTATTACACCATCAACGGAATTCCTTCCACGTCGGAAGCCAGACATGCTTTCAGGATAAATGTTCCGTTCCTCTAAGAACCATTCCAAGCGTCCTAGTATCATCCTTTCCATTACTTTACATATGCACGAAGATAGCGCTATCGGGCGGAAAGATGTTATGTCAAGTGGAGACTTTCCCGGCTTCAAAACAGGTATAATTCTCGAAATCTTCCAGCTCTCAGGTACTACTCCAGATTCCCATGATTGGTTATACAAGTTGAGTAGTCTAGACTTTCCTTGTTCACCAAGATGAGCCAAAGCTGCATACCGTATATTATCTGGACCGGGCGATGATGGTCGATTGGATAAATTGAGTGCTTCATTTAACTCACTTAAGCTAAATAATTCATCAAAAAGAGTGCGGTTCTTTGAGTAGACTAAAACCTGGGCATTGTAACTAGTGCCTGTGGAGTTAGATGTCAGTTTCTGACAGTACTCTTCCGCTATTGCGAGCTCTGGCTGACGGAGACTAAGTGCTAGCGCCCGGAAAGGATAGAGTTGCTGAGGAGCTGTTTTCCGACCACGAGCAATTGACCAAATCTTTGTAAGGCGCTTCCGAGGGTCAAGGCTTTCACAAAGCGATTTCCATCGTTTCCACGAAAGTTTTCCAAAATAGCGCTGGATCTTTTTTTGAAGGCGTCGTGCCTGTCGCGTATCATCAACGCTTTTTGTTTTTCTGGCGCGTCGTTCAGACTGGCGACGAAGAGCGCGTAGCCTCTCATAATCTCCGTCGATGGATACTTTTTGATATGGTAGTGTGTACTCTTTCGTGGACATATCATTAGCGTGATTCAAGGCAGCTATGAACTCTTCGTTCGTAGTCGCAGACTGAGATGCAGTCTCCATTATGTTGCTTAATGTTTTCCAGTTAGTTCTTTTGACTGTATTTCGTGGAAGCGCCGAGTGAAACCCGTATATTAGTGTGTATGTGGGAATGTGGTCGCTCCCATGTGTCTCGATGTCAGCAAACCAGACAGGAGTTCGGGCTAATGATGATGAGGACAATGTTATGTCTAAGCAACTGCTTACAGAATTTCCTCTAAAAAAGGTAGGGCTTCCATCATTAAGAACTACTAGATTGTGTTGCTGAGCAATGTCTACAATATCTGTTCCGCGACAGTTAGCTTTCTTGCTACCCCACAAAGGGTGGTGTGCATTGAAGTCTCCAGTCAGTATGTGGGGTGAAGGAGTACTGCTGATGAGTGTGGCAAGCAAGTTTTTGTCGAGAGGCGCCCTTGGTTCTATGTAGGAAGCAATGACTGTGATTGTGGTTTTGTTGCAACGGACTGTTGCAGCAACATATTCATTGGTTCGATTAGGCGGAACACTGTGATTAATGTACGTCAAATCTTTACGTATGGCTAGCATAACTCTGCTTGGGTCTATTCCTCGAGGGGAATGAAATATTTCGTACCCTGAAAGACGCAATGTGTTTGGAACTCGAGACTCGGAAATGGCCATAACTGGAAATCTATACTTATAGGCAAACTGGCGGAAATCTGAAAGGCGGCTGCGGAGGCCCGCAGCGTTCCATTGGAAGATAGTGGCTTTGGCGCGTACTTCTTCTGTTGTTAAATTGAATTAATGTTTTGTAAAAGGATTACCTACTTGCACCAAGAGGTGACAAGAGGCAACGCTATATCGATGATGGCTATGACTGCTTGGCACAATGGAGACTCGATGGAAACAAGGAGGTTGCGTACCAGGGTGGCGATTGTGTAGACAGCGCTCCCTAGGTTTTGAGTTCTCGGTGGTGAGGAGTGCGATATTTCAAACGGATGGCCGTACTTCTGGAAAAGAGCGGCGCCATCAAGCGAGGTCTTTGACGTCATTGTCCTCCTGGAAAATTTGAGAACGAGAGGAAGCGGCCTCGCTTCTCTCCTCCTCGCTTCGGTTCACCAGCTCGACTGGACATAGCGAGGAGGAGAGGGAATAAAAGTCGTGACGTGCCTTCTCTCGTCGGCTTCGTCGGCCGCGTTCAATCGCAGACTCCTTTTCCTAAAATACGGCGACCCGTTAGAGAGATCGCAGTATGAGTGATGTTTTTTGGGTTTTGCAGAGATGGACGGACGGATAGGTGGGACGCCTATCCGTCCAGCCTTGTTTTGTGAGCTCGAAATTTCGGTTCACTAACCCTTTAAGGTGAACTTTGTTCGTTCTTTTTATGAACCGGAAGTTTGCTGGGACGTCAAAGACTGCAGCCCCGCCTAATGGCGTTTGCAAGGAAAATGGTCTATACGGTTTCTTGTAAATAGCGAGTGATTGATTACTTGATTGATGAAATGTTTCCCCTCCCCTCTGACTCCTGCAGAGTTCCTGAAATACGCGAGTTGCATGAACAAGGTGGGCGACGCGTTGCACAAGTGCATGAAAAAGCTCACTCTCAGCCTCGACTACAGCGCCAGCATTGAGCCGCATCTCAGGGTGGGCCGATCCTGCTGGTAAGTGAGCCGGTTACTTGGGGCCTACGGTCAACGGAGATCGCTACAGGAAGCATATAAAAAATGACAGCAAACACATCTTTCATCTATCTTTATTTTTCTTTTTGTTTCAATCATTTTGGCAACGTACTCACTAGTTCATTTAACGAAGACGGTTTCGGTAGGCAGGCTTTTATGTGTCACCGTCGAAAGCTGCTCGTATTCTGGCCGTTCAAATACATGACTCTCATTTACGTCACATAAGCGGCCATTATAGTTATTATTTATGAATGTATTATTTCATAAACTCTACTGTCAATAGTGATGAGCCGACATCGGCTGCAAAACGAGCCGAGTGAAGGAAGTACCGCCTGATACCTGAAAGCTAGCCTTTTCAAAAGTTAGTCAAGCAACCTCATATGTCGGCATTTCTTGGGGCACGAAGCGTCTGATTGGATCCGACGTTCACGTCGAATGCTGACGCGGTCCTCGTGTGCAGTACATGGTCAGCACATGCCGAAACAAGCTCCCGTGAGGAATTAGCATGGCATCGCTCACACGTTCAACCCCACTGTTTAGAAACACTGGAACGGTAAAATTCAACACAAAGCGGTACTAACCTTCAATGTTCCCAGATTTCGTTTAGTAACTTCTCCAAGATAATTAGGCTCTGTTTTTAGATGCCCAAGATATCGACTTTAATAGCAAGCAAATGAAAACTATGATATGACTTTTTATGGTTAAAAAGGAAAGATCAAGGAAGATTCTGGTTAAAAAAGGTAACGCAACCCTTCACCATCATCCACAAGCTCCACTTGACGCATCATCAGTTTCGCCTGTTCAAAATTATTGCATCATCATTAGACGTGGCGCTGCAGGCTTTCGTGTTACGGGCGACTTCTTATTCTGTAATTAGAGCGAGAGCTCATCCGAGCTGGGGTACATTTACAATCTTGTTGAATTACCCGAGACTGGGGCGAGAAACTAGAGCCATCGACAGTGGAAGAGAAAGAAAGAGGTGACGGGAGGACGAAGGCTCCAACTCAGCTAAAATTTATTCAGTAAACCTCTCATATACAGGGAGTTCCCGAGAAAAGAGAACCGTGTTTTTCGGCACGGGTAAATAAACTGTGCATCGCAGGAAGCTCAAACTCCGTGAGAGCGTGACACTCGCGGTTAGCGCCTGTCCTGTTTACTTCTTGTCCTTGTTTCTGTTGCGCTATTTTATATGTTTTACCAGAATGTGACGTTACCCGGATCAAAAGATAATTGAGGAAAACGAAACTTTTCTGTGAGCCGACGTCCACCTAAGCCTAATATCGTCAAAATGAAAACTGACCTTGTTGGCCCTTGTGGGATTAATATTAGTGAAAAAGACTTACCAGCAAGAAACATGTTATTGTTTTCCTTCTTGCTGGCAAGTTTTTATCACGGACATAGATGCTGCAGACGCCCACAGTGTCAGTTCTTGTTTTGACGATATTAGGCTCAGGTGGACATCGGTTCATAAAATATTTTTTCCTCGGTTAAGATTTTATTTAAGTAACGTCATGGTTTTCAAACTTTCGCGTTGTATCCCAACCACGAGTATCATATTCTCGCGGAGTTCGAGCTTTCTGCGGTGCATAGTTTATTTAACAGGACCGAAAAACACGGTTCTCTTTTCTCGGGAACACCCTGTACATCCTACCCCCAAGGTCGTCTTTTTTTGCACTGAAAATGTCTATTAATTTACTCAACTCATACCCTGCAGCAGGGTTTGAGCTGAGTGAATGGAGTGATCTTTTGCATGCAATGGGTGGAGACCTTGGGGGGTAGGATGTATGTAAGAGAAGTTTGCTCGAATAAATTTTATCTGAGTTCAAGACTTCGTCCTGACACACTTTGCTTTCTCTGTCACGATTGCTGTTTCGAGGTTTCTTCAGTCTCAGGAAATTCATCAAGATGGTTGCCTTTCTGCGGGGCCGAGACTGTCCCGAGCGAAAATAAATACCGATATCAACAATCCAACGCGGTCACGATAACCCAGCTCCCAGCCTTGAATATCTGTGTGTATACAGTGAGCTACACTTGCTTCCGCAGCAACTTCGCCGAATACCTGACGTGCTCGGGCGACGCCATGAAGAAGGAGTGCGGCGAAGAGGCCGAGGAGTACCTCAAGAAGCTGCTCACCCGGTCCGCCGGAGACTTCATCGAGATCGCCTGCATCAACCACCGCACCGACTTCGAGTCGTGCAAGTCCTCTGCCAACGTCGTGGACATGTCCACCACCCGAATCACCTCGCTGCTGTCACCCATGGCCAAGCTCGTGTCCGCCGAGGGCTGATGCTGCTGATGCGCTCGTGCGTCCGTATACATGGCTTGCACCAGCTTTATTAGATCAACTCAGTTGCGGAACTGCCCATGGACGCCGCTTCCAAGAGCAGTACCCCTCTTTTCCCCCAAGGTCCACCCCCGTCATTCGACGCGCCATGGTTTCTTGAGGGGAAGGCTACTATGGAAACGACAGGTAAAGGGGTTTCGATGCGCGCTTCACCGTAGCGTCTCCGAAGAACAGTTTTGAAATGCAGCCTCTTGATGGCGCTTCAAACGACGGGTGGCGGACTTGAGGTGGAGAGGAGGGCCCTCCGCAGGAGTTCCACAACTTCGTTGATGTAATAAAGTTGGCTTGCATCGACGCCACAGGAGATTGCGGTGGTCTTGATGTCGAGCGCGTACCGTGCACAGTCCCACGTTTTCCACCAGCGAATCCGTTTCCCTCGGCAAGAACAAGTAGGTACGACCCAGTATGACCAACAGCATGGTGGGATGACGTCACGTGCAAGCCATGTATACGTGCTTGAGAGGACAAATTGAACACCGGCCTTGTGCCGCGTGGGGGGTCACGTGGTTCGAGACCGATGGCTTTATTGGCCCCGCGTTGCTTGTCGACTCGGTTGATGGCCTGTTGGTGGGGGATCTTCAAGCACTCAATTTGGAGTCCAATGTGGAGCGGCTTCTTCCCGAAGTCAGACAAAAAAAAAAAAAAGAAAATGCGTCTGTTCTGGGTAAAATAGATACGAAGTGATATGGCAGCGCTAGCTCCTTCTATAAAGTCTTCCATTCTTTCCATTTTGGCAGGACGAACGTTGGTAAAACCTCCCAATTGCAAGGCCGTAGGGCTGACGTCCCTTAAAGGGGGCTACACGGTGCACAGATTGGACACGAGTTATGCTTTAGCGTTCGGGCGGGACCCGTGTCCAATCGGTGGAAACCCGAGTCCCAGCCGAAAGGTGACGCGGCGCTCGTGTCCAATCCGCACCCTCCTTTACATGACGCTGAAACCAATGGCGTTCTCGTCGTTTGCTTTTCTGGGTATGTATCGTACTCGTCTCGATACGCAAACGGCTGCACCAAAGTTTACCTTTTCTTTTTTTGTACGTTGATGTCAGAAATTTTGCTACGATCCTACGGAACCAATCAGGGAGAGCCAAAAGTTCATCGTCATGGCACCCATCATCTTTGTGCATTTGCCATCATCGACGAATTCGATCAGGTACAGTAAATGCTCCGCAATCCTGCTTTGTTGTTGTTGTTTGTTTTTCTTTTTTTCCCTGTGTTCTGGTTTATCAGGATGTAAGAAACCCACAAAGACAGCGGGCGCCGTGATGATGCACTTTAAGTGCTCCCTGAGTTGCTCCCGCTGCAGTTGGTGTTAAAGTGAAACTAGGTATAAACTTAGAAATGGCCTTAAACTTGACCTCGCCCTGGCAGCACAAATAAAAAAAAGTTCCGTGGACGTTCTAGGGACGCGTTCTAAAGTTCTATGGATGTTCCGCGGACCTTTGTGCCACCAGGGCGGGACACCAGGACGTCAGTGACCGGGCGCGGGTATATACGTGGTCGCGGGGTTGCATGCTTCCGTGGCTTCGGTGTGCGGGGGACTAGAAGGGACGGGGTGACGATAGCTTCCCCCCGTGTAGCCGTGAGTGGGTCTCTACGTCTCGTGCCTCGTGTATCTCTATCGCCATGGTACCAGATCTGTAAGTAAAGCCCCTTCATGTTTCAAAAGTAGCGCAAGGTGCGTTGATGCACGAGGCACGTGCAACCTGCAGCCCTTGAGAAGATCATGGAGGCACAGCGCAGCACTGAGCTAAATTTCAGACGCCATGTTCTTCCCAGGGGTGGCACGCGGCACGTACCTCAAGCAATTCCACAACAATGAATGACGCCACTTTTCCCAGGATAGAGGGGCTCTATCTGTAAGCCGGCGGCAGCGCCACATCGGCAAATACTAGTGAATTGTTTAGAAATTTGATTTCAAGTAAAGCGGAGCGGGTAAAAAGAAAATATTGAAAATATAAGGGGGCCGTGTTTAGTGTGAGATAAAATGCTCAATGTGCCCATTTTTGTTAGCATTTGTCGCATTTTCTAGCTCTGGGTGGCGCTGCTTCCGGAATACCGATTACGCTGCGCTTTATGCAACGTTACTGGAGCAAGCTCAGTTTCACAGCTTCGCCTGCGACGTGGGCTCAGTGGCGGTCACGAGAACTAGCAGCGCTGCAGTCGAGTCTTACTTCCGGGTTCTCTAGCCCGCCAAGCTTTAATAGCAATACTTGAGCTTGGGCGAGTTGGCAATTCATACTAACGCTTCACAGCGCAAGGAAACAGACGCACAAAAAAATAAATTTTAAACATTCTCAAAGAAAAAAACACTCACAGTGCGCTGACTCTGTGGCTTCATCTTCATCATCTTTTTTTGCTATTATACACGTGAAAAAAAAAAAAGAAAGAAAGAAAAGAAAAAGAAAAGGGAGCTCTCAACGCGGTGGTAGACGCGCGAGACAGGGAAGCAAGATCCGACTGCAGCGCCGCTAGTTCTCGTGACCGCCACCTGGGCCACTCGCCTCTGCAGGCGAGAATAGGGAGCTGCGAAACTGAGCTTGCTCCAGTAACGTTGGCTTTATGGGCATGAATCGCGGGACGCCCGTGCGATCGTCCCGCGTTCCCTTCAGACCCACCATAGCTTCAGGTCGTCGGGTAACTGCTGCGAGAGTCGCGCTTCGCCCCCTTTTGTTCCCTAAGGACCGCACAAAGTGCTATTTCTTTTTCTCCCTTCGGCCGCGTGTCGTCGATTTATTTGCTTGCCTTCTTTAAGTGGTAACTCGCTGGTTTTAGAATTATTAAAGCCCATCCACTGGTGTGGTGGAAATATTCCAGTAGCAATTGTTCTCTTGTTCGGAACAGAACAGCAACTGACGCTGTGGGAAGTTGGCGCAGCTAATAAACGTGCCCGTGTTTCTTGCATGCCTCACCAATTCATGTTTACAAACAAACCGGAGCGCCCCTAGCGGACGCCACCGGCGCCGCGCATGCGCGATGGAGTGTGGGCAAGAAGCTCGCCGTCGCCCATAAACAAACCTTTGAAATGCGATGTTGTCAGCGTTGGTGTGTGAGTCCCCCTGCCCTTTTTCGCGTTCGAATTGTTGATTCTGCGTCTTCCTGGGCAATGTCTGACCACTTCAGCGGCCTCAGCGAAGTTACCGAGGCTCTTTACACCGCGAAACTGTGAATAATGTGACATGCGGCGATTCATTTCGCGTGGACGCCGCAGAATGGGCGCTAAAGCTTGATTCGCATGATGAGATTTTGCTCGCAAGTTTCAGTCGCGACGTCACTCGGGCTGCAAAAGCGTGAACCGCAGCTGAGGTAGTCGACGTCGATTCTGAAAATCGCAAGCAGAATCGGATGGACCAAGTGAATCAGGCATAAGAAGTCGGTGATGGCCACTGGTAACAATGATCAACATCTCCTTGCATCTACTGTTTACATCGAGCCTGCTTACCAACCTTAAAACTGAAGTCTTTTTAGGCCCGCACTTACTTCTTATCGCAAGTACCGGGCCAACATTTGGTCTACGGGCCGGTACCGCCTAAAAGAGCAGACGACAAGCAGAAACGTTTGAAAGAGCAGACGACAGTTTGAACGATCAGGCGGCCGTTTGAACTTGAAGACGCACTAAACGTAGCCCGCAGGTGGTCCGTGCTACTTGACGGTTTTCCGGCGTTCATGTTGGAACAAAACAAATAAATCTGATGACCCCAAGTGTCCGTGAATTCAACCCAAAAGTGCTTCCCGCCCAAGCAATCGTGGTACGACGGCGTCTGGTTCTCCTTTTTCACGGCACATATCCCGTTCTCGGACGAACCGAGCACATAAAAACTGACCTTCAAATCTTTCTCGACTTTTTTGGTACAGCCCCTATCATGGCATTTTGACGAGAATGCAGGTTTTTGTCTGGTTCCTTTCAAAACAACGCACGAATACACGTCTCAAATGGGGACATCCGCCCACAGCCCCAGACCGGAAGTGCGCCCGACGCGCCACCACCGCGCCGTGACGTAACAGAGTTGAGTTCGTGTCACCTTACTGTGTAAGAATATCCAGGTAAAACGAACATTTCAGCGTAAGGTTCCTAAATATTTTTTCTGTCACATTTTCTTTTTTAAATTTAACAACAGTAAACAGCGCATTCAAAACGACACAAGTTTGTCGAAACGGTTGTCTGTGTGCAGTTGTCGTGCGGTACTAGCGCTGGGTGTACTATGCAAGGCACCAAATGGCGGAACAAATAAGGATGAATATGAGCGCCACGCGGCGCGCAGCCTGGGAGTTAAGGTCCTCTGGAAACCACTGATCTCTATGACGATTGCTGGATCGCATTTCCCCGCTCCGCGAATGGCCGAATGCACCCACCGGACGGCCATCTTGGAACGCGGAAAATCGACCTTTTGGAGCGTTGCGGAGGCTGGGCGGCAGCGTATTGCACGTTTTTTGCTTGTTCGTCGTCATTCGCCGAAGACTTCTTTTTTTTTTTTTTAATCCTTAATTGTGTAAACGGTGAGAATTGCCTTTGAAAACACGTGAACATTTTTACGAAAGCGGAGCACTGCAGGAAAAAAGGCACAACTCGTCGCACGCAAGTCTCGCCGGTCTCGCGGCGTGATCGAAGCTTCCTTGGCACGTCGAAGTGCTGCGTTTCCGTGCCTTCGCCCGCTTGGACACTTATCAAGAATCGACGCCGTGGAAAAGTTTTGAAGGTGTGTCGCGCGTAGATGTATTCTGGATCGCCCAGCTGTTCCGGCGAGTTGCTATCAATAAGGAAAAAAAAACTGGTTGCTACTAAGCACGATTAACAATGGCTATCTTCCATATCTACTCTAATGGATCACATGACAGCACAAATAGAGCAACGCTGTGGAGGAAGGTAGGTTTACGAATGCAAAAATATAAAACGGCGACATCTATTTTTTTTTTCTTTTAACGCGGCTTATATGTTTGCTTGCAATCTGTCGCCGTCGCCGTACCCCCTTCTTCTGTCGCCAATGGATCAAGCTCGTTTCTGAACCGCGGGTGCCGCAAGTTATAAATACAGTTGTAAGAGTAGAGTAAAACGCTGCTCTATAGGCACATACATCTTCACGCATGTTGCATTCGCGAAACAAATTCACACGGCGTCGATTCTTGATCGGTATCCAAGCGTGCGGAGGCAGAGACGCGCAGCACTACGGCGTGCCAGGAAAGCTCTGATCACGCCGCGAGACCGGCGAAACTTACGGTCGACGAGTTGCGTCTTTTTTTTTTCTGCCGTGCTGCGCTTTCGTAAAACACATGTCCTAGTGTTCTCAAAGGCAATTCTCACCGTTTACACGGGGTTTAAACAAACTTCTTCGCCGTATCACGACGAACGAGCAGGAAACGTGTCTTCAGCAAGCTGCCGCCCTGCCTCCGCGACGCTCCAAAAGGTCGATGTTCCGTGTCCCAAGATGGCCGTCCGGTGGCCGCTATTGCGCTGCAGCGACACAGCGGGGATGCGCGATACAACAGATTGTCAGAGAGATCAGTGGACAACCTATATTCAGTGAGTCTACCTTTTACGCCTGTGGGCAGTACTATCAGGGGGTGCAAAAACGTAATGCTGCGAAACTCCTTTTTTTTTTTTTTTTTGCACTCGCTCAATTAAAGCACTATCCAAAGCGGCAAAAACAGAAGCTACAGTTGGAGAGAAAAAAACAACAGCTGAAAGTGGTCAAGTACAAAGCGATCCTGTTAGCGCAGTGTTGGAAGGGAGGAGAAACCAGGCTTTGAGAGTTTTTGGTAGGTCGTCCCCCGATAACTCCGACAATAGAGAGTTTTAGTAGAGAGTTTTATTAGATCGTTCCCATGACTCCGATAACGATATCCCGATACTTCGCCACCGCCTCCCTTGCGCATGCATAGTATCGTTATCGGGGCTATCGGAGGTATCGGAACGATCTACTAAAACTCTCTAGTAAATCGTTCCCATGACTCCGATAATGATACCCGATAATCCGCCACCGCCTCCCTTGCGCATGCATAGTATCCTTATCGGGGCTATCGGCTCGAGGTATCGGAACGATCTACTAAAACTCTCTAATGATCCCGATAACGATACAGTGCATGCGCAGAGTCATCGGCGGAATATCGGGTATCGTTATTGGAGACATATTCGAACGATCAACTCCCTATTCGTGTTGGGCCCAAATCGGGGCCTCAACCGTCGACTTCTCGAGACGAACTCCGATACTTGGAGGATTTAACCATGAAGGTGGACATAATTGATCCTGGGCGAAAGTCACAAAACTTGGTCGCCAGACATGACATACAATGAGAACGCCGTAAGTGCCGCGCCCATTCCGATAGAAGTCGACTGTGTGGAGGAGGTGTAACCCATCCAGTCGCATGTTCTGCTTGCGACAGAGTGCGTGCTGCAGCAGTCCAAATGCAAGGAACGCCTCAAAAGGAACTCTGGCGTCCGAAGCTTCCTATATATAAGGTTATAGGCACGGCCGGACTGGATTCGCGCAACGTCACCTTTTCCCCCAAGAATGCGCTGCTCAGAAATACAATAGAAGAGGAAGATCAAAGCAAGTTGACCACGCGCTCGTGCGTATACGCTTCACCACCATATCTTCAGTGCTCTTTTTTCGACCCGGGTCAGGAGAAGGCGAACTAGATGGATTTGGCAATCCGACAACGGCTTCGCTACTCGCACTTCCGATCCCGCGTCCGCTCGCTCCGGGAACTCTGCCAGCGCTCGCTTGTGTCCACGAGTTCTTTGTACCGCTGGAAACAGATGACAGACTCTCTACCCGACGGCCTCCGCCGCAGTATCTGCGTCTTGTCTTCGGAATACTTCAGCGGCTGCTCGATCGATCTCTACCTCCACTGGATCTTCACTAAGAACGGCCAGCCGTCGTACAGGGTCAGATGTTCCTTGGACCAGCAGCGCTACTTGGCCGTCAGGGCATCCGTAGGCACCAGCACGCTTCGCACAGACGATGACTTCTGGAGGTGGTCGAGGCTCAACCACGCCAACCTCCTGTCTATCCTGGCGGTCGCCGTGGACGGGGTCAAGGAAAAGGTCTTCGTCATCACCGCTCTGCCCGAAGACGCCTTGGAACGGTTCGTCAGTCAGCTCTCCTGCAAGTTCCTTTGTGTTAAGGAGAGATTTCTGTGGAAGTTCCTGCGGCAGCTCTGTTCCGTTCTGCGGTACATCGAGCTCGAAGGGCTTTCGGTAGAGGACTTTGACGTCTGCAATGTCTACCTGCGCCAGGGCGACATCATGCTCAACAACACCCTGACATGGAAGCAGAAGCCTCGTGGAGCGAGCAGTCTACCTGGGGATCTCTGGAAGCTGCTCTTTGGCAGCGCGTGCTCGCAGTTCCTCGACGAAGACCAGCGCACGTCTTCGTCTGTGGGACTCGTGCTGGCACAGCTGGTGGTTCTGGCCCTTGCCAAGAACTCGGCAGCTGCTGACCAGGGTGGGCAGGCACAGGAACGACACAATTTGCACGGAGTGGAACTGGCCGAAGCGCCCCTGGCGTACAGCGACAAGTTCATCAGGGTACTCGCGGAGCTCCACATAGCGCCGACGCTTTCGCTGGACGTCGCGGAACAAAGAGCCGCTGACATGGTGGCGTCTCTTTTTGGAGAAGATCCGCTTCGGTGCCCTCCGTAACATCGGGCCAGCTCTATGGATCCTGTAAAAGCATGCTGCTCACGAACCTGCGTTTCTTTAGCACGTTATATATACATATATATCGATTTTGTCTACTGATTTGTAAACTGAAGACTGCGGAGTATAGGTGGTGTATGGCACTAACAACAAGCTACGACTACAATTATAATAAAATCATTCGATTCACGGTTGGCGGCGAGATGTTTCGGTGGCTCCCTGAAATTGCTCTTATTTCCGTAAACAAAGCAGGATGAATCATACTCAGGACGTTGTATAGATAGCGTTTGGCCAACCGTGGAAGGTCAGCCACAGCGATGATGCTTTTAGTTGCCAACGTTGCCAGTAGTTGGATGAGAGTTTGGTCGCTCTGGTAGACCTTTGGAAAAGTACTCTAATTTCGGCTTAAATAAAATCCTACTATACTCGTTTTTACTTTAAGTACTGTAGTAGAAAACGTCAGACTCTTCACGGTGCATTACTAATTTTCCCCTTTAACTAAATAATTAAGGCATGTGTAAGTGCATTTAAGACTAAATATATATGCTATCTTATCAAGACAAACACGTTTCAAACGCAAGCATCGCTTCTTCCTCCGACAACCAAATCTTGTAAGAACAACTTCGCGCGGCGCATGAACAATGCGCAAAATTTTCTATTTTCTTGAGATAAAAAAGAATATAGCTTTACTTTTTTTTTTCAGCTAGGATTAATTTCAACTAACGTATGATCAAAAAGTTTTTGTCTTAGCTTGCCGAATTACGCCATGAGAGAAGCTGCGTGACTTAGCTTGTCTTAGCTTTCACAGAAGCAAGGCAACTTTTCTTTTTTAAAGTAATATCCGCGGTCAACTTAAAACGCGTCTATGAAACCCGATTAGGAACCAAGCCGCGGCGAATGACTGTCTAAGAACGCCAGACACCTCTTATAAGCCATCGTAATAACTAATTTTCTGCAGGCTCGTGAAATGCACAAGTGCAAATTCGTCGCTAGATTAGTTTTTGCTCGCGAATGCTCATGTCAACGAACCGTGGCAGAGGTTTGATTACCCCACTTCCGTGCGCAAATCTTGCAAGACTCAGCACTCATACATAACTCAGACACCGACCATTTCCCCTACCATTCTAAAGGATTAGAAAGCTTTCCGGTTTAATACGATGCGTTGTCAACCGACAGCGAAAGAGGCAGTGAAGAAAAGGAACGCCAACACAAGAATTTCGTAATAAATACCCTCTATTAGTTATTATTAGGGCTCCGTATTTTCGGAGTTTATTTTTCGTCAAACTCGGGGGGTGTTTTTCGGAGTTTATTTTTTGCCGAGGATTCGGAGTTTATATTTTTTGATTCCCAAATCTCCGAAATTCGGAGTTTAATTTTGCTGTGTTTCCTATCAAAAATAAGTAAATAAATAATAACCGGATGTAAACGTATGCCAGATAAAAAATGAAACGCGCTTGTATCAATCGAACTATCTTCAGTTGAATTTGGCGTTGGTGTCATTGCCAGTGACAATACTAATTTATCCACGACAACTGTCACACACAAGTGGCGCTTCGATAAACGCCGATACCTTATAATCAATAAACTCCCGAAGGTAGTCGCTAGGAAGCTCGTAGTCATCCCGTCCTATCACAATACAATACAATACAATACGTCAATCTAGCCCGGGGCCGCGCGAGGTGGAGTGGTTAAGGAGGTAATAGAGAGTTTGAACTGCCCCTCTTCCCAATTTTATACAATCCCTATGGTCCATAGCTTTCATTGTTACTAAAACATACCCTTCCCTTTCTCTAAATCACAAATCGCATGGCCCAAACTGGAAACCAAAAGAGTGGCTTTTGTCGTGACCCGAATGTACAACGAACGACCTGTTGCCCTGAATCAACCTTGAAGAGACAAGCGGCAAGACCCCTGTTGACAACGGTCCGAGATTTGAAAGATAATTATGGTGGAATTTTCCCAGGACCATTGACTCTGTGCTAATCAAACAGGCTGTAAAAAAAAAAAAAAGAAACATTGACACATAGATATTCGGAGTTTATCGGATAAATCCGAATTGACCAAAATTTTACCGGCGGGTGTTTTTCGGAGTTTTTTTCGGATTTATCCGAAAACACGGAGCCCTAAATATTATTTACACGACATCGGTAAGTTATGACGCCGATCATAAGTATAGAGAGGTTTAGAATACGGCGGCCCCAACGCGTGGGTGCTTGGGGGGCCCCCATACAGAAAAGAGTAACCCTAGTCCCAGTCTGCGCATGAGCGCGAGCATATAGTTTGAATTGCAGATGACACTTCCGTAAGCTGCGCTCCTGAGTTTTTGGGTTTGCCGGCTTGGAGAGCAGCAAATGGCGTTCTTGCCATGACCTTCCCAGTGTGCTCATACAGCCAGTTCTTGAGCCTTCCTCCAAGGTAAGTTCATACACCTGCCGCTAGGTGCCGTCTTTACGCGAAAAAGATTCTTTACCAGAGATGTCTCTCTCTGTTCATACAGAAAACACAATCCATGTTAAAAGTTCAATTCACGCAAAGACACAATTGGCGTATATATGTCAAGATCGGTTATAACGAAGTCAACGAGAATCGAAAATCACTTCGCTATATCAGGTATTTCGTTATAACCGATTTCGGTTAACGAAGGGAATGGAAAATCGTGATCGCTTCGCTGTATAGACACTGTTTCGTTATAACCGACTTTGTTATAACCGGTCTTGACATACGCTACCAAGCAGAACAATGTGGCGAGCTGACCCACTAACACCATAGGAATATACTAACGGCGCCCCATACCAAGCCCGTGTGGTCAGCCAATACAACCTAGAACAAGGGTCGGCCACCTTTTGCAGCGGCGAGCCGAGTCGTCACGAAGCCGACAAGGAAAGGGCCGGACAACAAGTGGCGAATGGGAAAGGGGGGGGGGGGGGTGCAAGCGACGCCAAGTCGGATGCGTCTGCCGTTTTGTGGTGTTGAGCTTGAGCGTGTTTGCCGCTTGGGGCGGGTAAGGAATCCACTAACGATGACGTCATGAACAGGCCTTGTCTCCTAGGTGGTAATGCTGGTACTCGCGGGCTAAACAGTTCGTTAAACTTTTTTTGCCACCCATGCGCTTGATCGAACCAAACTTGCCGAGCTTTGCAGTGGTTTAAAATAGGTGGTGGGACGCGCCACGAACTCGGCGTGCCACACGTACGGGCACGCGCGCTTGAGCACGTGCACTGCGAGCGCTGCGCGCAATAATAAATGAGTCTTGCTCAAAGCTCTGACGGCGCCTAGACGTCTCGTTCTTGACGGGTCTTCTGGGCCGCAGACAGCGTCCATCCCCGGTCCCACGCGAGTAAGCCGGTATCAACTTATCCCGTGTCATCTTAGGCCCATCCTCACTTTATTAGCAATTAACGTGGCCCCGATCTTCAATTACTACAAGGTTCTTTGTGAGCGAAGTGCACCTCGCGTACGCTGAAAGGCACGTTTCACTGAGCAGCCCGAAGAAGTAGCGCGGCTGAAACTCAAGAAAACGGGGTTCAGCATGCCGAACATTGGAGGAACTTCAACGCCAGGTGGAAGACTGGAGAGAGAGATGACGTCCATGTTCGCCAGATCTGTTTTGTTGGCCTAATATTTGTCATGTCACAAAAAACTAAACATATCTAAAAAAAATTGTATGTCATGTAAAAAAAAAAAAAAAAAAGGCTGCCATTCGGTTGACATTTGTAGTAATAGTGGGCGCGTGAAGTCCGTGCTGCAAAGCGCGAGAGTTTGGCGCTCGCCGGAGACTGACATTTGAGCGCGCTCTTCGTGCACCGAGTTATGGTGGGCTTGAAAGGGAAGGTGTGAGTGTGACGATCGAGCTAGCGAAATTGACTCAGTGATTCAGTATGCGGAGCTCAGTGGGAATATAAAGTGAAAGAAGTGCATCGAGGGGTTTCGCAAGCCCACCATAGCTTAACTAAGTCTTCATTGCATCTAGCTCGATGTGCCGCGCCCAATTAGATTATGACTAACAAGGAAATATTTATTGTGCGGCTCTTCACGATTGTGATCAACAGTCAAGACATTTTCTTTTTCTTTGGTGTTCACAGTGCGACGTAGCGCCGTTGTGGTGCTGTTATACGTGCATATCGATGCTAACTCGGCGTACTGAACATCCTTACCATTTTCTCCCGCTGGAAGAAGCGAGCGATGGCCACACCTCCCGTTCTAGCCCACCATAACCGAGTATTTCTCGGAGAGCGAGCGACTTCTTCGCGCTCGGTGCCGTCACCAAGCCACGTTCACAAACAAGATGGCTGCGCTGACAGAAACGTCTGTCAGTTGTCGTAAAGCCCCTTGATAAAGGCCTATTTCTACAAGTACCGCCAACCATTGTTGTGGAAACGCGCGAGACACGTGCCGCGAGCGCGTGCTCCGCCGCCATTCGCTTCCAAGGGCAGCTCATTTCAGTGCTGCACCGCCATTTGCTTCCAAGGGCCGCTCGAGACATGGGCCTCGTGCACTCGCGCATTTGACGCTACTTGCAAGACACGTAAACAGATCGAGGGGCTTTAAGTTGTCGAGACGAAGGGCGCCCCCTAGCCGCTGCCCCTTTTAAAGGAGCGATGCAACAATTTTTGTACTGTGCACAAATACCGCTTAAATCGGATCCCTAACGTTAATGACCTATGAAACACGCGTTCGTTTTTCACCCCACGCAATAGAAGTCCCAGAAAAAAATTTAAGAAAAGCGAGCGGCGTTCACCCCCTCAACTCGCAGCCAGAACAAGCGGCCACGTGATCTGGAGCCGATTATATGCCGCCAGTGTTGATCATAGCCACGCGCAGGGGTTGGCAAAGCGCAGGACACGCGCTGAGTTCCAGACATTGTTATGGCTCGGCTGTTGTCGTCGTTGCAGCGATTGGACACGGGTCACAACCCGAATGCTTCTCGAGCTAGCAATTGTCACGAGCCCAAGTCGAGTGCCCACGCAATGCTCGGGTCCAATCTATGAACCGCATTCAAATATCGTCACTTGGGTGTACTGGGATCCCCGAGTTACGTCATCAAATTTTGCAAAGGAGAGATTGAATGAAAATGATCGCTTTTGTCCTTGAAATTACACCACAACAAAGGAGTTTCTTGGCCAATGGTGTTGCGTGTGAGTATCCTTGAGTCCGAGGTGTGCCAGTAAGCTAGTGTAGAGAGAAAAACATTCCAATTGAATATCGTTGCACAGCTCCTTTAATGATTCCAGGCTGCTTCTTCTAAATGAACATTCACGGGAAAGGTGACCCATTTCGAGGATCGCTTCTTTGGCCTTCATTGGTATACACTGTCAGAGAAGGATATTTTGTTGAGAAATACCGCGCGCCCAGTTTTCACCACCGCAAAACAAAACAGATTCGCGGGTGTCGATATGCGTCTTTCTCAAGGTGAGGGCGGCCTTTGTTGTTGAGGGGGGGTGCTGTTTATACAGCCGGAACTTAAAAAGGAGCGATGCAACAATTTTTGTACTGTGTACAAATACCGCTTAAAACGGATCTCTAACGTTAATGACCTATGAAACACGCGTTCGTTTTTCACCCCACGCAATAGAAGTCCCAGAAAAAAAATTAAAGAAAAACGAGCAGCGTTCACCCCCTCAACTCGCAGCCAGAACAAGCGGCCACGTGATCTGGAGCCGATTATATGCCGCCAGTGTTGATCATAGCCACGCGCTGGGGTTGGCAAAGCGCAGGACACGCGCTGAGTTCCAGACATTGTTATGGCTCGGCTGTTGTCGTCGTTGCAGCGATTGGACACGGGTCACAACCCGAATGCTTCTCGAGCTAGCAATTGTCACGAGCCCAAGTCGAGTGCCCACGCAATGCTCGGGTCCAATCTATGAACCGCATTCAAATATCGTCACTTGGGTGTACTGCGATCCCCGAGTTACGTCATCAAATTTTGCAAAGGAGAGATTGAATGAAAATGATCGCTTTTGTCCTTGAAATTACACCGTAACAAAGGAGTTTCTTGGCCAATGGCGTTGCGTGTGAGTACCCTTGAGTCCCAGGTGTGCCCGTAAGCCCGTGTAGAGAGAAAAACATTCCAACTGAATATCGTTGCACAGCTCCTTTAAGTTTATTAGTGCTTAATGAAACAATTTGATTTGAAGGCCAAGATAGCAATTAGCGTCCAGAAAAGGTTTGTTCGTGCATCTCGCCTGAAAAAAAATTCACTTATCAAACGGTACAGAAAGTTTGTCGAGATTAGAAGACATTCTGACCGCTATACTTTTTAGAATGCTTAGCCCAGCGAATAAAGACACTTTGAATGGAAAGCCGAAAAATCAGTTAGTGTTGCAGAAAAGGTTTGTTCATGCATCTCGCCTGAAAACGAACTCATCTATCGAACGGTATACGTGCCGATAGCTCAGCGACAGAAATATTCTCGAGATGAGAAGACAGTCGGACCGCTGCCCTTTTTAGAATACTTAGCCTGTAACCCTAGCGAATAAAAATGACTGGAAAGCCGAAACATCAGTTAGCGTTCCGAAAAAGGTTTGTTCGTGCATCTCGCGTGAAAACGAATTGACGTGCTATCTAAAGACCTTTCAATGTTTACAAAGTCACAGTCCAGCGTGCGATCTTCGCAGTCCAGCACGTGCGTATTCGTCGCTTCGGAAAGCGAGCAAACCACGCGCCATACGCACGAACACTCAAAATGGCGCCGGCCACACGCTCTTTTTTTTTTTTTTGAAAGGTCTACTAAACTGTGGGGTGCCGGGATCGGCGCAGCACATCAATGGGTTCCGTCTCGCACTGCAAGACGGAACCATGGAACATCTGAAAAGTTTGACAGTTTCCTGCGTCGACAAGCGGGTTCACAAATGTTGTCTTTCACTTATAGGGAAACTGAAGCGGTTCTCTGTTTGAGGAAATCGTCTTAATTTGGCCTCCAAGATCACGAATATCGAGATCATTTTTCAATTTGGTGCATGGACGCTGCAGAAATTCATTTTTAAAGTATACCGCTGAAGCCCTTTCTTCCCGGGGCGTACTAGTTTTCGGAATTCCTGCTCTCGCGCATCTTCAGCGCCTGACAAAGCTATGCACGCGCACTCATGCTATTTTCAAAAAAAAAAAAAAAGAAATCCAGAAATAGATGTCACGACTGGCGTCAGTGCCGAAAAATATACCTGGCAAGCTTGCAATTGCACGCACTGCCTGTTGTGTCCAAGAGTAGACACACGGAACAACGAGGAAGAAGCATCGGTCAGCTCGATGCTGACCGATGCTTCTTCCTCAGCATCGAGCATCGAGCCAGCATCGAGCTGACCAACGCATCGGTCAGCTCGATGCTGGCTGCCGATACCAGAATTACCCTGATTGTAAATAGTTTTTTCTATGAGCACACTCTCAGAAAAAAAAAGGTGTATTCTTACACCCTTTGTCCCATATAATACACCCCAAAACTTCAGTTCGACGTACAGCCCACTGACGTCGATCTGACGGTACTAACTTTCACAAAAGGCTTGATAGTCGTGGGGTACAACTTATTAAAATAGCTAAGGTACGTGTTACCAACTACAAAAAAAAAAAAAAAAAAAAAATCGGGTTTTCTTGGTTTTACTGCAAAAACTCAGTGTTTGTTTTTTTCTGTGGTCTTTGATGCGTATTTTAGCCATTTACTAAGTTATATCGCACCGTTATCAAGCCCCTCGTAAAGTTTGGGGCCGTCTGTTCGACTGTAGTGCGCTGTACGTCGAATTGAAGTTTTGGGGTGCATTATATGGGACAAAAGGGTGTAAGGTGACACCCTTTTTCTTAGAGTGTACTGAAGGTTTATTAAGGACTACAATTACTCCATGCCCTTAGATACACGACACTGCCCACACGAGCGACACGCGCTTGGCGGCCCAAAGATCGTATGACGTCACGACTGGTTGGAGGTTGTAAATATATCAGCTTGAACTTTTAAATTAAACTAAGAACACGAAGAAAGAAATGACAGGATAGGACACACAGCTGACTACCAACGATGTTTTAGTGCAGACTTCTTCCTTGCGCGTTTGGTCCTTCATCAAGAGTCCCAAGTAGAGCACGATAAACCTATTATATAAATTACCGTATTCCACTAATAGAGATCACTACCGATGTTACACTTATACAAAATATACAAAGTATTTACAGGGAATTCTCTAAAAATTATTGTTTTTTAAACTAACCTGCCACAAGCTCGTGCTGTTGTTGTTTGGGACATGACATTTCGTAGGTATAGGAGGTATTTACTGGACGACATATTTGAGGGCGATGTTTAGAGCGGATGCTCAGAACGAGCTCACATTAATAGCCTGCTAAGACCGGCAACCTTGATGGTGCTAAATGCACGCTCCAAAAGTACTGCGGAAGCTCGACGTCAACACGCGCTCAGCAGCAGCGCACACGGATATGGCCGCCAGTTAAAGGAGCTGTGCAACAATTTTTGTACTTTGCGCAAATACCGCTTAGAACAGATCCCTGACGTTAATGACCTATAAAACGCGCGTTCGTTTTTCACTTCACGCGATAGAAGTCCCAGAAAAAAATTAAAGAAAAACGAGCAGCGTTCACCCCCTCAACTCGCAGCCAGAACAAGCGGCCACGCGATCTGGAGCCGATTATATGCCGCCAATGTTGATCATAGCCACGCGCTGGGGTTGGCAAAGCACAGGACACGCGCTGAGTTCCAGACATTGTTATGGCTCGGCTATTGTCGTCGTTGCAGCGATTGGACGCGGGCGACTACCCGAATCCTTCTCGAGCTAGTAATTATCACGAGCCCAAATCGAGTGCCCACGCAGGGCTCGGGTCCAATCTATGAACCGCATTCAAATATCGTCACTTGGGTGTACTGCGATCCCCACGTTACGTCATCAAATTTTGCAAAGGAGAGATTGAACGAAAATAATGGCTTTTGTTTTTGAAATTTCACCGCAACAAAGGAGTTTCTTGACCAGTGGCGTTCCGTGCGAGTATCCTTGAGTCCCACTAGTGCCAGTAAGCTCGTGTATAGTGAAAAACATACCAACTGAATATCGTTGCACAGCTCCTTTAAAGGAGCGATGCAACAAATTTTCTACTTTGCGCAAATACCGCTTAAAACGGATCCCTAACGTTGATGACCTATGAAACACGCGTTCGTTTTTCACCCCACGCAATAGAAGCCCCCGAAAAAAATTAAAGAAAAACGAGCAGCGTTCACCCCCTCAACTCGCAGCCAGAAAAAGCGGCCACGCGATCTGGAGCCGATTATATGCCGCCAATGTTGATCATAGCCACGCGCTGGGGTTGGCAAAGCGCAGGACACGCGCTGAGTTCCAGACATTGTTATGGCTCGGCTGTTGTCGTCGTTGCAGCGATTGGACACGGGTCACAACCCGAATGCTTCTCGAGATAGCAATTGTCACGAGCCCAAGTCGAGTGCCCACGCAATGCTCGGGTCCAATCTATGAACCGCATTTAAATATCGTCACTTGGGTGTACTGCGATCCCCGAGTTACGTCATCAAATTTTGCAAAGGAGAGATTGAATGAAAATAATCGCTTTTGTCCTTGAAATTACACCACAACAAAGGAGTTTCTTGACCAATGGCGTTGCGTGTGAGTATCCTTGAGTCCCAGGTGTGCCAGTAAGCTCGTGTAGAGAGAAAAACATTTCAATTGAATATCGTTGCACAGCTCCTTTAATGCTCCTTATTGTCTTTCTTTTTTGTGAACAGTGATTGATGGGCTGCTGACGCAACCCTTCGCGTGCTCCTCGATGGCGAGCGCCTCGAGCATTTAGCGTGCATGAGGATTGTTGTTTCTGGCAAGAATGGTGGTGCTGGTTCAAAGCTACACTGCACTGGCATGTCCTCCTATGAGCGGCCAGATGTCCTGCCGCTGTTCACGCTGCATGCTCGCGGGCTCTGTCGTTGATACATCGGCCCGTTTGGCCAATGCAGCATTTCCCGCAAGAAAGGGGAATGTGGTACACCACACCTGTTGTGCATGGCAGAAACTCCGTTTTGTGGGCCGTGTTGCAGGATTTTGTCTTTCTTCTTCGGTTCAATTCCCTGCACATAGAGTAGACTTTGTTAGGCGCGGAGCATATATCTACTTGAACGTCATTTCTTGCGGCAATCTTTTTCAATTTGTGCGTAATCCCATGAATGTAAGGTAGCACCGCAATCTTCCTTCGAGTTTTGTCTGCGTTTCCGTTCTCCTGCCTTGTACGCTTCAAGTTTTTGCAGATGTTCGCACAGATTGATACCATGAGACTAGTTGGATATCCCGAATCTCGTAGGCGGGACATCTGTTTTTCAAAATTTTGCCCTATTTGATGTTCACACGATTTGTGTAGGGCAGAGATTAGAGCCGTGCTTGCGACACTTCTTTTGATGGTTCTTGAGTGTCCAGATGTGAACGGCAGAAACCCTTTTGCTGACCGGAGTTCGTACCTCCAGCACACATGTCCCTGATTGAAAGTCAGAGCGATGTCTACAAATTTTATATTTTTGTCGACTGCTGATTCATAAGTGAAAACTAAGTCAGGGCAACTTTCTTGGAAGCATCCAAGAACCGTATTTCTGTATAACTTTACCTGGCCATCTACCTCCGTAGCATTTAGTATTAAGAAGTCGTCCACATATCGGAAAATCGCCTTGACGCTTGTTCACGTTTCAGGTTGTTTTCGATGATCTTGCCGCATGCCGCCACGTACAAATCACGTAGGTGGGGCACCACCCGAGATCCAATACATACACCGCTTTTATGCACCATTTGTTGGTCTTGATATACTACCACAGTCGCGTTTAGATATATACCTATTAGTTCTAAAAAGGTGTCTACATTTATTCCTGCGGCGTTCTGAAAAGCTCTGGTGCCTTGCTTCTCAATGGCAGAGCGGAGAATCGCCATAAGGTTTGTGTGCGGAATCGAATAGTACATGTCTTGAATGTCTATTGAAAATCCAGATATGACACCGGCTCCATTTCCTTGAATATATGTAATTTATTGTTCCGAATTCTTTATTTTGTATGGATCATCTGATTGTATCAAGGATATGCGATTGGATAGGAACGTCGACAGATGGACTTGCCTGGTCTCTTTTTCCGACACAATGGCCTGAAACGGTTGTAAATTTTCACAAAAAAAAAAAAAAAAAAACTTGCAGTTTTTTTTTTGTTTTTCTTATTTTTGTGCAGAGACTGTTCAGGTCGTTATTATCAAGGAGCTTTAGAACTGCTTGTTCAATATTTTTGTTTCTTTTTGCGTCCACGTCAATGACGTTCTTTGCCATGGCGGCAGAAGCTTTCTCTTTGTATGTGGCTGAATCTAGTTGCTGCGCGCGGAGTCGGAGCGTCGGAGTAAGGAGCAGCAAAGCACTTTGAAAACCGCGAAGTAGTTTTCTAACTAGCTCACTAACACTTTTTTACTGGTTGTGTGCTATAACGGACACGTTTGTATCACTAAAGTAAGCGAGAATGTCATAAGACACGAAAAAAGGCGCGAGTGCTCCGAGAACGAAACCAACCAAATTAAAGAATGGCGGCGACCACGTTAGCGTCCTCTATCCGCCGGTCGGGTAACTACTGAGAGGAAACGTTTCGGTCGCGCCATAGAGTTATTATAATATACGTACATTATAATAACTCTATGGCTCGTGCCAAGCGCGGCAAGGTATTTTTGTCGCGCAGGTGTAGAGCAGTAGAGATTATAAAGAGCCTAGATTCTAGAGAGGATCCATCTCAAACCTTGGGGAGCTTTTGCATTATAGTGGCGAACGCCTCCCGCGCCGATTGGTTGCAAGTGCGCACGCGCTATGTTGTTGCGTGGCAAACGCCTTGTTCACCACCTCGCATCTTGGCAAACGCCTTCTTCACCTCCTCGCAGCTTGGCAGCTTGTATTGCGAACGCGGCTACGCGGCCCGAAAATCACGTGACCCCGATCAAGCAGTTTGGCACTCTCTGTAATAGAGGCTCTCCAGTAGAGCGTAGAGAGCACTAATTACAGAGAATTTCCAACTGCTCAATCGGGGTCACGTGGTTTATGCAACGCATTTTGCAATGCGACCTGCGAGGAGGTGACAAAAGTGTTCATTGTCTGCAAACGTCCCTGCTTTTCCTCCTGCTTTCCTTCACGCCGAGCGAAAACGGAGCGCATGCGCACCTGCGAGCGATTGCCACAAGAGGTGTCCGCCATTAAACTGCAAACGATCCCCATGGTTTGTGATGGAGCCTCTATTCAATCTAGGCTCTCTAGAGTAAGGAGCCTGGTGAGGTGGCGCCATCTACTAGTGGTTTGTGTAGTCACGGCCAGACTTGATTCGCGCTCGCTCGCGAAATCTAGCATAGCGTGAGCCTAGTCCGGCCGTCCCGCTCTGTAGTGACGCAAAAGCATGCATAAACTCTCGAGTTTTCGCTCTAACCCTCTTTTGCCGCTATTCGTTGGCACCGTCTTGACTTCTCACAAACCGCAAAAATGAAGCTCCCGACGTCACACCCAAAGTCGGAATCTGATGTAACGAACGCGCCTCCGGCACCTTCGGCAACAGTCGTTTCCGGCTTTCATGGAATCCAGGGGGCGCCACTTGCCTCAAGCGGACGCAGAAAGTTGTGTGTGGTGTTGATGCCTGATGCCTGACAACCAAAAGCTGTAAGTGCATCGAAACTCCTTATCACTTATTCAAATAACGCTTTAGCAGTCAATTAAAGCTGGCTTAGGACCTCACGGGACGCCCGCCCCATCTGTCTCGGCAGCGATGCTGCACAGCTCGTGTCAGCCGATCGACAGCACACCGAATACAGCGCTCGCACACAAAACGCTTCGGCGTTTTTCCGGTGATCTGTGCTCGCAGATTTAGAGATTACGAGCGGATTTCTATTTTTTTCGGTCCCACGTTTTTATATATTTTGTGGGATACAGTTAATCTCTCGTGCCCGCGTCCTCAAACGACCACGATATCTCCGCGACGAAGGACGCAGAACGGAGCGACTCGAGGGAACATTGTTCGCCGTTTCTTTTTTGTTGTTTGTTTTGTTTTTCGTTCAGACCGCGGACTCTCGGTTTGGTTTGAGACCAGCCACTGCATTATTCGACGCCGAGTCCTACAAAATCTCGGAGGAACGACGTTATATATTAACGACGGCTTTCACACCACATCTACCTCCCACCCGTCGGTTTCTGGACAACGCACAACGCTACGTTCCCGCTGCAATTCGAGCTGTGTCAGCGTCGTCGCTGATAAAGTGGTCGGCATAGACCACTTATGAAATCTCTCGATCGTAGCGCTCTTTCAAACCATTCCGACTAGGATCATAGTTTAGCGCCGCCTCCGCGCGTTGGAAGATGACCCGTCAAGACTCTGTGCATTGTTGAGTCGTCGAGTTACAGCACGTCTGTGCGTGCGTGTGCACGCGTGGGGCTTTGCAACGCCGCTCATTCATCGAAAACTTTTGATTGACGTTCCGGTGGTTCCTTCCTCCACGCCGCCGTGACCACGGTGGGTCAAAAGTTCCCGATAAAATTTTCTTTCTTTTCGTTTGAACTGCGACGTTTCATTACCGATGCAGTGTTCGACAGACGCGGTTTCACGGGCTTTGCCGTCCTAGTTTTTACGACATGATATGCCCACGTCGTTTCGTGCGCTATCCCCAAAGAAAAAAAAACAAAACAAAAACACGTTTGTACCTTGGACATATGTTCACTCCATTGTGCGCGTTATTTATTTATTTTTGCTGCCAGCTGCCGAAGCCAGGCAGCTCAAAGTGTCCGAAGTTTATGTGGCACAAAGGTCTCGATCCCTCGTGAAGACTCTGAACAATATACTCACTGGGCGTCCTTCAGTAACCGTTTTCCGACGATTTTAATAATAAGAATGATACGTTCGCAGTCTTTATAGGCCATAAAGACTGCAAGCAAGGCGATAAAATAACTCGCGATCATTTTTAGTTGGTCCGAGCTGAACCAGTTCTTTTGTTGTTGTTTTTGTTGTTCTGTTTGTAGCGTATTTTGCTCTTTTTTGTTTTCTGCGGAGATCGTGTGTGAGGATGCAACGTGCACTGAACTGTTCTGACTTTTCTCCCGGAACGCGAGTTATCCGATGAGGAATTTGTTTTTTTTATTGCTTACGTTTTGTTTTTGGATTGTTCAGGAAAACAACTTCTGGCGGCGAAAGGTGATGTTTATGCGAGGTCTATCGTGATGGAATGCTATTTCCTGTTTCTTTTCATGTTTTGTTTGTTTTTGTTTTGTTTTTAGTTTTAGCGTGAAGCATAGCGTCATTCGTTGTTCTAGAGTAAAGTAAAGCATAAATACATGAAAAAATATATCCACGCGCGGTCTCTTTGCGCACTCTTTTTTTTTACGTTGTGCGTATATTCGTTACCGAAAATGAACCGTTTTCCGTCGCGGTGAAACGTGCGACTAATGATGAAAAGTGCTCAGTGCCTCTTTTTTGTTGACTATTTCTTACGCTGTTGTGTTTGTCTCTTCGAGAATCTTTTTTTTCTTCTCGAAAACATGGGATGGGGTAGGGGAATTGAGAAAAACCGGTAGGTGGTTGTTTGCCGTTTTCAAGAAGTTGACTATTTTTATTGTTTCTTGTCTGTGTCGTGTAACATATCTCTAATTTGCGCCTTACAACCTTTGCAAACAAGAAAAACGGGAAAAAAAAAACAACAAAAAAACTGTCCTAGATGCATGCAGTTTCGTTGGGAATAGGGTGCAAGTATTCATTTATTCATTATCTTGGCCATCCTCTTTAGTTTCTCCCCCAGTATGATGTAGAACGCGAACTAAATCGCCGAGGTCGACAGCGTCGTTTCATATTTACTGATAGAATAGAATAGAATCACGTGAAATAGTAGATACAAATTGTGCTGATCTACGAAAGGAGGAACTGCTTGCGTCAGTAAAAGATAGAAAAAAGAAAACTAGGCTAGAATAAACAAAACAAACGTTCTGGAGTAAGTATATAGCCATCAGAACACTACACAAAGTACCGATCAGTCGTAAAAATAAAACATTCATATGTGCTAGCAATTCAACAAAAATAAAAAAAAATCACCTCTTTTGTTCTTTCCGCAACAAATTATCAAACTGTAGTCGTATTTCAGATATCGATATCATTACCAAATTATTAGTAATGATATCGATATCCAAATATTGATTGACATTACCAAATTATTGACAAATGATGCGCAGGATGATTATGGTTGTGCAGAAAACCGAGAGAAAAAGAGTTGAGGTCTTACTCCCGGTCCTTGTAAACTTCTCACAGAGGAACTACAGACGCAAGTTGAATGAGTAGGATTGCGATATTGCGTGTGGGAGAAGCTTTCTTATTTGGGAATATTTATATCGAATGGTGGTCGAGATGTTTTGCTCAGGAGGTGCGATCGTCGGAAGGAGCGTCCACGTTCGCCGGGGAAAGCTTTGAAAAAGAAGATATTTAGAATGGATGCTACGGATATAATTTTAATTTCCCTCCACTAGTGCGAATGCCGATTTTTGTCTCGCGACGGAACTCCAGTTTTCTGGCGACCCGAGCAACTTTCTTTCCCAGTATGGCCTGTCCACAAAACGAGTTCTCCTGTGACCAGCTGAAAAGGCCCCCTTCCCCCAGAAAAAAAGATAAATACATAAGGGGGTATTTTGGCGATTTTTTCAACGGCGCGGTGGTGGCGCGTCGGGCGCACTTCCGGTTTCGGGCTGCGGGCGGAAGTCACCATGCAGGACGTGCTTTCCTGTGTTTTGGAAGAAAACAAACAAAAACCTTCCTTCTCGTCAAAACGCCGCGGCTGGGGCTGCTGTACCGAAGGAGTCGGGAAAGGTTTGGAGGTCAGGTTTCTTGTGTTTTACGCCTGCTCTGTTCTTCCGAGAACCTGGACAGGGGCCATGAAAAAGGAAAACCAGACGCCGTCGGACCACGATTGTCTGTGCCGGAAGCACTTTGGGTTGAATTCACGGATACTTGTGGTCGTCAGATTGATTTGTTTTGTTCCAACATGAACGCGGAAAAACCACCAAGTCATACGGACCACCTGCGGACTGCGTTCAGTGCGTCTTCAAGCTCAAACGGCCGCCTGATCGTTCGAACTGTTGTCTGCTCTTTCAAACGTTTCTGCTTGTTGTCGTCTGCTTGTTCAATCGACAGGGGTCCGTAGAACAAGCGCGGACCCGTTAATTGCGATAAGAAGTAAGTGGAGGTTCCAAAGGACTTTTACGTTTGAAGTTTGGTTGGGGTTAGTAGGCTCGGTTCAAACAGTAGAGATGCAAGGGGATGTTGATCTGTTACCAGTGGCCATCACCTACTTGTTATGCCTGATTCACTCGGTTCGATTCTGCTTGCGATTTATCGACATCGACCATCTCAGCTACGGTTCGCACTTTTGCAGCCCAACCGACTTCATGGCTGAAAATAGCGAGCAGAATCTCATCATGCAAAGCAGCCTTTAAAGTCCATTCTGCGACGTCCACGCGGAATGATTCGCCACATGTCGCATTATTCACGCGACGTTAATTTCGCTGAGGCCGCTAAACATTATTCGCGCGAAGTTTTGCGGTGTAACGAGCCTCGTTAATCTCGCTGAGGCCGCTCAAGTAGTCAGACATTGCCAGGAAGACGTAGAATCAACAATTCTAACGCGAAAAAAAAGAAGCACGGGGACACACATCTACGTCGACAACATCGCATTCCAATGGTTTGTTTATGGGCGACGGCGAGCCTCTTGCCCACACTCCATCGCGCATGCGCGGTGCCGGTGGCGTCCGCTAGGGGCGCTCCGGTTTGTTTGGCTAGGTGGCGTAAGCTACCGCCCGATCCAAAGGGCTCAGCCGGATTCATCCATCCATCCATCCAAACATGAGTTGATCTATATTTTTTTAATCACCGACCTTTACCCTTTTTGGTATGCTATTTAGTATCGCGAAATTCGGCATATTTATTGTAAAATAGACAAAAGAAAATGATGCCATAGCCAAGATTCAAATATACCCGGGCTTTTTAGTGCCGTATCGTCAGTGGCAGGCAGGCTCACCAGTCGAGCAGGCAATCTAAAAAAAATGGACTATGTCGAGCATTTGATGTCTACCGCTGCACGGTTACTGTGGCGAGTTTCCGAAGCATTCATTTGACATTGAGAAACTGCTTGTAATCAGTTGTTCCCAACTCCTACAGTCCAAAGAGTGAACCTCTGCCTTCCACTGATATCACGTTTTCGTTGTTGCCACTATAGACTAAGCTTCAAAAATACGACGAGGACCGAAGTTGTAAGTTCAATAACTTGGCGAGAAAGAAAAAATAGTTTCACCTAATATATTTGGGATACTATTGCAGCGATGTGGTGTTGGTGTGTTTAGAAACTTCGGATAAATCGGGGGCCATGAAGAAAACGCCGGAGTACCCGATTAACAAAGTCGAAGATCAGTGCGCTGGTTGGACGTGACTGAAAGTTTACACCGAGACGGCTGTCAGATTCGCTTGAAATAAAGCTGTTGCGCATGCGCAGTGCCGACAGCAGCGCGCCGCCGCCGCAATGACGACTCAGAAAACGACACATGTTGTTTCATTTTGTCCGCTCTTGCGTGTATGCGTTCAGCAAAATCACGTTTTTTTTGTGTTTTGTTTTTTGTGTGTGAGTGTTGGCGCAAGCAGCGTTGGTTTCTCCTCGATCGAGTACGGAAAGGCCCTCCGAGTGATACGCTTTTTCTCTTATGCGATGTCAGTGGGACCAGGTTTTCCACGAAGGCCAAGTGTCTCTCGAGGTCGTCGCGGCGTCTCAAGATGTTCCCGAAGGACCTGTTTTGCCTAGACGTCCTTATCGGGGTCGATGGGTATCCCCCCCCCCCCCCCCCCCCCCCCCTCCCCCCTCTCTTTTCAGCCCTCACTCGCAGACACTACTTCGGTATATCGCTTTCGCTGCACTGCAAAACGATTTTCCATTCGTTTCACTTCCTCTCGCTGCCTGCTCTCTCTTTGAACGTTGTAATCAGGGTGCGCAGACTCTTCCTGTGTCCGTTTTTTGTTTTCTTTTCCGACACCTGCGATGCCCTCGGGGACAACTTTCCGTGGCCATGCTGTGCCCGCGCACTCTTTTTCCCGTTGAAAATTCCACCGAAAGTTGTCCCCTAGTGTGGTCTTGCCTCTGGTCGTTGTCGTTCGTGTGGATTCCATTGGTGTGAGGGCGCTTGATCTTCACCAGGCGCGTGTGTGTGTGTGTGTGTGTGTCTAAAAACCATAGATAAATGAAAGCACGCGATCCACACAGGGAGAATTTGTAGCTCCCTAACTAAATCCGCGCACAAACTGCTCGTATAGCTCATACAAACGACACAGTATGCAGAGTAAACAAAGTAGAAAAAAAAAGTTTTTATCGTTTTATTTGCATGCGTGTGTTCACTGAAAAACTGCCTGTGTTTCTACCTCGGTAACGCTCGGGCGTCTCGTGGGCTTCGAGCATGCACGCGCAGCCAGAAGCATGACGGAAGGCACACATCGGGCATCGGAAAGCGACACCTTGCCGTTTTCATCATTTCGAAAGCCACTCGCGCGTTTGTTTTATGCTTTTTTTTTTCTCATTACAATTAAGTAAGTTGCTTTGTCGTAATGACAATTATAACTTCGTCGTTATTACGGCGATGGAGATATCGCGACCGGCACTCCGTGTCAGGTTCCACGAGTGCTGTTGCAACAAAACCGCTGCTGTTTTTGCGAATAAAAGAAAGAAAGAAAGAAAGAAAAAAAAAGGAAGCATGGTTTTCTGCGTATATGTACGTCACGGTGACGTCACTCTCACGCCAATGCCTGCTGTTATTCGAGATTTCGTGAAAAACGAGAAGCGCGCGCGCGCTTTTTTTTTTTTTTCTTTTTTCTTTTAGTCGATTGGACGAACGTAGATCGCAACGGAAATCGGCGTTATTATCAACTGTTTTTTTAGTTTCTTTTTCTTTTTGCGTCCGGACAAGTTTAAATTTGGTCGACGCCAAACTGGCCGTTGACGCAGTCGTTGGGACTCGATTTGCCGTTCCATATAATCGGTAATACACGTCATTGTTCGTTTCGTGCCAAGAGCAGTATTCTGTATACCACTCATGGTCGTCATGAGCTATAGGACTCTAACCTACAGTTTTTTAAGAAATGGGAGGCGCCTACTTCCCCGCAACACACCCCGGGAGCCTGGGAGAACCAACCGCCGCAATCTGCGGAGGTGGATCGGCGAATGACGAGGTTGGAAATAGTGTTAAACATTTAAACATGCGCACGCGCACACACACACACACGCACAGACGCAGAGAGAGAGAGAGAGAAAGAGTTTGCAGGTGACATTGAGCATGGCGTTTCGCGTGCCAGCGTGTTTTTTTTTTTCTTGAGTTTTTCTTTGTTTTGAGGTTTTTCGAAGATGAGTTGTCACCAGCTCGCCTGTTGTTTGGTATTTCATCGTCGTATCGTTATCGGAGGTACCCGAACGATCTACTAGAATTCTCTAGTTTCCAAAATGGGACATTGACGTTCCCTTCGTGGCCCCCGTTTAATGGAACGCACTTCCAGGCACAAGAAGCTCGGAAACGCGACTACTAACCGAGGTGTGATTGTAGCCGAAGGGAGTGTGCGTTGTAAACGGAGCCCAGTGGGGAGTAATCCATCCCGCCGCGGCGCTGAATGATGGAAGAAATCTGGATACCTAATCCCCTTTTTCGTTCCTGAGAGAAAGAGAGAGAGAGAGAGGTGGTTGTCCGCGCGGCTTGACTTCGGGAGGGCATTGCCCGCGACCGACAAAAGACTCCCGAATGCTCCTTATCGACGGAAGGACGAGGTTGACTTGACGCAGCTTTGTTCAAAAGTCAAAAGGGAAATTCGTTTGCGGGGGCGGCTTTGTTTGGCCAGCAAGAAGTTGGTTGTCTCGTTTGTGTGTCTACGCGAGATAGCCGAACTGCGTTTCTACCAATTTTCCCGTACCGAAAAAACCGAAACTCTCCTGGAACGCTTTCGAAGAGTGAGTAGACGCAAATGCACCTAGCTAGCTTAGCGTCACTCCATTAATCGTTCCAACCAGAGCTCGAGTTGCTCAGGGGCGGATTTAAGGGTGGTGAGGACACTTTCCTTTAAGACCCCATGTGCCGCTTTCTGTTTAGGGGGATAAACAACATTTATTACACTTTTTGCGAAGAAACGCACGTTTAGATTTTTGGTGAAATTGCAAATATTAGGTCAACGAAAAGCAGATAGATGTGGCATCGCCTGGGATTCCTCATTACCACCAGATTTCTCTGCAGGCCCCAAGCCTGACGTCACCGACGTTACCTCCTCACCCTCAATTTGTACCCGCGTAGTTTGATTACTAGCACGAACCTTACAAAAATTATCAATGCGTTTCAATCTATACCCGTTTTCACCCCAAGAAAACAGTAAGTTTTGCGCATTGTTCATACGCCGCGCGAAATAGTTCTCGCCAGATTTGGTTGTCGGAGGCACAGGCGATGCTTTTGGCGTTTGAAACGTGTACTCCTTGATAAGATAACCTGTGTCGACTCTAAAGTGCTAATAAATATATCTTAAATCTCCACCTAAAGGTGAAAATTAGTAATCATCCGCGAGAAGCCGGACTTTTTTTCCTATGCTTCTTGAGGTGAAAACAGGTATAGTTTCTAATGTATTCAAAAAGAATACATTGAAAACTCCATTAAAACTCGTCGGTATAGACGCTTTGCAGCAGCTGTGCATGGACGCCGCCATAACTGACCTTCAGTTTTTGTTTCCTCTTATTTCGTTTATTTCACTTCATCATTACCATAGCAGGCCAGGTTATTGCCACATTAGATTCAACTGGGTCCTTTTCTAAAGCATCGGCCTTTGTAGAGGATCGTCAACTACCGCCTCAGTTGCTCGGCATCTCGGTAAGACAAGAGAAGGTCAGAAATGGCGGCTGTAATTTGGCGCGTGTGTAAAGCGTCTATATATATATATATATATATATATATATATATATGTTTTTTTTTTTTTTTTTTTTGTAACGGGAGCGTGTTGTCAGGAGCTTTACTAGTAAAGTATTTGGTGTTGTTTTGGATGGCGCTTTCGTTTCACGAGCGCGCCAGTTTGGGTACTTTGTGCCCGCTCTTCGCGCTCTCCTTGTCCCGCGGGGACTTCCCTCCGGGTTGTCGTAATCTTTTGTTGTGGATCGGTGCCCTTGACCGGACCGGTCGCCGCCGTTGCGCTTTCCGTGTGTGGCACGCCCGCCGAAAATCCTCCTCTCCCTCGCTGCGGCTCGCAAAATCTTTTATGGCCCGGTTCGCGGCCCTTGGACGCCGACGACGACGGCTGTCAAGTTTGTCGCGCCGCCTTCTCCCAACTTGGCATCTTCCTTCCGCTGGTCGGAAAGGTGTCGGCAAACATCCTCGGCGCTGTCTGCGTCGGCGAAGTGAGCAAACTCTCCCCTAACTTCTTTTTTTTTAGACGTGGTTGGGACGCGAGACGTTGGACGGCAACATTTGGCCATTTCCGGACGTTTCCGTAGGTTTTCCGGTGTTTATATTTGAGATAAATCGACGGGTGTTTTTACGTGTTTATTACTTACTCTTTTTTTTTGTTGAATATCGGTGTATTTCGGTCATTTGTTTGGGATAGACGCTAAGAACGGTGATCATCGGCGACAAAAATTTAATTAGAACGTTGGAGTTCAAGCTTATATAGGCTTATTCACACATTTGCGGGTGTTAACGCCCGGAGAGGCTTAATTCTTCAATAAAAACAGCGCGAAAAGAAAAAAAAAAAGGAGAAGGAAGACGATAGATTAATTAAAGACCTGAACTGGACAGACCAAGTGCTGATTTACAAGGTTTTGCTATGAAGAAAACACAAACCCGCGTAATCCGCGTTTTAACATTCTCCGGACGCGTACGACCGGAGAGGCTTTTTTTAGCCTCTCCGCTCCGTTCTACAAAAAACCGACTCAAAAAAAAAAAAAAATAAATAAAAAAATAAAGAATTGCAGAAAACGGCATTTTTCGGATTTAACCGATTTTGTACTATGACACATACGGATCGGTGCTTTTTCTCTTTTTGGCTTGACCGACATTTATCGGTGTTTTATATTTTTGGCGCCATCGGACATTTATCGTTGTTTTTCGGTTCAAACAGGAAAATCTGCGGCGTAGTCCCTGGCTCTGCACCCAATTGCTGCATTACCCGATAACCGACGAATAAGATGAGCAACGCAATATATTGTCATAAATAGCTTTAAAAAAATCGTTCAGCCTTTCCACTCTCGTGAAGAAGGAAGACCAGAGGAGCTGTACTCGATACACTGTGTGCTTCTTCGTCGTCGTCGTCTGTTTTTCGGGCTGTTTCCTACGATGAATTCCCACCAACGCGCCCAACTATCCATTCTTCTATTATAGCTGGAAAGGTTGGCGCCATCTACGAGCGACGGCGGAAACCACTGGTTGTGTGCTTGCCGCCGTCGCTTATAGATGGCGGTAGCTGTCCAGGTAGGTTTGTGTCGACATACACGGACACGATCCTGGAGAACCTAGCCCTTAACAGCTCCGCTGTAAAAAAAACGCAGTGCGTAACTCAGCATGTTCGCGCTTCGTGATTGGTTCCCCGGTGTTCCGATCGGCAGATGCCGCAGTCTGATTGGCTGCGGGGCGGTAATGAGATGCTCGAGACTCGCAGCGTTTCCTAAAGTGTCGGCGACAATAGTCACTGACAGAATGAGGACGGATTGATTGCGCCAAACTGCGCCGAAGCGAACAAAGCTGCCAACGAATTGGCTTTTGGAAGAGTTTTCGTTTTCGCCTGGCAACTGAGGCGATCCAGTGGGTTTTGGCCATCACAATCCAATCCAGGTTTCCGCCTCCGCGGCATTGTTTCGCGGGTTTCGCACCAATTTTTACCGACATTCCTGACGCAGCGTAGTTTTAACAGTTTTAGTTGCATTTCGAAGCGCACTACTGAGGATTAGCAAGCACGAGTAATTTGCTCTTTCTGCTCGCACAGGAATGTGTTCGCACATGGTTCCCATTTCGTTAGCATGCTCGGTCGGGACTGCTTGGCTACAAATTGTTTCCTTTTTTTTCACGTCAAATGATGTCAATCCTTGATCGTACTACTCGTTAAAATATTTATACTTTAGGGAAAACCCAGAATGCTTTATTAATTATTTGCTCGTTTCACGTGATAATACTTTGTATAGTACCAATTGACCACTCTATCTGGAGCAGGGGTCTTGAAACCCGGGCCAGCGGCGCACTGCTACAAAAGCAAAAATAAAAAAGCATGAAAAAAAAAAGGGGGGGGGGGGAGGGGGGGGGGGGAGGCGGCTTTGCGACGCGCGAAGATACGCGAAGATATAAAAAAGAATGAGAAAATCTGCATCAAAACGCGGGTTCTCTCGCCATAGTATTTGTGGGGCATTGTCATCAGCGGCATCCCTATATTTGTAGTTCCCTGTTTCATGCCTGTGTAACTATGACCTGTGTCATAACTCGCATAATCAAATCTAGCATTCTCAGTCTTTTTCTCTGTGTTAATATATGCACTTTGATTTATGCCAGGTGAGTTCTCTGGGTCACAATTAGTTTGTAATGCCATAATTAGGTGCATTTAACAATAAAGTATACATGTAATCCACCACCTCACATGTTTTTTTTTTTTTTGTTTTTAATTTTTGTATTGAAATGCTTGAATTGTTTATTTATTATTGCCTGATTTATGTAATCTTATCCATTTTCTGACCCCGGAGACTGCTACAGGTCCCCAAACCGGCGCCTTAGCCAAAAGGTAGACACCTAATCTAAAGTTAAATTGGTACTCTACATCGACTTCTCAATGGTTATACAGGGGTGTGACATCTGCGCCAATTGCGCCATTTTGATACAAACCCAATTTTCTCCGCCTAGTTGCGCCAAAAACGCGAAATCGGTCGAAATTGCGCCACACTGCGGCAAAGTAACAAAAAAGAAGAAAGTTTGCGGCGACGTTAGATTTAGCGGGAAACGAGAGCTTGGTTGGCAACATTCAATCTCCTCGTAGTAAAGTACACGGCGCGGGTACAGGGTGGCGCAAGCAACCGCCGGATTCGAAGATTTCAGCTGTAGTACCCTTTTCTACCTATGATACGTGGTCTTTTCCCGATTTTCCTACTATTTATCGCTGTCATTTGTGACTGCATGCTAACGGTGCGCTGTCACGCGGTCTCGCTGTCTGGCCGCGGGAGGTACGAAGCACAGGCTATCTAGATGAGCAAGTATTTCTTTCGTTTTCAGAGTAAACCTTTTCTTAAAAGTGCTATTGAGCGCCTCCATTGTGTAATTGTTCATTCGTGTCCGTAATCTCGTAAAAAAAAAATAGACGTCGCCGTGAGTATCACACACGTGCTTCCAGTGCGTGAGCAATCGAATGAATCGGTCACACAGGTATTTAGCGCGCATGTGGTGCTCATAGGTTTTCTACGAATTCACTATTTACCTTGTGACTCACTTTTGTGGGGAGTTTTTTTTCTATCTGCACGTGCTTTCTACGAGCGTCCGATCGGCGTCTGTTTGTAGTAAACCGTGCTTCCTTGTTCATGCTCTTGAATCACCGCTTTAAAAAGTTTTGCACTACAATTGCGCTTTGGCACCAGTTCGTATAAGCTTGAGGTATCTGATGCCCACCGGAATTTGCAGCAAGCCTGTTTTTTTTGTCCTCATCTATGTGCATAAAACTCGCGTTTGCCTTTTGCGTTTATTTATTTTATCGGCGCTGATGACTTATTGGAACCAGGGTGGACAAAATAACGATTAAAAAAAGAAAAATCTGATTTATGTGATTTATATCAGATGTTTTATTATTTAAATATATGATAAGCTGCTCTAACATTTTCTGCTCCTAATCTGCTCCAAACTGTATAGACTTTTGTGCTGCGAAGTTGCTCCAAAATGCATAAACTGCTGCTCCAAAACAAGAATCTTGTGCTCCTAAGCTGCTCCAAAATCCAGATTTTTCTGCTCCAAAAATTGCTCCAAAACCTGTTTCACCTGTCTCACCCCTGGTTATAGTTTACATCAATCCTGCTAATCTATGTCTTCTGACACTAATGAAAAGAAAACACGAATCTGACAGAGCTTTACGGGAGTCGAAGGGCGATGCAACCATTTTTGTACTTTGCGCAAATACCGCTTAAAACGGATCCCTGACGTTAATGACCTATGAAACACGCGTTCGTTTTTCACCCCACGCAATAAAAGTCCCCCCCCCCCCCCCAAAAAAAAAAAAAAAAAAAAAATTAAGGAACAACGAGCAGCGTTCGCCCCCTCAACTCGCAGCCAGAACAAGCTGCCACGTGATCTGGAGCCGATTATATGCCGCCAATGTTGATCACAGCCACGCGCCGGGGTTGGCAAAGCACAGGACACGCGCTGAGTTCCAGACATTGTTATGGCTCGGCTATTGTCGTCGTTGCAGCGATTGGACACGGGTCACTACCCGAATGCTTCTCGAGCTAGCAATTATCACGAGCCCAAGTCGAGTGCTCACGCAATGCTCGGGTCCAATCTATGAACCGCATTCAAATATCGTCACTTGGGTGTACTGCGATCCCCACGTTACGTCATCAAATTTTGCAAAGGAGAGATTGAATGGAAATGATCGCTCTTGTCCTTGAAATTAGACCGCAACAAAGGAGTTTCTTGGCCAGTAACGTTGCGTGCGAGTATCCTTGAGTCCCAGGTGTGCCAGTAAGCTCGTGTCAAGTGAAAAACATTCCAATTGAATATCGTTGCACAGCTCCTTTAAAGGTGGAGTTTAAATTAAGAGTTTAGGTCACCTGTCACCAACTATAGTACTGTATGACTGCTAACTTGGTTTTTTTTATTGGGCATCACGTAACTGATCGCATGCAATGCATGCCGGCATCGCGAATAGGAAACCGCACCGAATTGCTCCAAACTTACGTATGTGCTGCTCCAATGCTGCTCCAAAAAGAGATTTTTTTTTTTTTATTTTTTTTCTAAGACTTTGCTTTATATCGTGATTTTTTTTCTGTTCCAAAAATTGCTCCGAACTCAAAGCTGGCTGGACCACCACATGACCACCACTGATGTGCGATAGATTCTTCCGGCCGTTCGAAAGAGGCGCCGATCGCAATTCTTTTATTCTGACTATAGACCGATTTCACAAGGGCGCCGCCATCTTGAATTGTCGTCACTTATGGGGGAAAACTTCGTTCTGCCGTCGCCACGACAATAAAAAGACATTGAGAATATAAGCGTGACCGTCGTACATTCTCGTTTTGCCTCCCCTCTATGTATTTTTTTTTTTTGAACTATTTGCAGGTTGAAACGTTTTATTATTTTTCCGTCGTCCATACCGGATACAGGCTGGGGCGAGAGTATACACGAAAAAGGCCTATAGCTTTATTACATTTGGGTCAAGCTAATTGTAACTGCGACTATAGATAGATAAATATCACAGTTCAGCTCGTGGGACTCGCCTAATGTTACTTCTAGAGCTCTGGTTGGACGCGAAGCGTCTCCGTGTGGACAGCCAGACAAAGGTGCGTCGCGAACCGCGTCCGTCGCCGCCGCGCGTCGGACGCGTCTTGTCGCGTTGGCGCACGTGGCCCGCGAATGACGTCATCATTGGTGGACCTCCGACGTGCTCTAATCGCCAAGAAAGCTGATGCTGGTTTGTATATCGGTCGGACGCGGTGAGACGCGTCTTGTCGCGTTGGCGTCGGGTCGTCGCAGCCACAAAAGGCACCCATCGACTCGAATCGGCGCGCGCCGGCCATCGGAGTCCTGCTGGTGAACAAAAGGGGCGCCACGCGATGGCGCGCTCCTCCTGGGCGACGCTTGACCGCGTGAATGCCCTCTGTCAGAGGCCCGCTGAAAAAAAGATTCGGCGGTGTGGCGACGACCGGTTCATGTCTGGAAGGACGTCGTTTTCGAATATCGCTTGGACCTTGTCACAAAAGATAGACGAAAATTGGCGGTTGTAATTTTCGCTCCAAGACAGCGTGCCTGAAAATGTTCCGTACGCCTTATTTTACGGTTTACCCCCGGAGGCAATATGCATGGGCATTTTTCTGCGTCTGCCGTCCCCATTGCGTTCTAGTACAGGGGTGGCCAAGCTGCGACTTTTCGTATGTTAAAGTGCGGTCGCGGCTCCCTTGTAAACCTGCCCCTGCCCCCCCCCCCCCCCCCCCTCCAACCCCTCTCTCTCTCTCGCCTCCCTCCCGGTTACACGAGCACTTCCCCGAAAATAGAAATGGAACGCGTTTTATATCGAAAAGACAGGTTGCGGTTGGGTAGTCTTTTGTCACTGCTACCTTACGTACGGTGGGACTGCTTTTGACTCGAATAGATTGAAAGTAGTTCAAGTCTTGTTTATTGATCTGGACAAAAGTTTACCCTCCTCCTTTTTCTGCCTTTCCTCTTTGAGGCGGCTCTTGGAAGTTTCGTGGTTTTGTTTGCGGCTCTTGGGCCGGGTCAGCCTGGCCACCCCTGTTCTAGTATCTCTCAGTGTGTCAAGTAGTCCGAAGTGTGGGACCTCAACTTTGCACTCCATTCCTAGTTCGGACCACAGCCGTTGAAAAGGCCACACCAAAGGAGCACGAAGGACTTTTCAAGCTCGTATTGTCCGCGACAGTACCCATGGAAGATAATATATATATTTTTAATTTAATAAACTGGCTGTTCTATGCCCAGAGCAACCGTGCATTTCATAAGACAGAAGCTTGGGCGAGTTGGTGATAAGAGCGCTGTTGTACTAATACGAACCTACATTAGGGAGTTTTAGAATAACGTACACAATTTTAGCGCACGCTAGCGCTAGATTTAGCGCTTGTATTAGCGCACGCTACGCAAGAGAGTTTTAGAATAGCGTTTCTCCGTCGCGACGCAAAAGCCCTATCAGCTCGCGCTTGCGACGCCACCAAGATACAGTAATAATTTTTATTTCACACAAAAAAGGCTGTAACTTTAGAAAAAACAAAACAAGTTTTTTGGTTAAAAGTTTTATTTTAGATTTGTTTAGACGTGAGAATGCGACGCGAGCGGTTGACCGGTCGTGTCCGCTTGCGTCGCCTCGGCAAGAGAGGTGTCGTGTACTAATTTGGCAACCTTCGCACATCGCACCTTCGCCGCGAAATGTTCGCGCGTCGCAAGGATCAAGTTGCCGGTGATCGTTGCCAAACCGCGTACAATGTCGTCCCGTATTGAAAATCGCAGTCGCGAGGATGCCGCCGACGTCGCACTCACGACGCCGCCAAAGCAGCCGCCGACATTTCAAATTCAAATGTGTTTATTTCCACCTTGTAAAAAATGCAGATGGAAGGGCTGTGGAAAAAAAGCTGCGCTTAGCAGCTTTACGTGCCCACAGTCCCTGTATTAATGGCAACTAAGCAGCACTACGGTGGGAAGAATGAACATGCATAAAAAGGATAATGACAACGAAAACGCCAAACGCATACAAAACAAAAATCATACCCCCATGGTTACAGACATTGCACGGAGTTCACTGTACTTACAGGCGGAATCCTGGAAGCCGCCATTTTTTTAACTCCGCTCGTCTTGGCTTTAGCCAACTTCTCATCACGAATCCTCCTTGGAGTAGTGCAAAGACTCTTTGAAAACTCACGTTATTTCCGAAAAATAGCGCACGCTAAAATTGCGCACGCAAAGCGCAAAACATGCTTAGCGTTCGGCGCATGCGCAGTGGCGACGACGCTATTCTTTGCGTACGCAAAGCTTTAGCGTGCGCTATTCTAAAAATCCCTATTTATGCCACGAAGTGATAGCGGGAGACCTTGCATATTTAAAAGTGTCCCGGAGCGATTCATGGCGCCGTGCTGTCGTCTGGATTGGATGCTGCGACTGTTCCGACGCTTCCGCGTGGTACACGTTTGGGAGAAAAACAAAAATGCGGAAATTTGACGAAGCTTGTCGAAGGAAGCGGCGAACAGTAATTCGAGGCTGCACCCACGTCCTTTTGCGCGGCTTCTGCGCTTCGTATCAGCGTAGCTTAGCAAAGAGCAGGAACGCTACGGCCCCCTGGAGCCAATAGGGAGTTTTCGTAGATCGTGTTTGTTATCCCGCAACACTTTCCGCTACCCGCTACGCTAGCCGGAACTCTACAGTCAAGGCCATTGGCGCGCAGGCGCAGTAGCGGCTTCTACTTTGCGGGTGGCCATAGCCATAGCTTAGCGGAGGGGTAAACGCGATCTACGAAAACTCCCTAATGAGAGCGACGGAGCTGAGCACGTGACTGCTCTAGCTCGTCGTGCTACATGGGCAGCAGTAGGTGACCGCCAAAATTTCACGATAGGCGGCGCAAGCTACCGCCCTTTACAGGGTGCAACATCCGTCCGTCCGTTCATTGGGCGTCGCTTCCTGCGCGAACGGTGTGATTGTATCCGATTTCACCCCGAATGCTCACGCATCACTCGTGTCCGGTGCGTGCTCCGAATGGATTCCCAGAATATGGCGGCCTCGGAGCAGCTACTGGGAAACGCTAACTGGAGGGCGCGTACATCTGGAAAGGGTCCATTTTATGGTCGGTTGTCACGTGCCTCACTCTGACGCGCCGATGGGCTCCCTGGGAACCATGTAGCTTTCGCCGTTCTCCAAATTAAGGCTGGTTCACACACGTGTGACCACTTACGACCGTGGCTGCGTTCCAAAATTTACTCGATCCGACTCCGGAGTAAAGGTTTCGTACCGTGGCGTTTCAAAACTTACTCGAGCTTACTCGATGACGTCAGAACTCGCGTTCCAGAAGCGGGTTGTTTACTCCGGAGTAATTACCCACGTTACCCTCCTCGATTGGGGGCTAACGCCGGATCAAATCGAGTAAATACGTCATGTGATCTGTTCGTCGTCTGCTTCCTGCGCCGACAGCCGTCAAAGCTCGCTTGCTCCGTTGGCTTTTGCGGCAGACGTTCGAAATAACAAAGAATGAGGTGCAGCCATTTATGTGTGGTTATTCCAACTTGCTGTTTTCAACGCAGGAATGTATTCAGACCGTGTACCTTCCCTCAGGAAGATATACTTGTTATTGTCAGAGTGTGAGCGTAAACAGGAGCTTCTCCGCATCCTCGTCCTCAGAATTGGAGGGAACTCCGTATTCTTACGTTAAAGGATGAAAATGTTCGCACGCAGTACATAGTGTGGAAGTTTTTGGGGTTTTTTTTTTTCTCCCCAGAGTGTGTGTAATGAGAGGATTACGCTTGTAAAGCAGTGAAGGCATCGAAGATTTAATGTATACGTGCAGTCAACAACCCCACCACATTTCCCTCCCTAATAAATTGTCTATAGCGGTTGCGAAGTGCTCTCTGCCATTTTATAATCATATTCGCGTCAAAGTGAACGTAAGTTACATATCATTGTTGAGAAAGCCCCATGTGCTCTACCGCTACACCGTGTGGGAGCATTATCCGCAAAACGCAATCCGTGCTAATTACGATGAGTCTATGCTGTTTATGGCACCTGGACAAGACTTACTGCGATCGCGCAGATTAATAAAAAAAAAAAAAAAATTCATGTCTAACTGAAAGGAATGAGTAATTTTTATCTCAATATGCGGCCCAAAAGGAAGGTGAGCAAAAGGAGCTGGTGGAGCCAATAGGGAGTTTTAGCAGGTCGTTTCCACACGAACGGTTCGCCCTCGAACGCATCCGCGACGCCACTGCGCATGCGCGCGCGAGTCGTTCGGGAAGTCGGAAGGCTCTTCTCGTTCGTTTCTCCCATTCCGGCCGCTGGAGTCGTCACCGGAACGCAGCCAGCACCGTTCACGACTCGGGTAAAAAAAAGATGGCGGTCGGTTCGGCGACCGCCTTTGCCGACCCAGCCGAGCGTTAGGCCTAGGGACAGCGGGAGTCGATTTGCCGTCCTGTTAGTCTGCTTCATTTGAGAGGTTGAACCAAATCATTTCGAGAACTGCTCACAATCGTAAGCGATTGTGAATTCTGTAAACTGCGCATGCTAGTAAATTTTAGCGATCTGCGGGCAGACTAGCTGCCGCGGCGACCGCGAGCAGACGAAATGATTTGGTTCGATGGCACACAACGTTCACGATCGTTCAAGTTCAAGATGACGGAGACACACCACATACCTTTACGGTCGTTCAGACATTTTTTACTCTATCTAGCTTCGCAGTTCTTGAAATTCCGACCGGCAAATGTTACGTCGGCTGTCTTGTTTACATCAGTCGTACGCCGGAAACACGAGCCGCCACCACGGTGTCCGCCACCTTCGCCACTGATTTGCACGTTGCAGAATGCTTCACATGTTTACTAGAAGATGGCGCCACCGTTAAGCAAGATCATCATCATCGTTTACACGGTCGCGCCACTTTCACGATTCGCTAAAGTATGTCAAATTGAACGTACGGTTTCACGGAACGGACCAGCTGTACCGTTCGTGATTTCGGAACCGTGTGCTTGAAAAACGACTCGCTAAAACTCCCTAATATCGTCTCTATCGGAGCGGTTAACATTATCGTCTCTATTTGGTTTCTCCGTGATCAAAAGAGATCGTCTGCTATTTTCCGCCATCGCCGCTATGTTTTCTTTTTGCCGTAGCCCAAGACGAAGCCAATCCGCGTAGTATCCAGGTGATTATCCCGGCCGTTCCAAAATCGAGTTGCGGATCGTTTACTCGCGATGTCACGTGGTATTACCCGCTGACGTAAGTGGCAGGTTACTCGGGTAAGATTAGAGAGAACACAGTGGCGCCTTCTATCAGGTAGCCGCGGAACAAACGGCGTTTCCGTAGATTTCCTTCTCTTTTTTCGGGAATATATTCTTCCTTAGCTTGAGATATATTTTGTTTTTACAAATTTCCTTTTATGTGTACTCTCGTCCCCAGCTGCCTCATAGGCGTATCCGGTATGGGCTACGAAAAAATACTGAAACGTTTCGTAAACAAATAAGAGAGAGGCCAAACGTTAATGTGTGACAGTTACGCTTATATCCTAAGTACGGGTGTCGCGAACCGGCCGCGGTTCGAGTTCGACCAGGTTCGACTTTTTCGAACTTTTAGTGGAAAGTTCGTCGAACCTTGTATTGAGGTTCGACTCATGTGCGCATGCGCGACAGGCTGGCCAGTTGGCTTCGGATTGGATGGTAATGGCTAAGAGATGAATTAAGTGCAGCGCTGATCGGCTATTTCAGTGAATACAGTACTAAGATTTAATTTATTAACTTCTTCAGTGAATAGAATGTTTCTTTTAATTGCAGCTGTTCACACAATAAAATAACCCTTTGCATAAAAAAAGAAATTCTCCAAACCTAGACATGCTTGTATCAAGGTCTGGCCACACTGTCCATAAAGTCGAACCGGTCGAATCTGGTGAAAAGTTCGAAGGTTCGTCGAACCGGTTCGACCCAGTCGAACCCCGAAAGTTCGACCAAAAAATCTGGTTCGACAAAAGTTCGCGACACCCCTAATCCTAAGTGTCTTCTACTGGCGTGGCGACGGCAAAACAATGTCTTCGCCCATACTGGAAGTGACGACGATTCAAGATGGCGGCGCCCTTGAGGAAAGGCTGTTTTATAGTACGTACACATTTGATCTCACAAATGCCTCTAGTGAAATGCAGTTCCAGGACCACCTCATAGATAGCGCCAGCGTGAGGTGGTCTTGGAACTGCATTTCTCTAGAGGCATTTGTGAGATAAATGCCTCTAGTGAAATGCAGTTCCAGGACCACCTCATAGATGGCGCCAGCGTGAGGTGGTCCTGGAACTGCATTTCCCTAGAGGCATTTGTGAGATCAAATGTGTACGTAACTATCTACAGAGCCTTTCCTCAAGGGCGCCGCCATCTTGAATTGTCGTCACTTCCAGTGTGGGCGAAGACATTGTTTTGCCGTCGCCACGACAGTAGCCGCCGCCACGCCGGTGTGTTCTCATAAAAGATCGCAAGACCTGGGTCGTAAGCAAACCCCAGTGTGTGAACGGGCCTTTATGGTAAAACAGTAGCGAAGTCCCCTCTGGGCAGATTTGGCGCGAAGACGATCTCGGAGACCTTGGCGGAGAAGCGGCGGCGTCGTCCTTGGGGCGACCGCTCTAACGACTTCGAACGAAGGGAGCTTCTGGCGACGACGACGACCGACGCCCCCGTCTTCCGTGTAGCACGTGCCCCCGAGGGCGCCATCGGGGGAACGGGCGGAATACCGCCTAGAGGACAAGGCCTAGCTGCGCCTTTCCCCCGATGGAGGGATGAGGCTGAACCCTTCGAATCGGCCAGTCAATAGAGAGTTTTAGTATATCGTTTTTTCGTCCCGATAACGATACGATGCATGCCCAAGGCCGCCGGAAGGGAGAGGAGGTATCGTTATCGGGGCGAAAAAACGATCTGCTAAAACTCTCTAATGAAAGGAGCGGGCAAAGGCCAGGGCATGCACCAGACGCCGAAAGAGGGCTTGACGTGCGCTCTCTTGGCTAATCGGAAGCGGAAATAATGCCCTAGCGGTGGTAGCGAGAAACAGTTTTAATAAGTGCGTAAGAGCGAAATGGAGTAACTCTTGATGGTTGAAAATGTGGTGCACGTGATGTTTCGATTATCGTCGTGCAAAAAAGATGTGGGAAACGAATGGGCCGCTCGAACTCTGTTTTTGCTCGGACGCGGATTCTGACCGTTCGGACGGCAGATTCCCGACCCTTGGTGCCTGGCGTATGTTATTTTTTTTAAAATTTTTTTATGTCCAAATACTGCGACCTCAGTGGAGGTCATTGCAGGAGTGGGGAGAACATTATAGAGACAAAATCACCCTAAAATTAACAGACATACAAGGACAGTCGCATAATAATTAAAAGTAATTCTGGAAATGGATGAAACAAATGCATCGTAGGGAAGCGTACGAATTGACCCGCCTACTTTATTCCAAAGTGTTATTGTGCGTGGGAAAGAAATAATTTTTGAAGACTGTTGATGTGAGGCTGAAATGGAATAATGTTTAAAGGGTGTCTTGTGCGTGTGCTAAGTGAGAAAGAAATGTAGTTAGTCGCACTACGTCGATCGTTCTGCTAGTCGCGCACGCTTTTTATATAATCTATACTCCGTTTCACCTTATGTTGTACCGCAGCGAAGGCTAGAAGCGCGAGCTCATAGCGTTGGCAGCTGTCCTTATTGCATGAGAGCTTGTGCCGCCGAGATCTGCCCAGACCATGGCCCAGACCAAGGAGCTCGCGTTTGTAGCCTTTCCCGCTGTACATCATAAGGTGAAATAGAGTATAAATATCTGTATATATCCTCCACCGGGATTGTGCGTGACCGTCATGGAAATATCACGTGCACCATATTTTCGCTCGCCGAGAGGTACTCCGACGCATGCTCTTATTAATTTCGTCTCTCGCGACTGGCTGGCTACATTCGAATTTGTGAAGACGCCCTGGAACACGCCCATCCTCATTTTTCTCCAATACTTCCCAATGAATGGCCAAACTCTCTATATACAACTCTAACGCCACCTGTTTGTTTTTTTCCCAGCGTTGTTTAGTTTGCGTTATGGTAATGCAAAACTATTGATAGCGCTATCTATACCGTCAACAGTGGAAGCCAAATTTAACTTTCGATAGTGAAAAAAACAAACAAAAAACTATCGATAGTCATCTATCGTAAAACTATCTATACTACTATCGAAAATATACTATAAAAAAAAACTTTTTTGCGCGACACAAGAGCCAATCACGAGGGAGTACACACGGAGACCCGCAACTTTCAACTAGTTTATTCGTGCCGATCTTCGTGGTTGATCGGCACGAATAAACTAGTTGAAAGTTGCGCTTGTCCGTGTCTACTCCCTTGTGATTGTCCCTTGTGTCGCGCAAACAAACTTCTACACTGAATACTATCGATAGTCGACTATCGTAAAACTACCGATTGTCGACTATCGTGAAACTCGATAGCGTACTGTCAATAGTCGACTATCGTGAAATTGTTTGTGGTCGAATATCGACAAGCTATCGGTATCCAGCTGTCGTTATGCTATCGATAGAACCTCCCTGGAAATGTTCGGGTGGCTTGGAGAGAAAACGCAGCTCCACTTAATGGCTTCCGCGTAATCATCGAGGAACGATCAAACGGTAGAAATCATCCTTAGAAACTATTGACAATAAACTATCAAAATATCTATTGTATAACTATTGGAATACGAATAAAAGATATCAACTTAATAAATTGTCGATGTATCTTGTTTTTTTTTTTGCTGTTTTTGCTTATTTTTTGGAGTGTGCCCTTTGCTTCTTATGAGCAAAATCGGAAAAATGGATATTGCTGTTGCCCCTGATCAGTAAACTACATATCTGTTGCATAAATCCGGGACCCTGCTTGAATATAATGCTCACGATTGTGATCGAATGTGCACGTATGGAGACGTGACCTTACCCGGATGAAAAAGTAATAAGAGTGTCGTTTTTGTTTTGTTTTTGTTTTTTCTTCGAAACAAAGAGGTTGCAAACAAGTAAGAAAACAGTATTGGAGTTCGGATTCACAAGCCTTTTTCACTAAAATAATGCCTAATTGCGAACAATATTGTTACTTGGATCATGAGAAATTTTCGTTTTAATCACCTATTTTTGACCCAGTTAACGTTATGTTCTCAAACTTATTCTATTCGAAGAATGGAAAAAGCATAAAGTAACTATGTCTTCTTTTTACGAGCTTTTTATCTGATAATGTTGAATTAGGCTGCACAACAAAATCTCTGTAACATTTATCGATTCAAATATATTTATTTATAGATTATGTGACGGCTTGTGTATTTTAAAGTTGTATTTTACACCAACAGGTGAATATTATCCCAGCCACCGTTATTAAACTCTGCCGGAATAGAACCGAACAAAAAGTGGCAACATATCACGGCATACAAGCCTTAGTGCTTTGGTCAACAGCTAATTCCCAATTTTCGGGAATTCGCTATAAATAATCATTACGAAAAAAACCAAAAATTACCATCCCGAGCAGAGCAGTCCTTTTCACCTGCCAGTGGTCAAGGCTATCCATATGTACAAGTGGGAGTAAATAAATGAATTGAATTGAATTGAATTGAATATGTGTCAATTGAATAATAAAGGAAACACAAGCGTGAAGCAAACCTGTGACAACCCCGATACTAAATGTCTTCAGCGAGTGCCCCAAGACAAACAAAAAATAGTGAATATGCCGAACAGTTTTACAAATGCCTGATATCTGAGCCCCATGAATATACAAAATATGTGCGCAGGAAAATTAGTAAACCGCCATTTCTGTTTTATCCCCCAAACCGCGCGTTGTCTGCCGGTACACATCCAACGTCATTCCCTTTTTTTTTTCTAGTGTTTTAATTTTTTTAACACTCGATAGATTTTTTTTTTTTAAAGCTGACTTTCATTAGCATCAATGGTGGACTGAAAGCTAACTATCGAGAGTATTATCGATAGCAGAGAGTTTTATGGAACCGTTCGTGCGCATCCGACACGGTACGATGGGCCTTCCGGTACGAACTGCGCATGTGCGAGTGTCCTGCGGTAGCGAACGTGCAGTTCGTACCGGAGGGGCCATCGTACCGTATCGGGTGTGCGCAAACGGTTCCCTAGAACTCTCTAGTACTATCGATAGCCGACTATCGATAGTCAATTATCATAGCCGACTATCGATAGTACTATTGTTTGCCGCTTGGGGCGGGTCGGGGATCCACTAAATATGTGCGCAAATGGATGGGGAGCAATGGGCACGCAAGGTTTTCAACTATTTATGCATGAGGAGTGTAGACACAAAGTGGAGACAGCGCACTAGGAAATTAAGAGGGAAGCTTTTGGGCTATAGCGAAGATACGGAAGAGCAAGTCTCAGTTAAGAAGAAAGTTAAGGCCACAGAAAGAGATCGGTGGCTAGAGGGAATGCAGACAAAGACGGCTCTGGAAAGCTATAGATTAAACAAAAAAGTTATTGCCATAGAAAGCATTTATGACAATTCTAGGGGAAGCTCATTGCTGTTTGAGGCGAGGACGGGTGTTCTGCGAACCAGAACATACAGAGTGAAGTACCAGGAAATTGATACAGTGTGCACTGCTTGTGGAGAGGAGGACGAGACGGCTGAGCACTTGATACTCTACTGTAAAGGGCTTCACCCTATGCCTACCGAAGACAACATAGATTTAATAAAGTCATTGGGTTTTAGAGACAGCGAAGGGAGAGCGGATTTCAAGACTGTAGAGATTACCAAGCAAAGATTAAGTGAATGGTGGCAGAAAGCGAGAGAAAACTAGGTATTTTCCTATTCACTGATGGCAAGGGGGTTTCATAGCCTCACTTTCTTTGCAGTGCGGAGTGAATATAGATTTCACATTTAAATATTCTAAGCTTAAATGGTAAAACAAAATGGCTAGGTGGCGTAAGCTACCGCCCGATCTAAAGGGCTCATCCAGATTAATCCATCCATCCATCCAACGATGACGTCATTCGCAGGCCTCGGACGGCGTCTGCCTTTACGTCCGCCTGCTACAATGACGTGGCCTGGACTTTCGACCATTCCTTCAACTATCTTTTTGGGATGCGAGAAAGCACGGTTCGGTTTCCTCGCCTGGCACTCTATGCGGAAAAGAAAACGAATCCCATTTTTAGTTGCAGACTTGTCGCTAGGCGGAGTAATATGGGACCAGCTGAAACGCCGGTTATATTCCATAATCAGCGCTTTATAAATGCGACTCCCCCACGTTCCCTAGCGTGTTGTTTACGTTCCTCTTCGGGTGGCCTTTCCCTTTCTCTCACGGGACCTTCTTAACCCGCGAAGCTTCCTGTCTCCAATCGAGAGTCATGACGCAGCGGTCTCCCAAGACCGCCTAGAGAACCCAGATGTAAGAGTGGGAGCAACTCGTACCATGAAGACGGACGCCCAACGGTCTTCATGGTTCGAGTTGCTCTCACACACTCTGAAATCTAGGCACACGCAGACCGCCCGGGCCTGAAGAAAAATATGGCCCCCGACCGTGCCGTTCTTGTGACACACTCCTTTGCGCCATGGGCGAGCATTTCCCTTCACGCCTGTTGAGGCTCGCTTGCGCTGGTGCGCACGCAGCCTAATCGCCGCTCAACTCCTTCGCGCTTTGAGGGTTCCTGGTCACGCACGCCGGCAGGCTTTTGCGCGCCTCCCTCGGGGCACCACGCCCTGTTGCGAATGTGGACGACGCCATCCCTCCAGAGTCGAGACTGCGCGACGGCTTTCGCTACGCCATACGCCTACCCTATTCCCCTAGCGGTAAACTCGTCCCGTGTATAAAGGACGCGGACACGTTTTGTGTCTTGCCGTAGACGTGTAGTTGTGGTCTTGTGGACTTGGACGCGTGACCACGGGCAGAGCTGAAGAAGAGTTGGTCGACATCGTTTCTTGCTGTTGTTGTCCTGGATCCGGCTGTGGTTGGCCAAGTCCGTGGGCTAGCGGAGAGATTCCTCGTTGTCTGCATCGACCTGTTCGGGCTGCTGGCGAGCGGTCATTGGAAAGGGATCGGACCCACTGCCTTGACTCAGGTTCGCGGATTGAGACAGTGTGCGCGGTGAGAGAAGAAGCCTCTGGTTGTGGTCGTATTTGGACGCAGTTCTACGTTACTCAGAAGGATTCCTGTTCGTAAGAACTGCGGAACTATCCGGAACGTGAATGTTATCTTGGCAGCGTGCGCGAAGAGCTTGATGATCGGAGTGAAGTTGGAGCCCTCGACGTAGTTCATCTGTGAAGGGCTGACTGGAAGCGTATCACGGATCTGACAGACAGCAAGAAGGGAAAGTCAGACGTACTTGGAGCTTCGGAGCACGTTCTGCAGCGGGCCGGGTGTTCAACGGACAGAAACGGCAAGTCCGGCAGCGGAACGCGTCCGTTCGGCAAACGTCTCTCCTGGCGTGCCATCCGTAGAAGAACGCCGACGAGAACGCAAGTACAGCGCGCCCTGCAGCAGAGAGAGACGTCGCAAGCTTACGCCAGCTGCATCGAGCGGCCCTCCGAGGGGACCTGTCTCGTGGGGACCCGTCCCCTGCAGGAGCCGAAGCGCCCGGAAGAAAGAACCGTCCAGGAACCGGGGTCCACAAGCAGGGCGCGACGACTCCGGAACCCTGGAGCAGTACGGAGCGCTCACGTCCCTGGTGCGCGCCGCGACTCCGATGTGGGACGGTCTCGTGGCCCTCGTGGTGAGCGTCTTCATCTTCCTGGGCGCCGTCCTCCAGCTCTTCTGGAAGTACGTGGTGAGGAGGAACGCTTCTCCCGGTACGGCCACCGCACCGGCGGTTGGGACTTCGCCGCAGCAAGGCTCCAAGAAAGCGGAGTTGGGGTCGCCCGTCGTTCGGAAGGTCCGTTCGGCGTCAACGGCTTCGGACGACGGGCCTCGACGGGACTCGGGCGAGGAGGACGTTGACGGTATCGCCGAAGACGCGGACGGCAACCCAGTGCCTGTGCGTCGAGGCTCCTCCGTCCGCCCCGTGTACAAGGAGCCGGTAAGGACGTCGCGGGCCGGTGGTACCACCGTTACAACACCGCTCTGAGGCGAGTTCAGACAGATCACGACCGTATAGTTTGAGCAAGGAAGCGCGGGAAAAGAGAACCCTCTGGGACAGTTATGCCGCTGTCACGCCCAGCGCATACATCGTACAAAATACGCGGCGTATATGTATGCTCCGGATATCTCTGCAGACAGTTTTCGTATGACCAGTGTGACAGTGTATGCAGACTGCGTCTTGTATGATGTATGGGTGGCGTCGTGACCGCGGCGTCGTGGTGTCCACAGCCGACGTTTCTTCAAGAACCTTCTTCAGCTCTGAAGAGGTTGTCTCTCGGTGAAACGTCGGAGATCTGGGCCCCTCTGAGATTTCCGGGGGCTTCCTTTTTCACGCTCCGGGCTCTACTCCGCGGGCGAGTTGTTCGTGGTTATTGTCGTTGTCGTTACTTTTGCTGTTGCTTCGTGGTGTGGGTTCTGCCTAAAGGAACCCTTTGTGAGGCGTTCGGCCGCCCAAGGCTTCAATAGTCAACTCGCTTCATTCATTTCGTTTCTTAAATATATATTTTTTCTTGTAGGCCGTTAAGTGTAAAATTGCACGCGAGCCGGAGGATGTCCGACCTACACAGTCTGGTGAAAGGTTAAAAATGAAGTCGGACCTTTCTCTACTTTAGCGGAGAGAACGCTAAAACAAAGGCACCCCCTCCCCTTCACGGTGGATGGAGGGATGTATGTACGCGGTGCCTTTTCGCCACGAAGTGACTCTGTCAAAGGTTCGCTCCCATTTCTGACGAACGCCGTGAAATAGCGCAGCATGACAGCAGCTGACCTTAGGAACGCGACTACACCTGCGCAGAGCCTCAGCCCGACACTGCTCGTCTCGGGAGATGCGGAAAACCCGAGTGGAATTTTGGCCCCCTTCCTGGCCTTGTTCCGACACCTCTGTCTGCTTTCTACCGTGTCCTATAGCTTTCGCAACCATTTCCTTCTCGTTATATAAAGTATAGTGGTTTATGCAACAGCCGGTCTGGGCCGAAACATTTTGTAAGGGAGAGACAACTCGAAATGCCATGGTTCAAACGCAGCTGTGTCCCTCTCCGCTAAAGCAGACCGCTGCATCTTGCGTTCGTCGACAAGCTGCGTTTTGTGTAACCGCAACCTGATCTGTTCGCGTACTCGTGTATACGATGTAATCTGAGCTCAGAATGAGCCTGTATTGTAAACCAGTCGTTGCTCTCTAGCATGAATCCCATTAATGTGGCTTTGTAAACAAAGATTTCGGGAACTAACTTGGTAAAGTTACGGTGAGCGCGAAAGATGTCTCGTCTTGTCCGTCTTTTTGTTTATTCTTTCTGATAATTTAACTTGGTAAATACACCCATTTCTTTTATTGAAGGGGGGGGGGGGGGGGGGGGCTGGCGAAGGTTTGCATAATAACGAAACATCACCGTATTGCCGCCGGTGGTGGTCTACGCAGTTACCGCGTTGTTTGCGAGCTTTGCCGCGAAGAGATAAGCCTCTGCCGTGGACGGCGAGAGCCAGATTTTTGCTGCAAGCTTAGCTTCGGCGTCGTTGTCGCCGTCGACGGGCGTGACCGTGAGGCGCCTCGTGTACCTCGCACTGTCCCCTCCCGTGCGCGTACTTCGGGCCAGGGGTTGATAAGGCGTTTCCAATGTTGACTCCGGGCACACGGGCGGAGGCCGCTGAGCCGCCATATTCTCGTACTGCGCCATTCATTCACAGTGCCTCAAAGTTGTGTTTACTTCGCCTGGCGGTGGCGTCGGAACAGGAGGGGGATCCTCCGGAGAAAGCTTCAGGCGGATTGGCTGATGGCCACGTCAGCATACCTTGCGTCTTATGTTGCCGCAGCTTCCTAGACACTAGTATATGTCTTGTGGGGTTCTAGTCCGATTCCCCTGTCTCCTGATGAACGTGGCACAGCCACGCGTAACTCTCGGCAGAAAGGTTTATTCCACTCACATTCTGCTAGGGGGTTTCGGGATAGGGAAATGTACACACCGCATCATCCTGGAGACGCCGCCGTCGACGGATGGATCCCGGTTTCTGTGTCCGGACCGTGTTACCGGGCCATCTACCGAGTGGACGTCGCGGTCGTCGCCACCATGAACGTCCGCCGCGGCTCGTTCCCCGCGCAAAAGTCCCCTTCCAATCTCCGTCTTAAATCCTCCTAGTTTCTTCCCCATTGTCCCCTCTGCCGCCGCGTGCTAGACTGGCGAAAGGCTTTCTCCCCAACGTGGGCGGTCTGCCGCTGGAGCTCGCCCTCCGGCTCTGCCGCCACACGTGCAGGCCCTCGGGTGCCGACGCTCTTCCGGAGGGCAGATGTTCACCGCCGCCGTCCTCCAGATGGGTCTCGAGAGAGGCACTGGTGGCGCCAAAGGCGCCGTCTTCGCCACAGACGCGACCGAAAACAAGTCTCCAGGCGCCGGCGCTCGGTTGTTGACCAGATGGGGGGACAACGAGACCCTTCAGTCTTAAATAAATTATCATCGATTAACGAAGTGGAAGTCCTCTTTGCTGGCTTCGCAGCGTTATCCTGAGCCATAAATTGGGAGACAGAGGACAGGGGAGAAGACGGCGCTGGTGACGGAAGTGGTGTTGACACAGATTAGTAGGATGGATGGACGAATGGTGTTAATGACCAGACGTCCCGATTTAGGTGGGACAGGTCTCGCTTTTGCGTCTTTGGTCCCCGCTGTCCCACCGGCGTGCTTGTTTGTGGGAGTGTAGGAACAAATGGTCCCGGAACTTTCATCTCGTCATGACGCGTGGTGGTAGCAAACACAACGACCGGAGCTCGCAAAACATTTCTGAGCCTCCCAGAAAAAAATATCAAAACAGGTCGAGTTCGTGCAACCGGCAAGCCTCGAAAATCGGCGAGTGTTAATGGATTTTATTAAATTTATCCGAAAACGCAGAAGCCGCATTGGCGATATTTATCTCGGGCCATTTTTTTCTAGTTTGTACTTGGATCCATTAGTTCCGGGACCATTTGTTCCGGGACCATTTGTTCCGTTTCCCTGTTTGTGGGACGGTGTTTTGTCCCGTTTCGGAGGGAGGGAGGGAGGGAGAGAGAGAGAGAGAGAGAGAGAGGGGAGGGAGGGAGGGGGGTGCTTTCTCTGATCAACGAACAATATATGGACGGCAGAGAAGACGAGCTGCAAGAGACCACTATTAAAGCGACGGTGAAGGTTAATTGGCGCATGGCACGTGAACAGTACTATGGTCGTAATATCTAAAAAAAGAAAAGTAGAAATACTAAAATGTATTTCTACTAAACCAAAATGTATTAGATGTGTGCGCCGAGCAGCATGCAAACTGCAAGGGAAAAAAAATGTGCACGGTGTATTCGAAATAATAATAACGCAATCCCCCCCCCCCCCCCTTTTTTTTTTCTTCTGATACGTATCCCGCAAAGGGAATAAAATTACGGTCATTGCGCAGGCGAGCTGTTGAAAGTTTGCCGTGATTACTTTGACCCGAGACTGGGCAGAGGGAGGACCTTTTTTTTTTTTATATAGTTGAAGAGAAAGTAACAGGGACAGCTGAGTTAGAGACGGTGTCTGTCCCTGTTAGTTCCTCTTCAGCTGTAAAAAATAGTTTCCTCGTTCTGCTTTAGTCTTGGGTTAAAATAATCATGGGAAAGGGAACAAAGTTCACAGGCTTTAGCATATTGAATAATGCTTTATGAGCCTCAAGGCAGATCATTTGACACGAAGGGGCATCGGTGTTCTTTGATCGCGTGACTATGCGGCCCTCCCGTAGTTCACGTGACATTGACATAGCATTGAATGGGCTGGGCAGTACATTCGAAAAGCGTGATTTTCCGTTGCGTGTGCTGTTCTTCCCGTCGTCGTGGAAGTTTCAGGTACTACTTTCTGCGGTCTCTTTATGCAACAACCTGCGAGAGTCCATCCAAAGTAAAAGTGGTGGACACGGTAGAGCAGGTTCCGTACCCTTTATTTACCGAACCGGCGTCGTGAATCCTGGGGCTCTTTTATTAACGGAGAAAATAAAATAAGCATGAGATGTCAAGAAAACATTGGCTGCCGCTTTTTATTGTGTGTGTGTATTTGAGTGAGGTATTTGGTTGTTTTTTAGACGATGTCAAGTATCCTCGTCGCAGTGTGCAATAGGACGCGGTAATTTGTATTGTTTCTATTTGCAGCCTGTAATCACTGTAATGTATGTACAAGGGGCCTTCCTCGTTGAAGGGGTCATGAAACGCTTTTCCAACTTTTTCCTGTTTCGCTTTCCTCCTCAACTCATAAATCGCGCATTCCCCCAAACAGTTCAAGAAGACGAAAAGAAGGGAGGCCCCTCTCGCTCGGAACCTGGTTTGTGTAATCCGGACAGATTCATTCTCCCCCTAGAAGATTAGCCCGTCGCTCAAAATTTAGACAAAAGTTTCTTTCCCTACCCCGTTCACCCCTAAGCTGACAGTGCGGTGGAAGCTACGTGCTCCTTGGGTTAGCCACACTTTTGCCACGTGAGTGTGGCAAATGTGGCTGCAGAGAATGAGGTCTGGTGATGAAACGGAGGCGGCTGATTCTTCCGGCAAGCGCGTAGCTTCCACCACAATGTCAGCTTAGGGGTGAAGGGACTAAATGAGGTCCGGTTTCGTGTGACGTCAGTTTGGACCCGAGGACGCGCTTTTGGGACCGCGGATGTATCACAGTGAAAAGGCAGAGAGGTTACGAAGGGGAGGAGGTACGAAATAGTCCGCTCTGTTTTCAAATTTTCGCACTGAAAGTCAGGCTTTTGACTTTCTACCTTTTTTCTTTTGGCCCACTGAACGATGTGCTATTAGTAAAATCCCAATCTAAAATGATTTATCCCAACCCAAAAATCGTTTCATGGGCCCTTTGAGGTCTATGATTGCCTTGCTGTATTGGGGTCAAACGTCTGCCATGCCTTTCCACTTTTTTTTTTTTTTATTTTCGTGATAGCTTTTGTCGAGAAAACAGCCGGTTTGACTTTTGTCGGAAGAAATCTGGGGTAGTGTGCTTTTTTTTCCTTTTTTTTTTTTGTTCTTTCTTTTATGATGCGTGAAACGGTCTGAGCGTGTCCGATTTTAACAAAAAAAAATGCTGCTAAAAAGCTACAAGCAAGCTCGGGAATCTTGTACAATCTCGCGGGACGGTGTGTCGTTAAAAAATAGCGACGCGACAGAAATCGCGCATGTCGAAGAACGAGGAGTTTGAGTGGTTCCGCTTGCCCGACAGGCAAAGAAATTGCTCAAGTAAACGAGAGAAAGAAGGAACAATGTCGACTGCCAACAAGGGACACTTCAAAAAGTCCCGACGCCCCGCAGTTTATGCCGAAGAAACTGGTTTCGGTTTTGTTTGCGAAGGTGCGTCTGTTTGCCGTCGAGTGGCGCACCCTACGCAGCGAAGCGATATGGGATTCTTTACCACGCTCCATTAATTCCGAATTTAGAAGTGTACTGTTAGAATGCTTAAGCATAATAGCTTTTTTATTATTCATTTTTTTTCTCTAAACGCAGATTAGTTGATCGTTCAGATAAAAGCTTGGCTAAGTAGTGCAAGTCGCCGCCCGATTAGAAGGTTCAGGCAATATTGGTTCAGGCCACTCTCGTCTGCTACTGTTTGCTAATGTCTGCGTCGTTCTAGCGGCGCTTAGCAACTTGCCTAGCCCCTTTTTCTGTTTGTACATCTTTATTTGCGTCACTTCTACGCTTCCCTACGCGAGGGAAAGGGACCGAAGCTAGTAAAATTATAGATAGATGTAAGTATAAAGACGAAAGTAGCAAAAGCGGTTTGCCGTTACTAAGTTTAGGTGACGCGACCCCACGGAGGTTTTGCTCTTTGCCTCTGCGATGCCGGTTCAGCGGAGCTTGGCGGAACCTCTCGTGTCCGTTCCGCGTTGGCGGTCGGTGACGACAACACTGGTTTAAATGAACTGCGTCCGAAGCGCCGGAGCTGCGTCGAGCGGTTTACGTTCGCGAACGCCTGCGTCGGTCATGGTGTGGGAGCGTGCGACGCCGCCGATCTCGAGAATGCAAGTGGCACCATCCTAAATTACCTTTTCACTTTGGCTCTTCTCTGCATGATCGTTTGGTGCACCACGTAATGTCGTTTTTTTTTTCTTTTTGTTGGGGGGAGGGGAGAGTGGGGGGAGGAGGGTGAGACCGTGGCGCACGTTAGGATGGGCAATGCGAGCCAGTCAGGACACCGGCAGCGTGGATCACGTGACCTCGAGTCATGCTGGTTGGAGAATATAACTTGTTACTGGAGTGCGGTTCGAGGCTATGCTCACCGACTCCAGTCCAAGAAATTGTTGTGTTACGTCGAGTTACTGCAGCTCCTACTTATACAATTTTGTGCTTTGTGGTAGAATGGTGAAAAGCTGCTCTGGAGAAGTAGATAGGCAAGTTGTGATGCTTATTTAATTTTAAATATTCATCTGGCCATCTGGTGTCTAGCGGTACAAGCGCGCCTTTTGATATATTTGACTGCAATCTCTATAGCGCATAAAACTCCAGAAAAATTTTAGCTCCATACATTACACATTTGGATTTCCTTAAGTAAAAATAATCATGCCATACTTTTTTCTTTTCTTCTTTAAATCTCTGCACATGCTTTGAAAGTTTTTTAAATCCTGAGCATGAGGTTTGATACTATCGAAGTGCAGTCCTCGTGTTGTCCTTTTAATATTTTTTTTATTATTTATTATGCAATTTATGAGGGTCATATTGCGGTGTTTGCTTGTACTAGAAGCACCTTTAAGCCGGAGTAACACTGCTTATACATCATACAAAATGCAGTCTGTAGATGTCAGTCACCGCGATATCAGTGGTTCGGATGCCACATGTCAAGTTTCTCCTCAAGCTCGTTGCCATGCGGCACTCAAAGCACGGATCTCATGGTGACTTGCGTTTGAATGTGTTTGCAGACTGTCTTTTGTATAATGTATAACCAGTATGAGCCCGGCTTTAAGGAAAATATTACAGTAGTGAGATATGACCCCCTCGCAATGATTTTGCCAATTTTGTTTTTTATAAACTTGGTGATAATTGTAGGTACTGATTGAAGGGGTAGGGCATTATCTTGTAAACGTCTAGGTTTTGGCACATGTAGCACAGATTACCACATCCCGTTATGCACCTTGTGATGTAACTTAATTGATATGCAAACAGGCAATAAGATCTCAAGAAAAATAACTCTGGTTTATTTATAAATTGCAACCTCATTCTAACCTTGCTTATTCGGTATTCCAACTTCCAACCTGGCTTATTTGCAGATTTCAAGCCTTGAATTTTTTTTATTAGACTCAAAGTACTTTGCGATGCAGTGGCTTCGAGCAGTTTTTTTTATACATTACCCTGTCTGTCATAGCAGTCATAGTCATGCATATGTTGACCAGGAGTGGCTGTAGAAACTTCTCGATTACAATCCTAAAAGTTTTTGTTTCATGGTCATCTCTTGCTGGGCACACTAGAAGGGGGCACTTCTCTAAATACGGCAAAATCAGTGCTGTTAACTTTTTAAACACTCTGCACTTTCTAATATTTGGAACATCAATGTCAAGAGCTTTCTTGACAGTTACCAGCGCTGCCACAGGTGGCGAGCGCATTGGCAAATATCGGCGTTGGTCGTCTGCAAGCACATCTGCCTTTCCTCCTCCTTTCCTCCCGACCACGCGAAAGCACTGCGCATCTGCACTTGCCACCAATCGGCGCGGGAGGCGTCACTAAATTGCAAGTGCTCCCCATGGTTTGAGATGGACGTCTCTTTCTCTCTACAGTCTAGGGTCTCTTTGTAATTGCAGCGATAGCTACGACACCTTATCGAACCCTCAAGTGTCCTTGTGTATCTTGCATCTTACGTGGAGGAACCATTGCCAATGTCTGCTCGGAGGGTGACGCACTCATCCATAATGATAAAGCTATCCAGATAGATGATGTCACACGACTACTCGCATAGTTACGTGATGTTACGACGTCATGTGACACTATATCATGTGACAGTGTGCTGCCACATCATTTTGTGACGTCGCAAGACGTCATGAAGTCACGTGACGTCGCGGTGTCGAGTGACGACACAGACAGCCTACATCATTTTGAAAAGAGGAAGAGCCCTTACCAGCTATTGCTGTGAAAATGCACAACGCACGTAAAATGTGCTTTGTAGAAAGCTGTTTCGGCAAATAAAGGAAAACCAGTTCGGCAGTCCTACCAGACCAACCTTTTCTTTTTTCCCCCCGAAATCCCAACTACCCATTTGGGCGGACCAGGAAGTTAACGAAAACAAAAAAAGACAGCGGAGCCCAGGTAAATGCAAGATGAAGCCCGACGACGCGACTGACACCACCCACCCGCAATGCCTGTGATGCTGACTGCTTGTCGCTCTGTGATGAATAGGAGGACGTCGCCACCTCGTGGCGTACAACGGAGTTAGCACAATTACGCTCGTTCTGCTGGGGAGCGAGTCGAATGGGGCGGTCGGAGAAGCCTTCGCGCGCGTCTCAGAGGCCATGGAGCAGTGTATGAACTATATCCGAAACTAGCTTTTTTTTCTTGGGGTGATGACGAGTATGTATGGGAGGATAACAGATTGCTATGTATGAGCTCTACAGTTATCTGCTTTGCATCATTTAGCAGAGGGTGCAATCTGATCGGAAAAGGAAGTGTGCGGCCAATAACGCTTGCCTGACTCGTGTGCTCTGCTTCATTGAACTTGGCAAGCGGCGAAAGCTACAACTCAGTGAGCCAAACAGAGTGTCAGAACGGGACATGTGACAACGCCTCCCATGAAAAGCTATCTCACGCTTTTCTTTGTCTCTCTGGTTGGCCCATGGGAGTTGTAGCGTTCTCCCAATGTCAACTTCTGCTGAATTGCCAAGTTCATCGGGGCTTGGAGATTCAACACCAGGATTTTAATTTTATTTTGGTGCCCACAGCAACACCATGAAACACATTATTTACAGAATGAGCAATTTTTAAGAACATTATATTGCTAGTAACAGCTTCACACATTCTTTTTTTTAATAGTTTTTGTTTTGAAAGCACGAAGGGCAGTTGGCAGTGATGTCAATGGTTCCTAACGTGGAGCCATCAGTCAGGTAGCCCCGGATCGCTTTCAATCTGCGCATATATTTCCTAACTTTTTTTACACACCATTCCTTTACCATGGGCTTGAAATAATTGTGACGCTGTTATAAGTGACCGTTTCTCATAGATGGTGCATAGGTTTGATCCCTCAAATACTGCAAAACTTTCAGTCTAGATCTTGTTTCACTTTATGTGCGAGCAAAGCCAAAGAAGCTACAAGCACGTTTCCCTGAAAGACGCTTTCACTGCACAAACACACATGATTGGCAGGGATGCTGAAAGCCCAAGGCTCTCTCTCGTAGCTACTGCTATGCTCATGCTTAAACATACTTAAAGCACCACGGAGTTTATTTATATGCAGATGAGAAGTGCTCCTGGGCTGTCTTTTAGATGCTGCCAGTCTGCCGCTTTTTTTTCTGGTTGCAGGTGATTGCGAGCGAGCGCGCGTGTGTTGAGTTCATTGAGGGGATCTCATGTGCATCCTTGTGATCGTTCAGGACGGGATTGCACGATAGCGCCGTCAATGGGGTAGCCCTGGAACTAAATTTCACTAGAGCAAAGGTTCTGCAATATTTGCGAGATGAAATGTGCATCCTACCTATACTCGTCGTCAGATCATAAAACAAGCAAGTTCTGCTTATTGTTCCTATGCCGCGCGAAGTAGTCCTTACAAAAGTTGGTTGTCAGGTGAAGAAACAATGCTTCTGGCGCTTGAAATATATGTCTCAGCAAAATAGCACGTCGTAAATCTGAAATGCACATGGACAGGACATATCTTAATTCCCCTTGTAAAGGGATAAATTAATAATGCTCTGCGAGGAGACGGACCTTTGTTTACTGCGGTTTTTGAGGTGAATTCAAGTATGGGAAAAATGGTTGTTTATGTCGTCAAAAATATTTTTGTACGGGCCAATAAACAACGAATGATTCGCGAAAAAGAATAGGAAATATATGCGGAGCGCAAGTTCGTCTGCTTCTTCTAGAAGGGTTCTGGTGATGTCAAAACGCCGGGCTCTGATTGGCTGTGATTGAAAGATAGTGGGTAGACCTTAAAGCAAGCTGCCTTGAGGTCTACCCCCTGTCGTTCAATCAAACCCAATCGGAGCTCGGGGTTCTGACGTCGCCAAAACCCCTGCAAGAGAAGCAGACGAACTTGCGCTCCGCATAGAGATGCTCAATGTTCCACGTCTACCCCCAGATGATGTCCTGTTCCCGTCCTCGTCCTCTCTGTTTTATACTTTCAAGTTTTGTATCCCCTAGATGGTTTCCGCGTGTTCTCTCGTCAAGAGGCTTTAAGGTTTTAAGGCACACGGTCGTAAAGGCTGGTTGACACACTTGCGACTTCTCCATTTAAGCGAACGCAAGCGTGTGCACCAGCCTTGAAAAGGGCACTGACACCTTAAAATGTATGTTTTTGTTGTTGTCTAAAGCAATGCAAGGTGTAGTCATAGACACACAAAAAAATACCGCATACAAAAAAATAAGATTTCTCGGGCGAGTTTTTTTTCTATTTTTGCCGTTTTTCTCTCTCTTCTCACCTCCTTGCTTCTTTTTATTTGTGACATCAAAAACTATTAAATTTAGATGCTTTGTAACTGACATTTCTATAATATTTAATAACGGCATTCGTAAGACATGTATTTTAACGGAATTGGAAACGCACTACAGTTCTTTTTTTTTTTTTAAATACCGAAAATCGGAGACCGGAGTGATGTCGCCTCCTTGCTACCGCAGTATCCTGGCTTTTTATTCTCCCTCGGAAAACATGGCGGTTCTGCGGTGCCCAACACATGTAGCACTGATGATAATTGGGGAATCGGACGAAGTTCTCTTTTTTAGATGCCCGACGACATCACAGACTTTGAAAAGTAAATTGTCAGACAGTGAAAACAACCTGGGTTTGGTGTCTGTAGCGTAGTTTTGGTTGTGACTTTGCCGGGGCAGACTTTCACGCAGAACCGGCGCAACGTTTTCCCTTACGTCACTCACAAAATTCCGCCATGCATTCTCTTCAAGCTCACACAGTTTCAAAGAATGCGAGTTTGCTGAAAGGGCCCTAAAAAAACTTAAAGCTCGAAAGTGGAGTGCCGTTGCTCACAGCGATAGGCGACAGGCAGGGAGAAGAGCGTTTGGTCTGGGACGCGGGTGAACGCGACACTTCAGGTCGGGAGGGATCAAACTTTGGAGGGTTCAATCTTTGACATCACTGCACTGGCGAGGATCTCGCGGGAACTTCAAATTTGACTTTAGGGAATTGTTTTTTTACTTCACAAATACTGAGTTGCCAAGTTCAGAATTTTGAGGGTAGCATCTAGGCTTCATTTTCAATTGTTTAAAAAAAAAATATATATATATTTTGACCTGTCAGTTTCCCTTTGAAGCGCACGGTTGTACGCAGCTGCAAGAGTGTGAACCGGGCTCGAAACTGAGTACCGTTTTGGTATGTGACCGACGCCGATTGTGACGAATGGTGTGTGCAGGGCCGACAGCAGTTCTACCACCGGCGCCAGTGCCAGCTGCCGCCCCCCGCGGGGCCCGGTCTTCCCCGGGCACTCGAGTGAGGCGTCGAGCGGATCCTCTGGGCCCTCCTCGCCCCACCAGGACGCCCCCAGCGAGGAGCAGAGCTGCCCCAGCGACGCCCTGCTGTTCTGCCCACCCCACGACCCGCCCCCCCGGCCACCAAACGGCCAGCAGCCCCCACCCCCGGTCAAGTTCGGCGAGCTCGTGCTCCTAGGGTGAGCTGCTGTCTGAGCGCAGGCGTCGAGGCGTGTCGCCACGGAAACCGCCTGTGAATGTTAGGACCGGTGCCGTCGAGGGTTACTGGAGCACCGAAACTACCGACTGTCATTTCAGAATCGCGGCACTCGCATCAACCGCAAAATCTAATCGAACCGGTGCGGTCAAACCTGTAAGAACCAATTCGTGAGCGTGCAGACGGGCCGACGTACGGAAAGCCCTGAGCAAAAGCCAACGCACCTGTCGCTTTTCAATTTTGGATTCATTTTTTTTTCTCCCAGTGTCAACGTGGCTGACTTAGGCCAATCAAAAAGCGCGATGGACTATCGTAACGGTCAAGCAGGTGCTATGAGATGCTGTGCTCTGGGAACGCTTGGTGGCAATGGCTAGAGGTTGCAATTCTGGTGGTTGAAGTCGATTCACGGTGGAAACCAGAACATGACAGCCCGGCTTCTTCGAGCTCGTATTGATCTTTGGCCATGTCGGAACTTCAAATGGCCGTCTAACAACTGTATCTAGCTAGGAGTGTAATGCAACCCTAGATGTTTCTATTGCCGCATAATTGTGATATTAACTTTTGCATTGGTGAAGGTGCCAAAAGGTTCAGAAATATATGGGATGTTTCTTTTTAAGCTGAACAGAGTTGTTAAAAAAAGATACGTAAAAGCTATGCCAGTGTGGTTTGTGCAGGTAACTTGTACGGCCAGGGGGACACAGTGTAAGGGGCTAATGGTAACAATGAGTCGACTGATTAACTAAAGTATATTAATGTCTGAATTGATGAAAATAAGCATATGGCTCTAATTAGAAACTTGCTGAACGTCATCGAAAAACACTAAATCAGTCAATATAAGCATGGTGGATTGCTCGAGTTACCACTCCAGCCGGAGTGAGGCTACTTGTGCAATAATGCGCCTGCGTGCTTTTCCGTCTCTTAATCACCTGCGTTTTCTGACCCCAGCCTTGTGCCTGTTGCACAGGTGATAACTTTAGAGTTCTTGCACGCTCAGTCTTTGTAAGAAATTCTGATCTAGTGGTTTTTGATAATGCTCAGCAAGTTTCTAATTTGAACCATATATCTATTTTTACTAATTAACAAAATTTTGATCATTATTCGACCTATTGAGACGATTAGCACACTATGTATGTCTCCATGTCCGTATAACTCGCCCGTGTGCATTAGTGTGTCGTTCACGGCTTTTTTTAAACAAATCTGCAAGGCCTAGAAAGAAACATCTCTGAGTTTGCTTCATAAGCAAATGTGACATACAAGAGTAGGAGAGCAAGCAGCCTTGACTTCAGAAAACAGGGTTTGTTTCTTGTTAAAAAAGACTCTGGCTGTTTTTCAGAATTTTCCCTGTACATATTAAGTGAGGTTGCTCCTTGCTTGTCACAGATGGAACTTCGAAGGCGAGTTGCCAGATGTTGCTGGGTGCTCATCTGGGAACTTCTTGGGCTTGTGTTGGCTCTCTATGGCTTTGATTACATTGGCAGTCAGCATCTAGCCCACTTATTTTTCACGCATGCATACACTAAAACTTGAAGTCAAATGTTCCGGGAAAAGTCCTCGCTCTTAGGCCAGTTCTGCCCGATGCTCACCGTGTCGAATTCTGAAACAGCCGAGTTGGTGGGAAGCAACAAATTGTTTTATTTGCCAATAGACCAATCTCACAGACAGTCTCATTACGCCACCTCCATGGATTATGGGGACTGAAGTCTTCCTGCGTGAGTGATGACAGGAGGGTCTGTGCGAGCAGAGCACAAAGCAGGACGCGCTGTCTCGTGAACTGGCGTCTGTCTCCTACAAACTACAGTTATAGCGCCATCACGCAGGCGTGGAGCGCTGCTTAGTGAGATTGGTCTGTTGGATGGACCTGATTCAAAATGGTCTCACTACTTCATAGCTGTGTTGTTTCCCCTGACTATTCTTTCTTTGTTATAGTTCTGTGCCAATTCTTTGTTTTACTTTTCATTTCTCGCCGTACCTACCGTAACATTCCGAAAGATTTCCCACCCGCGAAAGATAACCCGACTCCTACCTTTAACATAATTGGCTTTTTTTTTTCTTTTTTTTTTTTTTTTAGGAACGCAAAAAGGTAGTTTTTTTGTTTTTTTTAGGAATTGCAGTGCCCTGGCCAATGGTGACCCTGGCCAAAATGGGGTTAGTTTGCTACGGTGGGAGATAAGCAAGCAAAGCTAGGTAATTAGGAAGGACAATTGTCTATGCTCCTTTGTCCCTGAAAGTGAAAACAAGTTTGGCAGTTCTCAAGGTAGAAAAATGTCTTTTTTTTTTTTTAAGCTTTTCTTAATTGCACATTGAATGTTACCCCACTGCTCATTGTCACCCGATTTGCTCTCACGTTTAGGTAGGCCATCTCCCGGGATATTACGGTACGTCCGGTATCGGTCTTTGCCTTAGGTCGGTTCCACCGTAGTGAGTTCCAATATGAATAGCACCTCGTTAAAGGTGCACCGCCATGGAAAACTCCCGAGCCCATAAAAGAACTGTGGCGACGGGCTGCACGTCGGGTCAATTCGTTGCCTCAACAAAAGTAGAACAGTACCTGCGTCGAAGTGAGGTACGCCGTGAATAGACACGATTGGTTGAACGACGTGTGGCGGAAGTCGAGCACCGACACGACCGTGGGAACGAGTGAGAACGAGTGAGAACGAGGCGCCCTTGTGCCCTTTTAGGTACAACGGCTTCCTACCGCAAGGCGAAAAGGGAAGAAGACGGAGCAGGTTCGTCCTGCAACGGCGGCCCTTTCCCAACGGCGTCAAGAAGTCCAAGCACTACGTCGTCAAGACGCCGCAGTCTTCAAAGGTAACGTCCTGGAAGTACGGAGTAAAAATGCCGCGTCATAGTCACTCGCGACGTGAGAACGGCGGGGCTTGTCTCGTGCGCCTGGAGTGCACATGTGCATGTGCGTAGCCAAACCCCGGCGTGGGGCACGGCATTTGTGCCGGAGGCTGGGTGTTCGAGAAGCACGCCCCGTGGCTCTCGTTTTGTCGGGGACCATCGAAGCCACAAATGCGTCGAGCTGTTCAAAGCGAGGTTGAAATAAACTGCTGCGTTTCTTATTTATTTATTTATTTATCGCACCTACCAGCACCCATGTGCCTATTATGGTGGAGCACGAAAAAATGCTCGGAACGCAATGCTGCACAAACGCTCCATAATGAGAGTGCAGCACTCCTCTCGAGCGACGAGAGGTCATCGTCAAAGATGTCAACAAACGACGTGTCGAGACGATCGAAGAAGTTCTGAACGCGAACTAGCGGGGAGAAGCAATGCGCGCGATTGATGGCGAACTTGTGATTGCAGTGAATATGTTTCGGAGGAACGTTATTATGTATGCGAGATACGAAAATTTGGAGGTCGTAATACGCACGTGGGCACTTGAGCAAAAGCATTAGATCGCCACTTTCTCGTCTAACTCGGTCAAACCCAAAAAGTTTTAAGTATGTTCTGATAAGAGTGGGGCTGAGACGAGTTTTGTCTGGCGTGAAACATTCTCGTTCTTACGTCGCCGCAGCGGCGACACTGACTGGAGATTGTTTGGAATAACTGGTGCAAAATCTAGTTTTTCAAATTGACGCTTCTGAACGAGACTTAAATACAAAATGGGTCGCGAAACGTAGAACTGAGTTGAGTGGCAATACTCTAAAAGATGATAACAGGATCGAACAAACATGACTATCGAAGTTGAGTTCCTCACCAAGCATTACACCTACGTCACGCACAACCGATGCTTGCTTTATAATAGCGGTACCGAGATATAGTGATCTGAGAAAACGGGGGGAGTTTTGCGTGAGAACGTTAGCACTCGTGATTTTCTAGGACGGTAGTTATGGTCTAGCATTTTGGAGGCACTCCGTGCCATATTTTACTTTCCTCGGCTAGCACCCGGGTGTCTCAGCTCGTATTGCTGCGGACCGTACGTCTTGAATTTTTAAACTCGAAGTGAGTAGCTTATGTTTTCCCCCGCTCCTGGGTTACCGTGTCTGTTCGTCGGGAGGATCGAAAGTGTTAAAATCGTCCGTACTAGACACCAATTGGAAATTTGAGGGTGCAAGCACGTTTCAGTTACATCGTTCAAATGGCCACAACCTATCCGCTATACTGTATACTGGTTGCTTGCAACCGGAGAGGCTATGGGTGCCCATATACAATGTGCGCGCCAACTCAGGGAAACTAATGGCTTGGAAGAAAACTAAGCGCAGCGGGCTTTTGCGTAACTTCACAATCAATTCTGCCCAATGTCTGACCAGTCTTTGACCTCACGGTGTTATTCGTTTACCCGGCAGGACGATTTGAATCAATGCTCAAGTTAATATTCTGGCCGTAACACGAGCGAGTGAAGTCACATTTTGACAGGCGTAACTTCGCTGACATTGCGGTTTATTTCGAACAAGGACAGAAGTCTTCCTAACGTGTCGCAGCCATTCGACTTCCGACGCATATAGAAAGGACAGTGACAATCAAAACAAAGAAATTGTAATGAAGCTAGGTATGTTAAGGTAACTCTGTTCTTACTTTTTTTTTAAATGTAAAGGTTGGTTTACACACTTGCAACTGGTTACGACCGTATGCCTTCAAACCCCTTAAAATTTCTTATCACGGGAAAACACTTGGCATTTCTGTATATTTCCTTGTTTTTTTTTTAGGTTATCGTTCTTTCTTGGCTTGAAAATCTTTTGACAATGTTATAAACAAACATTTTTCATCAATTGTATGTACATTTGATCTCGCAAAAACCAGAAGCCTTCACTCTAATGAAATGCAGTTCTAGGGTCACCTCATATACGGCGCAGCGTGCCGGCGTACACGCCCGTCGTAAGAGATCGCAAGAATTTGTTCGTAAGCAAACGCAAGTGTGTGGACGGGCCTTGACTCGTCCATAAGTGTTTTTTTTTTTTCTTTTGTTCGAGGCTACCAAAGAGGGAACAGAAATTCTCGCGACTAACCAGAGGCATTTCCATCGTGTTGTTTTGCAGGCTGTGCTGGACACGAAACAGCACTCCATCTCATACACACTGTCACGGACGCAGGCGGTCATCGTAGAATATGTCTTGGACGAGGAGACCGACCTGTTTCAGGTGAGCCTGGCCGAGTATGGTGTGGAGTCACTCAAAGTGGCTCCCAGAGTGCCGCAACTTATTGTCCCCCGCCACTCGCCTTCACATTGGCTGGGACGAATCCTGCTGGCACTTCGCCGTTTTTGTTCCCGACGCAAGTGTCTGAAGAGTCGCAGAATTTAGTCCAGTCCAATAGAGAGCACATTGCCACCGCACTTTTTTGCGTAGGTGATGAAGTTGTGGCTTGCAGATTGAACGAGCCTATTTCAGAGGTTTTGGGTGGGATAACTGCCTTCGTCGACTGCTGCGAACTCAATCACTACGAAGTCAACACAACTGTCATCGTTGCCGGCTGTGCCGGTTGTTTGCAAAGCAGCATAGATAGAAACAAATTGCCGCGGCGTCTTTCGCGGTCTTGGAGATACAGGATGAGCCAGCGTTAAAGGGGGGGTGCAACGATGTATCAATTGGAATATTTTTCACTTTACACGAGCTTACTGGCAGTAGTGGGACTCGAGGATACTCGCACACAACGTCACTGGCCAAGAAACTCTTTTGTTGCGGTGTAATTTCAAGGACACAGGTGAGCATTTTCCTTCAATCCCTCTGTCGCAATACTTGATGACGTAGCTGGCAGTCGCACTATCGCCCAGTGACAATATTTGAATGCGGTTCATGGATTGGACCCGAGCATTGCGTAGGTACTTGATTTGGAAACGTGATAATCGATAGCTCAAGAAGCATTCGGGTGGTGGCCCGTGTTCAATTGCTGCAGTGACAACAATAGCCGAACAAAGCTATGTCGGAAACTCAGCGCGTGTCCTGTGCCTCTGCCAACCCCAGCACATGGCTGTGTTCAACATGGGCGGCATATAATAGGCTCCAGATCACGTGGCCGCTTGTTCTGGCTGCGAGTTGAGGGGATGAGATCGTTTCGTGAATATGGGCTCGGACCTTTTGATTCTGGCTGGAGCAGCCACAATAATCTCTCACGTGGAAGATAGATATCCGTTGCTCTCTCGCTGGGAATGGTGGCCGTCACTGTTGCTAGAATAGAACCTTTCCAGGCTTCAGTCTCGCCACCTTGGTCACTATCATCATCCGAGTGTATGGCATCTAAGCTAACGGCGATCACTTCCCGCAATTCTTGGGCATAAAATGGCGGACCATTATACGTGGAGCATGTACGGTTACTGCAGATACCCCTTTGAGCGATTGCCCCTAAAATACCAAACATGCACCCATGTTTCAACAAGCACCTGCCCGCTACTTTTTAAACATTTTAATGGTGGACGCTCTATATTTCATTCGCTTAGATTTAAAATTTTTAAATCTAAGCAAACAAAATATAGAGCGTCCACCATAGACTTCTGAGCTGACCTATCAGTGGCATAGCCACTGCTAGGTCAGCTCAGTTTGGGAGTGGGCTGAAGCCCCCTCCCGAAATCCAGCCGACCCTTAATATACACATGCATTTTGACACACCCCCCCCCTGTTCCGCATCCCAATTCATGGACATGCCAGCTACTTGAGCCCCCTGCCGAAAAAGATTCCTGGCTACACCACTGTGACATAGCTAATTGAGATCCTCCCCTGCGTCGGCCACTTCTCCGAACACACTGCTGCAGAGCGGTGAAGCTTACCTCGCATGCACCAGGACAGAGTGGTGAAGCCCACCCTTCCTTGTGCCCCTTTTGCATTTTGGCTCTCGGACCTACCAAGCACCCATTCCCAATTTTTCTAGATAAGCTCTAGTTCTTGACTGGGCATTTGCTAGGTATTCTGCAGTATTATATTTGCCGGACTAGAGTCTGCAAACCATATACATGTTTGAAAGTTGAAATGTTTTGCAGTGCAAACTATGCAGGAATTTTCGATTTTTCAAGGTTGTTCGTTGTGACTAGACGTGACAAATTTTGTGAATGAAAGAGTATGTTAATGATTTCTGTATGATACGAGCTTCTTTGTGAACTAGGAAAGCGAACATTTGTCGAGGTATGCTGTGTATGAGGAGATTTATGTGCTGACTAAGCACCATGTGCGGACTTTCTTAGGAAAATCTTTTCTAACGAAACTTTCCCTTTGTGGACGATACACCGGGCGAAGACTATAGTTCGGTAAGTATGGTAGTATGGACCCAGGTAGCGCAGTTCTTAGGGTCAGAATTTGTTTTTTTTTCTGGAAATTTAGGGCCTTAAAAAGCCCAAAGATGCCAGGGTAAGGCCAAACTTGACCTTTTTTGGCCAGAGTCTGGCTACCTTGGCCCTAACTTGCCAAACAAGTACCAGAATTAGGCTTCACTTCTGGTTGTTCAGTTTTTGTGTGGCAACTTTGGGTCTAAATTGCCAAACAAGTGCCGAATTCAGGCGTTGCGCTGATTATTCGGCTCATATGGCACATCTTTGGCTCGAGTCTGGCACCTTGGCAGTTATGTGGAGTGCCGGGGAATAGTACCGTAGCACTAACTGGCATCTTGGAGCGAAACCGAGTTAGGCTCAAAATGGGCCCTTAGGATTGCCAAGGGTTTTGCCGCGATTGCAAAGGGCTCGAGCAGACGAGCCTTGTTCCTGGTGGGCGTGCAGATTGGCCGTTCGTCGGAGAGCCCCATTGACTTCGTGGTCATGGACACGGTGGCGGGCGACAAGGCCGGGGGAGGGGCCTGCCGGGTGACCCAGAGCACCATCTCGCGCTTCGCCTGCCGCATCCTGGTCGAGAGGGGGCGCTCCCACCGCTCCCACATCTTTGCGGCGGGATTCGACTCCACGCGCAACATCTTCCTGGGCGTGAGTCCATCTGCTCGAGTACTTCGCTCGGCCCCCTGCCGGCTCAATGTTTGCGCAATGTCAACCCGACGTTAGTGCTATGTTGGCCCAACTTGCAGTGGAGCATGCTAGAGCCACTAAATTAGCTATGCCTAAAAAAACACTCAAATCGTGGATTTTGTTTTTTCTGTAAAAAATATTTTTAGGTTAATACTTTTTGTTGCAAGACTCGTTTTGAGTTGGGTGAGATTCCAGAACATGCTTTTCTGATTAATAATATGAAGGGGGCTAGTGAAAAATAAATAAAAACTTGCAGCTTTTTTTGGGTCTCCTTGTTATTAACATATCCTCTCTGACAAGAATGTATGCTTCGATTAAATATGGTTCCTAGATGAGACAGTGCATGTTTGCGTAATGGCATGTCACGACGGTTGTTTCCAGTCTTCTGTGATGCGTATGGAAGAAGGTTTTAAATGTTTCAGCGTGCCTCATTTGGCATATGAGCCTGACAAAGTTGGGCCGAAGAGAATGGTGTTCGAGGGTGCAATGGGGTATTTTTGAAAAACTTACATTTTGTACTTTTTTTGTCGCATTTACCCCTGAAGCACCTTGACAATTTTATGAACAGGTCCAGCAGGTGTCCTACTTTTTTGCACTGCCCATTGCACTCAATCATTGCAATTTGTCAGTCTGCAACGATTTATTCCTTGAAGTTTGAAAACTGGTCCACTGGTTCAACGCATCAATTTTCAAACTCACCATTTAAAATTTTTTTTTTACTTGTAACTTACATTTGTTTTTCCTTCGTTGTAATTTTGTCAATTTCGTGTATTTTTTGTCTACTTTCCACTTCCTTCTGTAACACATTCTAGGCCTTTAAAGTAATTAAATAAAGAAAATAAAAAACTATTGCAGTTTAAAAAGACACTGAACCTAGGAAAAAATATTTTGTTTTTCTACCTGGTTAGGGCAGGCATAAAAAAAATTTGTTTGCAAAATCAGCATAACCACCTGTAACTCTAGCCAACAATTAAGGTTTTCCAATTCAAATCGCCCAATATTTATGTTACAATACAAATTTTTCGATTTGCGGGTGAAATCGATTCTGTACCCCTGCGGGATGATGCTGATTGCATTTGTACCCAACTAGTGTGCTCTCTGAGGCAACTCTGAGGTCCAGCGAACTCGGAGTGCACATTAGTTGGGGTACAAATGCTATCATCATAATCCCGGAGGGGTACAGTTTCGGTCTCGCCCGCAAATCAAAGATTTTGTATAATAACATAAATATTGGGCAAAAGGAATTTTTTTTTTTTTTTTCGAGAAACATTTATCTTGAAACATGCCTGTCCTAACCAGGTAGAAAAACAGAATCTTCTTTTCCTAGGTTCAGTGTACCTTTAAGGAAGGAAGGAAGGAGGCACCAATGACTCATCTGTGCACTCTTCGAATTTTGGAATTGTGAATGTTCTGGCGCGTTAGAAGTTAGTTTCAAGTTTTGCGCAACAAACGTAGACGATGAGGCTCGGGTGTTCTCGCTGCAACGCAGGAGAAGGCTACCAAGTGGCAGCACGAGGGAGAGATCGATGGCCTCACGACCAACGGGGTGCTCATCATGCACCCCCAGGGGTCCTTCTGCGGGGGAGCCACCCCCGGCATCTGGATGGAGGTCTCTGTCGGCGGAGGGGTGTACGCCATCAGGGAGTCTCGGTCGGCACCCAAGAAGGGCGTCAAGGTACACTCCTTTTCATCTCGGGTTTTTTTCTGGGGGGGGGGGAGCATTTGAGTTGCTCGGCCTCTGTTTTTGGTCGTTAGACTGTCCTGCAACGAAATGTCGTTGAAAGCACCGTTGCTATGCTCCTATAGCTCTTAACTTTGAGCAGCCCCCCTGGCCAGCAAAATCGGATACTTTAGGGTGACTTTTCGGTTCTGCGTTGTCACATTCTTCCACATTGACACGAATTTGAAAAATAAAGCAAGTACAAAAGTCGAAAGACACTAAATAGCATATTGATTGGATGCTAGAGGCGTGAGTTGTGCTGTTCTTTTGTTGACTTAGGCAATTTTTAAAAAAAAATCATTTTAAGCACTTGGTTAGCGCGCATTGAGAGACACCGAGATGCCGACGGACACTTGTAAGCATTGTCCGTGGATCGTGCACGATGGGACGCTAGGATGCTGCTTTGCGTCTCGCGTACTCTAGCGGAGGCCAGAGTGCCTTGCCTGTGGACGCTGCAGCGTCCCCTGGCCCAAAGAAACCGGCCCATTCGAAGGACAAAATTTCGTGACTTCGGAAGCGTTATGGCAAGAGTGGTGGCTATTCTGCGCGATGTTTGGCGAACGCGTGTGCGAGTTTGCATGTAGATTTTGATTTAGTGCCTCACGTTTGTTGCAGATTGAAGACGAGACAAACATGCTGAGGGACGGCTCCCTCATTGACCTGTGCGGAGCCACGCTGCTCTTCCGCTCGGCCGAGGGGCTCATGAAGTCTCCGGTGCGTAGCCCCTTTGCTTTCGCTCTCACTCCCTTCGCCCGCTCTTTTGTCGGTCACTCACTCTAACCAACTCACTTTGCGCTCACTTGTACGCTCACCCACTTTCAATCACTCATTTGCAGTCACTCACTCCCACTGTCTCATTCACACCCACCTACCCTTGTTCACTGCTCACTCTTGCTCATACTTACTTGCAGTCCCACTCACTGACTCGTGCTCAGTCACTCTGTAGCCCACTTATTGTATTTGCTCGAATATAAGTCGACCACGAATATAGGTCGATGCCTTTATAGGCCCGTTCACACTCTTGCGACCTCTTAAACCTGGGTTCCTTAAAACTTCTTAAACCAGAAAAAACACTGGCGCCATCTATTGGGAAGCAGTGTAAACTCGGCGGTCCGGCCTATTTTTTTTTTTATTTCTCGTGCATTATCCTTTCTTTCTTGGCTCGAAAAACTTTTGTCAATGTTATAAACGAGCCTTTCTATGGGTATTACGCACATTTAACCTCGGAAATCCCGCAAAACCTTCGCTCTTGTGAAATGCAGTTACGGGGTCACCGCATAGATGGCGCCACAATGCCAGTGTGTTCCCTCATTCTAAAAACATTTAAGAAGTTTTAAGAGAAATCGTCTCTCTCAGTCGTACTCGGTCGCAAGAGTGTGAACGGGCCTTATATTGAACTTGCCGAGAATACAAAAGTAATGTAATTCAAATATAGGTCAACTTTTCTTTTTTTGAAGGACAGAGGAAAGTTTAGGCAAAAAAGAGAAACAAACCTTTATTTACAGCTCACTCAGCTAAATCACAGTGCGATGTGAAAAGCTTAATCATTGTGAGAGCTTCAGGACATGTCGTTGTCGGAAGCCTCAAAGCAACAAAAGACAAAATACAAAGACGTGAACAACGCCGCGAGCCGCCATTGGCCACGAGAAGCAAAAGTAACCTCCGTATTTTGTTTTGCTGCGCGTCTGCGCAGCAAAACAGGAGGGCTGGAGGGAAGGGGGCAAGGTGCTTGGCGCCGCGCGTTTCCCTCCCTCTCCTTTCTCCCCCTTATGTCGCAAGGGGCATGCGCGAGCGGCGACGACCGCGGACGGGTGCAAAATACGACGTCTGAGCGACGCGTGTGAGTGGTGGTCATGGCGGGCCTTTGGCTGCTGATGTTTCGGTTGCTTACGTGCACCAAAAACTTTCCAAAACAAGAAGCGGCGCAACACTACGCAACGCTATGGCGACGCCGGCTCGGTGACTCGATAGCTTCGTGTGCTCGGAGGGGTCGTGAAATTTTATCATAAATGGGGGTCGAAATTCCCTAATCACGATTATAGGTTGACTCTTCATTTTTGACGACATTTTCAGAAAAAGTGGTCGACTTATATTCAATTAAATGCGGTAGATCTGTTTACTCATTTACTCATACTCACGCAGTCACTCTCATTCGTTGTGCCACACATCCACACTCATTCGCATCTCTTACTCGCTTATCCTCGGTCGTCTCTAACTCACATCTCAGGATTGTGCAAGAGCACAGTTACGCGTCGTTACAGACACGGTACTGACGGCGGCGCTCTGTCCGCTCTTTGCAGACGAAGCACCACTTGGAGGAGAGGCTGCAGGAGCTGAACGCCGGGCGCCCCCAGTGCCCCGTGGGGCTGAACACGCTGGTGATTGCGGCCCGCGCCACGCTGAGCCAGGCAGACAAGCAGCCCTACGTGTACCTGCACTGTGGCCACGTGCAGGGGCTGCACCACTGGGGGCTGCAGGACCAGGCCACCAACGAGCGCACCTGCCCCATGTGCCTCAAGGTGGGCACTGAGATTTCAAGAGCTGCGCGATGCGCCATCACGCCGGTTGCAACGCAGGTTGTCGGACGGCCGAGGTCCCCAAGGCCTGTTCACAGACCTGCTTTTGCTTAAGACTGAGCTCTTGTGAACTCTTAACCGGTTGGCTACTGTGCACGTCGCGCCCTGCCAGGCCGTCTGTACTGCACATTTTTCCCCTAAAACAGGGCCACACTAGGCGTGACTGTTTTGCTTGTATAATAAGCTTTTACAGTAAAACATGTTTATTTACATGCTTTAGTGGTTCGTTCAAGTCTTTAAATCAATAGGCCCTCACAGATTCTTCCTCGTATGAAATATCTCGAAGCGCTGCATCCTCGATCGCTTATGCGTCGCACAACCAGTGCGCTTTTGTCATGATTCGGACTCCGAAATGCTGTCGGGATCGCTCCCGTCGTCGACAGAAGGCTCCGAAAACTCACTATCCTCACCAGACGTCTCGTTATCATGGCTGTTGAAGAAGATATATATGATTTCACCGTCAGAAAGGCCACACCGCACACTGCACGCTGCCATCTTCTCTAAGCAGGCAGTGATCGAGCGGGAAAGACGGCACACAAAAGAACAAGCTCAAAGAAACACAGCGGACAGAACGGTCCTCTCCATCTGTTGGCAATGTATCTAACTGCACTACCCCAAGTCTACATAGCGCTCCATCTATGAATTACTCTTTAAAACAGAAATTCATGCAGACCGGCAAATCGCCGGCTTTGGCAATATGGGCCCTTACGGCACACCCGGCAATTCGTCAGCTTTGGTAGCAAATGGGTTAACTAGAGTTTCCAATTGCTCAGTTGAGGTCATGTGGTTTATGGGCTGCATTTGCAGTATGAGCTGCGAGGAGGTGACCAAAACGTCGGCGGTCGGCAAATGTCTTCGTCTTTCCGTCCTTTTTCCCCCTCGCTACGTGAAAACGCAGCGTGTGCGCACTTCCAACCGATCGCCGCGGGAGGTGTCCACCATTGAATTGCAGACGCACCCGGTGGTTGGAGATAGACCCTCTCTTCAATATAGGCTCTCTAGAGAACACACTGGCAAGCTGGCACCATCTGTGGGGTGGTCCTGGAACTGCTTTTCACTAGAGCGAAGGTTTCGCGGTATTTGCAAGGTCAGATGTGTGTACTGTCTACGAAAGATGGTCGTTTATAACAATGCCGGAAGTTCTTCGAGCCAAAAAATAAAGAATTGTGGGCTAAAAAGGGAATGTACAGAAATGATGAGTGTTTCACGGCTTCCCGAGAAAGGGTGCCAGTTTTGTTTGCTCAACCTAAAAGATTTTGAGAGGTTTTGAGGCACACTGTCGTAAGCAGACAAAGGTATGTGAATCGGCCTTAATAGTTCAATAAAGTATATTACTACAACTTACCAGACAATAAGGCCAGAGCACTGGGTGCCATGCATGCAGGGTATTGCAGTTAACTTATGCCAAAACTTGAAAAAAAGAAAAGTTGCCGCACGTTAAGCGTGTTGAACCAGCGCTGTACTGTTCGCAGTCCCATTGAGTGGGTCGAGATATTTGTTGCGATGTGCCCAGCTGGCTAATTTACGAACAGAAAGTCGGGGAGCAAACAAGCTGGTGAAGATTAGATTCTTCCACCTGTTGTGTTTGGAGTTAGTTACTGGCTGTAGTGGTACTGTTGTGGAAAGAGGGCGATTGCTTTTTTTTTTTGTCCGTGCAATTTTGGTCTCTTTGTGGCATTTCCTATTTAAGCACTTTTTGAGTGAAATAGAATTCAGCTGTACACTTTTCATGTATGTGTTGCCCTTTGCCTACTTGCAGTCTAGGGGTTGAATTATGGCTAATTAAAACAGATTAATTAGCCTTTTTTTTTCAATTAAAGGGTGCAAATTTTCTTATGCCAGATTTGGAGAGCGTGTTGAGAAACATTCCATTGTGTTGTTTCCATTGAGGTACACCTCGCGTGTCTAATTTTTTTTCGAGCTTTAATGGGGGACACTACCCCCCCCCCCCCCCCCTCCCAAAAAAAAAAAAATGAAAAATATATATTTCTAAAAAAAAAAAGTGATTTTCAAAAATGCTATATTTACATCACTAACATCTAGAGAGTATTCTCAGAAAGCCTCATTTGTTTAAATTACTTAGTTATTTTTTTTATAAATTATTTTCCATCCACCAATGCTAAAGAAAAGGTTGAGGTTCGAGCACGCATTTTTCTCCATTCCACTTTTTGGCATAAATTTCACTTTAGGGAAACTACCGTTTGGTCACGGAACAAAAGGAAATGCTCGCTTATTGTTTTGCCTAACTATAATTTAATGGGCAATGCAACTGTGGCATTATTTTTTTACTTTGTTGATGTTTTTTATAAAACATCTTAAGATTTTGTCAACAACATAAAAGTCAGAAAAAGTAGGATTTTTCACCGTGTGTAAGCATAAAATAAATTACTTTTTGGAAATTTTGCTTTCACAACTGCACTCTCCAAGCATTCTGCTGTGTATTTGATGAAAAGAAATGTCTGTGTGTTCCCTATAAAAACAACCGTAATTTCTTCCACAATTCATGTACACAGATGAAACTTCGCACTGCATTCTGCCTCACAACTGCCAGTATATACTGTAAATTTCATTCATATTAAGCCACAGGTTCAAAAGTTGACCCTTTCAGGTAGTGTCCTCCCTTAAATAAAGCGCACGAGACTGAAAGAAGTCCCACGTGACTGAGGGCACTAAGGTTGCAATTCGATACCAAGTAGTCACGTGGGACTTTCTAAAAATTCTTCACCCTTTTTTTAAAGCTCGAAAAAAGTTAGACACCCAAAAGCAACCTTAATGGAAGTGACACAATTGAATGTTTCCGTCGTGTCGTTCCTGCCACCTACCATTCCGTTACTTCCTCGTCGGACGGCACGGGATGACGGCGACGCGCTCTGCTGCGCCCTTCCGCTCAGGTGGGGCCTGTAGTGAAGCTGTGCATGGGCATCGAGCCGGCCTTCTACGTGGACAGCGAACCGCCAAACTACGCCTTCAACCCCTGCGGTCACATGGCCTCCGAAGAGACGGTCAAGTGAGTCCAAAAGCTGCTCTGTGTTCTAAGACGTGTTCTTCTAATCATCGCGAAAAATCGCCGCACGAGTTTCGGCAGTATGGGGACGATTGAGGAGAGTCAGCTTGCGAGCCGAATTGACCTTGCGAGCTGTTCGACGAAGTTTTCAGATGGTAAAGCCCTGGCACTCTGCTGGTGCGGTCGCTCACTTGGGTGAGGGCAGCGGGCTGCAGGACCAGGCCTAGTGGAAGTAGACAGCTGCCACCCCCGGGACATCCGTGTCCAGGGCTTGAAACGTAGCGCCGCAGTCGCCCGGTGTACTTCCCTAACCTAGTATTTTCTCTACACAGGTCTACTAACCATAAGCAACGAGTAGAACCTTGTCGATACGTTTTTTAGGGACTGTGGAAAAAGAAGCGCATCACCCGGGAAAACGTAACAACCGATAACGCTGTTGGTGGGGCTGCAGATGTGACGGGAAGCAGCCCTCACACTGGGATTTACTCCAGAATGACTTTTGGGGGTTCGGAGAACTACCATGGTGGTTACCATATAGCTGGGCATTCTTTTTCGGCACAGTTATTTAGAACTAGCAGTCAACCTATACCGGATCTACCCGATTAAAGAGCGCGGCCACGATTGCTACCTCGAGGGGCAACTTTTCATATTGCTCAGTGGGGAAAATAGAAGCGCGAATGTCGCGCGAGGCTAATAGAGAAATAAAACGGTACCTTTATCTTGCTAGAAATCGTTTTCAGCACGATTTTTGACAACTACGCTCATTCACGTCGAGCGGTGACCAAGTTTTTCTCGGCTCTTGCTCCCCTCCCGAAGTCGGAACGGGCGTCACACTGAGCCTGCCGCATTGTCATCAGTTCCATCAAAACGTCCGACAGGAACGATATCCGTTAAGATCCAAGAAAAACTAAAACACATGCTAGAGACTAGCGCGTTAAAAATTTGAATTCTTTGAGCTAAGTGAGCTATCTTAAACAAACTCCGATCGTGCCATCGCTTGCTTGCTAGCCGCTATCGATTCGAACGGATTTGGATTCGACTAGAGAATTCGAAGCATCCAGCAGAGAGGCCGAGAGGCATACGTTGCCAACAGAAAACTGAAAATCCACCGCGCGCGGCCCAGGAGCGCGGGTTCGGGAGCACCGAGGGGCAGATTTTGGATGCAAGAACCGATAAATCAAGCGCAACAGACGGGAAACTAGTACATGTTTCTCTATGGGAGTTAAATGGGACCGGTGTTCGTGAACGTAAAAGCATGGAAAACGTTTCAACCAGGAACATATCAACAAGGTTCTGCTGTATGCCACGCATGAAGTATTGGTGAAATGTATGAGATAAGTTTATGTATCCCTCAGAAATGTTGTCTATGATGGATTGCTTAAACAGCATGTGACACCTCAAAACAAAATTGAGTTTGTTCGTCCGGGAACAAAAGTTGTCCATTGTTGACTACTATTAGCGCCTTTGAGCGTGCTTCTTACTGAGCACCATTGCACTGAGGAGAAGCAACACCCGCGGAAGCGAGCTCCGTGAGTGTCTCTTCCCTGCAGTGCGCTGGTGCCCGGTAAGAAACGCACTCAACGGGGTCCACGAGAATGAAAGGCAGGGTTGTAGGCATTACCGAAAAAAATTGACGAAATACGTGACTCGTTATTGCAAATAAAAGAAATGCATTATTGACCTAGGTTACCCTAAAATAAAAGGCACGCATTATCGTTACCGATAAAAAGTGGCGCACATTACTTTTGCATTACTTCTTTTTTTATGAATGAAAATATTTTACTGTTTTGATGTTAGAGGTATATTTCAAGCTATGTTATGCTCATGCAGAAAACTAAAGAGCAAGAAAATTAGGCTTACCTGGACATGCTTCTTTAAGTTGGAGCTTAAGCACCTCATGCATTTTAAAGGGGTCATGAAACAATTTTTCAACTTTTCCTTTGTTTTTCTTTTCAACTCTAAAATCGTGCATTGTACCAAACAGTTCAAGAAGAGGGAAAGGAGGGACCCTCCTCTTGCATGGACTATCGTTTGTGCACCCGAACACCGCCATTCTCCCCTCAGAAGATTAGCCCGTCGCTCAAAACTCATAAAAAAGATGCTTTCCCCACCCTGTTCACCCCTAAGCTGACAGTGCTGTGGAAGCTACGTGCTCGATGGGCCAGCCACACTTTTGCCATGTGATCACGCTGCCTCGCACATATCTACACGCAGAGAATGAAGTCGGGTGAGGAAAGGGAGGCGGCAGAATTGGTCCGGCAAGCGCATGGCTTCCATTGTACTGTCAGCTTAGGGTTGAAGGAATAAGTGAGGTCCGGTGTTGTGTGATGTGCGTTTGGGCCAAGTGACGCTCTTTGGGTACCACAGATGTACCACAGTGAAAAGGCAGAGAGCTTGCAAAAGGAAGAAGGTACGAAATAGTTCGCTGTGTTTTCAAAATTTCGTACAGAAAATCAGGCTTTTGATTTTGTACCTTCTTTTATTTTGCCCACTAAACGATATGCTATTAGTAAAATCCCTATCTAAATTAATTTATTCATTTCATAGGTCGCTAGCATCAGGGATTCGTTGTAAGCGGTATTTGTGCAGGGTGTGAAACTCATTGCCTTCCCCATTTATAAAGCTATATCTGTGCAAACCAGTTTTGAAGCTTTGAAACGGAGAATAATCAACCCTACTCGGGTACTTTGCACACATGGTTCAATCTGTTTAGTTTTGTGAGACAGCCAGCATCAATAAAAAAAAAAAGAAAGTTTTACTGCTCGGCTTGACCGACGGTTGTGGGCTTACGGAATTCGAAGAAGGCCTTTGGTGACGCCTGTAGCAGAGGGAATTGCGGCGGGCATACTTGTAGGGTTGGTGCTGCCATCTAGGCGTGCTTTCTCGCACCAGGTACTGGGCTTCGGTGCCGATCCCCCACGGCACCAACGGCCTCCAGTCGGCGTGCCCGTTCTGCGCCGTCCCGTTGGAGGGCTACCCCGGCTACGTGCGCCTCATCTTCCAGGACCATGTCGACTGAGGGCGCCACGCGTGGCCCCCTGCGCCCTGCCGCAACGTTGGTGGCGCGCGACAACGGACGGCCGAGTCGCGCGTCGACCCCTTTCTTCCATTTTTGTTTCCTCGTCCTCTTCCTTTTACAGTGCGTGCGCTCGTGTGCGTACGGGGAGGTGGTAAAACGTCCCGACTCTGGTTCTTTCGCCGACGGGTTGGTTCCGTGTCGTTGCGGAACGTCGGTACACCACCCGCTTCCGTGTCGTCAAGATTGGCAAGCGAAAAACGACGGTCGTACCCGGCCTCCGAGACGTGATTTCGCCGGAACGCGGGTAGGGTCGTCCGAAATGGGATTGATGTTGAACGAGCCAATATTACCCAGAAGGCCAGGCCCACGCATGACATCGACGCTAGTGGATTACCGAACGCGTTCGCCTTGGCGTTGCGCTTGTTGTGAGATGCCACAAGGTCTCGTCTTGTCTTCTAGGTGGAGTTGAACAAGCACCGCACCGGGGGCAGTGGTAGGTTTCCGAGAGCGTCGGGAACATTGTTTGCACTTTGGATGACTGTAAATAACGGCTTGCTCGGTATTGTCAGTACCGTGAACGACCTTAGACGTGCGGAGAGCGCGTCCGGAACGCAGTTTCTCGCTCTCGTCGGAACACAACTGGGCGGCGATCGTAGATCGTGTCTGCACAAGCATCGAGGCGGATAGTAGAAATCCCACAACCGTACTTGCTACGTACTTGGTCTGGCCCCGAAATCGAGCTGCTGCTGTAGCATGGTGTGTCATTTCCTTGACCGCGGAGAGCTCTGTTGTTTGCAGGGCCGACAACTTTGCGGACAGTGTTGCGCGAAGGATGTGGGGTCTTTTTTTTCCGTGTTTAGTTACTATGACGTGCCATTCTAAGAGCCAAGCATTGCCAAGGTTGACTGAAGGGACCCGGGTTATTTCGCTGTTTGGATAATTTGCTTGAAAGTGTGAGTGCCTGGTTCACGCTAGAGTTTGTTATAGACGTATCGTCCGCCTTTTTATCACTCGGAGTGAGCTTAAAACTACGGCCACGGACGATCTCCCAGTTGACTTTATTAGCGCATTGTGGCTGTGTGATTGTGTAATTGTTTATTTGTGGTGTTTTATTTTTTGTTTTTATTTTGTACCATGGATTAGGTAAGATTGTAAAGAGATCAAGTCTTTGGCATACTTCTTTTGTTCAACTAAATTGAAGGGTAACAGGTCGCAACTCCATTCCTTGTTACTATTGATCTACAATTAGGTTATATATTGATGACTTAATTGATTTGAGCACTAGGCTATCATCGGCGAACCAGGAAAGCTTCGTGTTCTTTCGACCGTCATGCTTCCGTCGTCTTAAGTTATCCTGAAACGTCTCGAGTATTGGTCGTGGAATAGGTAGCGTCAGTCTAATTTCCAAATTTGGGAGTGTGTAATGTTGTCGCTGTCTACTATAGACGTTTGCCAGTACGGCCTCTGGGCGCCGCCATTTTTCTGCTGGTGTGGGTAGGTCGTCCGAAAGTCGAGCGTTGCTGAGGTGTACCCACGGTTTCCAGACAGGTGCCCGAACAAAGCGTTTTCCATCCACGGTGGCCAGACTAGCTCTTGAAGCGCGGCTGCTTGCAGACGTCTATAGAGCCTGTTTCGAGGGTCTGCGAAATTCGTGGCTTACCCGAATCAATCATTACTGTCCGAATGTCTAGAGCAAAATTTTACCGCACGTCATTACAAAACCTCCAGCACCGTTCCCAATGACCTTCAGACGAAACAGTCGCGCAACCACACGTATGTGTTTTTGGTGTGCACATGATTCTGCGGGCTGACCAATTCATATCATGCAGTCAGGTTACATAGCACGCGGGAGGTCGGTGGCATTAAGTGTGACACGAGGTTACCGCAGTGTCCAGAAGATGGCGCCACGCTACACGCGACAAATAATGACGCTATGAATAGGTCGCTCTCCGCTACCCCATTCCCGTTCAGCTTTCCCGAGAGTTTTCTTCTTTCTTTTTCAAACTCCCACGCTTGTAAATAACACTGAAGAGGCGGCCAGACGTCTCATTGAGCGTTTTCAAATGGTAGTTTCTCCGGTGCCGCGCTTTTGTAACGTGATTTCAATGGACGTCGCCGCGATGTACGGAGCGTGCATCTATTTTAAAGATTGACTATATTTTTTTAAGTGGAGTAGATGGATGCAAAGCGTCACGGTCGAGTCTGAATTATTTCTCGAAGCGTGCGGACAACCCTGTGATGCTTGCGGGATTTTTTTTTGAAGAGGGACATCATAGAGGATCTGTCGCGGTAGCAGTTTTGGCGGATCACAAACTCTGATGGGGCTTGAATGATGGAATAAAACATCAGGTTTTGGCATGACAAACGCTTGTGGATGTCCTTAGTTTTACATTAGGGATAACTTCAGTTGGAAAATGCATCCGATATGCCGGTGCAAAAGACTAAAGTGTCAAACTTGGACTCGAGCTTTTTTTTTTACAAGTTGATGTTTGGTTTGTTGTGTGCTAATATTTTGTATCGCTACTCTTTTCCCTCCAGTAATCAGAAAAGATATGTGTTTTCTTCCATAATATTGTTGCGAAACTGCGTCTATCCCAGTTCAGCGAAGTGTATGTTCTCTTTTTCGCGTTTTCAAATATAGCAAATGCAAATGCAAGTGTTGTACATTTGCCCACCTCGTCATCTACTGTTATACAACCTTTTTATAAACGTGAGCAAGAAAAAGAAGAAAAAAAATCTGAAGATCTCTTTTGTGGCGTAACGGCATGTTACTTTTTTTTTCCACGGAAGGGCTGGATTGTGAAGTAAACGTTCGCCCGTGGGGGGGACCAGATGGTTTTGAACTTTTGCAGGTGTTTTTGCCCGCGTGTACGGCGCAGTTTTTTTTATGCCGGCATTTCGTTTTCCACATGCTGTAAATACAAACACACATACACATTCACCTTCTTCCAGTTGATGTTTGTCGGAACGTGTCGCACACGGTTTGTAGAGGTTTGACCGACGGCACTGACCCATGTCGCCAAGTCTAAAGGGAACACTTTGAATAGGAAAGAAAGAATGCACCATTCCATTATTGACTCTTTAAAATTTGGTTTTGGTGTCTTTAATGTAACGTGATGACAGTGCGACGCACGCAGTTAACCTAATGCAGTAGTGGTGCGACACAACCGCAATCGACTTCACAAAGCCAAATCTTGCAGCTCATTTCGGAATGCGGGCTATGTCGCAAGGAATGTGCCGTTGAGTTTGTTAGGAATGTGCCTCTATGCTTTAGCCCTTGTAAACTGACTATGTTACGGCCAAGATTGGTGTGTGCTAGATGGACGCTCCTTCTGGGTACATAGCTGGTGGTGCATAAGGGCTTCAGTCTATAAACCAGCCATTTTTTTGTGTTGCAATTGTTCACAAATTTGTTCTGAAATTGGCTGATTATCGGTTGTGGATAGGTTACATTGGCGTATAATGCAGAACTTTCATATACCAGTAGATAACCACGAGTGAAACTTCCACCATGATGCTCGGAATTTGTGAAAGCGGAGCATACCACGACTTGCGTCGCCTTCGGCACAACTGTGAGGAAGCGGGGATAACCAGATTCCTCTTCTGCATGTGGCACCTCAACTTCTCTCCTTAAAATTTCAACTTCTCTTCTTAAAATTTGTTGTCTGGTCACCTCTATTTGTTTAATAGGCACTGCCATAGCCAATTCTGGGAACGCTGAGAAGTTTATTTCTAAGACTACAGATGCACGCCTGATTTGCTTCTGTATATTTTTTCTCGGAAAATTACGGTGCTGAAACTAGCAGGTGAAACTTTTCAACTCTTTTTGCAATGGTTTCGTTTTATCAGTGCACAAATTCAGTTACCTTCACGATCAGAGGCTACACCAGGGCAAAGTTTCCGAGTTTCATGTTACACACTTGGTAAAATGAAAATTTATTTTGGTTTCATGGGTGCTTCTTTTATTACCATTCCCTCCCTTTTATTACCACGGAAAATTATTTGTAGTTGTTCATTATATATCCACATCATATCCCATTCGGTTCACTTTCTGTAACGTGCAAGTGTTACAATGTTATTAAAATATTGCTTTTTTTTTTCTTTTTGGCCGTCGTGGCAGAATGTGGAATGAGTGCATTTTTAAAACTGCAGATTTCTTGTTATCTTAGAAGAAAAAGAAAAAACATTTTGGTGCGTAAATTTACATGGTGAAGAAAAAGGCTATGCTCAGGCAACAGAAATTTAATGATCGTAGGTCCGGGTTTATATTGTAGTTGAGTATTTAGTGTGGTGCTTTGATTTTCTTACGGGTTTATCGAAAGCAAATGGGTCCTCTGGGTACTAAGCTTTACATGTATGCTTTCAAAGAAGGTTTGTTGGTAGAAGCATCTAAATGTCGTCCGACATTTTCCTAGAAATGTAGATAACATGGTGCGTACATACCGCGTGCTTTATCTTTCATGAAAGTGGCGGCGTTTAAGTGTACTTCGAAATACCGGCCTGTAAAGACGGCCTGACACAATTGATCTGGACAATGCATAGTGCTGCGGGACACTCAATTTAGGTAAGGTGCTGCAAGTATCACAAAAAATAGTGCCGAGTTGTGTTCCTTGAATGAAGACGTTGGACAATTGACTGGGGTGTAGTCGTTGGGGTTTTCACACTGCACCAAACACCCTTCTTTTTCGTGCATGCACTAATTTGTTCCCTTTTTTTCTTTGTTTTGCCATTTGAGGAAAGAAAGGACTGATCCACTGGACAGTGTGCGGGAGTCCCTACCTGTACCTTTTTTTTAGTTTGTGTTCGATACCGTTTGGCTGCGGCCGACGACACTACGTCCTGGCTTGACGCTATTTATCCACTGTAAGTAAATCTGAAACTGTAGATACTTTCTCTCGACTGGTATTCTATGTAACATAGAATAAAAATCAAGTTTTCGATGACACGTCTGACTCTCTCTCATTTCGCAACTGCAGATGTAGCGCAACGCCCGTGGCCCATCGCACATTTGCCGTTGGTTGCCCGCGACTCTCTGGGACACAGCCCCCAAGCATCAAGCAGCTACTGACCCCCGTTTTCATGTCCCGAGTTTTCGAAGTTTATTTTTCGTGAAATTCGGAGGATGTTTTTGGGACTTTATATTTCGCTAAAGATTCAAGGCTTATCGGAAATCTTTTATTAGAAAATGTTTAATTTTCTGAAATTCGAAGTTTAATTTTACTGTGTCTCAATTGCTTTTCTTTCTTTCTTTTTTTTCCCCCAATTAAAAATAAGCATAAGTAATATCCGGGCACAAATGTACCCTAAATTCATACGAACTCACCTGATCGAATGATGTCTCCAGCTGCACTTGGCATTAGTGCCCTTGCCATTGGTAATACTGTCACACGACAAATCTTCAATATGAGTGTTGCTTCAAATAACGGTGGTACTTGGATATAACTAGGGTTCCGTATTTCCGGATAAATATGAAAAATACCCGCCGGTCAAATTTATACCAATTTGGATTTATCCGATAAAACTGAATTTAGAGGGGTCACAATGTCTAAGCAAAAATAATAATAATAAATAAATAAAATGGTTATGTACAAATAGGTTCGGTACAGGGTCAGTCAGTGATCGTGAGTAGAGGCCACTTCAGTTTTCATTCCAATCTCGGACCATTGACAAAAGGGGGTATGCTGCATGCAGACTTGTACGTAACTTAAATACTCTACTCAAGTTACTGTATCTTAAATACTTTTGTGAGTAACTTGGTATCTTGCAAATATTTTCGAATGTCAGTATTTAGTACTCTAACTTAAATGCTTTTTTTAAGTAACTTGTACTCGTTTTAAAGTTATTCAATTCCAGTGTTTTTCCTTTAGAGGTGTGTGAGGCGACCATACTTTTCTTGTTTGCGTTTATATGCTCTCTGAAATGTTACTAACAAGTGCACCAATGTATAGGCTTTGGCTGTTTTGGGGCATTCAAAATAAATAAACAAAGTTACTTCTAAGTTACTTTTTATTTTTTATTTTCTTTAGAGGCGGAAAGCTTGAAGATGATTGAACTCCAGTGATTTTGGCTAGGCGCCCTGCCATTGCAGATACATTTCGTGCCAGGTAATCCAGTGCACTTCCGTTCTTCTGTTGAAAGAGGTGACACGGAGAAGCAGGTGTCGCAGCCTCAACCCGAGAGCGGTCGTGCGTCGTGTCTTCCAACTGCAATTTGTTCGTGGCCAAGCCCAAGAGCAACATAGATTCCGAAGCAGAAGGGCATGCGGGTGAAAGCATAAGATGTGTACAAGGCTACAAGCCAGATAAAGGGCACTTGTGTCGGAGAAAGGGCGGGTTCTACAAGCGTCTGGTAAGAGTTGACAGTAAACCGTAGTTTATTCTTCTATGTTATGGAGTAAAAGCATATAAAAGAAAGCCTTCCAGCTTCACAAATGCCTCTGCATCCGCACGCTGTCGGACACACCGCTCGTTCGTTTCACTAGCCTCTCTTCGCACACAAGACTCGTAAGACGCGACTACACGGCTCCAGTCCGGAGGCCCATCGCTCGCGGCGTACGCAGCATTAGCGAGTTTTAGTAGACCGTGTTTCCCCCTCCGTTAACACTCCCCTACGAAGAAACCGCCACTGCGCCTGTGTGCCGATGGCCTTAACTGTAGAGTTCCGGGTCGCGGAGGGGGAAACACGGACTACTAAAACGCGCAGTGGCGGTTTCTTCGTAGCGGAGGGGGAAACGCGGTCTACTAAAACTCCCTATTGCCTTGGGTAGCACGAATGACCGCCGGCGCCCACCACGGTGGCGCCCGCTCTCCCCTGGCCTGGACTCTCCGACCCCCGACTGCACGGCACCGCCAGTGCACTGACGGGAAAAGCGGAAATGAACACCCGACACAAGGGGAGTGTTGGAGGCGAGCCTTAGAAACTCCCTCCGCAGGCGAACGGGCGCCCTGCTGCCCTGGCCTATTTCCTCGCCATAGCAAAGGTATAAAAGGAAAACGTTTTTATTTTTGTTTCATTTGTAGTTACTTGGGATATCTTGGGACCTCCTAGAAGCCTGCGCGGCTGCCAAAGTCTAGCTAAGAGGTTTCGGTTGTGCTTAACAATGAATTGCAGAGAAAATTGTAACTTGAGAGTATCTTAAAAGTAGCGAGTTACTTTTTTGGAGTATTTTGTCCTTTACTGAATCACTTTACAAATTTGAGTATTTAGTGCTCTACTCAGTTACTATTTTTCGTGATACTCAGTTACTTAACTTAGATACCGTACTTTTAGTGAGTATCTTGTACAAGCCTGGTTGCAGGTTTATTTCCTCGGAGGTTCGTTCAGAAGAACGGGATATACTTCTGCGCCACGGCCCACGGCAAAGGCTACTGTTCCAGTTTAAAGTTTGGATTCTACGATTTTGGCTTAATAGAGGGCAGAGGGGTTCTGTTTTATAATACTTAATAGTTTAATTTAGAACAGTTAGTCATACCAATGGCAAGAAGGGCGCCAACACCGGATCCAACTGAAGAAACATTATTTGATTCAAGCGATGTTCTTATGCACTTCGTGCACTTTTACGTTCAGATAATTATCTGTTTGTTTAAAATTTTTGAATGATTGCGAACACAGCAATATTAAACTGAATTTTTGGAAATTAGAAGTCCCATCAAAAATAGACTCTGAATAACACTCTCCGAATTGCACGAAAAATGAACTCCGAAAACATGGAATCCTAGGTAACTATATAGTCGCTGGGAAGCAAAGGAGTTCCACCTGCTCTGTCACCTCCTTGGAAATCTACAGATTCAGAGCTTTCGCAAGCAAATATATTATGGTCCAAACTGGAAACCGAAACGGTGGCTTTTGTCCCATACGAACACTGATCCATTGTTCTGAACCAGCCTTGACGAGGAGATAAACAGGAATACTCCCTTTTGTCAGTAAGGAGTTTTAGCAACTCGTTTCTGGAGCACGCGGTTCCGAAATCGTGGACGATGCAACTGCTCCGTTTCGTGAAACAGTTTAAAATTTTCCGCGTTTAAAGAAATTTGTGTGTGTGTGTGTGTTTTCTAACTGTGTAAACGGCTGTAGCTGCCTATGAGAACCCGTAAAAAAATTTACGAAACTGCACTGCAGGGAAAAAGAACTCGTCGAACGGAAGTCTCGCAATCAGACGGCGTGACAGGTCATGCCTTGGCACGACGGAGGGCTGAGTCTTGGATGCTGGTGAAGAATCGACGCGTGGTAAACCTTCGGGAAAAATTCGGAAGTGTAACGTGCGTGAATGTGTATGTATGTCCCTCTGGAGCAGCGTTTCACTTCGACGACTGTAATTGTAACTTGCGGAACTCGCGGGCGAAAAACAAGTTTGGTTTTTTAAAAGGCCACTAAAATAAAAATAAAAAAATAATAAAAATTTTATTAACAGTTTGGTTGGGTCATTGGCTTGGCCATCACGTTGAGGTGGAGAGAGTTTTTGACCATTCTGTGACGAAATGGACTTTGCGCGCAGAATTTAAAAGAAATCTCGCAGCGTCAATATTGCTCTTACACATTTTTTTCTCATAATATTTATTTTTTGACACGCTGGTCCCAACCAGACTATTTAAAAAGCATTTTTGTTTTCTTTTCACTGGACAGTGTTATACATTTCATTTTCATTTCATTTAATATATCCTTATAGCGCCCGGTAGGGGCTTTACATAAAGGGGGGGGGGGGGGGGGGGGCAAAAACAACAATACACACATACAAATCAACAACACCTTTCCTCTTTCCGCTCTTTTTTACGTATTGTGAAGAGTGGCAATTGTGGAACGAAATCTAATGGACTCTTTTACTGTTATGATGTCGTCAGGGTGGGAATTCCAGTCTGATATAGATAACTGTAACGGACAAAATTTGAAGGTGTTAGTTTTAGGGGTGGCGAGCAGAAGTTTCTGTGAGTTGTCTGTGCGTGCCGACACGTGGTTGGCAGCTGGGCAATATTTTTTCTTTCTTTGAGGGTGAATGATAGTACAGGTGATGATGGGCAGTTAGTCGAATTATTTTACGTCGGTCTGCAAGAAGGGGTATATTAGTTTGTTGTTTTAGTGTAGTTATACTTGTACGGGTATAATTTCGGAGAACGAAGCGGGTGGCTCGGTTTTGAATGGCTTCTAACTTGTCGATGAGATAGGACTGATGCGGGTTCCAGATGAGATGCGTATTCCAGCTTGGGACGAAGAAGAGGTGTGTACGCAATCAGTTTTGTTTCCCGTGTTGCCAAGTGTAAATGACGTCTTAGAAAGCCTAAAGTATGATTAGCCTTTGCCGTGACGTGGTTAATATGTGGTTCCCACGAAAGATTGGGCGTGAAATGAAGTCCGATATATTTATATATGTGAGCATTTTCAATGGGGACATTGAAAAGGGTGTAGTTAAATTGTGTTGATGTGCGTTTATTATTGAAGTTCAGATATTTTGTTTTGGAAACGTTAATTTGCAACTTCCTCTCTTCACACCACGTCTCAAGAAACATCAGATCACACTGCAAAAGCGTACAGTCATCCAGGCCCCAGTGATGTGATTGCTGCGCCAATTGCGCCAAAGTGCGCCAAGGGGCGAACCCTGCTACATCCTGCTACATTTTGCCAAAGTATAGATAGCTGCGCCAAACCTGCACTAAAAAAAAAAAATTTTTTTTTGGTCGCTTTTTAAAACCGAAATTAAACCGAGTACCGTAATTGAGCATGCGTGGGTTATATGGCGCAACCGGCCACCCGACACAAAGTACCCTGCATCAATTGTCCATCCGGTCTTGCATGTTGTTTATTTTTTTATTTATTTTTTTTTTTGCCGTCTCGCGTTCTCGTCGTGTCGTGGGTCTCGTCTCGCGTCTTTTTTTTTTTTTTTTTTTTTTTTTTAAATACCAAATGTCGCAAAAAAAAATTTAGTGTTTTTTTTTTTTTTTTTCAAAAATAAACTAGGCATCGCCAAACGCTCATTCTCCGCCCAAAGGTAGTGCTAGAGGTCACAACCACTGCTAAAGTTTCAGCCCGATCCGATAACTCATTCAAAAGTTATTTTATGAAAATTTCAATGGGAAAATGAAGCCCATTTTTGCCCGTTTTCGGTTTCTGGTGCCATAAAGCCCCATGTATTCGAAAACTCCGTCGGCCGCCATTTTCCCATTGAACTTTTCAAAAAATCACTTATAACTTTTGAATAAGGTATCAGATCGGGCTGAAACTTTGGCATCTGGTTGTGACCTCTAGCGCTACCTTTAGTTCGGAGAATGAGCGTTCGCCGATTTATTTTTGCGGTAAAAAAAACACTAATTTCTTTTTTGTTGGTGACACTATATTTTCAGCAATAGACGCGGGTGTGTGCGGACGCTCCGACGCTAGCATCCCGGATACCAGCCATGCCTTCATGCTGTGAAACGAAAGCACGTTTTTGCGCGGCAGTACTTCGTGAGCTGAAGCACTCGCTTCTGAAAGCAACGGCTGTGGGAAAACTATATTTGGTCCCTTCCTTCCAGTCACTGTGGTCGCGCGACGTCGGGTCTTGCCGTCCCCACATCGCTGAAGATATGGCACTTTCTAAAATGAAACTAAGTACCGCATGTTCATCAAAACATTCCTTTTCTTGTTTTAATCATACGTCACTATAAAAATCCCTCTTTAACTCAAAGGTTGCAGTGTCGAAGTATTGATTACCTAGGTTTCTCTCGGTGGGCTTTCTCTCGAGAGGTACCCCGGTACGTGAAAAATCTGCCGCGAAAGAAAGTTGGTGAAGAGAAGTGAGCTAAACCAAAGAAGGCATCGCCTGCACGCTGAACCCGCACAGCGCGCTTGTTTGTCTCGAGTTCAGTCGTTGCACAAAGCGCTCCAAGAACATTTTGACCCTGGCTCGCGGTGTCTTGCATCGATGCGCTCAGGTTATTATTTTGTGTGTGTGTGTGCGCCTGCCCGGCGGCGGCGTCCGTGTTCTTTGGAATGATTTACAAAATACGCACTTCACTTTTCAGTTACCCTGCCTCTTGTGACAGTCATGGACGACATCGGCGAAAGCAAGCGGTGTCTCGTTGAAGGAGAGGACGTGCTCGAGTGCGGTCACGCCATCGAGTGCAGCGTTGCACCAGAGCCGACGGCGAACAGTGTCCGCTTCGTATAGCATACGTGCTGCAGTCCTCCGCGCGGTTCAAAAGCATGCTTCGAGCACTGCGGTACGCAGCGAGGTCGCACCATTTCGCTAAGACCAAATATGCAGCGAGGGAAACGATGCGGTGTACGCTAGGCGAGTGCTAGTGTCGGAGTTGTTTACCACACAGCGATTGTTTGTGGTGATAACAATGAGAATGAAACTGAGCCCCCTATAGTTCGATCTCCTTGCCAATAGCCAAAGGGCGTTTCACTTTAAAATCCACGGGGCCGAAAAATGACTGAGATATGTCACCACTCAAGCGAAAGCGCATGTTTGTATGAGGGCACTCTAGTTCACGGTCAAACGCAAATGTGAGAATCCGCCTTTCCCCTCTCCGGTATGCTATTTATTTTCTCTAAATTCAGACTAGGAAAATGGCAAATGAAGACGATGTCAAAACCAACATTCGAATTTCCGGGCTTTCCAAAGCCATGGCTTTATGGATAAGCACAAGAAAACAGTCTCTCTCTCTCTCTCTCCCTCAAAAAGAAAAAAATGAGCATCGCGCGCATTTGCATTTTGTTTTGTGCTGTTGACTGAGTGGTTAAGTGAGTTCTACCGCGGGAACTCGTGGCTTTGTCTTGTGTCTCATTCGTATGCGCTCCTGCTGCTAGCTTTGACACCGTTGGAGCACTGCTACGGTAGCACTGCGCGAGCCTTGACGCGCAGCATACGCGAGCCTTGACGGCGTAGCACAAAAAACAACAAAAAAAACGTTGTTTTTTTTTCGTTCTGTTTATTTTTTTCGCACTCCTCAAATTATAGTTTGAAAAATATAAGCGTGTTCGTAAATGTATTTAGCAACGCTGGTAACGCCAGTGAGTGCGCGTGGAAGAGGAAGAAGCACATCGTTCCATGACTGGGTTCCGTCAAGCAGTAAAACGCAGCCAAAAAAAGCGTATCGCTGGTAGCCCAAAAGCTCGCAACACAGGCAAGTTTAACTGAAATGTTTTTTCCACGGGCACTTTTGATCATCGTACGTGGTCTCCCAAGGGGAAATAGTCAAAAATATGCGGATGAATGAACCGTACACGATGTGGTGTACGTAATGCATTTGTGTTGTGAAGCAATGCGTACACAAGGGGAAGCTAACGGGATCAGGGAGAGTCATGAACGTGAAGGTTCTGCAGATCTCTTCCTGGTTAGAAAGCGACATAGGCGACGCAGGCTCTGACCGGAAATGAAGTAGTCATTCCCGACGTTTGAACTTCGGCTAAATTAGCTTATCAATGTTCCGGAGAGGAAACATTATTGACATTCAGGCAGACACTGAAGAAAATGAGGTACCCGAAGAGTGGCCCCGGGCGCTTTGGTTAGAGCACCAAAACGCCCTGTCTCCAGACCTTTATCAGTGTCTGAAGAATCTGAGTTTATCGCAACATTGACTGCCCTTGACAGGCTTTCAGGAGGCTTTATTTTTTGGTAGCACTACAATTTAGTATACAACGTAGAACAAGAAGCCTTTTGTTCTTCTCTTACCTCCAGCTGAAGGCTTTCCCAGCTAAAGATCAAGTCGGCAGGTGGCAGGATGTTCCACTCCGCACTAATTACTTGCGCAGATTCAATTGACTACCATCAGCCAATAGCCACTACCCTTGACTTGCCTCCTGAAGCTCACTGCGGTGTCGTCGAACGTAAACAGACGGTATCTCTTCCGAACGGCTAGAACATGGCTTGAGGACTGGGTAAATGTCCGCTTTTCGTGTGTGCGAAAAAATATATAAAATTGGAAGACTCGCTGAAAACAGCCCCGCTGTTCTGCATTTAATGTAGACTGGTATATCAGCTACGTTGGAAGTGCTGTACTGGTCAAAGCTAAATTTTCAAAAGACACAACGAAATATATCTCCCGAGTGGCGTCCCAAGCTACGTGCTTTAATCCGCTGCGACATTTTTTTTTTTTCTTTTTTGTTGAAAACTGCATTTTTAAAGGTATACTACAACAAAATTCCGGCGCTTATTTTTTGGTCTATTCGTGTTCAAGGGAGCAGTATCACATCCGACACACCAATCTAGTGTTGAAAAAGACATGAAAAGGAAGTTTAAAACGAATTAAACGATTAGCAAGGAGCACCTGGTGGATGTCGCGAACGCCTCGTTTGTAATGTCCGTCTAGGAACCTTGACGGGTAGTGACGGTGAGCCCGGTGAGCGTCTCGCCTCCGGCCACTACGAGAGAAGAGGGGAAGGAGGAATTCCCCTCTCCCCGAGACTCTCTTTTGTGTGCCCCAGACGTCGCTATTGTCCATCCACAAGATTATTGAAGATTAACCCATCACACAAAATACGTACAAAAGCAGCTTTGGGGTTAGTTGCGGTGGCCCGATCGCTGGCATGCTTCGGTGGCTGGAACACTGATCTCAATGACAATTGCTGGATCGCGCTTGCCGCTCCCGCAAGTGAAGCCACCGGACGCAACCCCGCTGGGATACGATTTCCCGTTTTGCTAGCCTTTTGCTGCGGTTTTCCAGCGTGCTGTAGACACGTGTTCTACTCGTTCGTCGTCATTCGCCGAGGAAGTTTTTTGAGACTCTGTGTATTGTTGAGACTTGCCGTCGTGAACACGTCGAAAATTTTACGAAAGCGCAGTGTCGCAGGAAAAAGGCACAACTCGTCGAAAGCAAGGGTCTGGCGGGGTGTTGAAAGCTTCCTTGGCACGCCAAAGTGCCGTGTCTCTGTGCCTTCGCGCGCTTGGATACCAACCAAGAACCGATGCCGTGTGAATGTGTTTAGCGAGTGCAATGTGCGTGAAGCCGTATCAAAAGGTACAACTCGTCGAAAACATGTCGCCGGTGTCGCGGCGTGATCAAAGCTTCTTTGGCACGCCGAGTGATGCATCTTTGTGCCTTCGCACGCTTGGATACCGGTCAAGAATTGACGCCGCGCCAAAGTTCTGAACGTGTGTCGCGCGTAGATGCCTTTAGATCATTCATATATATCGGCCACGGAGTTCTGTATCCTCCAGCTGTTCCGGTGAGTTGCTATCAATAAAAGGGGGAGATCTGTACGTGTTCTTATGTACTATATTAACCATGGCTATGTCCCAAATCTACTCTAATAGATTCCGTGGGAGCACGAATAGGGCAACGTTGTGGAGCCAGGGGGGTTTTCGAAAGCAAAAGTACAAGACGGCGAGAATGAAAATCTTTGAAGCGCGGCCGATATGGTCGTGTGCAATCTGTTGACCAATTACAATTAGGCGAGCCGCGCTCAAACGTCAAGTGCAATTAAGTAGGTTGATAATAAGCCAGCACTGATCAGTGATGAGGAGCTGTTGTGCACGGTATTGTGTAAATCGTCTAAGGACGAAAAAAAGACGTACCTTCCCCCTATCTTCCGTCGCTAGTGGACGCTGGATGAAGCTCGTTCCTAAACCGCGAGGGGAAAAGACGCTGATCGAGAGGCACGAACAGCTTCACGCACATTGCACTCGCTAAACACATACACACGGCGTCGGTTCTTGGTCGGTATCCAAGCGTGCGAAGGCACAGAGACACGGCACTTCGGCGTGCCAAGGAAGCTTTGAACACGCCGCCAGCCCTTCCTTTCGACGCGTTGTGCCTTTTTCCTGCGACACTGCACTTTCGTAAAATTTTCCACGTGTTCACAACAGCAAGTCTCAACAATACACAGAGTCTTCAAAAAACTTCTTCGGCGAATGACGACGAACGAGTAGAAAACGTGTCTACAGCACGCTGGAAAACCGCAGCAAAGGCTAGCAAAAACGGTAAATCGTATCCCAAGCGAGTGAAGTCCGGTGGTTTCACTTGCGCTGCAGCGAACAAGCGGGGAAGCGCGATCCAGCAATTGTCATAGAGATCAGTGGGCTGGAACGACTAGGACATCCTCTCGACATCAGCCTCGCCGCAGCTTCGCTCGTCCCGAGACAATCTACGTCACGATTGCGCCGGATGTCACGTGCTCTCTGCTGGCTGCTCTCCGAGCACTTGCCAGAGTGGGCCGTTTATAACGAAAAGTGCAGCCATCAGGCTTAAAATACTAACGTGCGATTGTAATTTACGGATATTGTGGATCGTATTCAGCCTATTTCTAAACACGACGGTTATATTTCGATTTTCGTTGAAGTATCCCTTTAAAGGACAATGCAAAGGAAAGAAACATATAAAAAATATAGCCTGGACGAGAAAAGGATGGCAACAAATGAATTTACAAGGAACAAAAAAATTTTTAGAGCTATGTTTACGGCGTGAAACGAATTTGTAGTGCGCTCCCGCGGGAGCTGTCGCTGGTCACATGCATGGTAGACCTGTGCGCCGGCGCGCCGCCGCCGTCAATTTCTAACCGGCGCACAGGCCTGTCACGTGGTGCTTGCGCACTTTCATGAGCTTCCTCTGGGCTCTTAAAGTTACCTATTAATATTCTTTTTTTTTTTTTTGTTGCACTTCAAATGAAGATTAATAAGTAACTTTTAGAGCCGATATGAAGCTCCCGAAAGAATGCAAGCACCACGTGACCATAGCGGTCACTTTTCCGCGGGCTCCCGCGGGCGCCAACTACAAATTCGTTTCGCGCCGAGAAAAAGAAAGTTTTGAAGTCTAGTTGGGAAACGCTTGTCGAAAAATGCCTTTTAGCGAGTAAAAAAAATTAGAGCAATATTTACGGCGCTAGATGTGATTTAGTTGGTGTAGTCACCTCCTTTTCACTTGTTTCCTCTGGGCATTTCGGGCGCGTGGAGGATAGGTGGATCGGCTTGGCCATCGGTGGAGAGAGGTTATGACCATCTCGTTGAGGTGGAAGGAGTGCATGACCATTCCGTGACGTCATGGACTTTGCGTTCAGAATTTAAAATAAATCTCCCGCCGTCAGTATTGCTCTGGAGAATTTTTTTTTTTTTTGCGTAAAAGTTATTTTTTTTTTTATTATTATTCGTGTTCCACTTAGACTGTTTAATTATTTTTTCTTTTCAGTGGTTTTTTGAGGATAGATCGGCTGTCTCCAAAATCGTTTGGAGCGTTCGTGGACAGAAAATTAATTTGGAACCTTATTTTCCTGACTGCTCTTTCAGAATGGAGGCCGCTTCAAAACGGACCGCCGCCTCAGTAAGTGGCACGGATATCACAGGGCCGTTCCTATTGACGTGTATTGCCTTCCTTCTCTGTTTCATCATTTATTTCTCAGTACTCGTACGTGATTAAGACACAAACTTTGCATAATGTGGAAGGCAATGAAAGGTTCTGCACATGGTATTATTTTAAAAAGAAAACTAAACATAGTCGACTAAAAAAAAAATCCGCAGTTTAGGTCACAGTTGTGCGGAGGCATGTCTGGGAATTTTTTACAAAGATTGGATCAACGAATAATAAATAATAGTAATAATGTCGTTTTACCTATTTGCATATATATATATATATATATATATATATATATATATATATATATATATATATATATATATATATATATATATATATATATATATATCACAATAAAAAAAAATATATATATAGACGCTCTCTTTGTAATGCTTTGATATTGAGAGTGATTCAAAAACGCCACAGACGACAATCGTCAAAACCTCGTGGTATCTTTCCCGCTTCTTTGAGATTTTTTTTTCCTCAGAAACTAAACATGCCAGGACATTAAAATAAAAAGGATTGTTCTTCTTTGAACATGCCGCACAAGATATAAAAATATGAACAAAATAAAAAATACGACGGCACCTCGTTGCCTGAAAAGCTACACTTATGCGGTTTGTGCAGGTGAGTTATACGGCCAAGAGAACATAGCATAGGGAGGTAGTCGCAACTATTAGTCGACTAGTTAAGTACAATTCGTTAAATATTTTTTTAATTAGTGCAAATCGACATATAGTTCCAACTAGAAGCTTGCTGAACATCATTGAAAACCATTAAATCAACTATTTTTGTATGGATATAACGCCGGGGCAGCATTTTACGGTTTTCTGTAAAAACGCTTCATTTCTACGCGTCTCTAGATTTCGGTTTCTTATCGGAGCGCATCTTTGCGCCCGCGGTCCTGCTCCCCGGTGGTCGCGGCGCGAAGCCACACCCTCGCCTCCCTCGTAGAATGGAGGGAAGTGGGGCGCACGTGTGTTGCGCGTCTCAGCCACTGGGGAGCAGGACCGCGGGCGCGTAGTTGCGCTCCGATAAGCAACCGGAATCTAGAAACGCGTCCAAATGGAGCGTTTTTACAGAACGGCGTAAAATGCTGCCCCAGCATTATATCCTTCTAAAAAGAGTTAATCTAGTGGTTTTCGATGATGCTCAGCAAGTTTCCAACTATAACTTAATGTTTATTCATAATAATTAGAAAGATAATTAACAAATTTTACTTAATTAGCCGACTGGTAGTTGCGACTATCTCCCTATACTGTGTCCCCCCTGCCGTATAACTCACCTGCACAAACCGCATAAGTGTAGCTTTCATGGCTTTTAATAAACAAATCTGAAATAATAAGAAAAAAAGAAACACCATATATATATATATATATATATATATATATATATATATATATATATATATATATATCTCCTGTCAACGTGCTCACCACACCCGAAACGTGTTGAAAGTTGCAGCGGTAGCAATTAGTCGCGATGTTTACTACTACTGGGTGATTCTACGTCAGTTGACGCAATGATGGTCCGAGTCATAGTTTAGATATTTTAGTTAAAAAATATACATGAAAGCCATGTTCTTAGGAGGAACATTCAGCTGTATATGAACGCCGTACCATTTGTTTTCGCTGAGATATAAAATAGAGAAGCTTGAGGCGAGGAAATTGAGAAGATTTCACTATGCTACTTTGCACCGTCGTCATTTCCACATTGAAGCTTTCACACCACCATAACTTTTTAATACATTTTACAAAAGATATACAATACATACACAACAAATGAAAAATATGAATACAATATTTCTATGCAAACCAAGAAATCAAACATGGCATAAAAACGGGTTTTAGAGACATATTCACACTTTTTTTTTCGCAAATAATATATTTTTTATAATGCTTCACAAAACATGTCGAAATGCGCGTCTTTAAATAATCTTTACGAATATGTAAAAGTTATATGCCCGCCACTAATTGTCTTTCTGTTATTAAAACGGAAACGCAGCCGATTTCTCAAAATGTGGCAAGATTGGGCGTCGATATTTTAAAAAACTCCATCTTTTATTTTTTTTAAACTTTCCTTGCCACTTTTCAGTGACTTGAACTAACTTTTAATGGCAGAACATTGAGTAACATATGACCTCCAAAAGGGGAAAGCTACGACAAACCTTCACTCAGAGCGAGCCGACGTCTTCGTCTTAGCGGCTTTGCCGCACAGCACCAAACATTGAGCGTTAGTTTTGGCATATATTTTATATTTATTAATTCTTTTTTTTTCAAAAGGAATGAGTATAACGGACGCGAAAAGGGACTTTGAGCTGGAATACCATTAATTAGCGTACAATTTGCAAAAACAAAACGGCCCCACAAATTCGTTAACTATGCATGCATAAGCTTAAAACTCTCAGTTGCTCAAGTGGCCATGTATACATCCGGCCTCTGGCATATGATGACTTCCACAGATGAGATGCCTGGATTCCTTTCACAGGTTTTACGGTGGTCCACTCTGCTTGCTTCACCACACGAAACTCTCGAACCCGTTCCGCAGACAGGTGGAACATGCAAGCATTTGTACTGTTTCACGTAGCATTTCCACAAAGTCTTTAGCGGTGACAATCGTTGAGTCGAGCGAAGATCTCAAGTTGGTGAGCGTTGCGTGGTGTTTAAAAACATCATCTATACTCCATCACAAGCGCTTTTTTCGTGTCCAGTGACTGAAAAGATCCATCTTGCCGAAGAGTACGGCTTCCGAGATAGTTCGTGCAATGGGAAGCGATTCTTGAAATGGCCTCTATGGCTAGAAGAGCGCGAGCTGTGTCATGCGTCGTGTCATCGTGACAACGGCAAAGCTTTGGGTGCCTTGCGTGGACCTAACCACACATGTGAAGAGAGGCACTTGAGCTTTTTTCCAATGAAAACTCTGCACTTCGGTTGGGAAGATTACTGTCCAATTTTCCGCAAAAATCGAAGTGGAACATCACTGCCTTGGGTGGTAAGGCGGTTCTTGTGTCACGTATCAGGCTTTGTTGAAGACCACGGATGTAAGAGACTCCAGTTCCCACAGGAAGGCGGAAGTGTCCATAACCTTTTTGACGAGTTCGCCGGCGTCTCATAACGCGAAACAGATCTCTTCGTCTTCGTCGACATGGAGCGACTGCAGCGAGATGGTCTGCATTTTTTGGGCACTTTTCGCAACAGAGCAGGAAGCAATCGTTCTGTGGAGCGCTGCAGAGGTAGATGCGCTTGAGGTCGTCTTTAAGAACTGTCTTCTTTGAGGCATTTGTTATTGCCGTTAAAAGCAACTGAAAATTGACGCAATATATGCATGCGCACACCTCGTGCTCGGGACTCTTTTTTACCCATTTTGGTCGTAGGGAATAAAATTTGGATATGCCTAGTTCTCGATGGGAATGGTCCTTTCTAAACAGCTGGTAAGCTTTTTTAATAGAGCGGGTCATAAACATTTTTCCGACTTTGGTCTTGTCGTTGATCATGGCTTTGACGACGTCCTTTTTGTTGAAGCTTTGAACAGAGCATGCGAGGTCGTCGCATGTGTATAGTGCTCAAGTGCAACCCTCACGTCTTCGGCATTCGCCTTTTTTCCCATGTAGGGATCAGGGGTTGCCCATACACCAGCTTTACGCTTCAATTTTCTTGTTTGATCAGTCATGTTGGCAGTCGCTTCTGGCACCAGACGCAATATTTCTTTTTTCAAGATGCTTGGTGGCGGAAGCGTGTCGCTTGCGTTCCTGGTGGAAACTGCATGCCTTCAGCGCTTCGCGGAACGCGTCAAACCAATCCGTGCAGTGCGCACAACTGTCTTCGCCGTTTTTCAAGCCATAAACGCTTGACAGATTTCTTCTAATCGAAGAACTCACTTGAGTTCGTTTTTTTCTTGAAATACGCTTCGCGCCTTTTTTGTTTATGGTTTTAAGTGGTTTCAATGGGGTTACCGACGGACTAGCAGCACACAAGTCTTTGCTCACTTCAGCCAAAATTTCATCAGAGTCCCGGAAACAAGAGTTTGATGTGCTCACGTTGTGCGGAGACGTAATCTCATTCTTGAGGTATTTGGAGCAATGTGGGCATAAAAGGTCAGATTCGTTCACTGTCCGGGGAACCAGTAGCTTTTCCAAACGCACTTTGTTGAGTGCGGTTGGGAAAGCCGGATGCATACATGGCCACTTGCGCAACTGAGAGTTTTAAGCTTATGTATGCATGGTTAGCGAATTTGCAGAGTGGGGCCGTTTTGTTTTCGTGAATTGTAAGCTAAATAATGGTATTCCAGCTAAAGTCCCTTTTCGCGACCGTTACACTCACCCCTTCTGAAAAAAAAAAGAAAGAGTTAATGAATATAAGATACATGCCAAAACTAACGCTCAAAGTATTTGGTGCTATCCGGCAAAGCCGCTATGACGAAGACTTCGGGTCACTCCGAGTGAAGGTTTGTCGTAGCTTTTCCCGTCCGGACGTCATATGTTACTTAATGTTTTGCCATCACAGGCTAGTTTAAGTCACTGAGAAGTGCCAAGGGAGGTTTAAAAAAATAAATAAATGAAGGAGTTTTTTTTTAAATATCGACGCCCAATCTTGCCACATTTTGAGAAATCAGCTGCGTTTCCGCGTTAATAACTAAAATACAATTAATGGTGGGCTTATACTTTTTACACATTCGTAAAGAATATTTATACACGCGCATTTTGATATGTTTTGTGAGGTATTATGAAAAATGGTTTATTTGCAAAAAAAAGTTGTGAATATGCCTCTAAAACCCGTTTTTATGTTATGTTTGATTTTTTTGTTTGCATAGAAATGTTTTATTAATATTTTTCCTTTTTTGTGTATGTGTTGTATATCTTTTTCAAAATGTATTAAAAAAGTTATGGTGATGTGAAAGCTTCGATGAGCAAATGACGACTGTGCAAAGTAGCGTCGTGAGAGCCTCGAGCTTCTCTATTTTATATCTTAGCGAAAACAAATGGTGCAGCGTTCATATATAGCTGAATGTTCCTCCCAAGAACATAGATTTCATATACACTTTTAGCAAAAACATCTAAATTATGACCCGGACCATTATTGCATGAACTGACGAGGAATCACCCTACAGCAGTCAATGACATCTTAAGAAAGGACGGACGCGGTGAGTCCCGGCCACCGTATACCGACACGGCGGCCGTCCAGATCTAAATGGGCAGGATTGTGGGTTGGGCCCAAGGTCCCTGAATTCTGCAGTGCGAGATTTCGCGCTGCAAAGTCCTGCAACTAAAGTTTTAAAATGGCAAGCACAAAAGATGAGGAGAACAAATTAACACGCCACAGACAAGTACTGCCAACTAGAGCCCAACCAACAAGCCAAGCTTTCAACCCTTTTGCAGATCACGCAGCCTCAACGGCCAAAGAGGTGTCTACTCTTTTTGCCACTGAGACAGCATATAGATATTGGAGTATGACACCGATCGCCTTTCTCACTGTGTGACCTGACTGCATCTCGATGCAGAAGCTTCTAAGAGTGTGGGAAACAGAAAAGGGCGGTTGTTCTGTAAACAAAACAAAAATCATCTTGTATTTTGCTTGTTTTTGTTTTGCACGTACCACGACGGCGTTCAGAAGAGAGCCGCCACAGACAACGGGAAAATGATGCGGTCTTCGCATACTCACTGGGATTCCAGTGGCAAGAAGGTCTTGCTCAAGGCCATCGGCTTTCTCTGTCTCTCCCTGTTCGTCGTCGTCGTGATTCTGCTGCTCGTGAGCCTCCTCAGGATCTCGACCTCCCGTAACGACTCGTTCGCCACGTGCCGGTCTCCGTCCTGCTCGCGCTACAGTCACCTGGTCAACCACAGCCTCAACCCGGTCGTCAAGCCCTGCGACAACTTCTACCAGCACGTGTGTCACGGCTGGACCCGCGACCACCTCGGATCTGTTATGGCGGAGCAGTACCTCGACCACGTCACGGTCCTTCTGAGGAAGACAAGCCCGCAGCTGAAGAATCAAAGCCCACTCGAGAAGGTGGCCAAGCTATTTCAGTCTTGCGAAGAGGTGTTGGCCCAAAGCGAGGAGTCCGCGTCCATGGCGGATATCATGAGGGGGACGCTCCTGGAGTGGCCAAGCCCCTCCTCGAATCCGGACGTCTTGCAGTCTATCACGAGACTTCAGATCAAGCTCAACCTGTCCATTCTGCTCGTGATCGAGAAGCGTTACTACGAGAACCACACAGCCGTGTTGCTCTGGCCCTGCGACCAAGTCCTGAAAATGAAGCGAAGACGGGAGAAAATCATCCGGTACAGCAACTACGAGGAGTACCACGGCAAGTTCCGCGACCACCTGGCAGCTCCACACGACGTTGGGCTGCAAAGCTTCGAGGAATTCAGCAAGGTCGAGGCGGCAGTTTTCCGCTACCTGGGCGACCAGTTCTACAGAGTCGATGCCGTCACCGTCTTCTCACTAGCCGGCCTGGCGAACCTGACGTACCACGTAAGCCTCGAGCGCTGGCGGACGTTGTTCGAAACAGAACTAGGCCTAGTGACCGGCCAGTCGCTCAAGATTCACGTGGGCAGCGTACAATACCTAATGGCTTTCAATAGCCTCTTGGCAGAGCAGGGCGACAGGGCCGTTCACCTGTATCTGGGATGGGCACTGGTCCAGCTTCTGTCCCCTTACACCTGGAAAAGGTTCGCCGTGCTTTACCACTTCGGGGACCTCGGTGCCGCTTTACAGTCTCGGCCCTGGGACTGTTTGCAACTGACGGAGATGCTGCTGGGCTGGACCCTCTTCGCTCATCAAGCCAAATTAAAGCCGGATCCGGAGGTTGCCAACGACACCCGCGATCTTGTCGAAAGCGTATACGGCAGCCTAAGGGGACGGATCTCGTCAAGCGATTGGCTGGGTCCCTTCATGAACCGACTGCCGGCGAAACTGGGCGTCACGCACGACTACCAGGATTCCGCACTTGAAGCCGAAGCATCCGCCCTCATCGAACTGCCCAACCTGAACTCGATATTCCTCGATAACTGGATCGAGATTGTGCGGTACGCACGCGCGCGCAACTTGAGCTTTCTCAAGCTCAGCAGAACGGACCAGGTCAGGTACATCGCGCCCGGGAAGTCATGGCCGCCGTTTTCGGTGCATGACGGCGCTATCCTGATGCCCACGCACTCCTTGACCCTCCCGACCTACGATCCTCTGGTACCGCCGGCTGTCAAGTTCGGCGCTCTGGGCTCGCTGATCGCCGACGGCGTTTTCAGCTTGCTCCTGGACAAAGTGATCGGGCATCCCGCTCCCGAAAAGGCGCTCCTGCGCCGGCTCAGCTGTTACCAGAAGCACATGGGGCGCCACGGCAACCAGATGATCAAGGCGTACAGGGCGGCGTCCCTAACCTTTCTGTGGGACGCGTTCAATGAAACGACGAGTCAGCAGAACAAAACTCGCCTCGTGGGTCTCCGGGACTACAACCAGGAACAGACTTTCTTCCTCGCGCTTTGCTACCTGCTGTGCTCGAGGGACGATCCCAGCGACGCGGAGGCCTTGTGCAACGAGCCGCTGATGGCCAACCCGACCTTCGCCGAGGTCTTTTCGTGTACCGACGGTTCGTCGATGACTTCGCGTGACAGTACATGCTTGTTTCCTTGACGCGATCCGCATGCGTGGTGCCGCGTGCAATCTCAGGAGTCCTTGAAGGCATACTGCACCACAATAGACTTGGAACACTAGTCATTGGTCTTTCTTCAATAAATTTAAGTAATTAGGAGGGCGATTGGTTTTTTGCTCCGATAAAAACTGAAGGAGAGAAGATGAGGGCATGCAATGACGTCACAGTGCCAAGTCAGTGGTCCTTCCAATCAAAGATTGGCGCTCTGACGTCACTGCATGCTCTCATCTCCTCTCATTAATTCAGTTTCTCTCCTTATTGGGGTTAAACACCGCCTGCCCTTGACTTGTTTAAATTTAATAAAGGAGGGCCTATGACTGGTGTTCCAAGGGCCGCGCGGAGTAATGCACACGCAAAAGCTTCTGACATGGGTGCACAATGTTCTGAAACTGACGACCGTATAATCATGGAATCGCCGCCATTATAGCACAACTCTCTCCGTTCCCTTTATGTTGGATGCGTCTATGTTTCGAGCGAGTATAATAATAGTATTGATACTTTATAACTGATTGAGAGCACGGGACTTTCACTGAAGACGATTTTTAGGGCGGCGATCTATTTATTAAAACGTTTTATCGTATGATTTGTAGGAAACTCATACCGCAGCCGAAAATCCGGTTCCGGTGTGGTCCGTCGACCTGGATGTGACTCGTTAGTCAAGCTAGATCATATACAGGGTGTCACAAAAGAAAATTTACACGGTCTTTTTTACCGCAAAAATAAACTCGGCATCGCCGAACGCTCATTCACCGCGCAAAGCTAGCGCTAGAGGTCACAACCGGATGCCAAAGTTTCAGCCCGATCCGATAACTTAATCAAAAGTTATAAGTAATTTTCTGAAAATTTCAATGGGGAAAATGGCGGCCGACGGAGTTTTCAAACACATGGGGCACCAGAAACCGAAAACGGGCAGAAATGGGCTCCATTTTCCCATTGAAATGTTCGAAAATCACTTATAACTTTTGATTAAGTTATCAGATCGGGCTGAAACTCTGACATCTGGTTGTGACCTCTAGCTCTACCTTTGGGCGGAGAATGAGCGTTCGGCGATGCCTAGTTTATTTTTTCAGTAAAAAAGACTGTGTAAATTTTCTTTTGTGAAACCCTGTACTTGCGTTCAGAGCGGCTGCTAGGCATAGAAACGAGTGCAGTAGGTTAGAACGACAAGTTGCCGGGGCAACGAAGCGTCAAAAGGCCGTTCGTTCGTGTTGGTTCGCACCGCAAGGAGTTGAGCCGGGCTGAAATTTTTCGCTACGTTTGGGAACAAATGAAGTGACCACACCGACAGACCAATCATACGTCGAGGGGAGCACGGCCGCGCGCGTTGCATGCAGGTCGTGTTTCCTGCTATCTGCTGAAAAGGATTGCGTCGGTGATGATCGTCGGCGTGGTCGAAGCTCATCGTTCCGCGTAGAACGCTATCATTGACTAAATTCTGGTCGTGTTTCGCGGTGATAAACCCGCACGTCCTAGAAGGGAAGGTCCATCTACTCGTGCGGCGATTTCGTGAAGGCACCCTCAAGGCAATAGAAACGCTCGTGCCATCGTGTTTGTTTACCTCGACTACAGTGGTCCTTTTTCAGTATTTGTGTTCTCGAACATCGCCCTGATTTATTATTAATGCGTGAGCAGTACTTACATGACAGGGAAAAGCTGACGGCGTCCGTCTGTGGACAAAACAGTGGAAAGGGAAGCGCGCCGCGGGGAGACAAGAGTAGTGAAGGACAAAGGCGAGAAAGAGGCGACGTCACTGGACGGAAGCCAATGCTCGAGCGGATGCTGGGGCAAGTCTCAACTTGCAGGTGTGCGCAGCATGCATGCGTTGATTTGCGCTACAAAATGGAGCGTGAACCAAGTACTAGCGCTGGTCCAAGTAGGTGGCCAAAAATTAAAGAAAGATACATTGGTGGGTCCTTAGGGAATGCGTTAACATGATCCTTGGGAAACGCCACACACTTCACCCTTTGGGAAACGCTAACACTGACCCCGTAACGAAGCCAAAAAGAGGCAGCGAAAAATGGAGGAAGCAAACGAGAAAGCCATAACAGGAACCTGAAGGGGTTGGCGTTAGCGTCTCTCAAAGGGTGCCGTGTGTGGCGCTCCCAAAGGTCATGCTAATGTATTCCCTAAGGATTGGCCAATGGATCTTTTTTGCGCATTCCATGCGTGTGTTGAAGTTCAAGGTATTACCTGCAGTGCTTAAAGTCTCCCGTAAGTAGGAAGTATGAAAGGGGGGGGGGGGGTTTACGAGATGTACTAGATGCACATACCATAAACCCCACTGCTGAATCTACCCACGCTGTACCTGCAACCCTCAAATTGCTAATCCCCAAATGTCTGATTTCTGAAAATAAGCTATTTTATTGCAAGATATGCTTTTGATTTCACTGATACTGGGGCTGTGGAGGGGGGGTCTCAGACCATCCGTTAAAATCAGTAAGGGGTCCGAGACCCCCTGAGGTTCCCCAGACTTTAAGCCCTGATTACCTGTGTTAATTGTTGTTGTTGAGGACTCTGTTTAATGGCAGGTGGAATAGTAGGGGGGACATAGAAGTAAAGTGGTAGAGAAGATAGGTGGGTGCCCTTAGTCTAGGGCTCCAATTGCAGTGGTGACTGCGAGAGCACTTCCTACAAGCATGTGCTGCTTGTCGGCATTCTCGCTTCGCAATCCTGCTTCCCACTTCTCTGTCGAAGGTTCTTCAATTGGTGTAAGGACTGCATACCCATACTAGGTGATGCACGTCGGCCCGTCTTGCGTCGCAGAAGGAAGATCTCGGCGTGTGAAAGCGTTTTGGATACCATGTGTAAAGTTTTGCTGGTATGATGATCGTGTCCGTTTGTAGTCTTCTCCAGAGATGTTATTCCTCTTTGTTTCCCTTATTCGGTAGTGGAAACTGCCGCCTCGCTTGACGTTGAGTCGCAAAGTACGTGTTATAGGGCATGTCTGGGGATGGACCCTCAGGGCATGGAGACGAGTTCCGGGGGACATTAAACGCCTCGTTTCCTTTGTGACCCATGTGTCCAAGTGCCCAAATGACATGCATCCCCAATTTGTTGGCTTTTTTTTTAGAATGAATAGCACTGGCCGTCCAAGGATACCCTGAACGTAATTCCGGCAGGCTTTCTGCGAGTCAGTCATCACTGTGGCTCTGGAGTTGCAGTTGACGGCGAGGGCAATGGCTACTTCTTCCGCTCACTCCACCGAGTCCACCCGCCCCGAGGCCACTCTTATCACATCTCCGGCAGCTTTTGCCATGGCGATCGTGGCTACACCGTTCGCAGGACCATAGGCGTCCACGTAGGGAGTCCCTTCTCAAGTGAGCGAGTTGCGCAGTCCGCGCTTTCCACCGTCCTTCGTCCTGCGTCGGATGCATGTTCCGTGGGATTCGCCCTATTGTAAACTTTTGTCGTATCTGGTATTCCATCTCCTCGGTCCCTGTTGGGACCGAGTGGTTGTCCGGGCACTTGGTGTGCGGCAGGGAGCTGAGCCAGGCAGGATCTTATCTGGAAGCCGGAATCGCAAAGGACCAGGAAGCAGGAGGAGTGTCTCGTATAACTCTGTTAATATACATATGAACAAGTTCAACACTAGAGAGAACACTTTCGAAAACACACGCTAGCAGTCGCCTGCTGCTCCTTTTATAATGGCACATTTCCCCACATTTCTAGCAGGGAATCCCCAGGGTTCAGGCCTTCACCGAAACTCTGGGGCTATTGTTAATAACATTCAGGTATGCCCTTCCCCTCGCTCACATACACTGCCACACGCGTTAGGGGATAGTTCCGTGCGTTATGGGATTATCCCAATGGGCTATCTAAGCTGGGAAAGGTGCGTAAAGCCTCTTCCTTTGTTGAGGGCGTCCCAAGGCTGTCGGGTCGCCGTTTACATGGATGCGTCTGCAGCGCATCGGATCCAGTTAACGAATCTAATCGGTCCATGTAAACGGCTCAGATCGGATCCGATTCGATCAGTCGCTACGTTTACATGGATGCGACAGCAGCGCTTCGGATCCATGTTAGCGAATCGGATCCACTTCAACCACTACATTTACATGGATTCGGATCGACCAGTAGCAGCACCTCGTGTCGAAGGATCACAGCGCAAACCTCGTGACCTTCAGAGTGTTTCCGAGGTGTCGGGTTTGCGGCATGCAAAGCAAAGCTCCTGTAATCCCTCGCTCGAGCACTCGATCCAATCGGCTAGCGTATACATGGAGAGTCTCGATTCGGATTAACCATCTCAAACCACCCCGTCCCAGCGGATCGGATCGGATCCGATCCGCTCCGAGTTGTTTACATGGACGGATTCGATGCGTTAACTGGATCCAATGCGCTGCAGTCGCATCCATGTAAACGTAGCCAGTGGCTACGTTTACATGGAAGCGACAGCAGCGTATCGGTCCAGTTAGCGAATCGGATCCACTTCACCCACTGCGTTTACATGAATTCGGATCGACCAGTAGCGGCACCTGGTGTCGAAGGATGACAACGCGAACCTCGTGACCTTTCGATTGTTTCAGAGGCTTCCGGTTTGCCTAGCGGCTTGCAACGCAACGCTCCCGTGATCCCTCACTCGAGCACTCGATTCGATCAGCTAGCTTATACATGCAGTCTTGATTCGGATTAACCACCTCAAACCACCCACTGGCGTGAGTCAACTCGATGATCCTTCGGAGAGGGTGACTTCGTCCCCGTGTACCAAGGGCGCAGCTGACCGAAGCCACCTGGCGACAGTGCTCCAGGGCGTTCACCCGTGCCGGTCGGTTTAGAAGGGCAAGGTCGTCTCCTGGGGGCCTTTTGCAACACTTCCCCCCCCCCCCCCTTCCCCCGCCGAATTCCCCCCCGGTCTTGGGTGCCTCGGGAGCCGCCATTCCCAGCGTATCTGGTAGCCACCTTTCGTTGTCGGTGGTGCCCAGTGTCCTCAACTGCGAGATTCTTTGCGCCTCGTGTAGTTCCTCCTTGCTGTTGTAAACTCCCACTCTGAGTAGCTTGTCCGTGGACGTCCGTTTCGGCGATCCCAAAGCGTTCTTCTATGCCTTCCTCAGTATAATGTTGAGATCCCCATGTCTGTTTTATTGAGCTTTAAATGGGGCGTCTCGTAGGTCAGTATTGAAACGATGAAGGCCTGTATTACCTGTACCGTTTCTCTCTCCTTGATCCCAAGTCTCCTGTTTCTTATGCTTGTCATCATTCCGCCTACTTGCATAGCCATCGTTTCGAGTTTGTTCAGCGTCGTCTTGTTTCCCAAACCTTGCGGGATGTGCTGTCCTAAAAGCCCCATCTCCTTGAGTTTGGTCACCACCTCTCCGTCAATTATATTGTTAATGTGATCTACTTGTTTCTCTCGCGGGTTGCACAGAACTAGCAGTTCGGATTTTTCTGGGGCACACCGTAGGTCACAGCTCTGGGCGTAGTTCGCCGTGATCTCAGCCACCCTCCGAAGACTGTCCTCGGTCTGCCCGTCGCTCCCGGAACAACACCACAGAATCATGTCGTCCGCGCGTAGATGGCGTGCTCTACCTGAGGCACCTCCTTTAGTGCCCTGACAAGTCCCGCATCGCCAAGATGAAGAGCAACGGGGACAGGACGGCGCCTTGAGGTATTCTCTTCGGTCTGAGCTTACATTCTCCCGTCTTGATATGCCCTAGCGTAAGAGTCGCCGTTCTGTCCGTGAGGAAGCTTCGTACGTAGTTGTAGTTCTTTTTGCCGCAGTCGACCTGACTGAGACCTCGTAAGATACCTTCGTGTGATACGTTGTCAAAGGCAACTTTCAAGTTTACCGCGAAAATGGAACTCGCCTGGCCGATCGGGAGGTCCTCTAAAAGATCCTTGTTTATTCAGAGCAATACCTTGCGTGGATGTGTGCGGTCGAAATCCAAATTGTGTGCGTGGCAGAAGTCGATTTTTGTCGATATGCTTCATGAGTCTCGTGTTAATATCGCGTTGGAACGCTTTCCCCAGGCACGATGGCAGCGAGCTCGGTCGAAGATTTTCAGTTTAGGGTGCAACCCCACCCCTGGTTAGTGTGATTCTGAACCAACAGATGGCGGTGGGATCGCCTTCCAGGCCTGTACATCAATGCGAGAAATCGTGTGTGGTGGCTCTTCGATACAGTTGGATATTCTTCTAAATCCCGAATTTGAGATCCCTGGTCCCTTGCTTGGTTTACTCTGCACGAGCTTTCTTTGGAACACGCACGGCTGCGCCAGTTCTCGTGCAAGGGGGCCAGTTGCCACGCTCCGAGCTGACGTCTCCAGCAAATGTAGGCAGAACAAAACGCAAAAATCGTCCTGAGCCAAATGGTGAGACACATGCACAACAAAACTACCGACGCGTTGAAAAATATAAAATTGCCTGTGCGCCGTTATCGGAGATTTCAGAGGCCACTGACACATATTACAATGTGATCATATTTTTACTGATACGAATGAAGGTGACGAGAGGACGAACAGTGAACTGAAAAATAAAGGTTTAATCGGCGAACTTGTTCCAAACAAAAAAAAAGTAAACAAAGAGCGTCGAGGCAGCAGAAAAGCAGGCGGCGATTCGGCAGCGTAACAAAGAGCGAGAGCGAGACTGACTCGACAAGGTCGCTGGCAGCTGCTTATCTAGAGTGCGTCATGTCACCATCTCGAAAGTTCGGAAAAGAAGGTTCGAGCGTCGTGCGTTCGGGGCGAGGATGAACTGGCACTTTCGAGGACAAGAAAACAGCTTACCTTCGGTATATGTGCAATGCCCTCAGTTTTTGCGTGATTACACGCTTGTTTATCATTATTATTTTCGTTTCCCACAGCGATTCAGTTTGTGCTCTTTTGTGTGCTACATGAATTATTAGAGACCAAGGTAACCCAAAATCCGTTCTCTTCTTCACTTGTCTCTGTCCCTTCTACTTTTAAGTTTCTGTTTCTACCCCAGTCTCGGGTTAAGTTCCATCATGGTAAATATCCACCAGCTCGCCTGTACTTGAACCGTTTTTTCAAGAAAACAGGGCGAAAGTTCCGTCTGGTGCAAGAATGAACACGAATCTTCCAGAAGTCCGTGACCGAGCGTTGCTTTCTCGGCTCTGCGGGCGGCAATATGACGGGCCGGCCCTTTTATCATGCATGTGTTTGGATCTTTGTGGATTTCCAGCAAAACATGATGACGTCATAGTCTGGTTTCCAAAATTCTAGCTTGAGGAATTAACTACCTAAAAGAAAAGACTATTTTTTGGGCGGTCAGGTGTCTCATTTAGGTAGCTGGGTGTTTATTTTGACCCAAACCACGAGACTGGAAAACACAAAAAATGACACTCAGGTTTAGATGTTGAGTTTGGTAAATCCAAAGTAGGACTGGTGCGGGGGTCATAATAAAAAATGCCGAGGTTAAAAATACACTCACAGCAATAAAGAATAATTATTAATTTTAATACGAATTCGGTGATAAATGCAATGACTGACCAGGCAAAGATTATGGGTCTGTTGATAGCTTTTGCACATAGTTTAAGCAACTTGCAATGTGTCACAAAAGAAAAAAAGACAGGGTTCCTTTTACCGCAAGAATAAACTAGGCATCGCCGAACGCTCATTCTCCACCCATAGGTAGCGCTAGAGGTACAACCAGATGTCAAAGTTTCAGCCCAATACGATACCTTCAAAAATTATAAATGATTTTCTCAAAAGTTCAATGGGAAAATAGCGGCCGACGGAGTTTTCGAATACATGGGGCTCTATGGAACCAGAAACGAAAAACAGGCAAAAATGGGCTCCATTTTTCCCATTGGAATTTTCAGAAAATCACTTATAACTTTTGAATAAGGTGTCCGTTCGGGATGAAACTTTGGCATCTGGTTGTAACCTAGCGCTACCTTCGGGCGGAGAATGAGCATTAGGCAATGCGTGATTTATTTTTGCGGTAAAAAAAAAAAAAAAAAAAAAAACTGTAAATTGTTTTTGTGACATCCTGAGCCAGTCTTAATTTGGTGATTCATGCGCGCAAGTAGTGGTGTGCAAAAATGGAAACGATGCAAACTGGTAGGCTTTGACGTTATATAAAATATAGTGTAAGCACGCACATGGTACGCTGATTAAGAAACAGCCCTACATTTTACACTAGCGTTGAGCGTATCGAAAGTTAAGGGTGCATCAAAAGCTAAAGCTTGTACACATATACTGCTCAGGCCATTGTGTTTAATGCTCATAGTAATTTATTACCCTCGGATTTGGTGTAAGTTGTCTCATGATTGCTTACAACAGAAAGAAGGAAACATTCTAACTCTGGGTTGGTAGAAAAACTCCACCTGCTGACGGCCACCAATCATCTCGGCGCCGATTATGAGTATTCACTGCATGCCAACGGTCGCGTGCTTAGAACGAGTTTTTCCCACGTGATTTCATACGATCGCAATCGTTCTTGACAAACAACAATGTTTAGTCAGGCAAGCGGTCATATGTGAAGCTTAGAAGGCTTAGAATATTTTCTATTGGTTGTGGCACACGTGACAATTGCATAAGTTTTTTTTTTTTTTAGAATCCACGAAAAAGAATGCTTTTGGGTTACCTTGGTCTCTAATAATTCATGTAGCACACAAAAGAGCACAAACTAAATCGCTGTGGGAAACGAAAATAATAATGATAAACAAGCGTGTAATCACGCGAAAACTGAGGGCATTGCACATATACCGAAGGTAAGCTTTGTTTCACTAAATACATGACCAATAAAGTATTTGGTTTTATCCTGCGAGCGAAGCGGAACATACAAGTGCGAGCATACTGTCCTGAACTACACTTCCAGTGAACAAGCGCACCATCCAAAGCACCGAGCTCGCTTTTATAGCGTTTGGGGCGCTCAAACCTTTGAAAACACAATTAAAATCAATTCTATTATTTCAATTATTTTTATTAAGTGCGCCGATGCGTTTTTCTTTTTTCTTTTTTTTTTTTTTTACTTTTACGTTCACGTGCCATTTTCTTAGTTATATAATATTTTTCCAAAAGTCTGACAACTATAGTCTGTTTCATTATAAGTAAAAGCCTCATAATCAAAGATGTAGACAAAAAAATAAAAATAAAAAAGAACGCGAACACACATTAAAAATGCGATGTAACGGCGCATTCACAATTAGTCATTAGTTTCTTAGAGAGCAGCAATTTCGTAGGACGACATTGTTACCCGATGAAGGTTATAAAAAGTGCAGTGCAGCTGTTAGCTCGGGGTCTTTAACGTGCGTTACGCAGTATATGTGATACACGATCGCACGACGGTAAGATGCAGATGGGCTACTGAACCCAGGGTCCCTGCTGCCCTTTGATAAAGGCGTTTCTTACAAGTACCGCCAACCATAATTGTGAAAACGCGCAAGACATGTGCCACGAGCGGGCACTCCGCCGCCATTCGCTTTCAAGGGCCAGTCATTATATACCCGTGCCCACGGTGCCCGTTCGACGCACGGGCAACTCGAATTCCATTTACAACGAATGACATTTGAAGGATCGGACAATCAGCGCGCGACACTCCGAGCGTGGGGCATTCCACGCGCGAGAGATCGCGAGCCGATTCGTTGATCACATGAATGTCATTCGTTGTAAATGACATTCAAGTTGCCCGTGTGGCCCGCGTGCCACACGGGCAACTCGAATGTATTAGTGCTGCGTCGCCATTTGTGTCCAAGGGCCGGTCGAGACACGGGCCTCGTGCACTGGCAGCTTTGAGGTTATTTGACAGACCAACGGAAATACATCGAGGGGATTTAGTCCCTACACGCTCTGCAGCGGGAGCTCCGTGCTTTGAACGGAGCTCGCACTCGAGCATTTCTCCACGTGCTCTGACCTGCGGTGCCACAACACACTCGGCCAACGATCCCCCCCCGCACTTGATTTATCCTGTGAGCTAGACCAAATGAGCTACACTTACCGCCGAATTCAGAAACCGCACTCAAACTACACTCAAACTGAAGGGCCCCTCCACTTCCTCGAGGAAGGCGCGAGGGCCGGCGCTGGCCAATCGCGAAGACGGATCCGCCGTCGCGATTGGCCAGCGCCGGCCCTTCCGCCTTCCTCGAGGAAGTGGAGGGGCCCTTCAGTTTGAGTGTAGTTTGAGTGAGGTTTCTGAATTCGGCGGTTAGAGTATCGGCAATTCTTTCCCTGATATTGTTTTGGGTGCCGCCATCTTGGTGGTTAGTAACAAATCAAATGCAACTGCTGGTCGTCATGATTCAAAAGTGCGACTTCCTCAGCAATAGTTTCGGTGTCAGGAAGCTCACGTAATATTGCTTTGCTTTGTCGCCAACTGTTTAAATATTTGTGGAGAACGGAAAAGCGTTTCCTGTGATTTCAGATAAAGCTTCAGATAACTGACAACCATCACTTCAAGCATCCATATCTGTATGAAGCGTAGCTTATTTAGTGGGTCTAGTTTAGCCCGACCGCATAGGCACAGAAAGAGAACGAACAGCTTAACTTCGCGCTCTTGGCGCTGCTTCAGTGGCTTCATCAGCCCGTAGCGTTGGTTGCGCTCCGAACTAAGGTAAAGCAAAGCAAATATTCAGATCTTAGGGTTTCACAAGCCAAACTAACAAAACGCACTTAACACGCCCAAATAAAAAAAAATATTGCGGGTTTATTTTGACTAACCATAGATCTATTGACGTGCAACCGAAATCTCAGATTGGCCTCCGTCGGATTTCGGGCACCTCGGCCGATATTTAAACCTGACAAATATAGATTTATGGGCCAGCGCGTTGGCTGAGAGGAACTGAGACGTTTTAATGTCATTGCCACTTAAGAGCCACCGAAGTGGTTTTTGAAACAAAATATAGTCGAACCATTCCGACAAGCGTAGTTTGATATCATAAATGATTTATGCAAGTGATAAAAACATTAAAATGTTTTCGCATACGTGGCTGTATTTGAAATGGCAGAATGCATTTCATGGCGCTCATTTCATTTGGATCGCGTCAGGCATGTGTACCGACGCACAGTAGAACGCGCGCAAAAGTAGCTGTGGTGCACCCGCAGTCTCGCGCTTGTTGTTCTCACATCTCTGGCTCGCTCACTGCGGGCATCCAGGCGTCTGACACCCTGACATCTGGCGCTTTTTCTGTCTTTCACGTGGCGTTCCAAGCGGCACACGACGGAAAACGCACATCAAGCTGTTCTTGAACACGTGTCGCCATCTGTACTTTATATTAAGAAACTACAATTCGCCGTAACTGAATGGGAAAAGTTTGAGGTCTTATAACATTCTTAACGTGTAATATATCGATATGGAAGTTCTGGAAAATGTAATATCGAAGGATGCTTCATAATTTAATGTCTCGTTATTTTGATTAGTTGACGTTATTCCGTTTTTATAGCGCCATAAAATATTACAATTTTAAACTTCATTTTTTATTTTAAAATATACATTATCTGTACAGTTTGTTCCTTAATTTTTTTTTATTTTATTACATCTAACCGAACGCTCACGTAAAATATCGTGGACTATTGGACGTTATAACTCGAGAAATAATTTTTTCAATATTAGAGACTGTGGTCTATTAAAAGCCAAATAATTAACTAACAACTAAAAATAATCGTGATATCAAGACATTAAAGCATTGTTGAAAAACTGCTCTTTAATTTGACACTAACTTTATAATTGCAAGATACATAGAAAGAAAGTTATAAGCCGTCGGAAAAGCAGAAAAACGTCATGCACGGTGGGGTTGCACCTTAAATCCTTCTTGGGCTTGGGGATGAACCTTACATCGGCCGTTTTACAGGCACCCAGGTTTCTTTTATTTATTTATTTTCGTACTCTCAAGGCCCGGAGGCTCTACAGAGAGGGGTGGGTGATACAGATGAAATTGTTGACAAACTTCTTGGAGTATGTGGCGTCCTGGATGGACACGATGGGGGAAGGGAAGTTCTTCCAGTAATCTTAATTGAGTTGCCGGACCAGCTCCCTGAGGTCCTCCTCTTACAAGTTGTCGAGGAGTTTAGCCGTAATACAGTCCGGCCCCGGCGCTGCTGTTTGTCTCATATTTCCCAGCTCATACTCGAGTTCTCCCAGCGTAATGCGTCTGTCCAGGTCTGGGTTCTCCCTTCCCTCGTAGTCAGGCTGTACCCCCGGGGGGTTGAGGAAGAGGTATCTGGCGGCCAGTTGGTTCATAATGTAGTCTTGTGGTCCTGGGATCTTGAAAACCAACGACGTAGACGGTTGGTAGTGGCCGTTTTGGTTTTTTCTGGATCGATAACTGCCCGCAAAAGGTTCCATGACTGTGCCGCTCCGATATTCCCTCTTATGCGGTCGCATAATTCGTACCAGTTTTGGCTGGACAGCTTGATCGCGTACTCGTCGGCTTGTGCCGTCAGCTCCGCAAGTTTCTTCTTGAGGACCTTATTATGCCGCTGCCTCTTCCATCTTCTAGTAAGAGCACGCCGTCCTTCCCCTTTAGTATATAGGAGGTGTTTGTCCATATCCGGGTCCTTGTCCTTGCGCTCCACCTCAGTAACAAAGGGTTTGATGCTCTCTGAAATCGACCTGGTCCATTCCTCGATATTTTTGATGACTTCTTTGCTCCACTTGTCCCAAATCGTGATCTTGGTTTTCTCTCTCTTCTCTGAAAACCATCCTTCCCCGAAAACCTTGTTTCTGTATGATAGGTTTCAGTATGCAGTAGTCGTTGTTCCAAGAGATTCCTCCATTCCGCATTTTCTACATTCTTAACCAAGGACCAACTCCGGACATGTGTCCCTGCACGAACTGGAACCGGTCCTCGCGAGTCACAATACCACCGAGGTGGTATTGGTCCTCGTCGGCTGGTCTGCGTCCGTGAGGAGCATGAAACGCTCCTGGTTGATGACTGCGGCCAATCTCCTGCCCTTGGGTGTGACGTATCGACACCGGGTGAGCTACATTGAAGTCTCCGGCGATGATTACGGGTTCTCTTCCTGCTTCCTCCACCACTGCAGACACTACTCGCTGAATGTCCCTTTCATGGTCTTTTGGGTTGCAACAGATATTTTCCACGTGCATCCCTTGGCCTCCCCCTTTCACAGGTATCACCGTGAGGTAGCAGCTGGAGGCCCCTTGACCTTCAAATCCCCGCTTCGTTGCTGAGTACAGCTTGTGCACAAGTGTCGCTACCTATCCAGCTCTTCGGGAACAGTTCCTGAGACAACATACGCTCAATTTACCCGTGAATCTGTGGCGGGTGCGACGTCTTGAGCGGAAGCGGTCGATTGCAGGGATGCGATGGTTCACGCACGAACTAGACATTTTTAAGGCCTTATCATAGCCTTTTCTATACTGACAAAGCCTGGCAGATCGTCACGTGACGTGGCCACCGAAAGTGGAAAGGTAGAGCGGCAGACAAGAGTTATATAACGGGCGCCCCGCTGCGGCGAGACGCCGAAACACTGTTCTCCCGTGCGATGGAATGTCCGCTCGTGTTTCTCGCGTTCCTCGGGCTACTGCTTCTTTTCTCGTCGGGTTTGAAAATTATGTTTCGGGTCCTCGCCGCTACAGAAGCTGTACGCTGACCAAACTCCTCGAGAAATGCTCTGTGTTACCAGATCCTCGCGCTCCAAATCTGCGACCGGGCATTCTATGGCTCCGTCGTCGAACTGCCAGGCTTTGTGAGTATAGAGGAGGCTATGGCCTTATCAAACAAAGAACACGCTACCGATGTATGTATCTGTTGTGAGTATACGGTCTGTCTGCGAAGAAAATGGGTGGTTTCAATTTTTGGCGTCTGTTGTGACTCGCAAGCCTTTGACTTGATCGCGCGATCCATTTTTAGAGTGGCACGAAATGCCACGAAACGCTTTTTGCGACCACACTTCGGCTTAGTGTAACCAATGCTTTGGAAAGCCTTTTGCGTACTTTCGCAGTCGTCTCCAGATTTCATAACGTCAGCACTTTTACGCTGCTTCTTTATGGTAGCACAATGTGGCTTTTAATGTCAATTTTTTCCACGTTTAGGAATTAAATGAAAGGAATGGGGGGTTTCAGTCATTCCAGGTGTGGGAATGGGTCCAGTGTTTTCATTCCGAGGAGTTGAAAGAATTGTTGGAGGCTCCAATTCCCGGTTATACAGTTGGAACGGAATGGAGGTGCTAATTTCGCAACACTATTGGATGTCACCCATCTGAACAAACATTTCACATTGCAATTAACCGACTTCGAGGTAAAAAAATAAACAACGAAGAAAGTACCTACATCCGCTCGGGAATCGGATGAGGCCTCTACCCACCTCGCCCCAAATGCGGAGGCGAAGCGACGGAACACGCACGGGCTCCAGCTGCGCAGTTTGCAAAACTCGTCCGACAAGATCGCACGAAACTTTTCACTAGCTCAGCGAAGACAACGTACAGGTAAGAGCTTGTCCCCCGATTGGTATGTTTCTGCCTCCCGTTAACAGATTGTCAATTCAGTTCGTTTGACGTGCATGGTGGTGGTTAGCGCGGATTCGGTGGCCTTCATCCGTCCACGTTGATACTGTGCTCCCATGGTGCCTAAAATGCGTCTGCGACCGGTGGGTTTACCGTTACCTAAAAAGTGGTCCCTCATTTTTTTTTTAACAAAATGTAGAAGAAAGCGAAGACACAATACAAAGAGTTGCGAGTTCAGCGCTGTGTCTATGTTTTTGTGTCGGTAATTGAGTGAATGAGGCTGTTTTCTGGGACTTTTATGTGCTGTGAAGTTGTTAGTACACGGAAGCTTAGGCAGCCAGCAGTTGGCAATCTGCGACGTCAGCGACACTTGCGCTCGATCGTACTTTTTCCCGGAACTTCTAGCACCATCTGCCAGAATCGCTCTTCCTACGTATGATACCATACGCATGCGTACAAGCAAACGGTTACTACGTGAACGAGTTTTAATCGTTTTCTTTTACTTGTACCGCAAGCAACAGCTACATCCTGAAAGAGACATGGGTGCGTAGTTCATATGCATAGCTGTATACGCACATGCACTTTAGTTGCCTACCGTTCGTTCACAGCAGCAAGCGAAAATTGAGGTAAAATTGCTCCTTTTGCAGTCTTTTTTTTTTAATATAGAAACAAAGCACAGATTAAAATGAATAGAATACAGCTACCTTTGTCTTAAAATGGTCTGTACTAGTGGTTCTCGCACCACCAAGAACAAATATACGTATACTCCGTTTCACACTGAGTCCCCCGATCGAAGCCGATTCTACGTTTCGATGAAGCCAATCACCAGATAAACCAATTGCTATCACCAATTGAACCAATCACGCAGAGAAAAAAAAAGAATCTCAGGGTCATGGCGCATTCACTGCGCGTGATTCATTTAGTCAGTGATATCAAATGCGCAATGGCGGCGAGCGCCATGACGACCGACTTTTTGAGCTGCAATTGATTGGCTCCCGTCGAATCGTATAGCGTCGGCTGCCGTCGAACTACTTGGTATGAAAAGGATTCTAGTTTTACCCACCGTGGTTTTCCCTTTTCCCTTTCGGATCGACCAACACACTGTTTACAAACAAGACTGCGTTTTCCCACACCGGGCTTGCTCACTCCGCGGGCGCAGAAACCAGAGCGCGCCAGGCCAAGCATCGATCTGCGCATGCTCAGTACCGACAGCAGCGCCACCGCAGTGGTGTGATGTCAGAGAGTGTAGTTGGTCTATACACCTTTTTAAGAAACACTCGATCCCAGGGGCAACAAACCGTTTTCAAGCCCAGTCACTGGGTTCCACGCTAGGCTCTCACCGGCGTCCCGGCTAACCCTATTCGCGACTCCAACTAACTATAGGTGGCGTCACTCATTTTCCAAGATGGCGGGTTTAGTGAGGGTTAGAGTTGCGTGCCGCTGTTGAGCCTGTCTAGTGTGCTGGCTTCACTGAGCGACATAAATTATTCCTGGTAATACGAGGAAGCTAATATTTTATAAGCGCAGGTCACCTCTTCAACCTGAAAACAAGAATGGTGTTTAGCGTATTAATTACGGAAGGATGCGCGTTTTAATTCTGGAGCGAAACCGAAACTTACCTTTACTTTGGATAAATTTTCTCGATAGAGGTCTTAATTTCGGATTCTTTCATGACTCAAGATGTGTCTCACATCGTAATTATTTACTTAGAAAAGTTGTTCGCGGAAACTTTATTTTGTGACATATTGTTCGATCGAGGCTGATATTCGTAGTTGTTGAAAACATCAGTGCTGGTATCTGTGCGTTTTCGCTGCCTTTTTCTCTGTCAGATAATTGTCATGGGAAATAATGACAATTATCCCAGCACAAGAATAAGAAAATAATTCAAATTTTTACAATATGTCCACGAAACGCATAAACTAATAAACGCTGCTCTCACTGCAACAACCCAAGACGGAATCCGAGTCAGACAGCTGAAGTGTGTGTGTGTGTGTTTATAGCACCGCATGACGAGTAGGACTTCATATTACATCCAGCGTTTAACTGTTTGTCTATCTTGATAACTATGTCAGAGTTTTTCATATGCTAAAAAGAAAACAGAATTATACCTTTCTGGAAAGACTATTATGGTTAAATAGAGTATTCTCGTGACCTTGGCGTTAATTAGAGGCATACATTGCCGCGATTTGTATTAATAATAATAATATTAAAATTCAAATATTTGAATAAGTAATTCTTCACACTCTAATATAAATTGTTGCTTATTATCTAATTTTAAACGCGCGAAGAAATATGACAATGAAAACTGTGCTAATTATCATCACTGGTTCTAATTGCTGCATTTTCATTACAAATAAAATAAAAATAGTCTAAAATCAATGAAAACATTCTAGCTAATGTGAGAAATCCATGTAAAATTGCATTAATTGTGGGTAAAGTATATTGTGCTATCAACGTCGCGACTTCTGACAATCGGCGAAACGTCCAAAGTCGCGGCCAATATACTTCCAGACCAAATGTCCAAAAGTTAAAAAAGGCTTTTATTTAATTACTAGTTTTTTCATAACATTTATTTACTTTTGTATTTGCTCGCCGTCGTTTTGCCAATCTCAGCCTTTCCAGTTCGAAGGAACGCCTACCTTCTTCCACGTCTGCTCACTGCAGCGCGTTTCGTTGGCGTTGGAAGCCGGTGATACAGTAGCGAACTCAAGCCCTGTGTATTTGCGTTAGCTTTGCGCGTTTCACACTGCGCGTGCGCGGAGCCCGAAATTGCGGTCTTGGGTGGCGCATGGCGATGGGGCACACGCACAAAATGGGGCACGCAACTCTAACGCAAACGCACACCGCTTGCGTTTGCTTCTATGCGCAATACTAAAACTCTCCAGTAAGGTACAAACCCATACCGGCTGCAGCACTACGTTGGGACAGTGAAGAGTGTTGTTTGCATTCGGAAACGACATTTCGCGAGCCATGATCGCGAGCAGTTCCGCCATGCCCGCTGAGCAGGAGAATCGGGGGACCCTCACTAGAGCGCTTACCGTATCCGCCGCGGGAGGGCGAGCGTCGAGCTTGAGACGCGAATAACCGAGTAGACTGTGATTTCGATAGGCGCAGCCTGCGTAGGCGCCGTTTCGAACACTGCTGGCGGCGAAATTCTCCGCGTTTCCCACTGTATTTTGTGTTTCATGGTGTATGTATACATTTCCCGAGAACATTAAAAAAGCACTGTACCACATTTGAAAAAAAAAAAAAAATTTGAAAAACTATTTTTGTTGGGTACGCGCGCGACAGAATCAGTGCTACTGGAATGTTAGTTGTCTTTTTTTTTTTACGATAAGTTTTGATAAGCCATTAGGTAACGGTAATCTGTTACATTTGCATGACGGTAACGAATCTCAGTAACGCGTTAGGCTTTATGAACCATCCAGTAACGCTATTTCGCTACTTATTCGCGGTAATAGGAACAAGGTTATTTAACGAAAGAAAGGTACGTATTATTTGCTACTTGTCCTGAATACGTAGGACAAGTAGCAATTAATAATTGTATTCTAATTGTCCCGACTCGTCTTTACGGTGTTCTTTTTGTTTTTACAAAGTATCCCCAAAAGTTATTTTTTTTTTTATAGTGAGCTTTGCACTGCTGTCGTGTAATACCTACTGTTTTATGTTCGTCAGTGCCCGTAAAACTAAATCGGTCTCTGGATCACTGTGTCCAGCGAAGTATCTAGCGAAACAATAAGGACCGAGCTAGCTTAGCTTTCCCGTTTTTTTCCCCTATAAAGGCTCCGTTCGGCGAGTTCCGACATTAGGGAGTTTTCGTGGACCGCGTTTTCACCTCCGCTAAGCTCTCTGCAACGAAGAATGTGAACCCGTTCTGGGCATGCGTTCTAAACATGGCTTCCAGTGAATTGGTAGACAGCACCGTTAGTTTAAAGAAAGTCGCGTAAGTATTTGAAAATGTATGCACTGTATTTGGTCGTGACGGGATGTCGTGAATTGAGATCGGCAAATCGAAACCGAAACGATAGCCAAAAAGTTACCCAAGACGCCTTGCGGGGCACTATACGCCGATAGGATCGCTTCGATTTTGCAAGAGGTCTATTCAAGGAGCTTCGGTCGCAATATTCATGTAAACGAAGCCTTGAGGTTAACGGAACAAAAAGTTATATCGAGTGTTAGATATCTAGAGGGGATATGACCGTATGATAAAAGGACCTTTCCAGAGGTGCACACCATCTAGTAGCTGCTGCTTCAATTATCCGTGTCGGCCATTTTTCGGGCACGTACCGATCGTGATTGGACTAGAGTCACTCTATGGGTTCCCAGAGTAACGAAACTCTGAAGGTTTGTTTTAGAACCCCGGTGCGGCGCTGAAACCAAAACCATATATGGCGCCGCCATCTTGGGTCCACGCACCGACGGGGGTATGAAGGCAATAGTGACCAGTGTTGCAGAGTGGGCACCCCCCTTCCCTTCCAATTCCATTCCGGGAATTAGAGTTTTCGATAATTCCATTCCTTTCAACTCCTAGGAATGGGGACACTGGGCCCGTTCCCACTCCTGGAATGGCTGAATCGTTCCATTCCATTCCTCTAATTCCTAAACGTAAAAAGTGTCACCTTACAGCTGCATTGCGTTGCAGGGTTAGGCAGAAATATTCAAAAATGCATTTGGAAATACAGATACAGGGATATATGAAAATAGTTGCTCAAATACTGATACTCAAATCTCAAATATATCTGTAAAAATGTATCGCGATACGTATCGGAAATGCATTTTAAAAAGACGCAAAAAGTCTTGAAAATACAAATGCAGGAATGCATTTTAAGGAGGGCAGAAGTATAAATACTGATAATGCAATACATTTTTCAAATTTCTCTGAGGCGCCAACTGAGATGAGGCTTTAAATTACTAAAGTAAAGGATTTTTTTTTTTGTCCCGAAATTAGTTTTCCGCAGGCTTGGCACTTCGCCTTGAAGGATTTTCGCGACCATTTCGTGGTCGCGAAACTGCGGAATGATTCCGGAATCATTCCAAATCCGGAGTGGCAACTCCGCAACCATGATAGTGACATGCATTGGAGCGTGTTGAAACAGCTTAATTTAGACTGGTCGATGGGCTACACAAAAGCTTATGTTGTGCTGTGAGTAGCTTCCGTATATAATTAGCATTACATTACATAATTTGCTTTCTGACCCTTTTTTTGCTTAGTTCCGATGACAAGTCCAGCGCCAAGTATCGTATTGACTGCGCTCTGTTTGAGGAGGTTTCTGCCAACGGCTCTGTGCGTTTCGAATTGAGACTCTTCAAAGTGATCCTAGAAGTCATTGTAATAAAAAGACGCAGCACGTTGAGGCAATTTGAATGGAAAACACTGCGATCTAAATGCTATTCAGAACCATTTCACGAAACTACGAAAGTAGCGAGGATATAAACTGCATGCAAGCAATTTTTCCCAGAGTCACAAGGACCCGCCTTCGCTCGGTACGTCACTCCGAGAGGCAACCGCAAGCACGCGACCTTCGATTGTTTAGCTAAGTTTGCTACACATCTAAAATTGGGCGACGCGATATGCGACAGCGAGAGATCTGACCCAACACCGGTGCTTAGCCCGTCGCTTACCAAATCGCAAGAGCGTCGCTCGTGCGAAGCCGAACACAGTTGAAGCCTGTTGATTGCGAGGCAACGCGCGATACGCGGAATGAACCAGCTGTAATCAGCACTAGCTTCACAAAGCTTGCTTGTTGCAGTGGGCTCGAAATCTTTCCGTTTTACTATGGCCAGCCAAGCCTTCTTCGTCCGTCTTGCAGTTGCGTTCTTTCCAAACGGGGATCCGGAAGAGTCTCTTTCCATCCTCCGACCTGCTACGGCACCCAAACGCGCAACAGGCAGGCAATGTGCCACTAAGTATACACAACCTCCTGGCTTTTGACGTCGGTAACCGCGTAGAAAAGACGGCGCGTAAACGCGCGTTCGATGAGCTGCAGCAAGCAGAGCGTGCGTGTGTGCAGCTGTTTGCTGAACCCAAGATAGTGGCGATTAGAGCCGCTTGAAGCGCTGATAGAGGTGAGTCTAGCTGTGCTTCTGTCACGTGATCGCTACCGTCCAATGATGCTCACCAGGCCAAAACATGATCGGCTAGAGTGAGTATGTTGTCGGCAAAACGCAAAAAGAAAAGGAATGCATTACTCTGGAAACCCATACAGTGACTCTAGATTGGGCACGAGTGCTGCGTCAGCGATCGGCAAGGACTCGAATCCAATCACACGCTTCGTGCCTAAGAAATGCCGACCGGCAACGTTGATTGATTGACTTTCGAAAAAAGCCTATAATTGGATATGTAGCTCCACGAATAAAAATCAGAATAAAGAGTTAAATGAGTGGTCCTTTCCTTCTGGTTATCGAACAGGTTAATAAGCTACATCTAGACTAAATGAGCTGCGCTTAGAGTGTCCGCACTCTGTTCCCCGACATTGTTGCGGGCGCCGCCATTTTGGTGCTTGTGCAGAGCCTGCAGAGCCGACGCAATTGCCGATCGTCATAATTCAAAACTGCGACTTCCTCAGCATTACATTCGGTGTTAAGAAGCTCATGTAATATTGATTTGCTCTGTCGCGAACTGTTTAAACATTTGTGGAGGACGGAAAAGCGTTTCCTATGATTTCAGAGAAAGCTTCAGATAACTGGCAACCATGTGCAGTTACTCTCAAGCCTAGCTTATTTAATGGCGTTAGCTACACCTATAGGCTGCCTTTTTCTTTTTTCTTTGGTTCCAGCAGGCCGTAGTCAGGACCTGAGACAAGGAGGATGCAAACGATCGGAAAGTCCACTCCGGTCTATAGAGAGATCGAAGGACTCTACCTCAGCTACTACTTCAACGACGACAGAATCCGCTCTGCCCTCGCCTACAAGCCGAGGCCAGATGACGTGTTTATCGTAGGCTATCCTAAATGCGGTACCACCTGGATGCAATACCTCCTCTGCAACATCTTTAGCGGTGGCGTTCCTCCGAAGGACACAGTGGAATTCGAGGTCAAGTCACCCTTCTTGGAATTCACCGGAGCTCAAGGCGCCGAAGAGATGCCGAGACCGGGCGCCATCAAGACGCACCTCCCTTTCGACAAGACACCTTACTCGAAAGAGGCCAAGTACTTCTACGTCACCAGGAACCCATACGACTGCTGGGTCTCGTACTGCTACCACATGAAGAACTTTCCCGCCTACTTCTTCAAGGACGGTACCTTTGACCAGTTTTTCGATTTGTTCGTGGAAGGAAAAGGGGAGTTCGGCGACTACTTTGACCATCTGTTGTCCTGGTACGAACATCGCAACGACCCCAACGTCTTCTTCTTGACCTACGAAGACCTCAAAAAGGACACGGCGTCCTGGGTATTGAAGATGGCTGACTTCCTGGGTAAAGAGTACGGCGAGAGCTTGCGAAGTGACCCAGCACTGCTTAAGCGCATCTTGGATGTGTCCAGCCTGTCGAATATGAAGGAGACATTTAATGACGCGTGGAAGTCAGCGGTGACTCATATCCCGCTGGCCGCGGGAGCTGACGGATCGCTGCAAGTCACCAAGGAGTCGTTGGAAGCGGCAGTGAAGAAGCCGATGACTGGAGATTTCGTTCGTAAGGGCGTAGTTGGAGACTGGAGGAACCATTTTTCGCCAGAACAGATTGAAAGAATGAAGCAGCGCGTTGCGACCAAAACGGCAGGCAGTGATGTGATGCAGTTGTGGAAAGAGTACGACCTTCCAAGACTGAACTAAGAGGAGTGAGCTTGCGCGTAAAGCTTCTGCGTTGGCTGCGCTCTGTGAAGCATCTCTATATATAGTGGGATTAAATTGGAATACCTGTCGTTTGTGGTGCAAGGTTGTCAGCAAAAAAGGAAAGTATATAGTGTCCACACTTTTTGGCTTTTATGTCTATTTGATAAATTCCGATCGCCCTTATTATATTTGACTAACTTGATTAAGGCCTGATTGATGTATTGAGCACATCGCGGAGTGGAGACACGTAAGCGTGTATGAGAATTTCTTGTTTTGCGACTGTTATTAATAAAAAAAAGCACACACACACACATATGCGCCCACAATTCAATTCATTCATCCTTGACTTCACACAGCCAGCCAATGAATAATTTGCCAGACACGGGTTGATTGGTTCTCACATTACTTATTGTTTGTACCACAAGCAACGAAATGTCTTCTTTTTTTTTAACATTCAATTATATGCTTTTCTGCGTCGCGTAAACCCGACACATCGTTTTTAGTAAGTTTTCAAAAAAAAAAGTCAATAAAATCTGCTACAACCATTAGGTGGCACGAGCTACCACCTCATAATAAAAATTGGGGTGTATGTTTATAACAGCCTGAACTTAATGTGGCTCAACGGGCGACTGGTTTCTCAGCTGTAGATGAGCAATTTCGCCATTGCAGTACAACCGCTAGCCTGGGGTCTTTAGCGTGCACCACGCAGTAGTGATACACGACCGCACGCCGGTACGATGCTCATCCAGATCGAAACGGGCAGGGGTGAGGATTGAAACCCCACAATAAAACAGAGCTATCGCGCATCCAGCCCTCGTGAAACTTGACTACATATTTGTACGTAAAACCAGAGTTGTGCCTCTCTCAGATACTCTACTCAAGATGCTGTATTTCAAATACTTTTTGAAGTATCTTGGTATCTTGCAAATACTTTTGATCGAGAGTATTGGATACTCTATTTTAATTACATTTCTGAGTATCTTGTACTCATTATCTGAAATACATTTTTGACATTCCGCCATTTTCCGACTTATTCGGTATGAAGTGGCGTGGGCGTGGCACGAGCAAACGTGAACATTCTTTCGAGCAACCAGATCCTGTTGGTAGCTCCGATTAGCTGCGGTGACTTTAATTGATCTCGTGAAAACATCGTTTTATTTTTTGTTTTTTTGCCGACTGTGACTCATATTTGAGCTCAATTTTCGTAGAAATAAGGTTTTCTCTAGCCTTCCCAAAGGCCCCTTTTGTTTCCTGGAGTCTCCCCCCAAAAAAATCTTCAAACAAAAGGGGTGGTTTTACGGATGTAAAGATTGCCACACTGAGGCGCGACGCAGACCGGAAACGACCTACGACAACAATAAAGACTTGAGTGTCAAGAAAATAATTTAAAAAAAGATAAGTTGACAAAAAAATTGTTTTGCTTTTTGTATATTTGACCCTGCTACGGCAAAACGTCACAGTTTTCTGTTGTTTATTTTCTTGTGATCAGTCCGTCACTTATTGCTGTCGCGAACACTGTCTGTAAGTGAACATTGATAAGCTGCGAACAGTACAGGAAACAGACAACGAGCAAGGTGACCTCTCAAAATGCCAACAATGCGTCCCCAAACGTTGAGTGCCTTTCTGAACAACGCCTACTTGCAGAAGGTGCGACCACTGCCGTGGCTATTATGTGGGTTCTCTTTGCTATCTATTCACTCATATCCATATCCCAAGTTCGTTTATATATAATGAACTCCCCATAGAGGGAATATGGATTGTCGTTAAACGATCCGTCTAAGGTGCGCCGCAGGACATGAGATTCAGTGATGTCACTATTGGCAAGACGCTCTAACCCGTATGTTGCCTCCACACCTCGGTGTATACCTAACACAAGCTCTTTGCACATGGCCACAGGCCTTGTGTGCATGTTCATGTCATCTTCTTTAATAGAGCGCGGGGCACAGTGTAATGTAAAAATACTAACAGTAAACGAAGTGACGTTAAGTGCCGGATCTCTCCCGAAAGCAGTCGTCAGAGAATGCGAGCTTGAACCACTTGGGCTTTTGTACTGAGCTGGGCACCTTGCATGCTGCATTGGTCATGCAAGCCGGAGTGGTAACAAAAAAGACTCTTCTCCCACTCACCGGAGAACACAAACTCCGAATCCAGCCGAAGGCTGACGTCGCGTTCGATGATGTCAGCAGAGCGCTGAGTCATTGAATTCGTTGTCCCCATCCGTGTAGTTCTGAAGTTAACCACTTGGGGTGCCACGGTCTAATCTCCTCCCCTTCTTTTTGTCCCAGAAATGTTTTGTAACATGTATCAGTGATATTGCCACGCGCGTTGCCGAGCAAACGCGTGGCCGCACTTGGCTCTCGCGCGGAGGCTCCGGGTTTGATTCCCAGGGAGCGGACTCCTCTTTTATTTATTCTTTCAACTTGACATTCTCGTTACTTCGAAAACCTTGTCGTCTGGTTGAGTTACGAACGTTCTACGTGCCGAACATTCTAAGCCGAATGTTCCAGAAGCCCACGCGGGTACAAAAGATGCTCCGAGTAGCGGTCCGGAGTCACTCTCGAGTATCGTTCCAGCGCTCGATCCTGGTGTTTCGCCAACATCGACGCCTGCGACACTAGCCTTGCTCTATTTCGTTTTGGGTACAAGTTTGCCCCATTAAACGTTCAGTTTCTTCAGTTTTTCGCCGCCTCATCATTTGTCGTTCGTTACAATATCCTGCTCCTTATAGTTGGACTGCATAAAAAAGCCCTACGATACCCCCCCCCCCCCCCCCCCCCCCCCCCCAATTTTGTGTTGTTCCGTGTTAATAAAGCATTCGGATAAGTCAGGTTTGCGCAGCCGTATAATTGTCCTTGTGTCTAACGTCGATGAAAACTACGCAATACGGAAGTATCCGCAAAAGTAATTGAAATACATTTCTAAGTGTTTGTACTCTACTCAGACACAATCTGATTAGGCCAGCACTTTAGACAAGAAGTCAAAGCTTTGGAACCCGACGCATATTAATTCCAAAGTTAAAATCTATTTGCTGAAAATGTGAATAAAATATTTTTTACCGTCCAATTCGAGCCACTGAATAATACCCGTGCCACACGGACATGGCAAACGCCATTCAGGGCGAATCTCCTTCGGGCGCCGAATGACATTACATTTCAAGCCCGTGCTACACGTACATTTCGAATGTCATTTTGCGCCATGATTATGATAGCGCCTGCTCTCTGAAGAAAACTAATTGTAAAGCTTTTTGTAAGCTAAATAAGTTTGTTCAAGGTTATGATCTCTAAAAAGTGTCTATAGGTAGTTTTAAACAAATTGTGCAGTCAATTACTTTGTTTTTTTTTTGCGTTTCCGCTGTAATTCATTTGTTTGTGACGCTTAGAGTTGCTCTCGCCGCAATAAGCCCAAGCGAAAGACAGAAGCTGAACAAAGCGACAGGAAATGGCGCCTGTACAGTCGCAAGTGTCGGTCCTTGCACCGGGGGACGGTAAACGGGTGCGACGGTTAATGAGCGCCCTCATTTATTTACGCCTCAAGCACCGTGCCGAGCAGCAAAGGCTCGAAGCCGAAGTGAGGACGCTCAGTCTCGCGTTTCGCTTGGCACGCCGCAGGTCACCGAGCTTGTCCTCCCAAGCTCTTACAAGAGCTGTTGTTCCGTGGTCGGACCCGAGTCTTCTCTTTCGCTGCTGCTTGGGGCGCTTGCGGCTCCATCGGAAGAAAGTTCGAAGTTCGAACAAAACCTAACAAAACCGAGAAGAAACGCGAAAAAGATGGCGACGCAGGCGAATCTAGTATAAAAGAATGTATACATTAAAACAAACACAAATAAATAACTTTTAGTTGGGGTATACTTTGATTAACGTAATCCCATTGGTGTTTTTTTACTTGGGGCCTGGGGTAGAGGCTACACATTTGGCCCGTGACCGAATGCGAATGAGTTCCGCCGAACCACTTCCGTGGCTAATGACATTTGCAGCGAATGCCATTTGTGCAGGCCGTGTAGCACCAGTCGAGTGACATTCGGGGCGAATGTCATTCGTTGTAAATGTCATTCGAGTTGCCCGTGTGGCACGGGTATAAGCTAATACCCGTGCCACATGGGCAACTCGAATGCCATTTACGACGAATGACATTTGTGTGATCGGCGAATCAGCTCGCAATCTGTCGCCTGTGGAACGCGCCAAGCCCGGAGTGTCGCGCGCTGATTGGCCGTCCTCTCAAATGGCATTCGAGTTGCCCGTGTGGCACGGGTATCAGGGTTTCGACACTTCATTCCCGATATTTTTCTTCTTTTGTGTACTCCGCCATTTTCGTGCTTAGTGCAAAGCAGGCTCAATAGACGCTTTAGATCCATCAAGCAAGCAACATTGGCGGTCGCCATCGCTTGGACACTGTTGTATGCTGCTGTGAAGCTGAAGTCGACCGCCCTGCTGCAGTACCGGTGAAGAACAACCTTTATTCGATCCTCTTCTTCTTCAGACTACAAATCCGACTGTAGCGCCGCCACTACAGTTCCCCCTTCAAGAATAAAAAGAAGATGTTATGTACAACATTAGAAACAAGAACACTAACATAAAATCGCGCAATCTTTGTGGTTTGAAGGTCTGTCTGGCAGACCGTCTTGGTTCCATGGCCACTGAACTGGGCGAACTGATGAGGGGACATCCCGGTGCTGGCGAGGTCGATGGAGATGCCGGCAACGCAGTCTAAAACAATGTCGCAGCAGGTGATTGTGGTTGCGCGACCATAGAAGGCGGAGATGCGGTTGATGATGGGGTCGCTGATGGCGTTGAGAACCATGGGATGTGTTGCAGGCACCTTGAGGAGGTGGCTTCGTGCTTGGTGGTATGACGACCGAGCCGCGTCCTGTTCTACGCTTTGAAGATAAAGTAAGTACGCAGGCGAGCTGGTTGATGTTACATATTTTTGAAAACCGGAGACGACGGACGAAAAAGGGGACAACACACAAAACGTCTCAAAACGCAGCTACTAAATTTTATTTGAACAGTCGTTTATATGGCATCTCTCCCACACGTCGTCCGGAACTGCACACGTCACTAAAACTTTTAGCCAGGGTACATCTCGTCTTTACTTTTAGGGGCGAAGCTCCTAAAGGTGTATCCACACGACGGACCGGGCCGCGGACCGATTGACCACGTGACGCACGGCCCACGGGCCGCCCGGCTGCAATGAGCATCCACACGGCGGACCAAAAGAGCAGACGACAAAGCGAACCCTCGACCTCACAGCTCCGCCAGACGCATGCAGAGAGCTGCTTTGAGGCTATTTGTAAGGAGCCAAGATGGAGGTTGAACGAAAGAGACGTTTGGCCGCGGTGGCCCTGGCGTTGAATATTGAGGACGAGGAGGACTTAAGTGAACCGTAAAAGGCATGGGGACATCTTTAGGTGATTATTTGGGTAGTCGTCGCGACTATTGTCCCACGGAGCGGGGAATAGCTCCATGAGCGCGATGAAGTAAAAAGTTGCATCGTCGCACAACAAAAGATTCGTCTTCTTCGTCTTCCACAGTTGGAGCCAAACGAAAACGACTTTGGATTTGGATTTCAATCCAAACAACAAAAGTCAGCTTGTTGTCAGACTTAGCGCTTCAATTATACTAAAAACGCCGCGGTCCGCCGCCAAGGTCCGGGCGAGAAAAGTCGCTTGGCATTTCTCACAAGCGCGGGCCGCGGACCGCCGGCGGACCTCAAAAACCGGTGACGTAAGATCACATGATGCGCGGCCCGCGGACCAAAAGAGCAATTTGGTCCGTCGTGTGGATAGGTGTATCCACACGACGGACCAAATTGCTCTTTTGGTCCGCGGGCCGCGCATCATGTGATCTTACGTCACCGGTTTTTGAGGTCCGCCGGCGGTCCGCGGCCCGCGCTTGTGAGAAATGCCAAGCGACTTTTCTCGCCCGGACCTTGGCGGCGGACCGCGGCGTTTTTAGTATAATTGAAGTGCTAAGTCTGGCAACAAGCTGACTTTTGTTGTTTAGATTGGAATCCAAATCCAAAGTCGTGTTCTTTTGGCGCCAACTGTTGAAGACGAAGAAGACGAACCTTTTGTTGTGCGACGATGGCGGCATGGTGCGACGATGCAACTTTTTACTTCATCGCGCTCGTGGAGCGATTCCCCGCTCTGTGGGACAATAGATGCATGCCCTTTTCAGATAACTTAAGTCCTTCTCGTCCTCAATAGTCAACGCCAGGGCCACCGCGGCCAAAAGTCTCTTTCGTTCAACCTCCGTCTTGGCTCCTTACAAATAGCCTCAAAGCAGCTCGCTGCATGTGTTTGGCGGAGCTGTGAGGTCGAGGGTTAGACCGGCCCGTTCACTCTGTCATCTGCTCTTTTGGTCCGCCGTGTGGATGCTCATTGCAGCCGGGCGGCCCGCGGGCCGCGCATCACGTGATCAATTGGTCCGCGGCCCGGTCCGTCGTGTGGATACACCTTTAGGGGCTAGCCATGTTCGTATGTCCGTCCGCCGTCGGGTGCACGTGCTCCTGCTCGTGAGCTCACGCGCTGACGTGCTCACGAGCACGTGAGCACGTGCTCCTATGCTCGTGTAGGGCAAAAAAAAAAACGCATCTCCATATGGTGAATGATGTTGATTGGGGCGAAGCTCTGGTGGTGCTTGTCTGCGTAAATGGTGAGCCGCAGCATGCCGAGCCTTTCGTTCGTTTTCATCCATGTCAGAAAGAGAATGTATGGTATGGAACGTGGTTATATACGCATTTGAGCATTTGACCGCAGCGTGACATGGAGGAAAACGAACCCGGCGAGCATCCGTATACTTCTTGAACTTATGCTGGTACTGAGTCACTCGTCGCAGCTCTCCCAGACTCTTACTTGGTTCATCGAGGAAATCCTTGGACGGGCCCCCCGAATGTCCAGCCTCGTCCTTGGATTGCGTCCATGCAAGAGGAACGCTGACTTCTCGCCTGTGGCTGCATGAGGAGTGCAACGGTAGACTCCAAAATACTCCACCACCGCTTCCTTTAGGGGACGCTGCTCCTGGACACTGACTTGCACAAAGTCTTCGAACACACGGTTGAAACGTTCGATTTGTTCATTACCCTGGGGATGGTACACCGAAGAGAAGGTGTGTCGCGCTCCCCGTTCAGTCAAAAATGATTCAAACTCAGCAGAGACGAACGGAGGGCCATGATCTCATAAGCTCAGTAGGGTAGCCTTCCCGGCTAAACACCGCCCGTAAAAACGAAATGATCTTTCTTGACGCCGTCAGACACACTTCGGGCCACTTGCTGAAATAATCTATTAGTGTTACAGCGTATACCGGCAGTCGCTTGGAGCATTGCAAAAGGGCCCTACAATGTCTAGTCCCACTTTTTCTCAGGGAGCAAACGGAAATGAAATTGAATGTGGAGGAGGTACCACGGGTTTTGCAAACTTGTCAACTGCTTGACAAACACCGCAGGACATAACAGCAGTTTCAATGTGTTTGTCCATTCCAGGCCACCAATTCGTGTCACGAGCCCGCTGCTTTGTTCTTGCTATTCCAGGGTGAGCTTCGTGTGCTAGTTCCACAATCTTCGCAGTAAGAGCGGTACGAACAACAACCCGATCCCCCCGAAACAGCAGGTCTCCGCTCATGGAAAGTTCTTATTTTACTTGGTGAAAGGGTGCCAGGTCAGGGTGCAGCTCCTTTCTTGGTGGCCAGATGCCGATTGTCAAAGCAATCACTTGTTGCAGACGGTTGTCCTGCCGAGTCTCTTCGACTAACTCTTGCTGCGATACACACAAAGTGGCACAGACAACCTCGTCTTCCTGGGTCTCCCTGGGCGCATCAAGAGGCATGTATCGTGTTTGCTATGTCACGGGCACGCGCCGAACTTATTATCGGGGTTCACACTCTGTTATCGTGACGCACGCTCTGTAGCAACTTCATCCTTTCCCTCTTCTTTACCTTCTTTTCATAACACCCTACGAATACGATAACTGAATAAACAAACGTGTTCTTATTCTTCTCGGAACTGGTTCGTTCGTGTATTCCATCGAAACACATCGAAACATGGTGTCAGGAGTGGTCACGCACGGGCCTTGCCACTGATCACCGGCTGGCGCCCCAGGAGAACCGGCATGAAATTCTTGAAGCCACCGGAGCACCTGCGGCTGAGTGGTGATATCGGAAAGAACTGGCGCCTCTTTAAACAGAAGTTTGAACTATTTGTGACTGCGTCAGCCCCAGGTGGAAAGCCATTACCAGGACCCACGCAGACCGCACTGCTAACGTGTAGCTGGCGACGACGCCTTGGAAGTCTACAATAACTTCATATTCAGTGAAGGTGAGAGCCAGCAGGATTATGCGACCATCATCAAAAAATTCGACGAGTACTGCGCAGCGCAGTTGAACGAAGTGCACGAACGCTACCTGTTTCGCCAACGTGTGCAAGCCCAAGGTGAGCCGTCAGAACAGTTCATCAGAGATATAAGGAAGCTGGCACAGTAGTGCAACTTCAGCACTATGACGACTCTATGGTACGTGACCAAATTATTTTTGGAACGAACAACGACAAAGTCCGCGAAAAACTGCTGCGCGACAACAAGCTGATGTTGGCGAGAGCGGAACAAGTGTGCAAGGCGGCCGAGTTATCGGACGCTCAAAACGAGCTTTGGGCACGCGAACGACAAGTTAGCGCAGTGAAGGCTACACCCAGCATCGAACCGCATGCAGCACAGAACTATGGCAGAGCGCAAGAGCGACACGTCGACTTTGCAAGGACGCGGTCGAGCAACGACGAGCCACCGGGAGGGTTCAAGTGCCGAAAGTGCGGGCCAAGACACGGCCCACGGAACTGCCCAGCGTTCGGACGCACCTGTCGGCGATGCGGAGGAAAAAACCATTTCGCTGTACGCTGTAACAACAACAAGCAAGTCTCCGAAATCAAAAGCAACGAAGAAGACTTCGACATCCTCGACGTCTCGGTCGACAGTGTCATGCGACAACGCGACTGGGTGGTCCAAGCACAAGTGGCGAACAAGGTGCTCGAACTCGTGGGTCGATACAGGCGCTCAAGCCAATCTTCTGCCATACTGCATGTTCTGAAGATTGCAACAAAGGATGCAATTGAAGGCCAGCAACTCCGTGCTACGTTCCTACGACGGAGGGGTCATCAAGCACCTTGAAGTGGTGAAAACGAAAACCACCATATGCAACAGGTCAGCTAACATTGACTTTTTTGTGTTAAAAAAGGGACGCCAAGTCATACTAGGGCTTCACGCCAGTGAACTCATGGGGCTGTTTAGAAGGTCGGTCAACGCCGTGACGGAGAGCAGCAGCGATCAAGTGGTGAAAGAGTTCCATCAAGTCTTCACCGGCACTGGGTGCCTTCAGTGGTCATACAAGATGGTACTGCGGAAGGACGCTGTTCCCGTCGTTCAGATGACCCGACGTGTGCCTCTCGCCTTGTAAGAGCCGCTCCGACGAGAACTCGACCGGATGCCGAAGGCAGACATCATTGTCAAAGCAGAGGAACCGACGGACTGGGTGAGTTCCTTAGTGATTGTAATGAAAAAAAAAACAAAAAAAAACAACGAAAAAAAAAACGGAGAACTAAGAGTGTTCATGGACCCGAGAAAAATCAATGAATGCTTGAAGCGCGAACACTACGAGATGCCGCGACGAGAAGACATCGAGGTGGAAATCGCGGGAGCAGTATTTTTCTCCCGTTTAGACGCTAACTCGGGTTTCCACCAAATACCTCTGGACGACGAGACGTCCAGAATTTGCACATTCACGACTCCCTTCGGCCGTTATCGATTTCTGAGACTGCCGTTCGGGATAGCGTCGGCCTCGGAAGTTTTCCAAAAGGCAACGAGTCAGATATTTGACACGATAGCGGGGGTACGGGTCTATGTCGATGACATTTTGATATGGGCTGCCGCAAGAGAGGAGCACGATGAAAGACTGAGGGCTGTCCTGGAAGCAGCACGCAATGTAGGTCTCACATTCAAAGCCGCAAAGTGCGAAATAGGGGTGACAAAAATTTCCTTTCCGTTGTTAATTACTTCGGGAAGTTTCTGCCAGCGCTTGCTGAAAAAACACAACTGATGCGCCAGCTAATAAAGAAAGACTCGATGTTCGAGTGGAGCGAAAATCATGGAAAGGAATGGAACGAGCTTTGCAAGTGCCTCAGCATGAAGCCTGTGTTGGCCATTTTCGACCCCAAAAGAGACACCAAGGTAACATCGGATGCTTCTCAAAATGGCATAGGGTCAGCTCTTATGCAGCGCCACGGGGAAGCATGGAAACCAGTTGCTTATGCCTCACGTGTACTAACAGACACACAGAGAAGATACTCGCAGATTGAAAAAGAAGCAATGGCGGTTGTGTAAGGATGCGAAAAATTTCATCACTTCATGTACGGGCGAAAGGTGATTCTCGAAGCCGATCACCGCCCGCTGATAGCAATCTCGCAAAATGCAATTGGTGACATGCCGCCGCGACTGCAGCGGTTTTTCCTTTGTTTGCTGAAATACGATTTCCGGCTCCAGTTTATTCCAGGAAAACAGCTTAATTGTGCTGGCGGACATGCTGTCACGGGCTCCAATCAGCAGTCCACACAAGGACGAAACCAACGAGGACGAGGAAGTACAGGCCATGAGGGTTGCGTCCTCACTCGTCAGTGAAGCGACTCGGGTACGGTTATCGCAAGAAACGAATAACGACAGTTATTTGAAGAGCGCCATGGAATGTCTAAAAGCCAACCGTCCGGTAGAGGGACAGCTTAGGCCCTTGTCACAGGAATTATCAGTGGTGAACAATGTGTTGTTTAAAGGTTGCAAGGTTGTGATACCAACCGGCATGCGTCCTGGGATACTGCGCAGAATACATGATGAGCACAGGGGACTGAACAAGTGCAAATCACGAGCACGCCGTGTCATCTTTTGGCCTGGTCTTAATGCAGACATTGACGACCTTGTGAGCAAGTGCGAAGTTTGCAGAAAGTACGCTTACAAGCAACCTGGTAAGCCTCTCATGATACGTCCAGTTCCTGAGTACTCGTGGTACAGAGTAGGTGTCGACAGTTTTGAGTATGCCAGGAGGTCTTACCTGTGCGCGTACGACGCATTATCAAAGTTCCCAGAAGTAGAATTGCTGCGCAGCACATCATCCGCTACAGTCATAGATAAACTAAGTGCGATGTTCGCAAGGTATGGCATCCCAATATAAGTGTGTACCGATGGGAGGCTGCTGTTCACGAGCCGAGAATTTGCTAACTTTGCAAAGAACCACGATTTTAAATGCACCATTTCCAGCCCTAGGTTTCCTCGCTCGAACGGCCTAGCGGAGAAGGGGGTGCAGGTGGTTAAAAGAATTCTTAAGAAAACGACCGAAGGAAAAAACGATTTCTGGCTTGGACTGCTCAGTTACAGGTCCAGTCCTTTGGAAGACGGCAAGTCCCCAGGAGAGCTGCTTCAAGGTCGACAACTGCGGACGCCATTACCAGACTTCAACGAAACACCACGCACAGTGGTAGAAGAGCAACATCAGACGCAGCCGAAGAGGAGTCATCTTCCAGCATTGCAAGAAGGACAAGTGGTCCGCATCAAGGCCGACACATGGGCAATGAAGGCGAGGGTAATCAACAGGACGCGGCCCAGGTCTTATCAGGTCGCCACAGAAAATGGCAACGTTCTACGACGTAATCGCCAACATCTGCTAGCACCGAAAGAACAGTTCAACCGTTCCGAAGAATACCCGTCGGATGAAGAAAACTCAAACGGCGAGACACCGGAACAACTTCAGCGACCCTCGGGCAGCATATGGTCACGACAGCACCAGTGTCGAGAACGTCCACACGCAACAGAAGACCTCCAGAGCGGCTAGGCTATGGCGAGAAATTTATTCACGGCTCATGACAAGTGTTCCCGCACGGAGTGTCGAGCTACTATGCTGTCGACATGCTGTACTTTCTTTTGTTTTTCATTCCTTTAAAACAAGGAAGATGTATCGTGTTTGCTATGTCACGGGCACGCGCCGAACTTATTATCGGGGCTCACACTCTGTTATCGTGACGCACGCTCTGTAGTAACTTCATCCTTTCCCTCTTCTTTACCTTCGTTATGGAAAGAAGGTAATTCTTTCCATAACACCCTACCTAGGCGACGTAAAGCCTCAACGAGTCACTACTACTACTATAACACCCTACAAATACGATAACTGAATAAACAAACGTGTTCTTATTCTTCTCGGAACTGGCACGTTCGTGTCTTCCATCGAAACACATCGAAACACCTTATACGCGAAAGAGCATCTGCCATAAAGTTGTCTTTTCCCTTCTCGAAAACCATGGTGAAGCTGTCTGCGAGGAAACGAGCATACCATCTTGCAATCCGGAATGGTCGTTGGCCAGTCCCCTGCGAGCCCAACAGTGTCAACAGTGACTGATGGTCGGTCTCCAGCGTAAAATGCCGACCCACAAAAAAAACGCGCCAGTAATCGCACGCCCACATATAGGCCAACGCCTCACGCTCTCCAGCGGAGTACTTCCGCTCCTGTGGCATTAGGTTCGAGAAGCAAAGGAGATGGTCACAAGGTCTTCATTATTCTTCTGCTGTAAAAGAGCTCCAAGGCCGTATGCTGAGGCGTCAGTTGTCACGACCGCGGTCGGCTTAGGGTCGAACATTTGGAGAGGCTCACAGGAAAGTAAGGACTTCAGTCTCTGAAAACTGTCTTCCCGAGCAGCCGTCCAGCGGAAAGGTTCACCCTTGCGTAGTAGCTCACGTAGGGGTTCTGCCAGCTCTGCATACCGAGGGATGAACTCGGTGTAGTAGCCGACCATGCCCAGAAACGAACGTAGCATGGTGACGTCTGTAGGTGCTTGAGCCTTGACAATCGCGTCAACATGGCTTTGCATGGTTTACACTCCCCGCTCGCTGACAAGATGCCCCAAGAATGACAGTTCCCGAACATTAAAGATGCACTTGTCGTTCAGCTTCAAGCCCGCTTCGCTGATGCGACGGAGAACTTCATGCAGATTCTTGAGGTGTTTCTCTTCGGTAGTTCCAAAAACAACGATGTCATCCAAGTAGCATTGTACTTGTTGACATCCCTTCAGTATTGTAGTCAGTCATTTCCTGGAACGCAGCAGAAGCCGAGGCCAACCCAAAACAAACCCTGGTGAACCTGAAAAGTCCATCGTGCGTTATGAATGCCGTCAGGTCTCGGCTTTCCGGGCACAAAAGGACCTGATGGTATACGCGCTCGATAGATCCAGGCGTGAGAAGTGCTTATAAGTCGACGCATCGATTCTCTCAACGACGCCTGCCTGTAGAAATTACTAAAGCTCTTCGGAGACCTCGTCCCTGACAGAAAAAGAAAGTCTTCGCAGCTTGACAGGAACGAGCTGAACTCCTTGTCGCGTCTTCACCTTGTGAGCGAACCCCTCCGCGGTACCGAGGGTTCCGTCGAAAAAATGCGCGAAGTCATCTACTAAGTTTCGAGGGAGTCCAGATGGTACGCACGTTGAGCTGAAACATTTCAACGCACTACCGCTGATCTCAAGGGATAAACAGGCGATGGCGTCGATTTCGAGTATGTCCGTACCGTTCGGGACAACGTAGAAGCGTACAGATGCCTTGCGCTCTTTGTAACCGACAGCAGCAACAAAGCAGCCTGCTAGGGCTAGGGTGCCTCGCTAGGGCTATCTTCTGCTGCGAAAAATCGAACAAACTTGCGGACGTACGTTGCAGCTGGTAAGCAGAACTGAAGTTTTTCTTGTACGTATCTTCCGACATTATGGAAACTGCTGACCCTGTGTCAACCAAGAATGATAGGGGTGTTCCTTCGACTTGAACTGGAATGTAGATACCGCTCTTCGGTTTATCGTGCACGTGAAGAATACTAAGAACGTCCTCGTCAGAGCCATTCAGGCACGCAACTTCTCTGACAGTACCCCCTTTGCCAGTATGACTGGCGCTACTCTTGCAGACAGCACGAAAATGTCCGACTTTCCCGCATTTAGCACACTTTTTCCCTCTTGCTTTGCATGTCGCGAAATTCGCAAGATGCCCCGACAACCCGCAGCGGTAACATTTTTTCGAAGTGGAGGATGAAGGTTATCCTTGTGTACGCTGTGGTCGCTCGGCGTTCGGAGGCTTAACGACCACCTTCTGCACCGATGAAGACGATACGAGCTCTTTGGTGTGCCGGACCGCTTCCTCGACCAGTCGGCCGATGGACAACACCCGGTCCAGGCTCAGACTACTTCCTTCAAGTAGTAGACGCTCTCGTAACTGCTGGCTCGTATGTCTTCGCCAACAGCTGATCTCGGATGAACTCGTCCGCCATGAGTCCGAACTCGCAGTCCGCCGACAGGTCTCGCAGCGCTCGGCAGCGAATACTTCGACAGATTGTCCTGGTAGCTGCGCTCACTGCCTGAGGCGGTGTCGTGCAACGACCACGTTCGAAGTTGCCGCGAAGTATGTCTCCAGGGCCGCCAAAGCGACATCGTACTCGTCCGGCGCAGTCGGTGTCTTCGTGCCGGCAGTTGGCTCCTTCAATTCGGTACCGGAGGATGCGTCCCCGGAAGTGTGAGACTTTCTGTCCTTCAACACCGAGGCAATGAAGAAGTAAGGCCTTCCGCCGAGCAGGTCCATGGGCGTCGCCCCCCGAAGCCAGCAGGTAATTTTGGAACACCCGCCGCCACTGTTTCTACGGGATAGCAGGTTTCCCGGGAGCGGGAAGGAAAGGTGGCGGCACCGCTAGGCTCATGCTTGTCGGTACATCACTCGTCGCCAATCTGTTGTATGCTGCCGTGGAAGCTGAAGTCCACCGACCTGCTCCAGTACTGGTGAAAAACAACCTTTATTCGGTTATAAATAAATAAAGGGCAAACGCCAACCAATCCCTAAAATATCGTAGGGTCCCAACGTTTCGGTGCCGGCTCGGCACCTTCTTCAGGGGGGCTATTTAAAAGAGAAGCAGCTTCTTTCTTTTCTTCTGCGGTGAATGGTAGGGAACTGCGGTAGGGCAGTATCTTCGTTTTTTACGGTGGTTAGTTTTCAAACCAGGTGCGTTACCTTCGTTTTCTTCAAAGTTGGTTATTTACAAACGAGGATCAGCACCTTCGTTTTCCTCTATGGTAGGGGCCTGTTTCTTTGGTGTCTCCTCTAAGTGTCGTAGTCCACTGACGTATGCTGAGGGCAAGGTGCCGGAGGATCGATTAATATTTCCTGGTGTGGTCTGTATGCGCCATGACTCAACAAAGAGCCGTTGCCGCCAGTTGGTTTCTACATCCAGGATTCGAGTGTTTTCAAAGTCGATGCGGTGGTCATTGTCCTCGCAGTGTTCCGCAACAGCGCTACGCTCTCGATCAAATTTGCGTACGTCATTCTTATGTTGGCGGACTCTTTCCTTGAGGTTTTTTGTTTCGCCGACGTATGAAGCGGGACACTCAGCACAGCGAATTCGGTACACAACGCCTTGTGTACCGAATTCCCTTTGCCCTTTATTTATTTATAACATTTAACCCAACCAGGCAGACATCTGCCGAAATGTCCACCTTCAAACCTTTATTCGGTCCTCTTCTTCTTCAGGCTAGAAATGCGACAGTAGCGCCGCCACAACAGACACGAAGAGCGTGATTGGATCCGAATCTTGGGGGGAAATCGGCGGCCGAGTGGTCTAGCGCACACCAGCTCGGAGCACGTGGAGCGAAAGCTCGCGCTGCAGAACCCAGGGATCCTGGGTTCGAGCCCCACCCCTGTCCGTTTCGATCTGGATGAGCATCGTACCGGCGTGCGGTCGTGTATCACTACTGCGTGATGCACGTTAAAGACCCGTTTTCTTGTATATATTCCGTTTTCTTGTATATATATTAAACATCAGTAAGCCAACTATGGCTGTTCCGACATAACAATTGGCGACGAGGGAAACTCATGACCCACCGGACACCCTGCCTCGACAACGAATGCCCAACAGCGCAACGCCATGGCCACGCCTGAGTTTGGTCGCATTCCAGAGTTCGACGGCAGCTCCAGCTCGTGGAAATCGTGGTACGGGCGGCTGCAGTTTTTTTTCGAGGCTAACGATGTAAAGGACGCCTCGAAGAAACGTGCGCACCTGCTCACACTGTGCGGGGCGGAGACCTACGACGTGGTCTGCGCGCTCGTACAACCCAAGCAGCCAAGCCAGGTGACCTTCGACGAAATCGTCCAACTTCTGAAGGCTCACTTTGACCTGACCCCTTCCGAAGTCTTCAGCAGAGCACGTTTCCAACGCCGCGACCAGGAGGTTGGCGAGACGGTCAGTGCTTACGTGACAGCCCTGAAGAAGCTCGCTGGCGACTGTAACTTCGGTACCAGCGCAGATCAAGCGACAAACCCGACTGTCCTTCCCCTGGAAGTGATGCTGCGGGATCGCTTCGTGTGCGGCCTACGGAGCGAGCAAGTGCAGCAGCGCCTCTTCGCTGAAAAAGACTTGACCTTTCAGAAAGCCTTCGACTTCGCTCTGAGAGCAGAGAACGCCGCGGAGGATCAAAAAAAGGTGAAGTCGGAATTCAAAGACGTGCACAAGGCAAGTGCAACTAGCTGCCAGACACGGAACCAAGATCGGCCCAGGAACCGTCCAAAAGCTCGGAACGCTCAACGCTGCTGGCGGTGCGACGCACAACACAGCCCGGACACTTGTAGATTTAAGACAGCCTCCTGCAACTACTGCAAGAAAATTGGGCACATTGAAAAAGCGTGCATCAAAAAACGAAAAGACACAGACAACTCGCACAAGAACCACAGCATAGAGCTACCACAACACACCTTGCTGCGGACAGCTGCACCAGACGTCAGTCACCAACGCTCAGTGGACACGTCGACACTGTACGAGCTCAACTCGGTGCCAACTGCTTACAGTGTGCCGAAGTTCACACTGAAAGTGTCGGTTGACAACAAGTGCCTGACCTTCGAAGTCGACTCTGGAGCAGCCTGCACGCTCATCAGTGAAGCAACATTCGGCTCCACATGGATTAACGACCCGCCGCGGCTGGAAACCAGCAACGTCTTCCTGCGCACGTGGTCCGGCCAGTCGCTTCGAGTTTTGGGTACCACAGACGTGCAGGTAACGCACAAAAGCAAGACCTGCAAATTGCCACTCCTTGTTGTCAGAGGAGCCGGGTGTAACCTTCTGGGGCGGAACTGGTTTTCACACCTCGGGATAGACATCGCTGGGATCAATGATGTGTCGGACGGCGAATTTGTCGCCGAGCTGCGAGACAAGTACAAGTCTGTGTTCGTCGAAGACATCACAGGACATGTCGGTCCTGCAGTAAAACTTGAACTGGTCGAGGGCACAGCACCGAAGTTCTTGAAAGCACGGTCGGTCCCCTTTGCTTTGCGATCAGCTGTAGAAGCTGAACTGGATCGACTGCAAGACCAGGGCATAATAGAGCCAACTCCGCACTCAAACTGGGCAGCGCCTCTGGTATTGGTACGTAAGAAGAACGGCACGCTACGCATCTGTGGCGATTACCGCTGCACAGTGAACTTAGCAGCTAAAAAGGCAGCGTACCCACTTCCGACAGCAGACGAAGCCCTCAGCAACTTGAGAGGAAGCAAGGTATTCAGCACCCTGGATCTGACCCTGGCTTATCAACAGCTCCGCGTAGCTCCTGAGACAGCAGAGGTGCTGACCCTCAACACGCTGAAAGGACTTTACAAGGTCAAACGGCTTCCATTTGGGATTTCGGCGGCGCCAGCCATATTCCAGCGCTTATGGAGTCGATGTTGACTGGTATCCCAGGTGTATGCACTTACCTGGATGATGTGCTCGTCGGTGGGAGTGATGCCACAGAGCATGCCACGCGACTGGAAGCTGTTCTGAAACAACTGGAGAAGTTCAACCTGCGCCTTGCAAAAGACAAATGCTGCTTCGGGGTTCGGGAGGTCTTCTTTCTGGGACACCGAACTGACGAATCGGGCGTCCACACTACAGAGGAGAAGGTTCGAGCCATTATGGATTCTCCAGCTCCGACTTGTAAACAGGCCTTACAGTCATTTCTCGGAATGCTTGCGTTCTATGACAGATTCCTGAAGGACAGGGCAGCTATCGCCAGCTGTCTTTATGAACTCCTTCAGAAGAACACTGTGTGGAGATGGGAAGACAGGCACCAGAAAGCATTTCAACAACTGAAGAGCTTGCTCATCAAACAGACAGTACTGGCACACTACGACGAAGGGAAAGAACTTTTTGTGTCCTGCGACGCTTCGCCTTACGGCGTCGGAGCCGTCCTTTCCCAACGTGACGACCAGGGGCGGGATGCACCGATCGCTTTCGCTTCACGTACCCTTGGACCAGCAGAACGGAACTACGCCCAGCTGGACAGAGAGGGCCTTGCAGTAGTGTTTGGAGCCCAGAAATTCCACAAGTACATCGCGGGAAGGAAAGTGACATTCATCACTGACCACCAACCCTTGTTGGGCATTCTGGGCCCAAAGAAACCGACAGCTGAAGTCCTCTCTCCACGGATGACCAGATGGTGCATGAAACTATCTTCATATGACTACGACATTGTCTACCGGCCGGGCAAGAACCACCAAAACGCTGACGCATTGAGCCGTCTGCCACTACCAGACAGCGAGGATGAGCCATGGCCACCTGGTGACATACTAATGTTTGAAGCCTTATCAAGACCACCATTCACAGCCACGGAGATCGCTTGTCTGACACAGCAAGACAGCACTTTGTGTGAGCTGTACACCGCCGTACAGAACGGCACAGTGGACAAACTCGAAGGTGACAGGTTCACTCCATACAAGCGGAGAGCTGCAGCACTGGCACTTCACCAAGAATGCCTTACCTGGGGTTCTCGGATCATCATCCCCACGACAGCACGTCCTCATGTCCTAGCGCTTATACACGCAGGCCACAGGGGAATGGTGGCAATGAAGAAGTGTGCACGGAGCTACGTCTGGTGGCCGGGGCTTGACAGCGAGATTGAGGGGACGGTACAGAACTGCCGTGAATGCCAAACGACACAGAAGAACCCACCAAAGGCTCCGATGCCTGTCTGGGAGCATTCAGAGACACCCTGGCACACGCTGCATCTAGATTTCGCAGGGCCAGTGCACGGACAGACCTACCTTGTTGTAGTGGACGCGTGCACAAAGTGGGTGGAGGTACGTCACATGCCACAAGCAACATCGGCAGCTGTTATTAATGCACTACGGAACCTTTTGGCTACGTTTGGTATTCCGCGGAAAGTTGTCTCCAACAACGGAAGCGCATTCGTCTCCAACGAGATTAAGAAGTTCTACGCGTCAAACGGTGTGCAGGCCGTAACTGCAGCAGCATATCACCCCGCAACTAATGGACAGGCAGAACGATATGTCGCTGAACTCAAGAGGGCACTTCTAAAAGATACAAGCGGAAGCATACAGCGTCGAATTGCTCGCTTCCTCTTTCGACAGCACTCCACGGCCTACAGTGCTACGGGAGTGACACCAGCGAAAGCGATGTTTGGCAGAGAGCTACCCTGCCCCCTTGACCTACTTCAGCCGAAGACAGCAACGGAGGCCAAGGAAAGTCAAGATCCACTGAGTCCAGCTCGCCGCTTCGCCAGAGGGGAGAGAGTACTGGTCCGCCAGTTCCTGACCAAGCCAGACTGGGTTCGAGGCAAGATCTTGCGACGGACAGGTCCACGTTCTTGGCTCATTGAATGCGGCGGTAGCAAGGTACGTCGCCACCTGGACCGTATTCGCAAAACGACACAAGCAGAAGAGACCTCGACGCAACCGGCAGGGTGGAGCGTGACAGATGACCTGGGTGAGCCGGATGCTCCGCAACAACTGCCAGCACCTAAAACATCCCAAGTGTCCGGAAGACAACTGCGGTCTCCACGGGCCAGACGTCCCCCAGACCGTTACAAGGACTTCGTCGTAGGGGGGAAGAATTGATGTGTTCGTAGTTGTTCTGCAAAGCTATCATCAGCAGCAGGACGAAGAAGGGCGCGCGCTTGCTGAGCGTGGCCCCGGACTGAGGCATTCGATCCCTGAATCCCGACTGTAACGGCCATAGGCCAGTGTTCCGTTTTCTTGTATATATATTAAACATCAGTAAGCCAACTATGGCTGTTCCGACATAACACTTTCCTTGAGGTTTTTTGTTTCGCCGACGTATGAAGCGGGACACTCAGCACAGCGAATTCGGTACACAACGCCTTGTGTACCGAATTCCCTTTGCCCTTTATTTATTTATAACATTTAACCCAACCAGGCAGACATCTGCCGAAATGTTCACCTTCAAACCTTTATTCGGTCCTCTTCTTCTTCAGGCTAGAAATGCGACAGTAGCGCCGCCACAACAGACACGAAGAGCGTGATTGGATCCGAATCTTGGGGGGGGGGGGGGGGGGGGGGGATCGGTGGCCGAGCATTCCATTTTCGAACGCGCGAGCGCACGGAGGTGAAATCATGAGCTCCGAAGGAGCGGCGATAACGGCCCTCGTCGGCCGCGGTGATACTGTTTTTCCCGGCTCAAGTGAGTACAGGTTTTTGTTGCCCCAGCTTCCATCAGGTGATTCAATGAAGAAAGCGGTCGTCCTTCACTGCGACATGGCCGGGAGGCCATACAGGATTGAGGATTTCCGGCAACCGCTCGACGAACTGGGGGTCCTCAGGGAGGTAGCCGGAATTGGGGCGTACCAGATGTCCCATGTCTGGCTGCTTGACCTGAGGTCCGACGCGGCCAAGCTCAAGCTGGTGAACGCAGGGCGGCTCGCTGTCAAAGGACGCACCTGCATCGTCGTGGACCCCTCCAGGCAAGAGGTGCGCATCAAGCTGCACTGGGTGGCGTTCGACGTGTCGAACGACACCATTCGCAAGGCTTTCTCGGAGTACGGCGAGGTGAAGGACGTCGCGTCCGATCGCTGGAAGGTGCCGGGCTTCGAGGGAGCCGAGTCTACCACCCGGATAGTGCGGCTGGTACTCCGGGAGGGTGTCAACCTTGACCGTCTCCCCCATCAGCTGCGCTTAGGAGGCGGCTTGGTATTGGTCGTCGTGCCTGGGAGGGCCCCAGTATGCCTCCGGTGCCGTAGGACGGGGCATATACGTCGAGACTGCCGGGCTCCCAGGTGCTCCGAGTGCCGCGCCTATGGCCACGAGCGTGACGACTGTGTCCGCTCCTACGCCCGAGCCGTGGGACGAGGAGTCAACGAAGACCACGTCGACGACATGATGGACGAGGAAGAGGCGGAGAGAGCGGCCTCGCCCGTGAAAACCCAGGCCGAACAAGCCAAGAGCGACGACGCTTCCGGCACCTCCCCCGAAGTGAACAACACAGTGCTGCCGGACAAGCCGTCGACTACGGCTCATGCAGATCCACCTGCAGTCGAGCGCTCGACGGTACCTCCAACAGGGAGCGCCGGCGGGGCAGCTCGTGCTTCGCCATTGCCAGACGAGGTCTCCATCACGCCAGAGATGGACGTCGAGCTGGGCTCTGCGAAGCGTAGGCTCGAAGACGTCACGGACACGACTGGTCAGGAACTTCGGCTGCGTCAGCTCGAGCGCAGGTGGAGAATGGTGTCGGGCGGGAGCGGAGTGGATGGCCACCAGCGGTCCGGCGCAGACCGAGAAGGACCACGCGACAAACTGTCGCAGTGAACGGCAGTGTAGGCGGGTTGGTCCTCACTAACCCATGGTCTCCTTACAAAGTCCTGTCCGAGTAGCGACCCTTAATGTCCGAGGCCTCTCAGATCGCAGGAGGCAGAGGCAACTCTGCCGTCTAGCAGTCGAACAGGACCTCGACATCATCGCTGTGCAGGAGACCAAGGTCGAGAGTGAGGACCAGACCAACTTCATGGTTAGACCTTTTTCGGCGCGTTACGAAGTGTGTGTTAGTCACGCGGTTGGGTCATCAGCGGGCTGTTTGTTGTTAGTGCGCCAGAGTTTGGGTGCAACGGTCGAGGCGGTGACGACATGTGATTCAGGGCGCTTTGTTGTATGTGATTTTTCTCTTTCATCGTATGACTGGAGGGTTATTTGTGTGTACCCCTCCAATAGGGTTGATGAGCGGCGGGAGCTTTTTGATTTCATGCATCATTATTGCAAAAGTGATCGCCTTATTATTTTTCTTGGCGATTTCAATTGCGTCTGCTCTGCTGGGGACAAGTCCAGCTCAACGCCCTATCGCGATTTAAGCACCGAGAGCCTTCTGAGGTTAATCAACGAGTCCGGCTTTGATGACGTCGGGGAATGTTTGAGGAATGGCCGCGAAATCCAGTACACCCATTTCCAAGGGTCGAGTCACGCCCGTCTAGATCGAGCGTACGTTTCTTTAGATTTGATACCATTATGTTTTGAATATCGCGTGCACCCTGTTTCCTTTAGTGATCACTGTCTAGTTTCCTTTTGTATGCGTAGTAAATCCCAAGCCAGGAAAGTCTTCAGCTGGGAATTATGGAAATTGAACGCGAAACTGTTGGAGGATGACGTTTTCACTGCCGAAGTGCAGGCCGCAGTTGAAACACTGGAGAGCCAGAAAAAATTAGGGTATGGTGTGAGATGGGAGCTTTTTAAGCAGGAAATAAAAATGAAAGCGTTAGAGCGGGCAGGCGTACTTAAAAGCACTGAAAGGAGCAACGAAATGTTATTGTGTAATAATTTGCGGATACTGCTAAAGGAAGAGACTAAAATGCCTGGGGCATACAAAGATGATATTTCTTGTGTGAAAGATAAACTCGAGATTCTAGATCGGGAACGATACTGTGGGGCGATTGTTAGAGCCAGAGCCGAAAGATGGTCAACAGGCGAAGCGCCAACTAAGCGTGCGCTGAGCCTCGAGAAAAGATATGCTCGGCGTAACGAGATAACGGGGGTAGAGAGGAACGGATCACTTACGACCGATAAGGAAGAAATCGAACTCGCATTTTTCGAGTATTACAGTAGATTATTTGCGTCCTGTCCAGTAGATGTCCAGCTTTTTAAAGATGAATTTTTGGGTTTCATGCCGCGCATAGATGACGAAACGAAAGAATTACTAGAATCGACCATCAGCGTAGAGGAAGTGGTCTTTGCAATAGAAGCCCTAAACCCGGGAAAGTCCCCTGGCCCAGACGGCCTAAGTGCAGTTTTTTATAAGACTCAGAAGCACGAGATTGCCGCAGTTCTAGCCAAGGTATTCAATGAAGCATATGATTTGAATATGTTGCCTCCATCTTTTATGTCGTCGCACACAGTGTTAATTCCCAAAACAGATGACGCAGTTAAGTTGCAGCACGTCACAGCGTATCGGCCGATCAGTCTGACTAATGTCGACTACAAAATTTTAATGAAGATCTTAGCAAGGAGATTGCAATCTGTAATATCGGAAATAGTGGGGCCCCATCAAACTTGCGGCATTAAAGGAAGGACTATTTGCACCAACATCCACAAAGCACGCAGTGTTCTGGAGTGTTGCGACGCAATGCATACTTGCGTTGCGATGCTCCAGGTAGATTTGGAAAAGGCTTTTGATCGCGTGCCTCACGACCTGCTTTTAACCATTCTCGATCATGTAAACGTCGGCGCTGTTATCCGTGAAGGTGTCAGCATGGCGTACAGCGGTTGCTCGACGAGACTTATGGTGAACAAGTCGGTTGGAAAACGTATAAAAGTGAATCGATCCGTCCGCCAAGGGTGTCCTTTGTCACGACTTCTTTTTTGCATTTACATAGAATCCCTTTGCATTAGTATTTTTAAAAACAGTACTATCAGTGGTTTTCAGCTTCATGCGACCGAAGTTAAAGTGTTAGCGTATGCTGATGATATTGCAGTGTTTTGTTCCAACCGCGAGAGTATTGTTCAAGTCGTTCACACGCTTAAACGTTATTGCGAAGTCAGTGGCAGCTCTGTTAACTGGGCCAAGTGCCTGGGATTTTGGCATGGAGAGTGGAGCTCTACTCCTAGTTCGTTTGCCAACATGCAGTGGGTGACCACCCCCGTAAAATATTTGGGAGTGCCTCTAGAAAATTATCGCGATAGCGAACCCTATTGGCGACGGCAGGTAATGGAGCTTCGCGAAAGAGTAGAAAAAAGTCGGAGGTATGATCTGTCTATTTTTGCACGGGCCACAGTTTGCAATTTGTTTTTTGTCAGCAAACTGTGGTACGTTCTACAAGTTTTGCATTGTTCGCGGGTAAATGTGCAGAAATTGCACCGGGTATTTGCAGTGTTTATTTGGGGTTCCACGTGGGAGCGATCGAGTAGGACGAATCTTTTCCGGCGCGTACGCAATGGGGGGGCTTAGTTTGCCGCATTTGTTTTTACGTCAGGTTGTTAATCGGTTCATGTATTTTCGGGACATAAGTGACCCCTTTTTGCGCACCGTTTGTCAAGTGAGAGTTGCAAGCAGGTTGCCTGAGCTGATTGTTTCCACGTCATCGATGTCGGGTGGTATTCACGGATATTTAAAGGAAGTCGTTGCCTCATGTAAATTTCTGTTATATCGTTTTTCAGTTGAGTATTTGAGTGAGGTTCCTCGGAAAAGATTGTATAAGGCTGTGTGCGATACTGTGTTTCCTGTACCTCTATACAGAGCCTTATACTGTGCAGGCCCAGGGCAAGATGTCTTGAAGCGCGTTAAGCGTATGGTGGTGCCCGCAGGCACCAAGACTTTCTTCTTTACATTACATTCAGGTACACTGCCGGTCAAGACATGGCTAAACGAGAGGGGACTTTTTGTACCGTGGGGGGATCACTGCTTTTTATGCAAGAAGCCAGAGACGGTTGAACACGTGTTTCTTGAGTGCTGGGATGGGGTCTTCTTCTGGGACGTCCTCCAACGTACCCTGAAGAAGGACCTCCCCCTGGATGCGCATGGAATCCGTTATCTATCGGTTAAAAACGAGGAAGGTTTTCCCTTTGACCTGGTTATGCTGTTGGGTCTGCACAGTATTTGGAAGTCCCGAATGGCTGTACACAACGCTGACAATAATGTACGGGAGGCGCGGGAATATTTTCGTGAAAGTGTATCTTTGTTAGTTGAAGTCAACAGAGCACAGAAGTGCGAGCCTGAGTGGCTTCCGCGCATTGAGGCACTTTTGTCCATGAAACAATTTTAGCCTCCGACGCCAGTCACTTCGGACTGGTTTAGTTTAGCCTTGCCCTGCTTCCTATGGTTTGAGCGATATGCCTGCCTATTTGACAATGTAAAAAAAACCCGGCAATAAAGAATAAAAAAAAAAAAAAGGATCGGTGGCCGAGTGGTCTAGCGCACACCAGCTCGGAGCACGTGGAGCGAAAGCTCGCGCTGCGGAACCCAGGGATCCTGGGTTCGAGCCCCACCCCTGTCCGTTTCGATCTGGATGAGCATCGTACCGGCGTGCGGTCGTGTATCACTACTGCGTGATGCACGTTAAAGACCCAGGCTAGCGGCTGTACCGCACTGGCTAAATTTCTCATCTACAGCTGGGAGACTCGTCGCCCCTGTGAGGTAGACCAAGTTCTAGGCTGTATAAACACACACACAACCCAATTTTTTTTATCCGAATCTTCGCCCAACGCTGGCGGCAGGCCTCGTGCCCAGTCATGGCCTTTTCGATACAGAGTATTCACTGGCGGCCATATCCGTGTGCGCTGCTGCTGAGCGCGTGCTGACGGCGAGCTTCCGCAGTCCTTTTGGAGCGTGCATTTAGCACCATCAAGGTTGCCGGTCTTAGCAGGCTATTAATGTGAGTTCGTTCTGAGCATGCGCTCTAAACATCGCCCTCAAATATGGCGTCCAGTGAATACCTCCTATACTGAAAAAGTCAGGCAGATCGCCACGAGAAGCGGCCGCCGAAATGGCAAAGGTGGAGGGGCAGACAACGAATGAGAGGATGATGATGAGGATGATGATGGTGGTAGTTTGCGGCTCTTCCCTTCTGGATCGGACGGTCCCTTAGAGTTTGGGACCTAGCTAGTGGGGGATTCGGTTATCCCCGTTGGTGAACTAGCATCCACCAGTTCTCTAATCTTCGCTTCGTGGTTTCCACCAGCTCACGCCACCCTTCGTTGGTTATAGGTGTAGCGTCGGCGTTGTTGTTGCCGTTAGTCCCACCCGCAGAGTCTGCCACTGACCTGGAAGCAGAACCAAAGCCATGAGCAGTGTGGCAGAGGCACTGCTTGCACTGGCAGTGCCTCTGCCAGTGCGAGCTCCCGGGTCGACTGTCCACACTCCGCCGGTTGAACTGGTTGCAGACCGAAGCACGAAAGTACAGGGCGTTCATTGTCTCTTCCGCCTAACCACACACAGATTCTACAGTCTTGTCGAAGCGACGGCGATACACCTGCGTTCGCAGCCCTCCTGCGCGTGACTCAAAGAGGAGCCGGCTGCCCAGATTGCAGTCTAGTATCTGCCGAAATGTCGTGCTTATATCGATGGTACATATATAGCGTCGACTTTCAGCGTCTCGCTGCGGCGAGACGCCGAAACACACTTCTCCCGCGCTACCGCTTCTTTTCTCGTCGGGTTTGAAAACCATGTTTCGGGTCCTCGCCGCTGCAAAAGCTGTGCGCCGACGTCCAGGTCCCCAAGAAATGGCTCTTTGATGCTCTGTGCTACCAGATCCTCGCGCTCCAAATCTGAGATTGGGCACTCTATGGCTCCGTCGTCGAACTGTCAGGCTTTGTGAGTATAAAGGAGGCTATGGCCCAATACATGCTCAGGGTGTAATCAAGCAACGGTGGGCAGGCGTTGGCAGAAAGGGTGAAATCCGATTGTTTCAGTACGAAAACTTAACTCCCCGATATTTTGAAGCGGCGCCAGGAAGCACCTGCGGTACCGTTTTTGCTCTGTCGCAGACTGTTTTAACATTTCTGGAGGACGAACTTCGGGGCCCGCTGCCCGCGGAAATTAAAATGCGTGTGTCGAAAATCGAAGGATGTGCTCTCTGTGTTCTGTCGTTCTGCGTTCAATTCTTTCTCACTTTCGTACACTATATGTAACCAACGTCATTTTAAACTTGTTTCCGAGTTAACTTGACTCGAAAATGTATAAATTTGCGAATCAAGTATATTGCCAAAAACACATTTCCAAGCTCGCTATAAATCTCTCGAGCGTGGTCAATAAAAAATATAAATATTTATGACAAAAATATTATTTCTTCCCTCGACTTCACGAGATAAGGTGACGTGCGCGGAACTATATTGCGCGAATTTCAAAGATATATCACTCGAGTCTAAGGATGCATGAATTGAACTGTGTGCGTATGGTGTGTATGTGTGTGTGCGTGTGTGATCTTTATTAATAACCGTTGAGAAACAAGAAATTCCTATGCACGCTTACATGTCTCCGCACCGCACTCTGCTCAATACACCAATCAGGCCTTAATCAAGTTAGTAAATTATAATAAGGGCGATCGGAATTTATCAAATAGACATAAAAGCAAAAAAGTATGGACGCCATACTTTCCTTTTTTGATGACAATCTGCGCCACAAACGATAGGTATTCCAAGTTAATCCTAGCAGCACTGTACATAGAGATGCTTTACAGAACGTGGCCAACGCAGAAGCTTTACGCGCAAGCTCACTCCTCGTAGTTCAGTCATGGAAGGTCGTACTCTTTCCACAACTGCATCACATCACTGCATGCCGTTTTGGTCGCAACGCGCTGCTTCATTCTTTCGATCTGTTCTGGCGAAAAATGGTTCCTCCAGTCTCCAACTACGCCCTTACGAACGAAATCGCCAGTCATCGGCTTCTTCGCTGCCGCTTCCAACGACTCTTTGGTGATTTGCAGCGATCCCTCAGTTTCCACGACCGCTGGGACATCAATCGCCGGTGACTTCCACGCGTCATTAAGTGCCTCCTTCATGTTCGGCACGCTGGACACCTCCACGATGCGCTTAAGCAGCGCTAGGTCACTTCGCAACCTCTCGCCGTACTCCTTACCCAGGAAGTCAGCCATCTTCAGCACCCAGGACGCCGTGTCCTTCTTGAGGTCTTCGTAGGTCAAGAAGAACACGTTGAGGTCGTTCCGATGTTCGTACCAGGACAACAGATGGTCAAAGTAGTCGCCGAACTCGCATTTTCCTTCCATGAACAAATCGAAAAACTGGTCGAAGGTACCGTCCTCGAAAAAGTAGGCGGGAGTGTTCCTCATGTGGTGGTAGAAGGAGACCCAGCAGTCGTATGGGTTCCTGGTGACGTAGAAGTACTTGGCCTCTTTCGAGTAAGGTTGCTTGTTGAAAGAGAAGTGCGTCTTGATGGCGCCCGGCCTCGGCATCTCTTCGGCACCTTGAGCTCCGGTGAATAGCAAGAAGGGTGACTTGGCCTCGAATTCCTCTGTGTCCCTCGGAGGAACGCCACCGCTAAAGATGTTACAGAGGAGGTACTGCATCCACGTGGTACCGCATTTGGGATAGCCTACGATAAACACGTCATCTGGCCTCGGCTTGTAGGCGAGGGCTGAGCGGACATTCTCGTCGCTGAAGTAGTAGCTGAGGTAGAGTCCTTCGATCTCTCGATAGACCGGAATGGACTTTTTGGTCGCTTGCATCCTCGTTTTCTTGGGACCCGACCACGGCCTGCTGGAACCAGAGAAAAAAAGAAAAAGGCAGCTTAGGCTTGAGAGTAACTGCACATGGTGGCCAGTTATCTGAAGCTTTATCTGAAATCATAGGAAACGCTTTTCCGTCCTCCACAAATGTTTAAACAGTTCGCTACAGAGCAAATCAATACTACATGAGCTTCTTAACACCGAATCTAATACTGAGGAAGTCGCACTTTTGAATTATGACGATCGGCAATTGCGCCTGCTCTGAACAAGCACCAAAATTGCGGCGCCCGCAACAATGTTTGAGAACAGAGTGCGGATACTCTAAGCGCAGCTCATTTAGTCTAGATGTAGCTTATTAACCTGTTCGATAACTGAAAGGAAAGGACCACTCATTTAACTTTTTATTTAGATTGTTATTCTTGAAGCTATATTTCCAATTATAGGCCTTTTTTTGAAAGTCAATCGATCAACGTTGTCGGTCGGCATTTCTTAGGCACGAAGCATGTTATTGGAGCCGAGTCCTTACCGAACGCTGACGTAGCACTCGTGTCCAATCCCGCTCGGTACGTGCCCAAACAATGGTGGACACGGATAATTGAAGCAGCAGCTACTCGATGCGTGCACCTTCGAAAAAGGTCTATTGCGGAGATCATAGACACATATCCCCTCTAGATATCTAACTTTCGAAATCATTTTTTTTTCCGTTAACCCCAAGGCTTTGTTTACATGAATATTGCGACCGAAGCTCCTTGAATAGACTAGAGCCACTCTATATGGCAGCGTAGCTGCCAGAGTAGCGCCACGCTTTTCCCTGTGCCGCCTCTCACCGTGATTGGTCACACACGGTACCATAGCAACGAGCTGAGCTGGCTCGGTTTCCTTAGCAACCGAGTGACGACTCGTCACGTGACCTCGCAAGAGCTGTGATGTCACCGGTAAGATGGCAGCGCCCAGAGCTGGTGGATACGAGTTTGTTCGGTGCGTGGTAGTCGTAATGTGCCGCTGCTTGCCGACGATTGCGGACTTCTTCGCGCTCTCTGACGCAGGTATAACGTCAAGATCTGAAAGAAGGTGACTTTATACCTTTTCTGTGCAAGATCGCTTTGGATATTAATACCTGTGAGACAGCATCAGTCATATCGCCGTAGCGGTGCTCGGATTCCTGGAATTTGTTCGAGGATCGATAAAACATTTTGCATGCAATTTTTGTATACTCCTAGCCTTGTTTGAACGTTAGAATGTCTGAGAATCAATGCTAATTGTATGCGTCGCATGTTTGACCTCGGGGAAGTTGCTTCAGCCCGAGGTAACCGCGTAATCACGAACTTTTAGCGAGGAAGCTCCTGCGATCTTTACGTTTTGTACTAATCAACGATCTTACGATACAGCTTTCAGGATAACATTTTCGCATTTTCTAGCTTCCTTCAAAAGTTTTAATTTCTGAGAATCGAAACGAAAGGTATACGTCGCGTGTAGGGCTTTGGGGAAGTTGTTTCAGCCCTGGGTTACCGAATAATCGCAGCAAGGAAGCGCCTGCGACCTTTAACCTTTTGTACTAATCGGCAATTTTACGAATTGACAGTTCTGAAGACTTTGACAAACGTCCTTTCGTTGCAATAGCTTGCATTTGATCTCAGTGTTTTTTGTTTGCTTTTTTTCAAGTGACAGGCTGGCGTTTGCTCAAATGACGCGTATGAAATGACCTGCTCTATAAGAATGCATCAACACATACTATTAAATTTATATGCTCAGAGGTGTGTTCGTCTTTGTAATTAACAGGTTACAGACAATTATTTTTTACGAGTGTAATATTTATTTTCTGTAGCTGGGCCCGTTTTGTACTCATTAATGTCCGTGTGCTATGATACTGTCATCATGTGTGTATGGTTCTAAATATCCTGTTTGCAATGCCTGCAAAAGCCAAAATGACGTCAGCCGACCCCAGCTCACGCATTTGACACGAAAACTGCTTCACTCGGACGTATGCGCTCGTCAACAATATATTCGTCGATGAACATTTGAATTCGCGTTCGTGGCCAATGAGTGCACATGAGTGCACTTGCGAATGACAAGTTCTATGGTGTGCTTAAAAAGCACGGTGGAAGTTCGGGGTCATCCCAAAGGTGCCCTTGCATGTCACGACCGCGTGATTCCACTGTTCTCTTTTGAGTTGAGGATTAAAGCTAAAGAAGAAGAAGTTAAAGAATCCTTTCATGGCCCCTTTAACACTGGTATGCGTGCACACCAGATAAAAATATTGATATTTTGCATGCCGGTAAACTTCCGGACGACCACTTGGCCTGTCGCAAAAACATTGCATATCCGGCGTCCGTCTCTTTTGATGCCGTTAACAATCCTCTGTAGACCACCGTGCTGTCCTTCTTGGTTTAACCCCGTCGACGGTTCATCGCCCAAAACGAGGGTGATTCCGTCGTCGACGTCGCTCCTCGCCAGTCGGTGAGATAATCTCATCTTGAAGGAATGATTGGGTCTTGAAGAAGTACGGTGCTAAGCATACATTTTCTTACTATGGGGCAGTCGAGCAGCAGTCATGTCGCAAGGCAATCATCCTGTCGTGACCGGCGTAATTGAATTTTGTTCCATAGGAGCGAAGTCCGAAAGTACGAGGACGGTTCGTTTGTCCCACGAAGCGGCCGCCATCCCGGCGGCGCGGAAAACCACTCGCCTTGTCCGTGCACGCTGAAAATCGTCTCATTTCCCAGAAGAAACAGGCACCGCTCCTCCAGAGGCCCGTGCCGTACCGCCATGCATAGGGTGCCTACATGTCTGTCTGTCTCAGGGTGAAGACGTCCATTGTTACCCTGAATGTGCCAGCGCGTGACGCTCTCGCGCACTTGGTGCGTGACTTGGGCGGTAAAATGGCGTCTATGCATTAGCCAAAGCTACGCGCTCGTGCTGAGTGACACCGGATTGCGCGCACTTCAAAATGCATAGAAAGAACGATTGGGCGGAAAAATGGCCGAGATGTCACCACTCAAGCAAAAGCGCGCGTGTGTATGAAGGCACTCTAGCCATGCAAAGCGTCTTTTAGGGCTGAATTACCTACGCTCCGAGCTCACGGCCGTGCTCTTTCGACTGCTCTGGAAATTTTCGAATTTCTTGACTCCGTTTTAAGACAGAAGTATACCGACCATTGCTTCGAAGTGTAGATTTCGGCAGGTATGTGACCAGGGTATATCATACCGGGGGCCAAAATGCCGAATTTCCGCACCCAAAGAGCCAGCACTAAAGCGATCTGAGCCGGTGCATTGCTAGGCCTAACCGCTGCGATGGAGACGATGGACACCGCAGCTGTGACCGCCAACCCCAATGCGGTGTTCCGATTTACGACGCCAACTCTGAATCCTCCGAAACCGGAAACAACGATCAACTGGCCCGCCCTGCCGGCCATCAACTCGGAACCACCACCGAGACAACCACATCCAGCTCCGGTAACTCAAAGTACCGCGAACGAAATCAAATCGCTCCTAGTCGCTCTGCTAGGGAAGGCCTCAAAAGAGGAAATCACGGAAATGTTCCTGCAAGCTCTAGACGATCTTTCTCGGCCAGAAGCGTCAGGAAACAAGCAGACTACCATAGAGCCACGGTTCAAGAATACACCGATTTCTAAATCTAATGAAAAAGAGTCGGCCACCTCGTCGGCGAGTACACCGGAGAAAAATGGCCGACTAGACGACAGCGAGAGCCGCAAGCGGCATGCGGCCATGGCGCCTGGGACGTCACTCTCAACACAGGCGGCGACAGCGGACACTCTCGTCAGCACCGCCGCAACGCAAAACTCAATCACAGAAGAGGACGACGGCCCAGCATGGTCTTTGGTCCAATCCAAAAAGACCATCAAGCGGGCACGATACACTCACAAGAAGACCACTGAAAGCGAAGGCAAGGCACAGGCCCCACGCCAGCTCTTCACTGTCATACTTCGACCACGAACGAAGACAGACCTTACCACCATACCGAGAAGAACCCTGGAGGAAGCCTTCACAAAAACGCTAGGCACACAATCACAGGAGATATCAGTAAAGCTACAGAAGGAGAGCAATACTATCTCCGCACAAACTTCATCTGAGCCTACCGCCAAGGCGTTACTGGAGATCACTGGAATTCCAGTTGCTAACGAAGAAGAGATTCCCGTACAAGCTTACAAAACACTGCAGGATAACCAAATTCGAGGGGTCATATATGAAGTAGACGAGGGTGAGGACAACACCTCTCTCCGGGACAGGCTCCGATGTGACACTCACGACATCGTCACGGCCCGACTTCTGGGAAGGAAAGGACGCACTGCGATGATAACGTTCGAGGGTAATCGATTGCCAAGGTTCGTTAGATACGCGCTTTGCATCACCCCAGTGTACCCATATAGAGCCAAGGCGGTGACATGCACAAACTGCCACGGCGCGGGTCACAAGCAAGACATCTGCCACAAAGAGACGGTCTGCTCTTTGTGCGGCAAACACCACGAGGAAACGCAAGATGACCAAGGTAACACCAACCCGTGCCCAAATCCGACCCCGTACTGCCAGATCTGCAAAAAAAATGGACACTTGGCGACAAGCAATGCCTGCCCGAAGAAGACAGAGATCGGGAAGCTACTGAGGGAAAGGGCAAGGAAGCACGCGAAACCCAATCAAGAGTCCAGGAGGAAGAAGGGGGCACCACCACCACCACCGCCGCCGCCGCCACCTCCATTTAATCCGATCCAACACCCACGGATGCACGAAAGGACTTACGCTGATTTAGTCCGGGGTACCCCCACCTTTGAGAGAGACAGCTACGAAGTCCGGTTTACAAGGCTGGAAAAACAACTCTCAGCGCTGAGCCAACAGCTCACTGTTATCGCTTTCAAACTTGGTCGATAAAAATAGGGATTAGCATTGTTCAATGGAACTGCAGAGGACTGGGGCTACGGGCCGCAGAACTCAACGCAAGACACTTGAACAGACCATCAAAACGTCCAGATGCAATTCTATTACAAGAAGTAAAGACAACCACCATCAACCTAACAAGTTACACTTCATACTCCAGCCCGTCGATCCCATCAGGCCGCAAGCCCAACCAAGACGTGCCCAAGGGGCAAGCCATGGTGTATTTGCGATCGGACTGGCCACAACATCAAATTGACTTGATGCGATGGTGCACAGACAGACAAGAAGTCGTCGCAGTCCGTGCAACGCATCAAGGAACACCCGTAATCATCGCATCTGTATACTACAGGCCAGGGGCTAGCAGCAAATCACCAAGAGACAACGGGTGGATAGAACAACTACACATCCTTTACCCAAGAGAACGAAAGATTATAGGAGGAGACTTCAACCTGCCACATACCAGCTGGGGCTACAAAGTAGACACCATAAACGGCCAGAAACTCCTGGAGGACATGACACGGTTCAAGTACACACTACTAAACACGCCGGGCTCAACAACTAGACTCGGCTTGACAAGCAGACAACAGCATACCAGTCCAGATCTTACATGGATATACGGAAAGACTGAAAACCTCTCCTGGAATGTAAACATCGACACGTGGGGGAGTGACCACCTCCCAATAAAGATCGAGGTGAACTCCAAGAAGTCCGAAAAGAACCGGCGTTTTGCTCATACAGTCAATTGGGACCTTTATAGAAGACACCTGGAAAACAACCAAGAGGAATCCTTTGCGACAGCAATGCTCGATGCATTGAAAGCGGCTACAACCAGATCCAACATACCTGCCGATGCACCTACCCCGGATATTCACCTCTTGAATCTCTGGGCTAGGAGACTCCGAGCGCTGCAGCGATATAGGAGGGGCCCAAAGACACCAGCGGCACTCAGAGAGGTCACCAGACACACCATCGCGGCACGCAAACACGCGATATATTTGGACAGGAAACGATGGCTGGATTACAGTGCGTCCTTGTCGGAGAAAACTTCAGTAAAGAAACTGTGGGCAACCAGCAGATCCATGCTGGGACAAAAGAGAGAACAGAAGGCCCCTCTAACCCTGGCGCTAAAAACTGACACTTCGGTAGAAGACCTCGCAGATGCGGCCGGAGACCAATTCTTCCCGCAGCCCATTGCTACGACAACAAACTCAATTCCGAACCCGTATACTCCAGTGCTGGTTAACTCAGCGGATCCAATGGACCAACCCTTTACCCTGGGTGAATTGGAAACGGCACTCCACAACGGGAAGGCACACAGTGCTCCGGGCCCGGACAAAATTACCATTTCCATGCTGCGCAACCTCCCACAAGACGCTAAACACCAGCTTATCGAAGGAATTAACGCGGTATGGGAACAAGGACAGTTGCCACCAATATGGAAGCATTCGACCGTCGTCCCAATCCCTAAATCTGGCAAGGACAAGGACACGCTTATCAACTTCAGACCGATATCACTCACTTCATGCGTATGCAAGCTCATGGAGCGAATGGTTCTAGATCGACTTAACTGGACACTAGAGAGATCCGGCGCTTTTCATCCAGCCCAGACAGGATTCCGACCCTGTTTAAGCACACAGGAAAGCCTCCTCTTGATGTCACACGACATCACCAAGAAAAGGGCGCCAAGGGGCAAAACCATCCGCTCAATCGTCGCCATTGATGTTAGAAAGGCTTTCGACTCCGTCCCCCACTGGGCTGTCATTCAGGAGGCGGAACGCTTAGGGATACAGGGCAGGGCGCTTAACTTTATTAAAGCTTTTCTTAAGGATCGGACATATTCGATAAGAATAGGGGACCACATGAGCGACCCACGACCCAACAGGGTCGGCGTACCACAAGGCTCTGTACTCTCGCCTTTACTGTTTAACATGGCAATGGCCGATCTCCCACACCGCCTATCGAGGATCCCAAGCCTCAAGTTCACCATATATGCGGACGATATCTCCCTATGGACAGTGACAGGCGATACCCGAACCCAACAACAGACTCTTCAAGCCGGATTGGACGAAGTGCAAACCCATCTCAATAGGGTCGGCCTCACTGCATCCCCGGAGAAAACGACCTATGTGGTCGTCGCATCCCGTAAACAAAGAAAAGCTGGCATCGCCAGTCAGATGTACTTAACGCTAGCAGGCAACAGAATCCAACCATCTACCTCGATCAGAATACTCGGAATGTACATCGATGAAGACGGCTCGTGCAGAACCTGGATGACCAAAATCAGCCAGCAATGCAAGGCAATCATCCATGTCATCAGAAGGATATGCAGCTCCAGAGGCGGAGCGAACGAAGGAATTGCACGTCAGATGGTGAAGGCACTCATCGTATCAAAAGTCTGCTACTGCGCTTCGTATTACAACATATCAAAAAGCCAGTGGAAAAAACTCGAAACCATCAACAGACAAGCTGCACGGGTAATTACCGGCTTACCTCGATTCACACCAATAGGGACACTAATGGAACATGCCCAGCTCAACAACTTACAAGAAACTGTAATGGTACGATCTGCCGCCCACCGTGAACGACTGCAACACTCACGACCCGGCAGAACCATTCTCAGTCTGATTAAAGCACTTAAACTCCCGCTTCCCGACTTCCCAGAAAACGACCCTCCTTGGTTAGACTACATCGACCTCGTAGAAGGCAAGCCCATCCCGAAGAACGCGAGCTTGAGACATCCAGATCGTCAGAAATCGCAAGCCAGTAGCCACAACAAACGAATACAGACCTGGGAAAGCTCGGCGGAGAAGCTAGCCGTCTACACAGACGCGGCTTTCGCGACACTCCCAGACCAACTTGCTACGGTCGCAGTGGCAATACCAGGAAAAGGAATTATATCTTCCAAACAATTACCAAACAGCACCTCCGTCAAGGGTGGCGAACTCGGAGCGATTCAATATGCGATTGAAACAGTCCTCAACGACACAACCATTAGACCAAAAGAGCTCCACGTTTTTACGGACTCGGTAGCCTCGCTCACCGAGTGCAGAAATAGGAACAGCCCCTGCAAGAGAGCAAAATCCATAAAAAAGATGGCCCTCCAACTTTCTCTGCAAGGTATAAAAGTCCAGCTGTCCTGGGCGCCCGCCCACGCAGGCATAGCTGGCAATGAGCAGGCCCACTCTGCAGCTCGCGCGCTAATAGTTACACTCCGCGAGACGCAGAAGCCGCCCTGCCACCTCCATGATCACGGCTACGCATCTTCCTCACCCGAAGATGACGAAGACGAAGACGACTATGACCCCGACGAAGCTAAACAGCAGATAAAACTTTCGTCCCGTACTGCGCTGAAGGAGCACCTTCCACCCATCTCCGACCCACTGCCGCGAGGCTTTGGGCGGAGAACGAGGGTGCTCTTAACTCGCATTAGAACCAATACCGCCTGCACGCCGAATAGAAGAGCAGCGTGGGAAAAGGCGCGCACACCACCGACATGCTGCTACTGCAAGGACCCCCAACATGCGGTCGACCTAGTTCACCTGTTATGGGGCTGCAAAGGCCTTGAGGCAACAAGGAAGAAGCACTTAGAGGACGGGGTGACATCCATGGAGGACTGGGTCTTTCCCCCAGGCCCTCCAGATAAGCAATATCAAACTCTACGCACGCTTCTGAATTATATCCACGAAGCTGGCATAGAAGTACACATATAATTCCCTTCCCCCCTACCGCGAGTCCAGGCCGCGATGCCATTGACTCATTCCTCTCCCCCTCCCCCTTAAAGCGGTTCAAATAAACGTTTTATACTACTACTACTACTTTTAGGGCTGTGTTCCAAAATTTACTCGATCCGACTCCGGAGTAAAAGTTTCGTACCGTGGCGTTCCAAAACTTACTCGAGCTTACTCGATGACGTCAGAACTCGCGTTTCAGAAGCGGGTTGTTTACTCCGGAGTAATTACTCGCGCTACCCTCCTCGATCGGGGGGTAAAGTCGGATCAAATCGAGTAAATACGTCACGTGATCTGTTCGTCGTCTGCTTTCTGCGCCGACAGCCGTCAAAGCTCGCTTGCTCCGTTGGTTTTGGTGGCGGACGTTCGAAATGACAAAGAATTAGGTGCAGCATGTGTGGTTATTGCGATTTGGTGTTGTCAACGCAGGAATTGACTGCATTACATCCAGACCGTCCACCTTCCCGGGAACGTGTACTTGTTATTATCTGAGTGCGAGCGTAAACAGGAGCTTCTCCGCATCCTCGTCCTCGGCGTTGGGGGAATGCCGTATTCTCACGTTCAAGGCCGAAAATGTTTGAACTCGGTATATGATAATGTAGTATTTTTGTTTCCTCCAGAGTGTGTGTAATGAGAGGATAACGTTTGTAAAGCAGTGAAGGCTTCGAAAATTTCACTGTAATCACATTTGCGTCAAAGCGAACGTGAGTTTCATATCATTCTGGAGAAAGCACCCTCGCGCTGTACCGCTACACCGTGTGGAATATATTTCCGCAAAACATAATCGGTGCAAATTACAATGCGTGGAATATATGCGTTTAGGGCACCGTGACTAGAATTGCAGCGATCGCGCTGATTAATAAAAACACATTTTTTTATGTCTAGCTGTAAGGAGTAAGTAATTTTGATCTCAATATGCATCTCAAAACTAAGGTGAGTAAAAGGAGCTGGTGGATTCACCTCAAAATACACCGCGTCGTCATTAACATTACCGTTCTTCGGATGCTTTCTCCATGATCAAAAGGATCGTCTGCTATTTTCTGCCATCGCTGCTGTGTTTTCGTTTTGCCGTCGCCCAAGACGAAGCCAATCCGCGTAGTATCCAGGTGATTATCCTGGCCGTTCCAAAATCGAGTCGCGGATCGTTTACTCGCGATGTCACGTGGTATTACCCGCTGACGTAGGAGGCAGGTTACTCGGGTAAGATTTGGAACATAGCCTAGGTCTGTCACCACTTTTCAATTAACGAATGGAGATATCAACTAGACAAAGGTTGCCACCCGGCGTCGCTAGCAGTACGGTTACCATAGAAACCTCCCAGGCCCAAAATGGAGATCACTATAGGCGCTTCTGACGTCGTGCATCTAGATAATTTTGCGTCGTGTCGCTACTCTGGCAGCTACGCTGCCATATAGAGTGGCTCTAGAATAGACCTCTTGCATGATCGAAGCGATCTTAGCGCCGTAAATCAAAATCGAAGCGACCCCCGCAAGGCGTCTTGGGTAACTTTTTGGCTACCGTTTCGGTTTCGATTTGCCAATCTCAATTCACGAAATCCCGTCACGACCAAATACAGTGCATACATTTTCGAATACTTATGTGACTTTCTTTAAACTAACGGTGCACTCGGGGTTTATTCACTGGAAGCTATGTTTAGAACGCATGCTCAGAACGAGCTCACATTAACAGGATGCTAAGACCGGCAATCTTGATGGTGCGGAATGCACGTTCAAAGGAACTGTGCAACGCGGTCAGCAGTTGCACCCACAGCAATGCCCGGCAGTGAATGCAACTATTCACTGGACAGCATAATTGTGGGTGCTGTTTATAGCTCATGCTCAGAACGAGCTCATATCAATAGGATGCTAAGACGGGCACTCTTGATGGTGCGGAATGCACGTTGCAATATAACTGTGGAAGCTCGCCATCAGCACGCGCTCAGCATTCGCGCTCACAGCAATACCCGGCAGTGAATACAACCTACACGGATAGAATTCTGGGGCACGTTTCGGGGGGCTCCCGACGTACCAGAGTTTGGGCAAGTAAACAAAGGCAGAACATGTATTGGGCCGATCATCCTGTTCCACCGTCTCAATGTCCAAATGATGCGTGACCCGGGAGGGACATGCTGCACTCTATAGAGTGATAGCCTGCCGCCAGAAAGGTATGGGACGCGGCAGGCCTCACTCTTGTCTCATTCCATACGAAGACATTGCACTCATTCATCTCACGAAGATGAATGGGTGCGATGCAAGCGAGTGCTGACTTTATTCTCATGCAGTACAGAGAGGCACCACTTCGGGGCAATGGAAGCCGAAACCATGAAACTCCTCTCCATGGCCAAACAAATCCCATAATGCAACGCACGCAGTGTTGGATGTTGGGATTTTTGGAAGTGGTCTACTGAGTGAACACCCACAGAGTTATTACAATAAACGCTAGAAATTCAGGTGGCGCTAGTGCCCCGTTGCATTTTGAAGCAGACAGCCAACAGTCTAAATTTGACTTCCCGTAATGCATTCCTATGTTAAAACGCAAATGCGTTTTCTCTTCGCGCTTGATTATAAGAGCAAATTTTGCTTAGTGTTGTGACAGAATAAAAAAGTTTTGAACGTTTTACAATCGGTTGTACAAACATATCTGTCAGAGCGTTTTTCTTTAGAATTCATGGCGTTGAACACTGCGCTAAAATAGCCCAATATACGTGTAAAATGCGTGTTGACGTTGCAGGCTGCTATTATAGGGAACGTATTTACGCATATAGTCAATACTACGAAGCACACAAAGTGAATTAGCTTTACCAAACACCAAAATTATGATAATATATGCCAAATCAAACAACCAAAGCAGACAACAAGAACCAAGCATGGAGTTATGGAACAAAGAACACGTACTGGATTAGAAACAAACTGTGCATTAGTAACAAACTGCGTTTCCGTCATTTTAATGCTATTGCAGCTTGAATAAATCCTACGCACTTTTTAATTGTTCTTTTAGAGCACAGCTTTTAGGCGCCCGTTTGTGGGTTGAATGGCGTCGGCGTAACCGCGCGTTGCATTACGTGACGTCACACGTGACGTCACGATTATCCTCACGAGGGTCGTCACAGTAACGTCAAAACGTCGCCCTCGTTACGCCACGTGTGACGTCATTATGAAAAACACGTGACGTGTGACGTCACGTGATACATCACGTAACGTATGACGTCACATGCATCTAACATTGGCAATAGTCTCGCTAAATTTAGCGGAGAAGGAGGAAGTGTGTACCCTTCTCTCCGTATCCTCCCCCCCCCCCCCCTTCCCTCCTCCTCAAAGCTGCACTCCAATTCGGCGTTACAGAGAATTGCAAACGTCTTTCATGTTTTTTGCTTGAACTGATAGCCTCTATCGACATATCACGCTGTACAACATAGACCTGGGCCTCAATTTTTGCTAACTTAAACATCGCTGAGTAACAACAAAAAAAACATTAAATAAATAAAAATACACTTTTATAATGTGAATAAAGCTACATAGTACCCGTTACGAGTAAAGAAACTACGCTGATTTCGATTATTCCCTTGCGAAGAGAAAAATATCACGTACGTTTCACCATAGGAATACACAGGAAGACTGGAAAAGTAGACTGTTTGCTGTCTGCTTCAATTTGCAACCGGAAGTCCCGTAGATACTAGCGCCAGCTGAGCCTCTAGCGTTCGTTGTAATTACTTCATGAGAACAGCAATCACACACAACGGATCACGCTCTCTCTCTTCGCCTTCTACGCATTCATTGTGGCATAGCCTCCTCTAGACTGACAATGCGCAGATCGCCACGAGACGCGGCCGCCTAAAGCGAAAAGGTAGAGCGGCAGACAATGTATGTATGTATGAACTTATGCGGTGATTCCCTATGAATCGGGTGTCTTCTAAATAGACATGCCAAAAAAAAAAGGTTAGAAAGCGGCTAGAGTGCCTTCATACACATGCGCGCTTTTGCTTGAGTGGTGCCATCTCAGCCATTTTTCCGCCCACTCGTTTCTTTATGCGTTTTGAAGCGCGCGCAATCCGGTGTCACTCAGCTCGAGCGCGTAGCTTTGGCTAATGCATAGACGCCATTTTACCGCCCAAGTCACGCACCGAGTGCGCGGGAACGTCACGCGCTGGCACATTCAGGGCAACAATGGATGTCTTCACCCTGAGACAGACAGACATGTAGGCACCCTAAAAGCGGCATGTGACGGGCGCCCCGCTGCGGCGAGACGCCGAAACACTCTTGTCCTGAGCGATAAAATGTCCGCTCGTGCTTCTCGCATTGTTCGGGCTACCGCTTCGTTTCTCGTCGGGTTTGAAAACCATGTTTCCGGTCCTCGCCGCTGCAAAAGCTGTGCGCTGAGGCTTTGTGAGTATAGAGGAGGCTATGATTGTGGTCATACCATATATAGAGTAATATAGTAAACGTAAAGAGAGGACATTAAAGCCGGATCGCGGCCCAGATAGTGCGTTTAATGCCCTCCGCAGTGGCGCTTTTCTGTAATTTGGTTAAAATTAATTAGAACTCTTTTTGTGATGAGTATTGATTTTTTTTAATTTTTATGCTTTATAATTATTTAAAGTACTTAAAACGACTAAATAGTTCTAACCTAATACGTCACAAAAACCACGTCATGCATGGCGCCTGGTTGAAGTTGACGAATAAGATGCAGTTGAAGACGACAAACGCATGCATAAAATTTCTGGAAAAAAATCTGTGAGACGCGGTGTCGAATTTAGATATTTAATAAAGTTCCTAAGCAGCATATATATTCTATGGACGTCCACGGAACATCCAGGACATCCATGAAACTTGTGGGGGCGTCGTGAGAAGAAGAGGACGGCCGAGAGAGGTGCGAGCGTGGGCCAGTGGGGGGCAAGCGCTAGAAAATGAAAAGAACTTGAGGCACGAAGAGAACGCCAGGAACCGAGAGCCGGAGCGGGCCGTCGAGTGACGGCCGTCGCTGCTTCAGAACAGGCGGCCAGTGGCCAGCGAGGACAGCCAGGCCGTGTCTCGTGCACGAGAAAAGCATCCGGCAACCGGAGAAAAGATTAAAGCAAGTTACGTTTACTTCCACACTTCCCGTTGTGTGATTTCTTGGGGAGCGAACGGAGCGCAGCCTAATCGGGCGGAATGAACCTATTGAGCGACCCCCAAACTTTAGGACATCCTTAGGATGTACGGAAGACCGTGTGTGCTGCTAGGGCTTGCTGTTAAAATAAAACTGCATTGCCATTAAAAAAAAAAGCAAAAAACAAAACAGCGGCTTTGGGAGTTGAGGAGCTCCCTAGAGCCTATCGAGGAGGAAAGAGAGGGAGATAAAGAGAAGGAAAAGAGTACCAGAGAACCGGAGCAGAAATGCACAAACCGAAACCAAAACCAACTTGACCGGAACCGGAACGAGCTTATGCTTAATGCAGCCCGTTAGGAGCGCTAGCTGTCACTGGTCTATCTGGACCGCTGGGGCCATGGAAGTGTCCTCTCTTTACCTTGTGTAGTAACGTTGCTGTATGGTCATACCTCCGTTCGACTGGCTACGGTAGCATCGACGTAAAAGCAGCCGTGTTCATTCGTGTTCACTTTGACTGGATGGACTGATTATTCAGTTATCGGAATAATTTAAGCAAGAAACAAAAGCGATAAGATGAAGGGATGGTATGTGTGATTTTGTTGTCGTCTAACCCAAATTTACTATCTAGAACAGTAAAGCAACTTTTAAAGTGCTCGGACGCCAGCGAGGACGAATTTCGATGCAACAATACCTATACTAGAGTGAATAGGGAGTTTTTTATAGATGGTTTTCGCCGTCCCGCAACGGCTCTCCACAACCTGCTACGATACCCGGAACTCTACAGTCAAGGTCATGGGCGCGCAGGCGCAGTAGCGGCTTCTTCGTTGCCAAGGGCTTAGCGGAGGGGAAAACGCGGTCCACGAAAACTCCCTAATGTTGGAACTCGCCCAATTGAGTCTTTATTGGAAAAATACAGGAAATCTAAGCTAGCTCGGTCCTTGTTGTTTTGCTAAATACTTCAGTGGACACAGTGATCCAGAGCCAGATTTTGTTTTTACGGGCATTGGTGAACATCAAACAGTAGGTATTACACAAAAGCACTGCAAAGCCCACTATAAGTAAAACTTTTGGGGATACTTTGTAAAAACAAAAAGAACACCGTAAAGACGAGGCGGGACCATTAGAATACAATTATTATTTGCTACTTGTCCTACGTATTCATGACGTACTTTGCCTTCGTTAAATATCCCTGTTCCCGTTACCGAAAATAAGTAACGAAATAGCGCTACTGGATGATTTATAAAGCCTAATGCGTTACTGAGATTTGTTACCGCCCGTCATGCAAATGTAACACTTTACCGTTACATGATTGCTCATTAAAACTTATCGTAAAAAAAAAAAAAGACAACTAACATTTCAGTGGCATTGCTTCTGTCGCGCGCATACCCAACAAAAATATTTTACAGCTCTCTTTTTTTTTCAAATTGGGTACAATTGCTTTCTCAATGTCCTCGGGAAAATACATACACCATGAAACAAAAAATTCGGCGGTAAAAGACGAGAATTTCGCCGCCAGCAGCGTTTGAAACTGCGCCTACGCAGGCTGCGCCTATCGACATCCCAGTCCACTCGGTTAGGGTTAGCCGGGACGTCGGTGAGAGTCTAGCCTCAAACCCAGTGACTGGGCTCGAAAATGGTTTGTTGCCCCTGGGGTCGAGCGTTTCTTGGAAAGGTGTATAGACCAACTCCATTCTCTGACGTATGATACGTGTGGTATCGAACTTAAGAAGACAAGGTAGCGATCCTGGCGGCTGGTGCTAGAATTTCCGGCAAAAAGGACGATCGAGCGCAAGTGTCGCTGTCGTCGCAGATTGCCAACTGCTGGCTGCCTAAGCTTCCGTGTACTAACGACTTCACAGCGCATAAAAGTCTCAGAAAACAGCCTCACTCGCTCAATTACCGACACAAAAACATAGACACAGCACTGAACTCGCAACTCTTTGTATTGTGTCTTCGCTTTCTTCTACATATTGTTAAAAACAAATGAGGGACCACTTTTTAGGTAACGGTAAACCCACCGGTCGCAGACGAATTTCAGGCGCGATGGGAGCACAGTATGAATGCACGTTGCATTTACGCGGGGAGGCCGCCGCAACGTGGACGGATGAAGGCCACCGAATCCGCGCTAACAACCACCATGCATGTCAAACGAACCGAAATAACAATCTGTTAACGGGAGGCAAAAACATACCGATCGGGGACAATTATCTCCCGAGCGTTGTCTTCGCTGACCTTGTGAAAGAGTTTCGTGCGATCTTGTCGGACAAGCTTTGCAAACTGCGCAGCTGGAGCCCGTGTGTGTTCCGTCGCTTCCCCTCCGTATCCTGGGCCAGCTGCGTAGAGGCCTCATCCGATTCCCGAGCGGATGTAGGTGTTTTCTTTGATGTTTATTTTTTACCTCGAAGTCAGGTAATTGCAATGTGAAACGTGTATTCAGATGGGTGACATCCAACAGTGTCGCGGAATGGGCACCCCCATTCCGTTCCAACTGTATTCCGGGGAATGGGAGCCTCCAACAATTCCATTTCTTTCAACACCTCGGAATGAAAACACTGGACCAATTCCCACTCGTGAAATGACTGAACTCTTCCATGCCGTTCATTTAATTCCTAAACGTGAAAAAAATGGAAATTAAAAGCCACATTGTACTACTGTAAAGAAGCAGCGTAAAAGTGCTCGCGTTATGAAATTCGGAGACGACTTCAAAAGCATGCAAAAGGCTTCTCAATGCATTCGTTATACTAAGCCGAAGTGTGGTCGCAATAAGCGTTTCGTGGCATTTGGTGTCACTGTAAAAGTCGATTGCGCGATCAAGTAAAAGTCTTGCGAGTCGCAACAGACGCCAAAAATTTTTCTCGCAGACAGGTCGTATATTCACAACAGATGCATACATGGGTAGCGTGTTTTTTGTTTAATAAGGCCACAGCCTCCTCTATAGTCACAAAGCCTGGCAGTTCGATGACGGAGCCATGGAGTGTCCGGTCGCAGATTTGGAGCGCGATCGGATCTAGTATAGCACAGAGCATTTCTCGGCGAGTCTGGTATTCAGCACACGGCTTTTGCAGGGGCGAGGGCCCGAAGCATGGTTTTCATACCGGACGAGAAAAGAAACGGTAGCCCGAGGAACGCGAGAAGCACGAGCGGACATTCCATCGCACGAGAGAAGTGTGTTTCGGCGTCTCGCCGCAGCGGGGCGCCCGTTACATAACTTTTGTCTGCCGCTCTACCTTTCCACTTGCGGCGGCCGCGTCACGTGACGATTTGCCAGGCTTTGTCAGTATAAAGGAGGCTATGGTAAGGCCTTAAAAATGTCTAGTTCGTGCGTGGCGCCCAAGAAGAGGCTATCTTCCTCTCTGCTTCGAATACTTGCCCAACAGCACCGTGCGCTGTTAGAAGCATGCCGGGTATACCTGTCCTAAATCTCCAGGCTTTGCGGCAAGAACAGAAAACCGCTGACAAAGTGCAATCGGTACACGGCGCCAGCACAAGGGAGTGTAGCACCATATTATGAAACCTGCCTTAAAACGTCAACCGTATACTTTTGCTGTACGATCCTTGCGATTTCTTAACATATTCAATCCAATTCTTTATTTCTGTTCCACGCAAACACTATGCTCCGTTTCACGATAACTTGGCGAACTGTGGAGGCTGCGGCTAACTTACGACGTCTCAGTCAGGTCTACTGCGGCAAAATCATCTACGACTACGTACGACGCTTCCTCTCTGACAGAATGGCGGCTCTTACGCTAGGGAATATCAAGTCGGGAGAATAGAAGCTCGGACCGAAGGGAACACATCAAGGTTCCGTCCTGTCTCCGTTGCTCATCATCTTGGTGATGCGGAGCCTGCCAAGGGCACTAAAAAAGGTGCGTCAGGTGGAGCACGCCATCTACGCGGTCGACATAACTCTGTGGTGTTGTTCCGGGAGCGACAGGCGGATCGAGGACAATCTTCGGAGGGCGGCTGACATCACGGCGCAGTACGCTCAGAGCTGCGACCTACGGTGTGCCCCAGGAAAATCCGAACTGCTAGTTCTGGTCAACCTGCGAAAGAAAGAAGTGGATAACATCAACGATATAATGGACAGAGAGGCGGTGACCAAACTCAAGGAGGTGAGGCTCTTATGACAGTACATCCCGCCGGGTTTGGGAAACAAGACGACGCTGGACAAACTCGAAACGATGGCTATGCAAGTACACTCTCAGAAAAAAAAAAAAAGGTGTAATCTTACACCCCTTGTTCCGTATAATACACCCCAACATTTCAGTTCGACGTACAGCGCACTGACTTCGATCTGATGGTACTAACTTTCACGAGGGGCTTGATAGCCGTGTGGTACGACTTATTAGAATAGATAGTGTACGTGTTACAGACTACAAAAAAAAAAAAAAATTGGGGTTTTTCTGGTTCGACTGCGAAACCTCAGTGTTTTCTTTCTCTGGTCTTTGATACATACTTTAGCTATGTAATAAGTTATATTGCACCGTTAAATTCGATCACAGTACACTGTAGGCCGAATTGAAGTTTTGGGGTGCATTATATGGGACAAAAGGGTGTAAGGTGATACCCTTTTTTTTAGGGGCGAAGCTCCTTAGGGTCTAGCCTTGTCCGTCCGTCCGTCCGGCCGGCCGGCGTCCGCGCTCACATAAATGGATTTCTAGTCCATCGCCTTAACCACTCGGCCACGACTGCGGGACGAGTAGGGGGCTCTGAGATGTGGTAGTAACTCAAGAGCTGGGGATGTCATGGATTAAACGTTGCATGTAGCCGCTCAACGTCTATACAGGAGAGGGCGCTGCGGTCAAATGCATATATAATTGCGTTAAACTTTGCATGCATTGGCTCAACGTTTATAGACGAGAGGGCGCTGCGGTCAAATGCTCAAATGCGTATATAACCACGTTCCATACCACACATTCTCTTTCTGACATGGACCGTTGACTTAAGCGGTGGAGATGCGTTTCCACGGCTTCTAGCGGATCCAAGCTGGTCCGCTAGAAGAACCACTGGCTCTGCATTTCACCGACCATAAAGCAGTAATAATGAAGTCGAAACGCAACCCGGAACTTAGCACTACCTATGAGCAATAAAAAAAAATCAGCACCATCAGCACTACCTATGAACTATAAAATCAGTATCATCAGCACCATCAGAGCTTCGTCCCAATCAACATCATTCACCACGTGGAGGTGCGGCCATTTTTTTTAGAGTATAGGCGGAATGATGAGAAGGATAAGAAACAAGATTGGGAAAGCTCAACAGAATACCGAGGAAGGCGTACAAGAACGCTTTGGGATTGCCGAAACGGACGGCCACGGACAAGCTACTCAGACTGGGAGTTTACAACAGCTACACGATGAGCAAATAATCTCGCCGTTGAAGACACTGGACACCACCGACAACGGAAGGTGGCTTCTAGATACGCTTAATTGGGATAGCGGTCCCCGGGGCACCCAAGAGACCGAGGGGGCAGAGAAGATGGAATACCAGGTACCAAGTTTACAATAGGACAAATCCTACGGAACATGCACCCGATGCAGGACGCTCGGTCTTGGGACACTAGGTAAGGGACTCTCTACGTGGACGCCTATGGCCCTGCGAATGGGTTGACCACGATTGCCCTAGCAAAAGCTGACGGAGAATTGATAAGAATGGCATCAGTGCAGGTGGACTCGGTGGAGCAAGCGGAAGAAGCGGCCATAGCCCTCGCCATCAACTGCAACTCCAGAGCCACAGTGATGACCGACTCGCAGAAACCCTGCAGGAAATTCGCCCGAGGTATCCTTGGACGGCCAGCGTTACGCATTCTAAAAAAAAAGCCAACTCTTGGGGATACATGTCATTTGGGCCCCTGAACATGTGGGGCCCACAGGAAACGAGGCGGCTAATGCCGCAGTCCGAGCAGCTCTATCCTTGGACTCGTCTCCATACCCCGAGGGTCCATCACCAGACATGCCGTATAACACGTACTTGGCGACTCATCGTCAAGCGAGGCGGCAGTTTCTACTACCCAACAAAGGCTTAAACAAAGAGGAATAACATCTCTGGAGAGGACTACAAACGGACACGATCATCATACCAGCAAAACATTACACATGGTATCCAAAGCGCTTTTACACGCCGAGATGTTCCTTCTGCGACGCAAGATGGACCGACGTGCATCACCTAGTATGGGTATGCAGGTAGATACACTGCCTTACACCAATTGAAGAACCTTCGACAGAGAAGTGGGAAGCAGGACTGCGAAGCGAGGATGCCAACAAGCAGCACATGCTTGTAGGAAGTGCTGTCGCAGTCACCCCTGCAATTGGAGCCCTGGACTAAGGGCACCCCACCTATCTTCTCTACCACTTTACTTCTATGTCCCCCGTTCTATTCCATCTGCCATTAAACAGAGTCTTCAACAACAAGAACAACACACGTAATACCTTGAACTTCAACACACGCATGGAATGCGCAAAAAAGATCCATTGGTGGCTGCTTAGGGAATACGTAAGCATGACCCTTAAAAACGGCACGCACGTCCCCCTTTGAGAAACGATGACGCTGAACCCTTCAATCTCTTATGGCTTTCTCTTTTGCTTCCTCCATTTCTTGCTGCCTCTTTTTGGCTTTGTTATGGGGTCAGTTTTAGCGTTTCCCAAAGGGGGAAGTGTCTGGCATTTCCCAAGGGTCATGTTAACGCATTCCCTAAGTAGCCACCAATGGATGTTCCTTTAATTTTTGGTCACCTACTTGGACCAGTGCTACTTGGTTCACACTTCATTTTGTAGCAGAAACCAAGGCATGCGTGCTCTGCACACCTGCGCGCTTCCCTTTCCACTTTGTGTTCACACACGTACGCCGTCAGCTTTTCCCTGTCAAGTGGGAACTGCTAACTCATTAATAATAAATCAGGGCGATGTTCGAGAAGACAAATACACTGAAAAAGGACCACTGTAGTCGAGGTAAACAAACACGACTGCACGAGCGTTTCTACTGTCTTGAGGGTGCCTCCACGACAACGCTGCACGGGTAGATGGACCTTCCCTTCTAAGACGTGCTGGTTTATCATGGCGTAACACGACGAGAATTCAGTCAATGATAGCGTTCTACACGGAACGATGAGCTTCGACCACGCCGACGATCATGACCAGCAGACGCCATCTTTTTTAGCAGATAGCAGGAACCCCGACCGGCATGCAACGCGCGCGGCCGAGCTCCCCTCGACCTATGATTCGTCTGTCGGTGTGGTCACTCCGTTTGTTCCCAAACGTAGCGAAAAAGTTCAGCCCGGCTCAACTCCTTGCGGTGCGAACGAACGCGAACGAACGGCCGTTTGGTGCTTCTTTGCCACGGCAACTTGTCGTCCCACCGGTTGCATTTGTTCCTATGCGTACGGAGATCTGAACGCAAGTATATGGTCTAGCTTGACGAACGAGTCCCATTCGGGTCGACGGACCACGTGGGAGTCGGACTGTTTGCTGCGGTATGGGTTTCACACAAATCATACGATAAAACGTTTTAATAAATTGGTCGCCGCCCTAAAAATTGGCTCATGTTAAAGTCCTGTGCTCTCGATTAGCTACAAAGTATCAATACGACTATTATACTATCTTGAAACATCGGCGTATGTAACGGAGAAAGTCGTGCTATAGTGGCGGCGATTTTGTGATCATACAATAGTCAGTTACAGAACATATCGTGTGCACCCATGTCAGAAGCTTTTGCGTGTATATTGTTCCGCGAGGCCCTTGGAACACCAGTTGTGGGTCTTCCTTTATTAAGTCTAAAAAAGGGCAAGCGGCATCTAACCCTGATAAGAAGAGAAACTGAATTAGGGAGAGGAGATGAGAGCATCTGGTGACGTCAGAGCGCCAAGCTTTGATTGGAAGGATCACTGACTCGACGCTTTGACGGCATGCATGCCCTCATGTTCTCTCCTTCAGTTTTTATTGGAGCAAGATTCCAATCACCCTCCTAATTGGTTAAATTTATTAAAGGAAGACCAATGATTAATGTTCCAAGTACACGCCACTTCATTATTTTTTGAAAAATCTAATAGAATTAAAAAGCAACACCCTATGTGTAGTTCTCGTGTGAAAAAAAGTCTTACCAAGTAAGTACTGTTGAAAACCGTATTTGCGTCGTTATATGATTAAATGACAAAAAAAAAATCTTTAGCCGTTTTTTTTCTTATTCCTTGTAGCATTTCGAGCTAATTCTTAGTAAGTGCTAAAGACCGGGTCCCTGAAATGCCTCCTCAAGTCTACTGGCTCGTAGAATGCATTCGCCTTAGCTACTACTTCCGCAGCGACAAAGTCCACACTGCCTTGGCCTACAAGCCCCAGCCCGATGACGTCTTCATCGTAAGCTATCTTAAATGTGGAGCAACCTGGGTACGCCAACTCTTGTTCGCCATCTTCACGGACGGCGCTCCTCCGAGGGGTATATTCGAGCTACTTCGAAGCACACCCTTCCTAGAATCCAGCGGAGCAGAGGACATAAAGAACATGCCCAGACAGAGAGCCATCAGTGCGCACTTCGGCTTCGGCAAGCACCCTTACTCGAAAGACTCCAAGTATATATATATCGCAAGGAACCCCTACGATTGCTGCGGCTCCTACTACTACCATACCAAGAGCTTCCCGGCTTATTTTTTCCAAGAAGGTACCTTCGACGAGTTCTTCGAGACGTTTGTCGGGGGACAAGTCGAGTTCGGGGACTAATTTGACCACCTGCTCTCCTGGTACGAGCACAGACACGATGCTGCTCCTCTTGACGTACGAGGGCCTCAAGAGGGATACTCAAGCCTGGCTATTAAAGATTGCCGACTTCTTTGGACGAGAGTCTGGCGAAAAGTTGCGAAACGATCCCGGGCTCGTGAATTCGATTCTGGACGTCTCTATAGCCTCGAAAACATCAGGAGGCTCTGCAGTACATGCCACGACTCGACGGAAAACCAAGCACACGTCAACGATGAGGGGCCAGGCTCACACGAGAGTCACTAGGACAAGCAGGTGACAAAGGCCCTGAAGAAACCGAGAACTGGCGAGTTTGTGCACGAGGGCACGGTCAGCTAGAGACTGGAGGAATCATTTCTCGCCGGAACAGGAGGCCAAAACGAGGAATTGGATCGGCAAGAGAGCCGCAGGAAGCGAAGTGGTGCAAATGTGGAATGATGACGTCCTTCCGTGACTATACCGGGCGGGAAGTGAGAATTAAGAGGATATCAAAGAAAATGAGCCCATGCATTTCCTATGACAACTTTTCGGTACCTATTGGCGTCGGAGAGGTTGTATTCGAAAGATAATAATAACAATATTAATCATAATAAAAAAAACTTTACAGCTTCACGGTATTAATATTTTCGATTTTGCGTTCATTGTCGTTTTACGCGTGGCCTTGAATACCAAGAAAAGAGCGAATTTACTTGTGAATCTATATCTGCTAATGTACTTCCTCGGTGCACTGTCGTTACGAAATAAATTGAGGAAGTTTGCGCTTCGGTGGGGGGTGTCTATGCAGTGGCGCCATCCCGTGATCGTGCTCGCTAAACTCCACGTGGCAGTGATCAATCAGTCCGTTCAGTGCTGTACTACTTCACCAAGAGGAATTCATTGCGCGAGGTCAGAGTGGGCTGGAGCAGCTAGAGGGGGTGGTGCGCTCATTGCCTGGTTCGGCATTTTAGCGGCGAGATGTTTCGGTGGCGCCCTCCTATGGTTCCCCCTTGTGACGTCATTACCTTGCGAACAACAAGTTCGATGGTGTTTGTAATAGCATGGTGGAAGCCTGAAATCATTGCGCTCTCAAAGCAACACTGCCAACACCGTCGAAATTAAAGTTCTTTCATTCGTCTTATTTCCGTCGATAGGAAATCCTTTGCTGACGTCATATGTGGCGTTTTGCCAGTCGTGGCAGACCGGCGAGAGCGACGTTTTCGATCCCGCCAATAGCTTTAGTCAGCTTTTGTCATAGTCAGCTTTTGGGCCAATCGTGGAAGCCCGACCACAGCGACGCTTTCGGTCGCGCACGTCGCCAATAGTAGGCTGGAAGTGATGGTGTTTTTTTGCTTTTCCGTATTGTGGCAGAAACGCCACCTGTGCATGATCTGCACAGCGACGCTGATGCTATCAGTCAAGTCACACGTGGTACACGACGCCTTGTTCTAGCCAAATAGAGTTTTTTTTTTTTATTTAGGATGAGAAAGAAAGGAAGAAGGCTGACATTGTTTTGATATTAGGTGAGCTCCAGATCTGATTAGTTTTAGGCACCCGTATGTATTGTCAGAGCTTCTATAGACGTCTAGTCTTTCTCGCATGAACATAAGGAGCTTCGCAATACGGTGGCATTAGGTTCATCGCATTTTGGCAGGCTCCGGAATATCATGAATTGACTGATGAGCCCTCACCCAGCTATGGCCGCACGTTTTCGCCTAGCCCACTTTAATCTCAGCACATTGAGACAAATAACCCGCGGCTTCAGGACAAGTGTGGGGACGCTGAGGCCGAATTGATTCAAACATCATAGATCTGCTCAGCCAATCATCTACATGAGCCGCGGTCCTGCTTGTTTTGACATGAAAAGGCATCGTACAAGTGTGCGTGATATATATCGCACCAGTCAATGAAGACGAAGATGAGGCTCAAGAAGAGCACGCTCTCACCGCGAGAGCGTTGTGTCTCATTCCAACCGAAGCCATAATGGCTATCTTCTTTTCAACTTGAACTGTTGTGTAAATAAGCGCGGTTTCAACAGGAAGAATGTATTAGTGCGGTTGTGTAATCACAGCAGCGTGGAGCACGTCAGACCTCGGATTAAGCGCAGATCGCGCTGGATAAGTTACCCCTCCACAACGTCAGACCAAATGCCACCGAATCTCAGAGGCAGATTGGCCCTTTCACTTTTGAAACCTTCACGAAGCCCAATTTGTTTTCCCTCAGACCCTTTCCAAAATTCAGTCTGGCCACTTTGATCACTATCATCATCTCTGGTTCAGTGGTGGTTCAGCAAAAGGCTCTGGGTTCAGCATGTGTACCGTACCAATGGCGGCCTTCTAGTGACTGATAAAGGAAGACGTTGAAGATGCTCGCTTGGCGGATGATGCGAAGCCTGTATACTTTCGGGGGTTAGTACGATGCGACGTAGGAATGGAACACGAGAGCTATGTACGCGTCCGTTTCTAACCCAGATTCAGTAAATCTGTGGGTGGCACACAATTGGCTTTAAAACCCTTTGGTGTATAGATTTTTGTCGAGGCGTCTGTGTGGCTTGGAGCTTTGTTCTCGCTGCAGGTTCTTCGCACCATCAAACTGAAAGTGATCGAGAAAGAGGTACACATTGAAGAATTCCTCGCCTGCCGTTGACTTGCGAAAGTGGCGGTGAAATGCCTCTTAGAGCACAAGGCCTGCGCGTTTCCTCTTCTAAACGTCATCACTAGCAGATCCCCTCAGCGCCCCCTATGTAGCCCGGATGAGCACCATCGCCTGCTACATCGTCTGCGACATCGTCAACTCCATCGCCTGCTTCAGTAATTTGTGTAGCAGATAAGGAAAGAGACGCTCCACGCCGAGATCTTCCGCTTATTATAATGAATGCTTTGAAAAGCCCTTTGCATAGTTTTGCAGTCGTGTCCGAATTTGATAATGTCAGCACTTTTATGCGGCTTCTTTACAGTAACACAATGTGACTGCTAATTTCCGTTTTTTTTTTTTTTTTTTTCGTTTAGGAATTAAATGAACGGAATGGGGGAGTTCAGTCATTCCAGGTGTGGGAATGGGCCCAGTGTTTTCATTCCGAGGAGTTGAAAGGGATAAAATTGTTAGAAGCTCGAATTCCCCAGCATATAAATGAAACCGAACGGGGGGGGGGGGGGGGGGGGGGGGGGCATTTCGCAACGCTGTTGGCTATCACCCATCTGAACAAACGTTTCACATTGCAATTAACTGACTTCGAGGTAAAAAATAAAACAACAATGAAAACACCTGCATGCTCTCGGGAATCGGATGAGGCCTCTACCTATCTCGCCCCAGATGTGGAGTGCAAGCGACACAGCGCACACGGACTGCACCTGCGCAGTTTGTAAAACTCGTCCGACAAGATCGCACGAAACTTTTTCACAAGCTCAGCGAAGACAACGCTCGGGAGATAATTGTCCCAGATCGGTATGTTTTTGCCTCCCGTTAACAGATTGTCATTTCACTTCGTTTGACGAGCATGGTGGTTGTTAGCCTGGATTCGGTGGCCTTCATCCGTCCACGTTGCGGCGGCAGCGAGCACGACTTCATACTGTGCTCTTATGGGGACTGGAACGCGTGTTCGACTGGTGGGTTTACCGTTACCTAAAAAGTGGCCTCTCGGTTGTTTTTTTTTAACAATATGTAGAAGAAAGCGAAGACAAAATACAAAGAATTGCGAGTTCAGCGCTGTGTCTATGTTTTTATGTCTGTAATCGAGCGAGTGAGGCAGTTTTGTGAGACGTTTATGCGATGTGAAGTCGTAAGTCCACTGAGGCTTCGGCAACCAGGAGTGGGGACTCTGCGACGACATCGACACTTGCGCTAGATCGTACTTTTTGCTGGAAATTCTAGCACCAGCCGCCAGGATCGCTACCTTGTCTTCTTACGTACAGGCAAACGCTTACTGCATGAAAGGGGCTTTTGTCGTTTTCTCTTACTTGTACCGCTAGCTACACCCTGAAACAGACATGGGTGCATAGTTAACTCTGGGTGACTCTTGTCTCATTTAGCTGCATCACATTTTTCGCCCAGCGGAGTCACTCTCGACCGCAAAACATTAATTTATAAGAACCGTGAGGGGCTGTCAGTTTTAATGAGTGCACAAGCTATTTGGCTGGCTTTCTGAACAGCAGCCAAAACGTTTCAGTGCCGACAACAGCCTAGAGTTTTATGCATTACCTGGTCTTAAAGTGATAACTTCCGGTAGTGCCACTCGATCCTAGCAAGTAGGGGTGTCGCGAACTTTTGTCGAACCGAATTTTTAGGTAAAACTTCCGAGGTTCGACTGCTTCGAACCGGTTTGACGAACCTTCGAACTTAGATTCGACCGGTTCGACTTTGTGGACACGGTGGCCAGACCATGGTACAAGCATGTCTAGATTTGGAGATTTTCTTTTTTCCATGCAAAGAGCTATTTTATTTTTATGAACAGTTGCAATTAAAAAGAAACTTATTCTGATCACTGAAGAAGTTAATAACTTAATTTTTTATACTGTATTAACAGAAATAATCAATCAGTGCTGCCCATAATTCATCCCTTAGCCATCACCATCCAATCTGAAGCCAACTGGCCAGCCTGTCGCGCATGCGCATAGCAGTCGAACCTGAGTCGAACCTTTTTCGACGACCTTTTCACACGAAGTTCGAAACAGTCGAACCTGGTCGAACTCGAACCTCGACCGGTTCGCGACATCCCTACTATAAAGACAAGCCTCGATCCGCGATCCAGCCTACTACAATGGAGATCATTGGGAGACCCTATGCAACGTTGACCCTATGGAGCGGCCATGCTTCTATCCCCGCTTTGATGATGATGATTGGGCGACAGGAGCGCCACCTCTATGTCGTTCTCGAGGCCAATAGCGCATAAAGCAAAACAAATAAATACTCACGGAAAGAACAACATCGCAACGGCGGATAAAGCTTCTAAAAATTACTCTGTCGGCTCAGAACGACGAGGCCGCTGCTACAAATTCTAAAAATGACTTCGCCGGCTGTGTGGGGGATGGTTCCGCCGGCCTGCAGGACTCCCAGCTTTGCGGCGGGATGCTGTGTTTGCGTCTTTTGGTGGCTGGCGTGCTGACGGCGGGCCTCGGACACGGTTTCAAGGCCGCGGTCTACGAGCACGTTCTCCAGGGTGACCGCGAGAAGGACCCCTTCGAAGAGGTCGTCGCCAAGAACCTGGAAAGCTACGGCCAGGCCGTGCTCGAAGCCGCCGCACAGGTGAGAAAGAGAGAGAGAGAGAGTGAGGAAATAAAACTAAGAGACATAAGTAAAAAAAAAAAAGGAGGGATATAGTGAGAGAACGAACGAACATGAAAGAAAGGGGAGAGAGAGTGAGAGATTATGATGTAGTGAAAGAGAAAAATATGACATGGATGATGGAATGAAAGATAGATTGAATTTTATAAATATAGTGAGATGGAGGAGATACATAATGAGAGAGGATTAGGTTGAGAGGAGTGAGAAAATGTGGATCATAAGAAAAAAAAAAGATTACAAACAATCCCTAAAAAAAAAAAAAAGCAAAAGAGGTAAGCTATGTGAGTTGTAACTTCTAATTTGCTAGGGGGGGATCGGTGGCCGAGTCAATAAAGAAAAAAAAAAGGATCGGTGGCCGAGTGGTCTAGCGCACATCAGCTCGGAGCACGTGGAGCGAAAGCTCGCGCTGCAGAACCCAGGGATCCTGGGTTCGAGCCCCACCCCTGCCCGTTTCGATCTGGATGAGCATCGTACCGGCGTGCGGTCGTGTATCACTACTGCGTGATGCACGTCAGACCCCAGGCTAGCGGCTGTACCGCACTGGCTAAATTTCTCCTCTACAGCTGGGAGACTCGTCGCCCCTGTGAGGCAGAACAAGTTCTAGGCTGTATAAACACACGCACAACCCAATTTTTTCTAATTTGCTACCTCTTCCATATAGAAGACCAAGTGGGATCAAGAATTATGGAAACAAAATAAATTAGATTAACGTAAATGAAGTGTTTGTAATAAATTACATCAAATACAAATGACAAAAACAAAACTGAGATTTCTACATTTTATGGCTGCCTGCTCCCACCAGACCTCCTGTTCCACCCATTGATTTTTTTCCGAATGGTGTTACCTTCCTTTCCGAAGAGTCTGGGAGAGAAGGAAGAGAAAAGAATCTTCCGCCTTGCAGAAAATCGAGGTTGTCGGTAGGCCTTTAAACGAAGAAGACGATAGGAACATCTCTTTTCGGCGCCTACCAGAACACTCTGAACATGACGATATAGTCCAAAACAATACAGTATTTTGGTACCTTTCATATTCGTTTTCAAAAGTCTGAGGTAACCATGTTCCTGCTTTGATTTGTGTATGCTTTGCTGCGATACAGTTAACACACGATCAGCTCGAATTGTATATACGGAAGTTCGATGTTGGCCACCCTCCTTGACCAATTAGATGTAGACCCGTATATACCTGTTTGTGCACAGACATGTCTGGAGTCTTTGAGGTGTGGTGTGCCTCAGGGAGATGCACGAGTTCATAATGAAAAGAGAGTTTCCACTCATCCTTACTCTATTGTGGTAACTTAACGTGTGCACCGAATTGTGTGCTTCGCATACATTGACATGTCTGGAGTCTGAGATATGGTGTGCCTCAAGGAGATGCACGAGTTCATAACGAAAAGAGAGTTTCCACTCATCCTTACTCTATTGTGGTAACTTAACGTGTGCACCGAATTGTGTGCTTCGCATACATTGCTTGCATGTGACGTCATTCGCGGCCATGCTAGTATTTGATGCGCCGCGAGCGTTAGGTTCGCCGTGTTAGTTGCACAGCGCAGAAGTTGTAGTTCGAAGAAACCAGAAAGTAGAAATAGCCGTCAGTACCCAGCAATGGCGACACTTGCAAAGCTATGTATACCTTTAAGACGCCGTCTGCTGATACAGCATGCGAAAGACACTGCAGACATGATGACAGAAGTATGCGGACACGCCCAAGCATGTTTGCTTCATGCATGTTTTGTTTTGTACACGTCTGCAAACATTTATTGCGTGTGACAGGACACCTCAGACAGCGTCAGCGGACTGTCGTTACTAATGCGTTAGCATTAGGACAGGGAAAAGCTGACGGCGTCCGTCTGTGGACATAGCAGTGGAAAGGGGAGCGTGCCGCGTAGAAAGGAGGAGGGTAGTGAAGGACAAAGGTTAGAGGGAGGCGACGTCACGGGGCGGAAGCCAATAAGCGCGCGGACCCTGGGGCGAGTCTGAACTTGCCATTGTGCGGAGCGCGTTGACAGTGACCCCGTTACGAACCCAAAAAGCGGCAGCAAAAAATAGACGAACCAAAAGAGAAAGCCGAAACAGAAAAGTGAAGAGGTCAGCGTTAGCGTTTTCCGAAGGTCATGCTAACGGATTACCTAAAGATCCACCAATGAATCTTCATTTTTATTTATTATTCATTAGCAGTGAGATTGCGATTTTAGGACTGCAGCTAACGACGACTTGCACCTCTAGGGATGCGACATCATCGTGTTCCCGGAGAAGGGCCTGATGGTCGGCCTGGAGACAAGTCGGGACAAGCTCACGCAGCACGCCGAGGACATTCCGGGCCCTGGAACGCTGCCTTGCCTCGACGGAGAGGAAAGCAGGCCCCTGCTGTCCAAGCTAAGCTGCATGGCGAGGGCCAACCGAATCTACCTGGTGGTGAATGTGTACGACCAGAAGCCCTGCCCGGAGGGCAGCACTTCTTGTCCGTCGGACAACCGCCTCTTCTATAACACTAACGTGGCTTTCGACCGGACAGGAACCATCGTTGCCAGGTAGGTTGGCTCGATACCAACTAGAGGACAAAGCCCGCGCCTTAACCAACCCCCCCCCCCCCCAAAAAAAAAAATAAAAAAATAACAAGCATCCTTTATAGTGATTTTACGCAGTACCGCCTACCTTGCGTTAGCATCACCGCCAACACATCTCGTAGCGTCTCACAGCGAGCATGACATAGCACGCGGCGACGCCAAGACTAGGGTGCCTAGAACGCGTCTCCGACTAGTGTGTTTAGCGTCCTATACGGAGCACAAGTTCGTCTGCTTCTTTTGCGGGGGGTTGTAGTGACGTCAGGACGCCGACCTCTGATTGGCTCTGATTAAAGCACAGTGGGTAGACCTCAAAGCGGCTTACTTTGTGATCTACTCACTATCCTTTAATCAGGGCCGATCAGAGCTCGGCGTTCTGACGTCACCGGAAAAGAAGCAGACAAACGTGCGGCCCCGCATTCCGCCCATGCATTCAGAGTGGTCCCCGAAGTGGAAAGAAATGACGTCACGAAAGCCGGAGTGTGGCGGCCGAACGTAGAAGTTGTGGAAAAAAAAGCACGAGAAAACGTGACTGTCGCTGTCGTCGCGGCATCCTAACTTGTGGCTGCTGATGCCTCCGCGGAACTGTCAAGCTGGAAAGCGGGATACGGTCCATTCGTCGCATGCACACTCGTCACAGGACAATTGGTCCCAGGACGATTCGTCACACAGGAACATTCGTCATAGGATGACTCGTCACGCGGCCAACTGGTCCCACAATAGTTCATCCCCCCAAAAATGTCGACAATAATCTCCGGAGAAGGGGAACAAGAGGGACAAAGGACAAACATAAATTTCCAAACGCAGCTAGGTGACTGGTGACGTCTGAAAAAATCCGCCTTGTAACCCAAAAATGTATTGCTCAATTTCGTTCGGGCGGACAGAGTGGCTCACCTCATATCTTGGTATGTGTTTGGCTTCTGAAAGGCGAAGAATTTGTAACAAACGTTTTAGCTTCTGGTTCGGTCCCGAACGTTGAATGTTGGTTCGGCCTCAGAAAGTGGGTCACCTCTTATCTTAGCATGTCTTTCGCTTCTCAAGGTCAAAGAATTTGTAACAGACGTTTTAGCGTCTGGGTCCGTCCCGAACGGTGAATGCGGAGGCCATATAAAATCGACTAATTTTGAACTCGGACTACATTCAAAAGGATGAATGAAGGTGATCGCAACAGAGAGAGGTGGAGCCATGCAGCTGCACGAGGGGTACTCGTACACATGCAGCAGAAAGAATTCCCATACTTATTGGTTTTCTCGAAGAGGTGTATGCTGAAGACTCGTAATATAATGCTGGAGACTCGTAATACCTGCTGAAGACTCGTAATATAATGAAAGTAAAATGCGGAGGAGTATTGTAAGATTAGTTTTCCTAACCATTGGTTTATGTGACATTGAGAAGTCGTGAAACTCCTCATCAGCGAATGTGGGCAGTTGTTGAAATTTGTGATTTACTATCGTTTCCTGCCCGATCGATGTGGCCAGTTGCCCGCATGACGAGTCATCCTGTGACGAATGTTCCTATGTGACGAATCGTCCTGTGACCAATCGTCCTGTGACGAGTGCGCATGTGACGAATCGTCCTCATCCCCTGGAAAGCGACCTACAGCAGAACCGGCGCCTGCAACATCCACCACCGCTGCTGTTACACCGCCAGGATCGCGACCGGCGACAGTATGGCACTTTTATGACGTCATCAGGCGAAAATTGAGGGACCACCTTTTTTATAGTCAAAGAGGCACTATAGTCAAAGATGCACTATAGTCAGAGATGCGCTCCAAGCACTATACCGGTGTCTCTCGTCGGTACGGTGCCTGGAGTAGCCGCTTGGTGGCGGGTCGGGGATCCACTAACTAGTGCCACTAAATAAGCTACGCTTCAGAGTAACGACACTTGGCCATATTGTGGCTTAAAATCATGGTTGCCAGTTATCTGAAGCTTTATCTGAAATCACAGGAAATGCTTTTCCGCCCTCCACAAATGTTTAAACCGCTCGCGACAGAGCAAAGCAATATTACATGAGCTTCCTAACACCGAATCTAATGCTGAGGAAGTCGCACTTTTGAATCATGACGATCGGCCGTTGCGTCTGTTCTGCATACGAGCCAAAATGGCGGCGCCCACAACAATGTCGGGGAACGGAGTGCCGATACTCTAAGCGCAGCTTATTTAGTGGCTCTACCACTAACGATGTCGTCATGCGCGGGCCTTGTCTTCTAGATGGTATTGGTTCTACCACGTCCATGATGGCGGCATGGGGTTGCATACGTGTTGCAGGTACCACAAGAACCATCTTTTTCTCGAGCCTCCGTTGAACGTGCCGGAGCCTTTCGAGACGGCGGTGTTCGAGACCGACTTTGGCGAGCGGGCGGGCATGTTCATCTGCTATGACATCCTATATGCCGAGGCCTCGGAGCTGGTGACGCGACACAACATCAGCCTGGCCCTGATGAGCACCTTCTGGTAAGGGTGGTGCAGCAAGGACTGGCTGGTACTTGATGTTTGGGCAGCTGAAAAAACTAAGAATTTTTGTTTTGGCTTAAAAAAATGCAGCTTCATTTCGATCCATCAATCAAACCGTCATATACAGAATTGCGTTTCATGAGGAACGCAGCAGCCGTTAACCCCAGTCTCAACTTTCCGGTCACGCGACGCCGTTCCAGCCTACCACTTCAGTGTTGTTGTAACACCTAGATGACTGGACCTGCGCCTTTCCCCCTGAGCATATGGATGAATGGATCCTTTGCCATCGAGTAACGTCCCTGGATATTTTTTCGTTTACGCAGTGAAAAAACATCGAGGGACTTCATCATCGAGCGCTTGGTTGCGCCACCTAGTGAAAGCTTCCAATTCCAAGAATTAACTAATTTCCAATTAAATTTTGATATAATGGAGGAGGATAAAGAATCTCATATTGCCGCTAATCTTCCCATTGTCTATGTCTACGTCGCTGCCTTTAAAGCCCAATGCCTGTACTGAATCGGTATCACCTTGACTCTTGAGCAACTGAAGGGGAAAGTACTATTAAGTGCTCAGACGTCTCTTCTTCCTCCCCACATGTTCCACACACTGTCTTCGCCTCCAACGACAACGAGCTTCCCCTAGAATTATCATAGATGCTTTCCTTAGCAACATTTATCTTATATATTTTCTACAACTTCCCAGAGCCGATTTAGTGTGCATCCCTGATTCCCATCGTTCCTGTCCCATGTCTCTTAGTCTCTCTTCAAATTCTATCCTACTACTCGGTTCCCTGTCCTCAAATGAGGCTGCACCCCTTGATTCGGTGCTTTACCATGCTTTACTAAGACTCTGTTGTACTCCGACATTGAGCGAAGCGAACGTAGAGTAGCGCCTTTCATTGGCCGGCGAGCAAGAACTTGCCTTTTGGGGAAGGTCGTGAATCCACCACTAATGACGCCATGTGCAGCTCTTGTCTTCGAGGTGGTATGGCTCAGCGTCACCACGCCCTCTATTTGAAGTTTTTTTGTTGTTGTTTTTTCGTGTGGTTTTCGAAGTTTTTGCAGCTGGTGGAGTCTTCTCCAAGCGTGTCGAAGTACCCTCTCTACCCTTTTCTATTTTTTTTTTTCGTTTTTTGATTGGCGGAGTTTGCGGCGGTAGCCGGACACGACAAACAACAAATTGTTGTGTGTCTGTTTATACAGCCGGAAGTTAGTCTGCCTCAGTGGGCGCCTGGTGTGTCAGCTGTAGACGAGTAATTTAGCGAGTGCGGTACAACCGCTAGCCTTGGGTCTTTAACGTGCACCACGCAGTAGTGATACACGACCGCACGCCGGTACGACGCTCATCCAGATCGAAACGGGCAGGTGGCCGGACAGGCTTCATTCGTTCTTTTTTTTTTTTTTCAGGGCCGAATCTGAGTTAGGATTCTGCACTAAAGCGCGAAGTAACCAGGGACACGTCCATAATCAGAGTATTCACAAACCCTGTTGCAGGTTCGACTTCTTGCCGGGTCTGTACTCGGTGGCTGTGCAGCAGGCCTGGTCGCTGCGTCACGGCGTGCCGCTCTTGTCGGCCGGCGTCCAGCGTCCCGAAACGGGGACCATGGGCAGCGGCATCTACGCTGGCGCCTCGGGACCCCTGGTGTACAGCCACAGCCCGGACGGAAGGTCCAAGCTGCTCGTCGCGGACATGGACGCCGCCCCACCCGAAGACCCGAGGTATACGCTTCCTCCTACAAATGTATGGGGTGCCCGGCAAGATGAGTTCGCTCCGTAAACACTTTATAAACTTCGCAAATGCCCAAAAGAGGTGGCACACGGGACAGAAACAAGGTGTCCTCTAAATTGCCGCCTCGTGAAATGTTAAAAAAAAAAGAACTGTAATGTTTTTTTGTGTGTGTGTTTGCGCGCGCGCGCGCGCGTGTGTGCCTGTGCGTGTGTGTGTCCTGCTGCAAAATTTAATGACGCTTTGCCGAACGCTCAGTCTACGCCCAAAGTGGTCTGGGCCGATGCCAAATTTCCTGCGCGTGCCGTTATAAGGTTCAAAAGTTATAAGCAAATTTCCAAATTTTTCACTGGGAAGTTCGCGGAGATAAAACATGTAAATAAAAAAACGGTGAAAATGCAGGCGAGCTGATTGAAACCGGAGACTGTGGTTTGAAAAACGGAAACTCGTGAAGTGGGAAGAAAGAGGGACAGACAGCGTCTCAAACTCAGCTAAAATCTTTATTGCCTCTACGCCTTATATACACCTCCCCCGAACGTCGCCACCACCACAACGGTTGATCACCGAACTACAAACAACACACCCGAATCACAATACACCGAACCGCAATCAATACATAAAAAACAAAAGAGAAGCGTGCCCTATCGTTTCCATCTTCAATCAGTACACGGGGTCCGATACAAACAGAAACACAAGGCCGTCACCAGGGCGCCCGGAAGGACTTTGACACGCACATTGTATCACGACACGGACAATGTAACACTTGTGATACATTGTCCGTGTCGTGATACATTGTCCGTGTCGACGTCCTTCCGGGCGCCGTGGTGACGGCCTTGTGTTTCTGTTTGTATCGGACCCCGTGTACTGATTGAAGATGGAAACGATAGGGCACGCTTCTCTTCTGTTTGTTATGTATTGACTGCTTTCGGTGTATTGTGATTCGGGTGTGTTGTTTGTAGTTCGGTGATCAACCGTTCTGGTGGTGGCGACGTTCGAGGGACGTATATAAGGCGCAGAGGCAATAAAGATTTTAGCTGAGTTTGAGACGTTGTCTGTCCCTTTTTCTTTGCACTTCACAAGTTTCTGTGTTTCAAACCACAGTCTCAGGTTTAAATCATCATCGGGGTTACCAGATTGGGCTATTAATAGCCGAATTGGGCTGCCTACTGATAAGTTTGGCGTCGAAATTCGGCGGCTGGCTATATGTGGCTACGTGCGGCTATTTTTGGGCTATGTCCAATTTTTGCCCGATATCCGTGAAATTGCCCCCGTTCCCTCTGTATACTGTCGAATATCTCAAGAAACCCGGTACAGCATCCTTCATGTGAAGTTGTTTTTTTTTTCATTGGGAGGAAACAGTGTTGCAAAGATATTAATCCTTCCGACGAATGTTTCGCTCGGTTTAACTCTAAGGTACTGCACGGAGCTAGTACGAGTGGGAAAAATGCTTCCTAAAATATTGTTCATAGCATGAAACTGTCCAAATGTGTCCACATGAGCTTTTTGTTTTATTATTTGAAATTAAACTGTTTTCTGAATATTGTAAGACTTTGTTTTCGCATACTATCTCTCACCATACAGAAGCAGAGCTTTCGCCGTCAGCTTGTAAGTCAATATCGAAATTTTGGCTACCTTTGGGCTATGCGAATATTTCGCTTTTGGCTACTTTTGGGCTACACTGACTAGCCATTTGGCTATATCAGCTAGGAGCTATCTGGCAACCCTGATCATCATGCATAACGAAAATAAATACTTCTTTAGTGCACTTTTGACGCGTCCGAGAGAACCGTGGCATTGCGCGCGAAAATCGTTTTGATAAAGTGTCAAGCCATGACGCCAAAACAGCACAGAGTATGTGTTAACACAACGCTGTGTATGAGAGCATGCCACGAACATCGTAGTGAATGGATATTTCCGGAAAATGCCAGAAGGTCTCTGGTCGACCCTACATTGTATACTGCGTGGCACGGGGAGCTGTAGGGCCTTTCCGATGTACGCTTGGGCCGGCTCGTACGCTCCTCCTGGCCAAAAGCGGCGGAATTCCTTCTTTATAGTTTATGTGAATTCAGAACACAAAAAAAAACAGAGTGAACACATTACAAAGCCGATACATGCCCTTTGTTATCGTCCAGCTTTCTTTGCTAGACCAACCTGAGCCACTCCTTAATTAAGTACTCTCTCACGCGTCGTACATCGGATTGCCGTACAGTGTGTCTGAAAGACAATAGGAGACGCTGCCTATTTTTGGAATTGTATGTATTGCGGACGCCTTCTACTGCAGGTACGCAGGAGACACACAGAGCACCGATGGCCTTTCCTACCTGAATTTGCGCACTGACGGCTACGTTGTGAGAAAGCTACCGGGTGCAAGCGGGGAGATGAACGTGTGCAACGGGGACTTCTGCTGCCACTTGTCGTACGAGAGCCCTAACTTCCAGGATCCCTTCTTCCTGCTGGTCGTGAACGGCCAGACGCAGTTCATTCCGGCGGAGGTGAGCATAAAGAGTGGTCAACAAACGCAACCGTGGATACTTTACTAAGGGTGAATACTAGACAATGCACGACTGAATCTCTGGAGGCGACCCGTTTTCAATTCAGACACCAAGCCAAGAGATGGCGCTAGCGGACGCGACGATAATTCAAAATATAAAAGAACTTGTTGTTGGGCTAGTTGGTGTTGACTGTATTGAACCATGGTTAAAAGCGCTAAAAAGACGTACACCCCTGAGCGATATGAAGGTGAACAGCCCTCTTCTTGTTTTTGACGCTCCTGCAAGTTTTGGAACAAGCTTTGTTCCAGAGGAGGGCTAGAACGCAAAGTTAAGACCCCAAGCCACGTACCATTTGAGACGTTGAAAGTTAATATAGCTTTAGGGAGCCGTAAAACAGGCAAGAAACCAGGTAAGGTGTTCACCTTCATATTGCCGGCGGGTGTACACAAGATAGAAGACAAACACGGGCGGTTCAATTCAAAATATACCGTTAAAAGCCTTAACCTTAGAATGTTTTTTCTTCCTCTAACATGGGAGATTAGTTAATTGCTGACATTAAGAATTTTGGCTAGGTGGCACGATTAAAATGGTTCTGCCTATCCATCCATCCGTCCATCCACAATCCATCTATACATCCATTACAAATTGCCTCTAGGGGCGGTTCGAGGATCTACAAACGATGACATCATTCCCAGGCCTTGTCCTCTAGGTGGTACTCGCTGAATCCGATTCTCTTGTCACGCAGGCGTGCGTGCTAACCGTGTGCCATCCGGGGAACGATCAGCAGCCCTGTGCCGTGTTCCCGACCCGGTCGCGGACCAGGTTCACGAGGCTCCTCCTGAAGGCCCGGTACTCCTCGCCGCACCTGTTTCCCATGGTGGCGTCCGACGAGCTCATCCTGACGCCCGTGCGTTACTGGACCTTCGAGACGTCCGCCGTGAACAACACCACGTCGTTCGCCATCGACGAGCGCGACCCGCCCGCAGAGCCGATCCTGCATGTCTTCCTCGTGGCCTTCGCGTACCAGGACGACCCGACGACCAGGCAGGAACACATCGCCAGTGCGCTCCGTCGCCATCAGCGTTCCCGGGTCAAGTCGCGGGTGTCGGACGTGTCCCGCGAAGGAGTGTGTCCCACCGGGAGGGACGTGTGTGCCTTGGACGAGGGTCCACGGAATGGTACAATGAGTGTGACGAAGCGCCCCCGACGTCCACGTAGATTGCCTTAGTGATTCTAAAGCCGCGGTTCCACTGCTCATACCATCACACAAAACGCAATCTCCAGACAGTGTCTGAAGCGTGTTTCGTTCTTGTACGGCGGTCCTGACAACACATTGGTCTTACCAGAACTGTCTGCAGACATCTTCAGAGCATACAAGTGTGTGAAGCCAATATGCTTCGAACAAGCTTGAGGCGTGACCGCAGACAGTTCTGCCATCGTGTTGGGACTGCGGCTTAAGAATCCGATGCTCGAACTTCGTGCATCTTCAAAGAAGGGCACTGCCGGTTCGAGGCCCTCGGGCAGGCGCGGACGCGCCCCGCGCAGCCTTGCAGACGTGTCGGCTCTTCGATTGGCTCGCATTGGCCCCTTACATGTGGCGCCATCTCACGGCATTTGGCAGAAATGCAAGCGAACCTTCGCCACACTTGCTCTTGGCGAGGCGGTGTCTTTCAAGCACGTATCTGTGCTTCGACCGTGTATGGAAGAGGACCGTCGGTTGCTGCGTTAACAATGGAACCTCGTTAACAAAATAGAAAAGAAAAGAAGGTGTACGTTTTTATTTACCACGAAAGCTGCGTTGCCATTTACTCAACCTTTAAAATATATGTTTCCCCACGATGCAGTAGGCCCTTCTGGAAATACACAGTACCTCCCGTTGTCTTTTCGACGCTCTAGGGCAGTCGGATCCCGCGAAAAAGTACCCATGAATTGAAGGAGCGGTTCGTGTTGATTCAGTATTTTGGGATTTCGGAACGCAGAGAAAGCAGGACGATAACAAAGCAGGATCGGCTTTGAGATGTGTTCGCTCTATTTCCTTGTGTTCTGGACTCACCATGGTAAAAAGAAGAAATTGCGCCAATTTCAGGAGCTTACGAGGCGGCCCGAGCGTACGTCAGGAACGGCCCCACAATTCCCCGCGTTGCGCGGTGCAATGTGGGATTAACAAGAGGCATTGTGGGATTTTCGCGAAAGGACTTTTGCGCCACTTTCAGGATGTAGGGAACGTACGAGCCCGCCCGATTGTACGCCCGAACGGCCCCACAATTCCCTGCGCCGCGCGGTACAATGTGGGGTCGACTGTACTTTTCTCTATACAACAACGGGATTCGAGTTGAGTGGAATCACTCTCTTGTTCGTCTACAGCTATAATATACGAAGTACATGTTTTAATTAAACAAAGAGCCAGTTTCAGACGGGTGTAATGCGAAGTGTTTTTCAGTACCTGAATTTAAAAAGAAGAAAAAATACGCTATATTGACGTAGTATGGAGAGTACTCACTGGCGGTTATAGTATGCACGGCTGCTGAGCGCGTGCTGACGGCAACCTTTGTCAGTTCTTTCGCCACGTGCATTTCACGCCATCAAGACTGCCGGTCTTGGCAGGCCAATAATGTGTGAGCTCGTTGTGAGCATGCGCTCTTAACATCGCCCTTAAATATGGCGTCTATATGGTCAAAAAAAGGCATTTAAGTGCTGTATTTCGAAAGAACAGAATTCATACATCCGGTAATATTTTACCCGGTGTAATATCTGACTTACTTTTCATAAATAGCGAAGTGTGTAACAAATTGCGTAAAAGGTGTTTAAAACAAGTAATGTTAGAACTCTCATCGAAGAAAAAAATCACACCAATCAAACAGTTTAAAATAATGCATAACAAAACGGAACCTGCAGTTTTTTTTTTTTTTGTAATATAATAAAATACAATAAAACGAAACTCCCGGGGCTGAATTTGGACAGACATGAAATAGCGTAAATTTGTAAATATATATATATATATATATATATATATATATATATATATATATATATATATATATATATATATATATATATATATATATATATATATATCGCACGTAAACAAAAAACAAGAAAAAAAATTAAAGCACGTTCACTCATTGTAACGCTCAGAAAAAAACAAAAATGTCCTGTTTTTTTTTTTCCCCGCATGCAAGAGAGAAGAACGACGGCGTAATCCAGTCGATGCATTTTGTGACGAACGCAGACTGAGTGCCACTTCCTTATATATTTCCGGTCACGTGACGCGCTGGCGTTTTCAGCCGCATTAGGTGTCCAGGTAGACGAAATAACGCAGTACGTACGGCTCGCCTACTTCGCCAAATCGGCCACGCTTTCCAGCTAGCCTACTCGTCACCACCGACAGATTAAGCATTCCCTGGAACTGCGGATAAGACGTACGCACGATATGTATTCGCATTTGCTCGCCCTGTATACTTAACGCCACGGTCACAACTGTCAATACCATAGCCTCTTCTATACTCACAAAGCCTGGCATTTCGACGACGGATCCCTATAGAGTGCCCGATATCATAGATATGGAGCGCGAGGATCTGGTAGCACAGAGCATCAAAGAGCCATTTCTCGGAGAATTTAGATGTCAGCGCACAGCTTCTGCAGCGGCGAGGACCCGAAACACACTCGTTCGCTCGGGAGATGTGTGTTTCGGCATCTCGTCGCAGCGGGGCGCCGCCCACGTGGCTCTCCTCTGATCCGTTGTTTGCTGCTCCACCTTTTCCATTCCGACGGCTGCTTCTCGTGGCGATCTGCCTGCCTTTGTCAGTATATAGAAGGCTATGCTAATACATTATACAAGAGACAATCTGCATACACTATCTGAGGCGCATTTTTTTGTATGACAGTCAACTTGGTCGCTCAAAAACTGACTGCAGACTTGTTGAAAGCAGACGTGTATAAAGCAAACATGCTTGAGGCGGTGACCGCAGATAATGCTGCCATCATGTCAGCAGCAAACGCCGTGTCTTTTTGTAGTAAACATGTGTGACAGGCTAAAAAAAAGATGCAAAGAAGCGTGGCCGTATTGTTTGAAGCGTGCGGTCCGTACGGTGTCGAACGCACGCCTGCTTCTTTGCCAATTATAAAAATCCTGGAAATTTGGTTCCCCGGAATTTTCATGTCTAGACGCGATCAGATGGTTGTGTCTCCACGGAGCGTGTCGGGAGAGCTCCGATCCCGACTGCCGTTTGCCCTCCTGGCCAAGAGATGGCACTCCGGCGCACCCGGCGAAACTGGGAAAAAAACTCCCTACCCTAGCCTCCTTCATTCTAGAAAGCCTGTCAAATCGCGAAAGAACGTGGCTGCTGTGAAGGGGAAAGGAGATCACGGAAGAGAGCGCGTGCAAGGGGCCGGTCAGGCAGCGCCAAACAATACCCCAGCGGTAAACCCAGGAAACGGAACGCGCTCCATTTTGTTTTGTTTCTTTCGGGAAAAAGCAAATTCAGCGTCGACCCCTCTCCCGTTTTTCCATGCGCCGCCTTTTCTCACCACGCTGACCTGCTGACCTTGGCTGACCGCGCCTGGGGGTAGACTATGATCTCGGAAGTAATGCAAACATACAAACGCAGATGTGTTTCGCGGAGAGGCCGCAGGCTGCCGCGTGGCGCTGGCTCCCTGGTCACCCCAGAAGTGGCTCTGCTCTACCATATCGTTAACCGTTCGGCGCAAATCCTCGCCTTTTTCCGGCGGCCGTGCACTCCATGGCTGCGTCGCGAAATTGTCCGGCTTTTATTAAGACTAAAGGAGGCTATGTCCCGACGGTTCGGATGTCAAAGGGGTCGCTTTCTCTCAAGAAAAGTGACTTGCAGAAGCACAGATGGATCAACAGATTCTCTTCAATGAATCCCAGGGCATGCTCGCATTAGAGGAAATGAACATGCCGATAGCCTAGCCACAGCAGCGCATCTTACAACACCTCCTGTAGCCACGCCTGCTAACCTACAGTTAGTGAGACTCGACGTCCGCTTGCACCTATCGACAAGCAAAATCCGCCATAACCAAGAGGTCCCATGTCTATATATATCTCGGGCGGCGGAAACTTGCACGGCACGCACACATACGTCATGCACGAACGCCTTCCTGATTTGGTTGGGGAAAGGGACGGAACCCAAGATGCCACCAGTGTGATGCAGAAGAGCCACTGTAACACGTACATCCTACGTGTCTACCCAAAGTATGAAACACGCCAAGCAGTGTGTGGTGAGCCAAAGGATCAACTAAGGCATCCCAGCAACAACAGTAGACATCTTCTCAGACGGAACCCGATAAACGTGTCAGAGGACTTTAGAAGCAGTGCTGGCTTTCCTATGGGACGCAGTCAGAAGCGATTGTCTTTAGGTCAAAGTAGGACAATTAAGCTACACCGAGGGCATACAAACACTCAACAGCCCTCATTAGATCTCGTCACCTGCTCGGGCTAGGCTAACCTATAGGTCACGTAAAAGCTAAACGGCGCAGGCACACTTCAGATCCGCGGACGCTCTTTTCCTTGACGTCAGCGTAGGACCTGGGCAAGTGAAGCAGATCGCACAGGTATGGCGTTTTTGATGACTGACACCGATAGGTACGACAAGTGTCGGCCCCTAGCCCTTGGTGAACCGCGTGTCGCGAAACAATTGCCCCGCCGCCGTATGAAATGTTTCCGGACTCGGAATCGACTGCTTTACTAAATAGCTGCGAAATGATACGACCTCTGCTCCGCGAATCTTTCAATTTCTTCTTGGCGGCGGAGATACCTCTTGACTTCAATTTCTTGGCGGCGGAGATACCTTTATCTGGCGTATTTGGGAAGCGAGATTATGCACTGCGCCGATGTCATACGTGAATTTTTTAGAGTTTTTGTAGTTTGCGAGCTAGGAAGAGACTGGCCTCCAGATCCAGAGTCCTCCCTTCGCAAGAACCTCTACGACTGCTGTGTTTGGCAGTCACTTCTAGCAGCGACTTATCTTCAATAGATACCAAAGGCGGATTCCGATACCGCAGGGAAACCTTTCTTTGACCTAAGTCTTCCCACTCGAGTTACTTATCTGCGTCGCTAACGCCTGTCTCCTTCGATTTCCACTGTTACTGCCAGATACCAGGAGCCATGAGCGCCTCGGCGACGAGTCCGCCAGCCTACAGGCGCGTGGAGGGCCTCCTGCTAGGGTACTTTTTCAGCGGAGACAGCGTCCGCTCTGCCCTCACATACCAGCCACAACCGGGTGACATCTTCGTGGCAGGATACCCCAAGTCCGGAACCACCTGGACACAGTACATCCTCTGGAGCATCTTCAGTGGCGGTGTCCCTCCTAAGAGCATCGCTGAATTCGAGCAGAAGATGCCCGTACTGGAGAGCGCCGGGGCCCAGGGCATCGCGAAAGTGTATCCTGACAGACCGTGGGCAATCAAGACGCACCTTCCGTTGTCCATGCTTCGGTACTCCGAACGGGCGAAGTATGTCTTCATCGCGAGGAACCCCTACGACTGTTGCGTCTCGTATTACCATCACACCAAAGCTTTTCCAGCATATCTTTACGAACACGGCTGCTTCGACCAGTTCTTTGACATGTTTGTGGAGGGACAAGGGGAGTATGGCGATTACTTCGACCATCTGCTTCCCTGGTACGAGCATCGAGAAGACCCAAACGTCCTGTTCTTGACGTATGAAGGTTTCAAGACAGACACCGAAGGCTGGGTGCTCAAGATGGCCGACTTCGTGGGAGAAGAGTATGGGGAGCGGCTGAGACGTGACCCGCAAGCGCTAAGACTGGTTATAAGCCTGTCAAGCGTCGAAAGCATGAAGAAGATTTTTAACAGGTCACTTAGTACCAAACACGGCAATGCGTCGAAGGCTTTGAGCAGTGCCAAGGTAACGTCAGAAACCTATGAGGAGCTCATTAGGGTCGCGCTTACGAGGCCGATGACGGGCGATTTTGTACGAAAGGGGGTAGTCGGAGACTGGAGGAATCACTTTTCGACGGAGCAACTGGAGAGGATGAAGAAATGGATAATACGGAAGACATCGGAAAGCGACGTCATGCAGCTTTGGAATGACTGTGATATTCCGCAACTCTAATTTCTACAAGCTGACAAAAAAAAAGAAAAAAAAAAACAAGAGCGAGTTTCTAAAGAAATTGTTATAATGCTGACGAGCTGATGCAAGTCTTCACGTGTGTCATGGACGCTGGCTCAACCTATCAAATATGCACCGTCATCGTCAAGTGTGTGTACGGAAACATTGGTAGTTCATTGGAAACGCACGATGAGCATGCCCAGTTCTTAGCAAAGACATAAAAGCATGCCAGGGGCGCTGAGTGCCGTTTCAGATGCAGCAAACCTGAACAAAAATTAGTTTAGCTCTTGCTCTGCAGAACTTGAGCAATAAAACTTATTTTTTTAACTATAGCTAGCGGCAAAACGACCCTTTCCGGAAGCATTAGTCGTTTTTATCTCTGCTGCGACGGCGCTTCGCCACCGTAGACGCCCGAGATGTGAAGAGCGAGTTCGTCTGCTTTTTTTCGCAAGGTCACATCGATTGACGCACTTTGACCGCCCCTTATCATTGCCAGCTGGCATGCGGCGGAAGGCCCAGTCGTCTGCCATTCTTCGTGGACGCCGGAGCGTGAAGGAACGGGCCAAAGAAACGGTAAGCACGCGATATAATCCTTGAACTGTATTGTTGTAAGGTTGTTAATTTGGGGTGGCTGGTATATACTATCTGACAGTGTTAGAAGCAAGACGTTACAAGTAATGGCGTTACTAATAGCGCGTTAACAAACGTACTAACGTAACTCGCTAGAATCCTAAAACATTGACTTAAAACGAAAGAAACACACAAGAGGACGAAACAGACGACACCGACGTCCTCTTGTGTGTTTCTTTCGTTTTAAGTCAATGTAAATCACCAACACGCTCAAGTCTTTAAAGCATCCTAAAACATTAACGAATCAAGTAATTCCGTTATTATTTTGCGGCATGTTCCATTTGTCACTGGTTACTTTTAAATAAAATTAGTTACACTGGCGGTCTCTAAAGGACAGTGCGCCTCCGGGACCCACGCTGTATTCTACAAAATCGGTAAACAAAAGATATGAAATCATTGTGTAACGGTTCAGTTGTTTTCAGGCTTCTATCCACTTCTTATTTCTCGCATATAATAATATTGAAGTCGAATCTAACGTAATACAAACGCAGAAGTAAAGTTTGTTACTTTCAGGAAGTAGTCCGGTAACCGTAATGTGTTAAATTTGCGTGACGGTAACGAATCTCACTAACGTGTTAGGCTTAATGAACCATCCGGTAACGCTATTTCGTTACTTATTTGCGGTAATGGGAACAAGGATATTTAACGAAAGAAAGGTAACGTCATGAGTACGTATGACAAGTATCAAATAATAAAGTATATTCTAATTGTCGCGCCTCGTCTTTACAGTGTTCTTTTCGTTTTTACAAAGTATTCCCAAAAGTTATTTTTTTATAGTGGGCTTTGTTGTGCTTTCGTTTAATACCTACTGTTTGATGTTCGTCAAAGCCCGTAAAAAATCGGGCTCTGGATCACAGTCTCCAACGAAGTATCTAGCAAAACAATAAGCGACGAGCTAGCTTAGCTTTCGTGTATTTTTCGCATAAAGACTCCATTGGGCGAGTTCCGATTCGCCAAACGCCACGCGAGGCGTTTGGGGGGGCGTTCGCCCCCACCGCCCCCCCCCCCCCCCCCCCCCATTGGATCCGCCACTGGATCATTTGGACATTGAGACGATGGAACAGGATGATCTACCCAGTACATGTTATTCCTCTGTTTACCTACATACAAACTCTGGTACGTTCGGGGATCCCAAAAACGTGCCCCAGCATTCTATCCGTATAAGTTGTACTCACTGCCGGCCATAGCTGTGTGTGCAGCTGCTGACCCCGTGCTGACGGCAAGCTTCCACAGTTCTTTTGCAACGTGCAGTCCGCACCATCAAGATTGCCGGTCTTAGCAGTCTGTTAATGTAAGCTGGTTTTGGCCGTGCGTTCTCTACGTGGCTTCCAGTGAATACCCCCTATTGGTAGACAGCGCCGTTAGTTTAAAGAAAGTCACGTAAGTATTCGAAAATGTATGCACTGTATTTGGTCGTGACGAGATGTTGTGGATTGAGATTGGCAAATCAAAACCGAAACGATAGCTAAAAACTTACCCAAGACTCCTTGCGCGGCACTATACGCCGCTAGGATCGCTTCAAGTTTGCAAGAGGTCTATCCAATGAGGTTCGGTCGCAATATTTATGTAAACGAAACCATTGGGTTAACGGAACAAAAAAAAATTATATCGAGTTCTAGATATATAGAGGGGATATGACCGTGTGATCTCGGCAATAGACCCTTTTCAAAGGTGCACGCCATCAAGTAGCTGCTGCTTCAATTATCCGTGTCCGTTATTGTTTGGGCACGTATCGATCGTGATTGGACACAAGTGCTGCGTCAGCATTCGGCGAGGACTGGTGTCCAATCAGGCGCTTCGTGCCTAAGAAATGTCGACCGACAACGTTGATTGATTGACTTTCGAAAAACGGGCCTATTTATTGGAAATATAGCTTCACGAATAAAAATCTGGATAAAGTGTTAGGGGAGTGGTCATTTTCGTGTTGTTATCAGCAGTTTAATAAGCTACACCTAGGCTGTTCTTTCTTTTTTTTTTTCTGGTTTCAGCAGGCTGTAGTCGGGATCCAAGAAAGCGAGGATGCAATCGACCGGAAAGTCCACTCCGGTCTATAGAGAGATCGAAGGACTCTACCTCAGCTACTACTTCAGCGACGAGAGCGTCCGCTCAGCCCTCGCCTACAAGCCAAGGCCAGATGACGTGTTTATTGTGAGCTACCCGAAATGCGGTACCACCTGGATGCAGTACCTCCTCTGCAACATCTTTAGCGGTGGCGTTCCTCCGAGGGACACGGTGGAATTCGAGGCCAAGTCACCCTTCTTGGAATTCACCGGAGCTCAAGGCGCCGAAGAGATGCCGAGGCCGGGCGCCATCAAGACGCACCTCCCTTTCGACAAGCAACCTTACTCGAAAGAGGCCAAGTACTTCTACGTCACCAGGAACCCGTACGACTGCTGGGTCTCCTACTACTACCATATGAAGAACTTTCCCGCCTACTTCTTCGAGGACGGTACCTTCGACCAGTTTTTCGATTTGTTCGTGGAAGGAAAAGGGGAGTTCGGCGACTACTTTGACCATCTGTTGTCCTGGTACGAACATCGCAACGACCCCAACGTCTTCTTCTTGACCTACGAAGACCTCAAAAAGGACACGGCCTCCTGGGTGCTGAAGATGGCTGACTTCCTGGGTAAGGAGTACGGCGAGAGGTTGCTAAGTGACCCAGCGCTGCTTAAGCACATCGTGGAGATGTCCAGCGTGTCGAATATGAAGAAGGCATTTAACGACGCGTGGAAGTCAACGACAATTCATGTCCCGCCGGCCGTGGAAGCTGACGGATCGCGGCAAGTCACCAAGGAGTCGTTGGAAGCGGCAGTGAAGAAACCGATGACCGGAGATTTCGTTCGTAAGGGCGTAGTTGGAGACTGGAGGAACCATTTTTCGCCAGAACAGATCGAAAGAATGAAGGAACGCATTGCGACCAAAACGGCCGGCAGTGATGTGATGGAGTTATGGAAAGAGTACGACCTTCCATGACTGAACTAAGAGGAGTGAGCTTGCGCGTAAAGCTTCTGCGTTGGCTGCGTTCTGTGAAGCATCTCTATGTATATATATTATAGTGCCGCTAGGATTAACTTGGAATACCTATCGTTTTTGGCGCAAGATATTGAACAAAAAGGAAAAGAATGGTTTCCACACTTTTTTTGCTTTTATGTCCATTTGATAAATTCCGATCGCCCTTATTATAATTGACTAACTTGATTAAGGCCTGATTGGTGTATATTTGCACATCGCGGTGCGGAGAAATATATGCGTGTATAAGGGTTTCTTGTTTCGCGACTGTTGTTAATAAAAATCACACACACACACACACACATACGTATGCTTTCCTAAATCTATGCTTTCTTTGAATTGAATTGAATTGGTTTTGAATTGGTTTTATTCAGACACAAGGTCTCGGATGACAAGTCAAAAGGCAGATGGGTTCTGCCTGACTTGGCCCTATCACCAGTTTACATTGCTCAGCGTATAGTACGACACGTTGTAATATAAACACAGAAACCACGGGGAAACAGAACGGCCCACAAATAAAGATCAAAACAACATAACTTATACAGTAGTCATGTCATAACAATTTTCGGGGACATAGGATGCACTAGAATAAATGAAGCTCAACCATTGGATACAAACACTTTTTAAAAAACATTCATTCAATGGGACATGATAGATCTTAAACCCAGTGCATGATTTTGATGAACACTGATGGTATAGGGACGTTTTAAACAAGCGCCTGATTGAGCTGTCATTGCCTACCCTTTCTTACCTAGATGCCGAGCAACTGAAGCTGGCATTGACGGGCCTCCACAAAGGCCTATGCTGGAGAGGAGGACACAGACCTAAGTGGGAGTAATCTGTCCTGCTGTGGCGATAATGAAGTGAGGCGAACGGAATAAGAGGAAACAAAAACTTGAGTTCGGTTATGGCGACGTGCCTGAAAGCGTCTATACAAGGTGGTCGAAATAATTCCGGACTTTTTCCAAATATCGTCTCAACAATACAGTAAAGCTAACCGGTCGTATTGCGCTTCTGCGGCCTCGTGATTCGACAGCGGATCATCGCATGATAAACGATTCGCGACTGGCTCAAAAAGGAGCGGGAAATACGCCCGGAGAGCAGCAATACTGGAATCGCTTCGTGCCAGAAAGTCGCCAAAGCAAATCATTACGCAGCATTGCCAAGACGTTCAGATAACCTGTCAGCCAGGAAGACGTTACGGCAGACCGTGCAAAGCCCAAAAAACGGTAGATGTTCATTTTATCATTGCCTCTGTGCACTCTCTTGAATATGGTGAATTTTCCCGACTTATCTCGACGACCCTGTTTGGGAGGGTTACCCGAAGTGCGGGTGACATGGTCGTCTAAGTACGCCCCAACAACAGTCGGCTTCCCAACCCCCCTCCCCAAAACGCATACTACTACGGCTCACGAGCCGCATATCGCTCTTCACGGGTCCAAGTGCGGCTCGCGGCTTCCTGGTAAGCATGCCCACCTTCTCCTGCTGTGTCCTCAAAACAAAAATAGTTCTAGAATAAAAAAAAAAGTACACGGTCTTGGCAGCCTTGTACTACACTACGTAGTACACACAGCTGGACTTTGACTTCTTTTTCACACGTAGATGTGTCCAGTGACCCTGTTTCCGTGATTGTTCTAGAAATAATTTCGAAGCGGGCGTCAGGGGCAGTGGCTGGCTAGCAAACCATGCATTCATTTTTTTTTTTTTTAGCGGTTGAAGAAATGTTTTGCTGGCTGTCTTTATTTGCTGCAGTGGACAATTATACTTTTCCCCTTTGGAAGGGAGCGTTCCCTCCATATCGTTTCTTATTTAAAGTCGCCCCCCCCCCCCCTCCCCTTTTTTTCACGTCTTTTTCCTGCGACTTTATGAGCTTTTGTAGTTTTGTCTGCGGCTCTAACCCCGGGCCACTCTGGCCACCCCTAATATATAGTTAGCGCCAGATCACGTGGCCCCTTGTTCTAAATGCGAGTTGAAAAAGAGAAAGTTGTTTCTTTCTTTATTTTTTCTGCGTCTCCCATCACATGGAGGGAAAGCTAATGGATGTTTTTGCAAGTCACCAACGTCAGGGATTACTTCTTAGCGGTATTCCATGACCCATTTCACATATATGCACATCATTGTGGCATCAAAAGATTTCTTCGTGGTTGCTGAACTGCCTCAGAAGGTTGTCCCCGAAAATAGATGGGACTAAATATAACTTGCTAATCCGACGTTGCATATATAACTCGTGTGCACTACTCTTCGATCCCCTTTAGACAGTTCCGCATCATCGGGTTCTTAACTTATCGAGCTAGAATTTACTACGGAGGTGTCCGAAGGTGGTGGAAGCTTTGACTAAGATTGTGAGAACGTTAGCTCACCTTAGTACATAATGAAAGATCAAAAACTATGTTCTTCCTATTCTTTGCTTATTTTGAGTCACTGTGGCGCTTGTTTGGGCCAGATGGAATCAAAAATAGGTAAGCCACTTGTTTTACTTTCCATTTCAACGATTTTTCAGTCGTAGTAAACGCCAGAATAGCCCAGAACTTTTTTTTGATGATTTTCGGGAAAAAAAAGGTTAGTGATATTTCTTTCACATACAAACCAGTTTTTTTTTTTTTTTTGACTCTGGAGGTTTTATCTATTCATATTTTCAATTAATCAATGCACCATCTTGGGGCGCCTCTTGAATAAATCCCAGCGCGATCCATTGAGGAACCGATTTTCGACGACCGTCCGAAGTGAGATCGAAGCGTTTTAGTGTGCACGCGGTATTAATAGAGAGTTTTAGTAGACCGTTTTCATCTTCCGCTCCGCTCTGAGGGTGCCAAACTGCGCATGCGCGGCCCGCTTCGCCGGAATGGAAAGCGGAGGTCCAAAAACGCGTTTTAGTAGAGCGTTTTTCTTCAGCGTAAGAGCGTTTTGAGCGGGTTTGAAAAATTTGCTTGCGTAGCCCCACAAGTGGACGTTTATAGTACTAGTAAGACAAAAAAAAACCTAAGCGTTAACACCAAGAGAGTAAAAGGGAGCGTGATTGTAGAGGTAGTAAAAACGATGGCGACAATAGTGAACACAAAAGAGGAGGCACAGACCTGAAGAAATATTAAGCTATAAAATATAAATATAATCGTTCCACCTTGTGTGCGAGTGAAGCCGAAGGTGTAAGCATGAGCATGTTACTCTCAACGGTACTTGCACTGCACGAGCGCGCGTGCTTATCAAGGACGCTGAAAGGCCGGCACTCGCTCTTGTAGCTTCTGCTCCACTCGAATTAAAACTGAAACAAATTTACTTATTCGAAGTAGAAAAATAAGAGAAAAGGACGAAGTTTGCGCATTGCGAGTACATCCTTTTGCGTAGTACGAGCACAGTGTTGCTCAAGGCTAGCAAGGCATCTGCACGATGAATCCCCGCTGTTCTCAAGGAAGGAGACTTCTACTAACGAGATTAAGCTGGCGAGACATCGAATCTATGATTCGAATCCCTCGTGCCATCAAGCGCCGAAGCTTCCTTTCCGAACGCAATTTGCTGGATATTTCCAACGTAGAAAAGAAACCTTTTAGGAAGCTATCCTGCTTAAAAAAGGACATGGCTGTTCTGCATGCGGGCCTCCAAATACCAGAACCCGACAGATCGGCGCAGGGTGTTGCCAATCTGGCGAGACGCTTTGCATGGTTCTTCCTCGACTGGCCTATCCCAACCATCTGTTCGTACTTGGATGAGCGTTTGGACGGAACTTGTCGGTGTTCTTCAGTTCTGTGAACCTCATCGTAGGTCACATCAACGAGAGGTTCAGCCACCTGCTCGCTGACATGAACAAACATAGGTGGCTGACCCTGGCGAAACTAGAGCTGTGCTCACAGGTGAGACCCTGCATGGTTTGTGTAAATTTCGCGTTTCCATTGTTTCTAGCACAGCTGCTCTGTCTGGTGAAAAGTTACTTTTTTCTATACGCCAAAAGTGTACATGGGCAGTGTCAGGACAAGTCACCACGAGCGCGTTCGTAATCTGTGAGTATAGGCCCGTAGCTCTCAAGTTTTGAGCAGCGCTCCAGGCGAGCAAAATAGAATATTTGGCTCGCGTTTCGAACGCGCGTCATCACGCTTCCCCACTACACTTTTTTTCTACTCCGTTCCATTACAACCGCTAGCGTAGCAGAGCCTACGAGAGCGAGCTCCGAGCTTGCAGTGTCCCTTCCAAGCGCGCGCGCTCGTGCACTGCGAGCATCGTTCAGGGAAACATGTTTTTGCAAGCAGCTTCAGCTTCGCTATCACGTAAAGTGAAGCGTACGGGCTTGCGGAAGCTATGAAAGAACACAATAGACTAATAAAGCTGAATGGGACGCTGAGTCCACGAGTTCCATAATTCTTTTTGTTATTTTAGTTTTTCTCTTTTTAGACGTTTTGTTATCGCGCGTCTACAGATGCTGACAGATGCTTGCATTCGAACGTTGCACGTGCAAAATCGAACGTCATAGCACCGCCTGGATAGTGCTGACAGCATAACATGGTCGCGTTTTGCGGACGCGCTCGCGCCCCCTGCCCGAGAGCAACGGGTCTATTAGTAGGCCACTTTTATGAGCCCTCTTTGCTCTACTTTACGCTCTGCGAGAAGCATCGTCCCCACCGCGCATGCGTGGCCCGCTCTGAGTTGGAGCGTATTGTTATCGGAGTGAGCGTGCGCTCCGCTTCACAACTTGTAGAGCGGACTGCCCTCAGCGTCCTTAGCGTGATCGCTTGAATCTCAAGATGGCTGCACTTACTCAATACGCGTCGATGTTTTTGACCGTGACCTCAGCTTGAAAGAGGTCGAATCAAGAAGTAAAGCGTACGCCCCGCGCGTAAAAAGTAAACCATTCGATTTGAGTTCTATGTGACACAAAACAGCATAATCAAACGAAGTGAACGAGTATCACTTTGCACCAGCACGGCGTCGGTAAAGTCGTCGCGTTTTTTGGACGTCCTATGGCTATGCAGTCAGATGTACGAGTGTGCGTGCTTGAACGCCGATTATATCTGTGCATGCGCCCTCCTGTCGAAAATGCCACTGAAAGCTGACCACGAGCATAGCGCTCGCAAGCTGCACCAAAGAAACCATTCCCCCCTCTCAGCTTTATTTATTCACGCTCGCTCGCAACTTTTGAATTGTTTATCTTTCCTCAAGAAATGTTTGCATTAGATTTCCTTGGTAGATTTAGAAAATAATAGAAACTTGAATGCAGCCTTTTTAAAAGTGCAACCCATGGTGCCGCTAGTCTTCGAGGCCGCCTTATTTTGGCCAAGTGTCTAGGGAGAAAGAGAGCTACGTCATTGTTTGTCGCGGATGCGAGTCTAAATGTATTAGACACGATGCTGCGTCAATACTGAATATGAAATGGGTTCTAGTCACAAGTCTCGCACTAAAAGCGATGCCCAAAATATGGCGGCCGAATATGTTACCCGGTGGTGTTTTGAAAAGAGTTACCAATAACGGTCGAAAGAATATTCCGCGTCAATTTTTTGTCTGGTGAAAACCAGACAGGCATAAACAGTGCAAAATTTAGCAAACACAACCCTGGACTTCTAAGCAATAGTGGTAGATTAGAACAGTTTTCAGAAGTTTCGTTTTGAATTCCGGCGTAGCGGGCCTCGCATGCACAGTTTGACGGCCTCAAACCTTAGCAGAATTAAAAAAACAACTATATATATATATATATATATATATATATATATATATATATATATATATATATATATATATATTAATTTACGATACCTAGTTTTTTACAACCCTACAATGGAAATACGCTTTATCTTAGAGGAGTAACAAGTCCCATATCACATGTTTTGGTAGTGTTTAAATACTGCCGTGTTGTAAGAGTGTTTTTCTTTGTCTTTTTTATTAGGCCGTCGAGGACAAGGGAACACCCCTGAGCAACTGTTGGGGTTTTGTTGACCGCACAGCATGCCCATATGCCGTCCATCAAAAAAATTAGAAGAAGACCACAAGAGGGTGCTCGTTGTGAAGCACCTGGCAGTGATGTGAGCAGACGGCATAATTTGACGGCTGGACGAAACCTACAAAGACCATGGGCATTTTTTTGTTCGTTTAATATTAGAATGTATAAACTTATCACAGTAAATCATGTTCAAGCTTTTGTACTGAGCGAAATACCTGTCCAACTGGGCTGAATGGCATCTAGAAATATTTTAATAAAAAACGTTTACTAACAACTCCCATTTTACTTCTCAGATGTGCGTGTGAATATTGCGTCTAACCAAATTACAGTGTTACTGTTGAGTTCAGCATTGTAAGAGTAGACTATGTTGCGTGGCCTTCTATTGCAAGAAAAGACCGTAGCACAAGTGAGGCAGAAACTGGGCAGGAGCTTAAGCTGAAAAACGCACTTTCATAAACACACAGAAGAAATGAAAAGAAGTGTATAGTCAAGAAAAATGGTTTCATGTCACCCCCCAAGGCAGATACATACACTGCGCTCCACTGTTAATACGAACACGAAAAAAATCGCTTCTATTTGCAGTTTATTTCTTTGACAGCTATTGAAAAAGCTGAAAATTTGTCGCTCAGATTAGTGCCTCAAACGAGCGCTTTATTCCACACCAATAGGCAAATGTCAGCCTCTCAAATTTAAGGTGAAAAATGAAAACAGGATATTGAATTCTCCCGCTGACAGTGTGGCGCAGTGTACATAAACACCAAGGCACCATATCACAAACCGAAGCACACGAAGAAGAAAAGACTCATTTCATTGGGAAAAAAAAAAGTAGAGATATAAATGGAGCACTCGCTTTCGCTAATTTTCACTTTCTTGCTGCCTGAAGTAACCAAACAAAATATCTGTCCGTTTGCCGACTGCTTTAGTCTTTGGTCTTTAACCTTTAATTATTGGCTCTGGAGAGCCGCGGCACCGCGGAAAGCAGCAGCCTGTACCACCGAGGCCCGCGGTGCCGCGTGTAGGGAACATGGTAATGTGATAAGTATATACGTGCAAGATGACGACGACACGGGTTGTTGGTATTGGGGAGGGTGGCAGTCCGATTCGCAGAAGTCCAGACTTCGTGGAGGCGGGTTGGGCGGGTGAGCAGCGAGCTATGAGGATCTTGCACGCCGTTCGATCAGTGCATGAAGGTGCACCAGGAACATAGTGGCGCTATTGCTCACTGAGGTCCACTGGGACCGCCACTGATGCAGAAGCTTCTTTGTCACGGTAAAATTGCGAGGATAAAAGGGGACTATTTATTTCAGTCCTGCCTTCGCAATGATCGATGACATCATTGTGGGATCGAAACTACCCCTCTGACTCTGACGACAGTCGAGCTGGTCGAGCGCGGCTGATGCATTTGACGCGAGAACGGCGTGAGCACTCGATTTGGGCTCGTAACAATCAATGGCTCCGTGGACACTCGAGCGAGCAGTAGCTCCTACATGTCCACCGTGCTGCTGTCCAATTATACTGCGGCGATGAGAATGGCCGAACTCTAACAATGTCTGGAGCTCTGAGAGCACGCGTTTTCTACTTTGACTGCCAACCCCAGCGCGTAGCTATGATTAACGTTGGCGGCACAGGATCGGCACCTGACCACGTGACTTTGCTGACCACGTGGTTGCTTGTTTTGGCTCCGAGTTAAAGGGATAAACAATGCTCATATTTCTCGAATTCGTTTTGGCGACTGTTATTGATTAGAAAGTAAAATTAAGGCAACTTTAATCAACTACTATCGTTAGGGAGTGATTCAAAGTAGTACTTAGCGAAAGTAGAAAAATCGTTCCATGGCCCTTTCAAGTTTTCGCTTTAGAGCAGTTACTGTTGCAGACGCCATGGCACGTGCGGCGCGTGGACCTACATTCCCAGCATTCTCATACATGCTTGCCGTTGCAACCTAAGAACGAAGAACGAAGGGCGAGGGTAAGACGGGCCGGGGAGGAGGAAGCAGACGGAACGCTGGAGAAGGGAAGGGGAAACCTCCTTCTGTCTTTAGCGTTCCGTCTGCTTCCTCCTTCCTCTTACCCTCGCCCTCCGTTCTTAGGTTGCAACTTTCCAAAAATCGCCTTCTGCGCGCTGCCATCTTTGTCTGCTGCAGGCTATGGAACACCTTCTGAGCATGCGCTGTTGGTTTGCTGTGCGGTATATCGGATGCTGCGCATGCATCCATAGCTCAGTGACTCAGCATTCTCCGCCCGGGCGCTTCGTTCGAGACTGCCGCTGGAAAGGTCTATAGGTCTGTAGAGAACTCGCCAGCAGGTCCCACCATCCGCACGGTACGATCTACAAAACGTCACTGGGTAGTTTTAAAATAGCGTACGCTAAAGCTTGGCGTACTCGAAAAAAAGCGTCGTCGCCACCGCGCATGCTCCGAACGCTAACCGCGTTTTGCGCTTAAAACGTGCGCTATTTTAGCGTATACGAAATTTTTCGCAAATTGCCTGCGTACGGAGAGAGTCTAAGCTACTCTGAGGAGGATTCGTGATAAGGAGGAGGAATAAACTTTCTTATGGCGAGCCTGAGGTGCTGATGTCCGCAACGTTACTGGAGCAAGCTCCAGTGACGTTGGATATCTGGGCACCCGCCTGGTGGGAAGATGCCTGTCAGGTGTCTCGCTCTCCCGTTGCCGCCGGTCTGCCATTGTATTGTAGCCAAATGCCACACGGTGGCGCTCGCCTCCGACTCTATTTTCTTGGCTAGGTACGAGCACGGTACAAAACCCCCGATTCAAAGGAAACAGCTGCAACAACATCATCATCATAATAATCATCATCAACTCGCGCTGGACTCTCGGCCATCTCGGTGCGGCTGGCGCGCTAATTTTATTTAATTTAACATGAATCTTTTTTTTTTTGTTTTTTTTTTCATTTATGGTTTAGCATCCTATTGCAGAAAAATACCAAATTATGACCTACCCCTATAGCCACCATAGTCGTACGTTGACAATGAAGCCACCAGGTCTACGGGAGCACTACCAGACGCAAAGACGCAAGGCAGCGCACGACACTTGTGCAATAAAAGGAAAGTCGGCGCGGCTGAATTCACTGAACGGCGCGTGCAAAAAGCGCGAGCTATACCTGTTTTCACCTCAAGAACTGTAGTAGAAGATAAAATGAAAGCCGTTTACAACTCCCTGTAACGCCGAATTAGAGCGCAGCTCTTGAGGAGGAGGAGGGAAGGGTACTGGGGGGGAGTGGGTCAAGTGACCTCGGGGGGCGGGGGGGTCACGTGACCTTGGGGGTCACGTGACCTTGTGGGAGTCACGTGACCCTGTGGGAGTCACGTGACCTCGGGGCGTCACGTGACGTCGGGGGGGGGTCACGTGACCTGGGGCCACGTGACGATGCCGATGACGTCATCAGTGATGATGACGATGACGATGCGGATGCCGGTGACGTCATCAGTGACGTCACTGATGACGTCATCAGTGGCTATGACGTCAACGGGGGGGTCACTTGACCTCGGGGGGGTATCCCCAAGTCACGTGACCCCGGGGGGGGTCACGTGACCTGGGTAACCATCGTGACCCTCGTGAGGGTAACTCTCGTGACCCTCGTGAGGGTAACTCTCATAACCCTCGTGACCCTCGTGAGGGTAACCCTCGTGAAGGTAACCCTTTTGAGGGTTACTAACCCTCGTAACCCTCACGAGGGTTACAAGGGTTAGTTACCCTCAAAAGGGTTACCTTCACGAGGGTTACCCTCTCGAGGGTTACTTACCCTCATAACTCTCACGAGGGTTAGTAACCCTCGTGAGGGTAACCCTCGTGAAGGTAACCCTCGTGAGGGTTACGAGGGTAAGTAACCCTCGTGGCCCTCGTGAGGGTAACCCTCATGAGATTAACCCTCGTAACCCTCACGAGGGTTACGAGGGTTGCGGTTACGCCGACGGCGACGCCGACGCCGCTCAAGCCGGGAACGGGCCCCTAAGAGCTGCGCTCTAAAAATGAAAGCCGTTTACAACTCCCTGTAACGCCGGATTAGAGCGCAGCTCTTGAGGAGGAGGATGGAAGGGTACTGAGGGATAGGATAGAAGGGTACTGGGGGATAGGTGACTCCCTGAGGTCACGTGACCTAAGGGGGGGGCACGTGACCTCAGGGGGTAACCCTCAGGACCCTCGTGACCCTCGTGAGGGTAACTGTCATAAACCTCGTGAGGAAAACTCTCATGACCCTCGTGAGGGTAACTCTCATAACCTTCGTGACCCTCGTGAGGGTAACCCTTTTGAGGGTAACCAACCCTTGTAACCCTCGTTAGGGTTACGAGGGTTATCAGGGTTACTCTCACGAGGGTTACGAGGGTAACCCTCGTGAGAGTAACCCTCGTAACCCTCACGAGGGTTACGCGCGGTTATGCGCATGGCGACGCCGACGCCGACGGCGACGGCGACGCCGCTCAAGCCGGAAATGGGTGCCTAAGAGCTGTGCTCTAAAAGTCGGGCTCCTTGCGGAGCGTTACTAATTTCCCATTTTATCTACAGAATAAAAAGATATATGTAGGTGCGTTCTAGATTAGATATATGTTATCTTGTCAAGACGTACACATTTCAAACGTCAAAAGCGTCGCTTCTTCCTCCGACAACCAAATCTCGTAGGAACTAGTTCGCGCGGCGTATGAACAATCCGCAAAAGTTACTTTTTTCTTGTAGTGAAAACGAGTATAGTTGCTTTTGGATGACGCGGCACGGGCGCTCCTGCAGCTGGTGCTCCAGTGATGGCAGGGGCGGATTTAGGGGGGTGGGGGAGAAGCGGAAAAGCGGGGCGGGGGGGGGGGGGGGGGGAAAGGGGGGGGGGGGCAAGCGCCCCCCCCCCCCCGCCTTTTAGCTTTCTAAGGTCAACTTTTCTAAAATAAAATCAGTGATATACACCATCCAAAAGTTTAGTTTTTGGTGCCATAGCAAATATTGGGTCAACAAAACAGATCTGGGCAACGTTTCGGCCGTACCGTCGTACCTCATCAGACTCTCTCCCCGCCGCCAGCCGAATGCCTACCGTCCCTCCCAGCCCTGACCCATAAATCCGGCCCCGAGTCGTGGCAGCCAAGGCTAGAGACACTCTGTATATACAGTGGCTCTATGTCAAGGCTGCCCGCTCGCCGCTTGCATCGCCGCTATTCTACGCAAGGGTGATAATCCGTCGTATTTCACACGGGTACAGCTCCACAAAAATACGTACAAAATTACTGCGGCTGGGCTCTGTCGCCTCCAGCACACGTAATTTTCATTTGCTAGAGAAGTGACGGACGGACGGCACCGGGCGCACGAAATTTGAAAACGCCTCGATGTTTCCATGGACGTGCGCGACAAGCACAGGCGGCACGTCTGCAATACGCACCAGCGCAGACACCGCCGAGCACCCGACCATACACACGCCGACCGACCGACGTTTCAAAATAGTTGAAAACCCCGAGAAAATGGGGAAATAAGGCGGCAGACAAAATAAAACGTGTTTACGTCAAAATAACAGTAAGTATACTTTTGACGTCATTGGCCAGGCCCCCTGGACTTGGAATCGGTGCCGAAAATACGTGCCCGACTGGGGCAGGCGTCGTGAGCGCGATGTCAGCGACATCCTCTCGACTGCGATCTTCGACGCAGGACGACATAGAAACGTTTTGGAAGACCCAGGGGCCAGCCAGGGTGGGCAACGATCGCCGGCAACTTGCTGCCTGCCACGCGCGAACATTTCTCGGCGAAGGTACTACGGTGTGCGAAGGTCAGAGTACACGAGACCTCTCTTGCCAAGGCGACGAGAGCGGACACGACTGGCCGACCGCTCCCGTCGCATTCTGATAATTAAACGAATCTAAAGTCTTACTTTGAACCAATAAACTTGTTTTTCTCTCAAGTTACAGCATTTCGTGTGGGAAATAAAAAGTGTTACTGTATCGAGACAGGCTAGCTGGTGGAAGTCAACCATTTCGTCGTTCACCCTGAGACTGGGTAAAACACCCCAGTCTCAGGGTAAACGACGAAATGGTTGTTACTGTATGTTTGTAGCGTTGCAAGCGGGAGATACCTGGCCTTTTCCGTCGCGGCGGAGAAGCATTATCCTCAAACTAACTGCTCAATATATCGTACACGTAGAGTCATCCCCAACTGTGAGTGCAGAAGGAATGCTGCTCAATCCATTTCAAAGAAATAGAAAGCATGGCCACGTATTAGCGAGAACAAGGAAAACGCAGTCCGGTGTCGCTGGGGCTCATCTCGCATGCTGCAAATCTGCACAGAACTGGTTTAGCTTCCGCTGTAGGCGTGTAGATTGAACAGGCACGCAACAACACTTCTTTTCCTCTAACCATTGTCGGCGACAGGTCAAGAACCTAAGGCGGGGCAAAGGAAGGCTGGTCATGAGGCAACACCTCCAAGTTGGTTGGGGAAGGATATGCCAAGTTGGATGGGGAAGGATATGGAATGCTGAGGAGGTGAGGAGGAGGACATCGCCCTCTTTCCAGCATCCTGCCTGCATCCTCCTCTTCCCCAGTGTTTACCTCCCTCGCCC